>NW_028227266.1:2672500-3377500 GCF_978045245.1 Mus caroli
TATCTCCCAACCCCTCTGACCTAAATTAAATGTTAACAGGCTGCTGATGTTTAAATGGACCAATCATGTGAAACTGCGCCAATTCCTCCCCCAGCCCCACTCCTTTTCTATAAAAACCCCTAGCTTCCAAGCCTCGTGGTCAAATCCACTGTCTCCTATGTGAGATACGTTTCGACCCGAGCTCCACCATTAAAATACCTCGTGTTGTTACATCACGGTGTTGTGTTCTATTCGTGCTTCTTGGTTGCATGCCGGATCGGGAGTTGAGTGGGGGGTTTCCCCACTAGGTTCTTTCACTAGCATGAACAGACATTTCTCTTTCCCCAGGAGACAGCTCACAAGAGACCAAGCTATCATCTGTTTATCCTCTTTTTGTATGAGTACTAACCCTGTCTGTGGCTGCCTTATCCTGAGCATGTCAATTGACCTCACTTTCTTAGAGGTCCATTTCCAAATATAGTCTGTCTTGTTGATAGTTGCAGTTTCCACAAACAAATTTGAGGGAGAACACAAACATTCATTCCACAACATTGACAATACCAACCCATCACTGCCAACAAAGCACTTAAGAACACAGTCATTCCCAGAATAAGATATAGAAATACAGCTGTTCAGAGTGAGAAAATACCAACTGTGTAGAGAAATGGCTATTTTCAGGACTGGGAAACAGTGTGCAGGGAAAGTCTCAACTCTCTTGTCCTAAGAGGGGAGCTTCAACAGATCATAAAGTCATAGCTATAAGATTCCAGAATGAAGAGAAATCTCACAAAAATGGAAAATTTTGAGCATCAGCAAATATTACTTTCATACTATTGCAATCACTTAATTAGCTTAAGCCCATAAATCTGTAATGATAGTTTTCAATGACTAATCTTAAGAGCATTACAAGGAATTATTGTAAGCTAGTAAGCAAAGAAGAATTTTCCTGTTTAGCTTGATAACTTACAATTTCAAGAGTAAGTATATTAAGGGGAAAAATCTTCTTATGAGATTATTTATGTTGATAAAAAATGAACAGCTCTAAACTCGAAAAAGATATTTATTCTGAAGCCAAATATGAGAGTCAATGACTCATAATTGCACAAAGGTTTTATAGTAATAAAGCAAAAGTTATAAATCAAAGATTAAAAAAGTATTTTGGGGAAAATATCAACTAAGTAGAAACCAAAAAGTGTAGTAATCATTGTCATGGTATACATATGTTATCCTGTGATATTTTTAGCCATTGTGTTTGTAGAAGCTAGTGATAAGTTAATATATTCTAAAAGGTTCATCTGATATTCACAGCGACGATAGGCGAACTATAGAGGGGAGCAATTAAGGACATTAGGGGAACAACATATCTTCTTTATATTAATTTTCTAATTATCCAGTGTTATAAAATCTTTAAAGATTTTTCTATAGACTTTTGTTATATAGACTATGCAAATAAAGTGAAAGAATGGATAATTTATTGTATAATCCTCAGAAGAACTAATGGACTTAGACATTGTTGAATATAAAATAACAGCAACAAGAAATAGAAAACAGTGTCCTGGACACTTGGAAAGAACAGAATGCCATCTACTCTAATCTGTGTGACTAAGACTCAGGTCCAACCAAACATTGGTATTTAACTTTCAAAACATACACAGCCAAAGGGAATACTCTAAATTCTTCCATAATTACATCATATTCAAATTCCATGGTCTATGGGAAACTACAGATTGAATGTCATACAGGTAGATAGCAGAATACAGACTAAACACAGATATTTACTTAAAAAAAATTTCAATTTAAGGTCAAATTACTTTTTTATTATATATTTTCTTTATTTACATTTCAAATGCTATCCCGAAAGTTCCCTATACCCTCCCCCTTCCCTGCTCCCCTACCCACCCACTCCCACTTCTTGGCCCTGGCATTCCCCCGGACTGGGGCATATAAAGTTTGCAAGACCTAGGGTCCTCTCTTCCCAACGATGGCCGACTAGGCCATTTTCTGCTACATATGCAGCTAGAGACACAAGCTCTGGGGGTACTGGTTAGTTCATATTGTTGTTCCACCTATAGAGTTGCAGACCCCCTTCAAGTTACTGTACCCAGGAACACATCTGATTTAAAATATCCCTATAATATATGCATATTTACCTCCAGATGCCTGTATTATGAAATGATACTGACTATGAGTAGAAAAAAAAAGAAGTAAAACTATGCTGTGATGAGCAAGGAACATGTAGAGTGACTGCCATGGTCATATGTCTGGATCTTTCGGTTCTTATCATAAACTTCATTTGTAGGCTTTTCTCTAGTTGTATTTTCTTTTACAGTAAATGAAATTTTAATGGAACTAACTTCTTCTCAAAGTATATGTCTAATTTTTCATATGATCTGGACAAGAAAAATGAATAAACATGAATATCAAATAAAAAAGAATACTTGTTGCAATTCCATATTTACCATATGAAATGCAATACTTAAGTTGAACTTCTAAACTGAAACTTTAAAATGTTAAGCAATTACATAAATATATATATATATATATATATATATAATATCTCATCAAGGTCCCTATATTTAGAAAACATTGAGTGTGCCCAACTTTAATCTAGACTGATTTAATTAAAAATTAATGTTTCCTGAAGTGACTGAATTAAGTATTGTTTTTTACGTGTATTGCAAAGTGCCATGTCCTGGATAAAATTACCTACACTGGTTTTATAAAGTTATCATCAGCCAATGCTCTCAGGATTTAGCATAACACATAAAAATGGATAACATGAGAAATCCCCCAAAGATCTATTTGTTCAGATAGTCTAAGTCTAGAACGTAGACAAGGATGAAGTCACAGGTTTTCTGAAACCTCATTGAATTTCTCTCTGCATGACAGTGTTCATATATATATTATGTACACACACACACACACACACACACACACACACACACACATGAGTCCACTGCCTGGCAACAAAGAAAATTGAATTGTTAGGGTTAAGGGAGGCATTGAAAAGGACAACCATGTCTCAGTGCCAGTGTGTAAAGTCATTTCAGAACAAAGTATATAAATATAACTGGTGAGAACTATGAGAACTTGTGAGAAAACTTTAAGAAAACAAAACAAGAGTCTTGTAACCTGAATTTCACTATAACATAGGTTACTTTTGGAATGTTCTTTTGTGCTCTATCACCTAGATATAGTAAATAGGAGTTTGCTTACTTCAGATTACATATTACTGCTGTTTTTTGTTTGTTTGTTCCAAGGATGTTTCCCAGAACAAGATGTCTTTGAGAGTGTATACATCTCAAATTTATGTGACTTCTGTTAATATACCTTGCTTAATATATAGTATATCCACAGAATATAAACAGTCTGATGCTCTGGAAAAAGGTGGCTGTTGCATATGAATTTATTCAGCCCCTTTTAGGCTCTGATCTCCCAGGTTCATGCTGCTAACTAGAGTGATGACAGGGTCACTGAGAGAGGAGCAGAGAAAGAAGGCATCTGAATCTGGGGATCTTCAGCCTCATGTCTGTCATGGACTAGGTGCATCTTTTCCCACTGAAGCCAAACCAGGCAGTTCTCTATTGTGTATGTGTCAGAGCCTCAGACCAGCCTATATATACTTGGTTGATGGTTTAATGTCTGAGAGATCTCAGGGATCTGGGTTAGTTGAGACTATTGATCTTCCTATGGGTTTGCCCTCCTCCTAAGCTTCTTCCAGCCTTTCTTTAATTCAACCACAGGGATTCCCGACTTCTAGGAAGGTGAGGTCTGGATCCTTGCCATTCCGTTTACTAATTGTCCTCATTAAAGATTTTCTGCATCCAGAAGTTAGAAGCAAGAAAGCATCTTAGCAAGGGAATCTTACCTTGTAAGAATTACTCAGTGTGATCCTCCAAATCTTCCAGAAGTATGAAAGGATACGTACAATTCTGACCACTCTACAGGCTTAATGCTTTTAAGTCTGTGAAAATTTAATCCCTGTTTTTTCTACAATTTTAAATTAACTTACTCTTTATGGGACCACTTCTTGAAGACTGTAAATTTATTCTTTATTTGTAGATTTGACTTTCATATAGCCTGCCAACACTTACTTATTGCTAATTCATGCTGTGTTTTCTTAGCTCGACCTCTTCTAAGATACTCTGATAACTGCCTTAATCATCATACCTGTTTCTATGAAGCACTTTCCTACCAATGTCAGCACTGGTAATGAAGTACCAGGTCTATGGATAATTATTGTTTTGCATTTAGATTATTATTACTTTGCATTTATATAGCCTATTTCTTCATTTGATATTTTATTCACAGCAACTCCTTTCTGGTGATTCTCATTAGTGTATTTAAAAAGCCAACAACACTAAAAATTGCAAGAGAGAATCTTGTACATTACTTAACTTCGATCTTTTTTTTTAATTTATTTTTAATCATGTTTTACAGTCCAATTTTATCTCCCTCCCAGTCCACCCTCCAACTGTTCCACATCCCATGCCTTCTCCTATCTCCAAGAGGATGGCCCAACTCTCCATCCCCCTCCATATCCCCCCACTCTCTAGGGCTCCAAGTCTCTCAAGGGTTAGGAGCATCTTCTCTGAGTACAGACCCTGCAGTCCTCTGCTGTAAAGGTATTGGGAGCCTCATATCAGCTGAAGTATGCTGCCTGGTTGGAGACTCAGTGTAGGAGTGATACCAAGGGTCCAGGTTAGGTGGTTTTCCTCTATGGTCACCCTCCTCATCAGCTTCTTCCAGCTTTTCCCTAATTCAACCACAGGGATCACCAGCTTATGTCCATTGGTTGGGTATAAATATCTGTATCTGACACTTTCAGCTGCTTGTTTGGACTTTTGGAGGGAAGTCATGATAGGTCCCTGTTTATAAAGCACACCACAGCATCAGTAATAGTGTCAGGCCTTGGGGCCTCCCCCTGAGCTGAATCCCAATTTGGGCCTGCCACTAGATCTCCTTTTCCTCAGGCTCTTCTCCATTTTTGTCCCTGCAGTTCTTTCAGACAGGAACAATTCTGGATCAGATTTTTTGACTGTAGGATGGTGTCTTAGTCGGGGTTACTATTCCTGCACAAAATATTATGACCAAGAAGCAAGGTGAGGAGGAAAGGGTTTATTTAGCTTACACTTCCACATTGCTATTTATCACCAAAGGAGGTCAGGACTGGAAATTAACCAGGTTAGGAAGCAGGAGCTGATGCAAAGGCCATGGAGGGATGTTACATACTGGCTTGATTCTTCTGCCTTGCTCAACTTGCCTTCTTAGAGAACCCAGAACTACTAGCTTAGGGATGCCACCACCCACAATGGGCCTTCCCACCCTTGATTACTAATTGAGAAAATGCCTTATAGCTGGATTTTACCAGCCTAGCTAGGCTGGCTCAGCTGGCTCGGACCATCTGCCTCTGAGGTGGAGCCACCTGCTGTGCTGCTTCTCATCCCTCAGCTTTGATGTGCCACTACCTGCCTGAGGCCGAACCAGCTCTCCAAGATCTTCTGAGATTAGCTGAGAACTGTGATTTTCGTGGGTTCCTACTAAAAGGCTGATCTGACAACTTCAAAGGAACTGACTGGGAATGGGTATCTCCCCTCTTCTTTATAAAGCATGCTCGTGCTCGCCGACATTAAACTTGAGTCTTGATCAAAATACAGTCTTGACTCCATTTCTCTCTTTAACCACCTAGATTCCCTCTTTTCTTTCAGTTCCAAGATGCATCCCAGGCTCGAACCCAGACAAGAGAGCTGCAGGCTGGCCCCAACACCTGGAGCTCATGGAGGCATTTAATCCTCAGGGGAGGCTTTTTTCTCTGTGATAATTCCAGCTTGTGTCTACTTGACACACAGAATCAGCCAGTAAAGATGGCAACCCCACCCCTCCACTTGATGCCCTGTCTTCTACTGGAGGTGGACTCTCCATGCTCCCTCTGCCAACTATAGGACATTTCATCTAACATCCCTCCTTTTGAGTCCTGTGAGTCTCTTACCTACCAGGTCTCTGATACATTTTAGAGGGTCCCTCCACCTCCTACCTCCTGAAGTTGCCTGTTTCATTCTTTATGCTTGCCCTCAGGCCTTTAGTCCTATTCACTGCCTCCCTCCCCAATACCTGATCATGTTTGTCTCTTCACCTCCCATGTCCCCTTCCCCACCCAGGTCTTTCCTCTCCACCCCATCTCCTGTGATTTCTTTCTTCTCCCTCCCAAGTGGGATTGAGGCATCATAGCTTGGGTCCTTCAGCTTGTTAGCCTTCTTGAGTTCTGTGGATTTTATCTTAGGTATTCTGTACTTTTTTTGGTCTAATATCTACTTATTAATGAGTATATAACATGCATGTCCTTTTGAGTCTGAGTTATCTCACTCATAATGATATTTTCTAGTTCCATAGATTTGCCTGCGAAACTCATGATATCCTCATCTTAATAGCTGAGTAGTATTTCATTGTGTAATTGAACCACATTTTCAGTATCCATTTGTCTGTTGTGGGACATCTGGGTTGTTTCCAGCTTCTGGCTATCATAAACAGGCTGCTATGAACATAATGGAACACATGCCATTGTGGCCTGGTAAGTCCTCTTTTGGGTATATGCCCAAAAGTGGTATAGCTGGGTCTTCAGGTAGATCTATTTCCAAGTCTTTGACTAACTTCCTGATTGGTTTCCAGAGTGGTTGTACCAGTTTGCATCCCCACCAGCAATGGAGGAGTGCTCCCTTCCTCCCCATCATCGTCAACATGCACTGTCACTTGAGATTTTGACCATAAACATTCTGATTGGTGTAAGGTGAAAATTTGGGGTCTTTTTGAATTGCATTTCCCTGATAACTAAGGACTTTGAACATTTCTCAAAGCACTTCTCAGTCATTGGACATTCCTCTGTTCTGAATTCTCTGTTTAGTACTATACCCCCCCCCTTTTTTTTTTGGATTGGGTTATTTGCTTTCTTGGTGGTTAGCTTCTTGAGTTCTTTATATATTTTGGATATTGGCCCTCTATCCGATGTGGTGTTAGTGAAGAAATTTTACTAATCTGTAAGTTGCTCATTTGTCCTATTGTCGATTTCCTTTGCCTTAAAAAAGTTTTCCAGTTTCATGAGGTCCCATTTATTAATTCTTGATCTTAGAGCCTGAGCCATTGTAGTTCTGTTTAGGAAATTTCCCCCTGTGCCTATGAGTTCCAGGTTCTTTCCCACTTCATCTCCTATTAAGTTCAGTGTACCTGGTATGTTGAGGTTCTTGACCCATGTGGAATTGAGCATTGTGCAACGTGACAAATATGGACCTATTTTCATTTTTCCACACACAGACTGCCAGTTACAGCAGCACCATTTATTGAAGATGCTTTCTTTTTTCCATTGTATATTTGTCAAAGAGCAAGTGTCCTTAAGTGTGTGGTTTTATTTCTTGGCCTTCAATTTGATTCCATTGATCAATGTGTTTGTCTCTGTACCAATACCATGCAGCTTTTATCACTATTCCTCTGTTGCTTGAGGTCAAGGATGGTGATTCGCCCAGCAGTTCTTCTATTGTTAAGAATCGTTTTCACTATTCTGGGTTTTTTGCTTTTCCAGATGAATTTGAGAATTGCTCTTTCTATGTCTTTGAAAAACTGTGTTAGGATTTTGATGAGGATTGCATTGAATCTATAGATTGTTTTTGATAGCATGGCTATTTTTGCTATGTTAATTCTTCCAATCCATGAGCATGGGAGATCTCTCTATTTTCTAAGATCTTCTTCAATTCTTTCTTAAGAGACTTGAAGTTATTGTCATATAGATCTTTTACTTGTTTGGTGAAAGTTACCTCAAAATATTGTATATTATTTGTGACTATTGTGAAGAGTGCTGCTTCCCTAATTTCTTTCTCATCCTGTTTTTCCTCTGAGCAGAGGAAGGCTTCTGATTTGTTTAATTTAATTTTATATCCAGTCACTTTGCTGAAGTTGATTTTAAGCTGTAGATGTTCTCTGATAGAATTCTTGGAGTTGCCTATATATGCTATCATATCATCTGCAAACAGTGTCAGTTGTATCCCCTTGATCTCCTTTTGTTGTTTTATTACTCTAACTAGAACTTCCTCTACTATATTGAATAAATACAGGAAGAATGGTGATCCTTGCCTTGTCTCAGATTTTAATGGGATTGCTTCCAGTATCTTTCCATTTAATTTGAGATTGGCTGTTGGTTTGCTTTAAATTGCTTTTATTATGCTCAGGTATAGTTCTTGAATTCTTGATCTCTCCAATACTTTAAACATGAAGGGACATTGTATTGTATCAAGTGTTTTTCAGCATCTAAGGAGATGATCGTGTGATTTTTTTCTTTGAGTTTGCTTATATAGTAGATTACATTAATGAATTTTCATATATTGAACCAACTTTGCATCCCTGGGATGAAGTCCACTTGATTGTTATGAATGATGGTTTTGATGTGTTGTTGGATTTGGTTTGTGAGAATTTTATTGAGTATTTTGCATTAATATTCATAAGGGAATTTGATCTTCCATTCACTTTTATGCTGTTGGTGATGCTTACATCTGTAATTCCTGGCATCTTTCCTAGGTTTTTCACTTCAATGGTTGCCCCCATTTCTGTTTTCTTTAATGGTTCTACTTCCACTTTTAGGTCTTGAACCACTTTGCTCAATTTCTTCACCTGTTTTTATTTTCATGTATTTCTTTAAGGAACTTATTTGTTTCCTCTGTAAGGACTTCTACCTGTTACCTCTGTCCTTCTGCATTTCTTTAAGGGAGATACTTATATCTTTATTAAAGAATTCTATTAATTCATGAGATGGGATTTTAGATCAGCTTCCTGATTTTGAGATGTATTGGTGTATCTAGAGCTTGCTCTGATGTGAGAACAGGGTTCTAATGGTTCCAAAATATATTGGGTTCTGTTGCTTATGGTCTTGAGCATGCACATCACCATTTGGTTTGCTGGTCTGGATGTCTCTGTCTGGAGACTGCCTTTTGTGTCCCTGGGTTCCTTCAGATCTCCTGGTAGGCCTATGTCCCTGGCTGTAGCAGACCTCCTGTGGGGTCTTCAGACTTTGATGTCTTTAGAGAAGCACGTAGGATGAAGACCTGATACCCTGGCTATAGTGGCTCTTCTGGGAGGCCTTCTGGGAGACCTTCAGACTACATGGTCCTCAGAGAGTTGGAGAAGCTGCTAATCTATTGCCCTAACTGCAGCAGGTCTTCTGGGAGGCCTACAGATGGTTGGGTCTTCAGAGGAGCAGTCAAGATGTTGCCCTGTGTACATCAGAACTCCATGGATGCTTTCAGACTTTTGAGTCAGTTTTCCTGCATGTAGTGGAACCCCTTGAAGGTTTTCAGACTGTGGTGTTAGTTGCCCAGTTGCCCTGTTTGCAGTGGAACTCCAGGGATGCCTTCACATTGTAGTGTCTTCAGGGGAAGCAGTGAAGCTGGTGATCTACCCCTGCAGAAAGTGCAAGCCTTACAGTCAATCCTTTATTTTTGGAGAAAGAAACTAAGTATAATAAATGTCAACTCAAATTTCTTAAAGGCATATGTTTTATCATTTTCTTTACCTAGCATCTTTAATTTTAGAAATAAGGTAAGAGATAAATGTATTAGGACATGAATTAATTAATTCATTAAAAATTATGATTCATAACCACAGAAAAACCTTGGCAATTGTGACTATGAAATGCAAAATCACATTCAAATTACATCCTCTGAAGATAGAAACATCCAAATTTTCTACTTTGAGTAACAGAAGCAGAGTTCTTCAGAAAGAAATGTATCTCAGAACAAGCAGTGCATAGCTTATCTTTAAGGATAAACATTGGAAGCTCCTTCTGAGTCAACTCAAATTTCTTTGAGTTGTAAACTGTAACTACCTTCTGAGTCCCATTTGCCTACCCTACAACTCACTGGGGTTTTTGCATGTGTGTGTGTGTGTGTGTGTGTGTGTGTGCATATATATATATATATATATATATATATATATATATATATATATGCATATATATATGCATATATATATGCATATGCATATATATACGTGTGCATATATATATATATATATATATATATATATATATATATATGCACACGTATATATATACGGTCGACATGAATATTTGTGTCTTTGTAGGTACACATATCTAGCAGTGCTCATGCAGATGTAGAAGCCATAGATTGGCATTAGATGTTTTCCTAAATTGCATTTAACATTTTATACGGAGGCAGGGTTACTTATACAACCCAGTACCGATGGACTTGGCTAATCTAGATAACTAGCTTGCTCCTTGGTCTCTTGAATTGCAGAAGCAAGCATATACTCCTGGCTTTTTTCATGTGTGTGCTATGAGTACAAAATTGCAGACTTCATGCTTGCACACCAAGTACCTTATCCACTTAGCTGTCTTCCCAGCCATGAGAACTTTTAATGCTTTATCCAGTTTAAGCTAGTTGTGCATTTTCTGATGAACAATTGATTGCTGCATTTAGTATGTTAGTTAGGATCCTCTTTGCTGAGGCAAACTGTAACTATCTGGAGTACATGTGCAATGGCCCAATATATCTAAACATGACCTTAGATTGTTTGACTAATAAAATAAATTTCTATGGAGCTCAGAGTCAGTATTTAAGATGTTAATGATCTATTCATTTTGCATTAACAAGTATAGAACTATAGATGTGTATAAAACTACACAATAAAGCTCACATTGTGCAAATGAACAAACAGCCTTTCCTGTGTAGGAAGAAAACCTCATTCTTTGTCCATCTGACATGAGTTAAACTACTAAGCACTATTCCTTTGCTCTAGCCATTTCCTCCCCAATTGAAGTGTACTATCTCACAATATGGTGTCTCTGAGTTTACTAATTCACATGTACCTATGTCAGTAGTGTTTCAGAACACAAGAACCTGTACTCCCATAAAAGTATCCATTTACCATTATGTTCTCATTCCTTCACCATTAAGTTTAGGGTTTCAGCATATAAACCTGAAGGTGAGACAAAACATTCTTACAATTGCAGAATAATAGTATAAATTCTGCTAAGATTCCTTGGTTGATTTATAAATGAAAGAGAATATACTCAATAGTTTCATGATCAAAATAGCTATTCCTATTTACATTATTTTGGGGAAACAATTGGTTCATTTACTGTAGTATTTAAGGGTATTAAAAATTTAAAAAGCTCTAATGTAAACAGTCAATAGCAGTACATCATGTGGAGAAATCCCATAATCATACGCAAAATTGTGTACAGGTATATAGGTATAGAACAATATAGGTATCGAGCTGAGACTTAATTCCCAAAACAAACTTAGATATCTGAGCCAAATAAAGAACTAAGAAGAGAGGTAGAAGACAGCTTAGCAGATAATGTTCTTGCTTTGATAGAATTAGTACTGGAGTTCAGATACCCAAAATTACATAAAACTGACTGTGGCCACCTATCTATAAACCTAGTGTTCAGGAAGAAGAAATGACATATACCCAGAGTAAGCTAACTAGCTAGAAAGACTAGCCAAAAAGGAAGCTTTCATTCAATAGAAGTCCTGATCTCAATCTATAAGGTGGAGTATCATGACAGAAGATACCCAAAATCAACCTGCAATCCTCACCACATGTATATAGATACACATGCAAACACATACACCAGTAAACATTTGCACCCAAACTTATGTGAACATACATGATACATACCACGTGCATGCACACACACACACACACACACACACACACATAAATGAAAAAGAAAAAGAAATAAAGATAATAAAATCATTAGAATTTATAGGTTGAAAGAGTCTAAATTAGAGATTTATACCTTTTGTAATATTTCAGTTGTTATAATTAGCTGAAATATTATGCTAAAAATCTACTGAAAGAGAAACAACAATAAAAACACACAATACTCTTATTGGATGATGAAAAACTTTAACAAAATCCATCATACCTTTAAGATCCAAGTCTTGGAGAGATTCAAGATATTAGATACATACCTAAGCATAATGAAGATAATTTATAGTAAGCCAGTAACCAACATCAAGTTAAATGAAGAAAAACTCAAAACAATTCAAAATCTGCCCACTATCTCCATATCAATGTAGTAGAGTAATTGAGTTTATACTAGGAGCAGAGAGCAATAAGACAACTTAAGATCAATGGGATATAAATTGGAAGTAAGAAAGTCAAATATTGTTATGTGCAGTGATAATTTCAGTTAATTTCACTGTGTCTCTGTTTAGTTTCTGTTTTCATGATTTTCCATTGCTGATAATGGGGTGGTGAAATATCTCACTACTATTGGATGAGTTGCAATGTGTGCTTTGAGCTTTAGAAAAGTTTCTTTTATGACTGTGGATGGCCCTTGTATTTGGAACACAGATGTTCATAATTGAGAGTTCATCTTGATAGATTTTTCTTTTAATGAATACGAAGTGTCCTTCCTTAATGTTTTTGATAACTTTTGGTTGACAATCAATTTTATTAGATATAAGAATAGCTACTCCAGCTTGTTTCTTGGGATCATTTCCTTTGAAAACATTTTTCCAGCCCTTTACTCTGAAGTAGTGTCTGTCTTTGTCACTTAAGTTCATATCCTGTTTGAAGCAAAATGCTGGGTCCTGTTTATATATCCAGTCTGTTAAGTGTATGTCTTTTTATTGGGAAAGTCAATCCATTGATATTAAGAGATGTAGCCTCCCCACCCCCAGCCTGGAACCTGCTGGCTCAGGGGTGGAGTTTCCTGCTCATTCGGCCTGCCACACCCACTGCTGGACCGTGCTGCTTTGCTGTTTGGAGCCACACACGTGTTCACCCTGCTACTGGACCCCGAGTTATTTGGCGGGAAATCAGGTTCCCTCCCCCTTCCTTTATAACTGGATGTCGGAACTAGTAAAAGGGGGCTTTGAACAGGATGAGCTTGTCTTGGCCTTGTTTCTTCTTTCTCCCAGTCTAGCTTCCTCTCTTTTCAGCTCAGAGCTGCCATCTCAGTGGAAGGCTTCGTGTATGTTCATGGGCATCTCTTTCTTTAGGTTAGGGAAGTTTTCTTCTAAAATTTTGTTGAAGGTATTCTCTGGCCCTTTATGTGGGGTTGTTTTTCTCTCCTGTATACCTATTATACTTAGGTTTAGTCTTCTAATTGTCCCGTGGATTTCCTGGATGTTTGAGGTTAGGATCTTTTTGCATTTGGCATTTTTTTGATTGTTGTGTCAATGTTATGAACCAAATGGCTTTACCAGATATCTATGGAACATTTCATCCTAAAACAAAGGAACATACCTTCTTCTCAGCACCTCATTGTACCTTTTCCAAACTGACCGTGTACTTGGTCACAAAACAGGCCCCAAAACAAGAAGATTGAAATATCCCATGCATCCTATCAGATCACCATAGACTAAGGATGTTCTTAAATAAAAACAAAACAATAGAAAGCCTACATATTCATGGAAACTGAACAACACTCTACTCTATAATACATGGTCAAGGAAGAAATGATACATTTTAGAATTTAATAAAAATGAAGGCATGCTACGCCCCGGTCGAGTCAACTGGACAAGCCGAGAGGCTTAAAAGTCACTCATGAGGCAAAAGGGCTTCAAGGAAGCTCTCCTCCTGGAGTCTAGCGTTCCCTAATTTTTCATTCCTGAGTTCCATTCCCGAGTTAGTCTAGTGTATGGATCCACGTGCTCTCTCTCAATATTTTCCTATCATACGTGCCTTTTAAGATTGAATTCTGACATAGCTAAACCAGTGTTCCAACAGTCCTAGTTCGTCCTTAGCAAGACCTTGGGCTTGGATTTCAGTACTGCCCCTGGTATTACACTATCTCTTTGAGTAAAAGTTAGGTCCCTGCCCTTCACAGGAATCTACCATCACCTAGGAAGAAAGAAGTTTCTGACCGTAGGGGAAACCAGAATAGATGCTTAGTATTATAGCTGAGTTACACCTATTTACAGGAATTTACTATGGTTTAGGAAACAGATCGGGCTGTGGTTTTAGAGTATTGCATTATTCATGAGATGGTTAGCTAGAACGGAACTCCCTAGTTAGAACCATGACTTGGGTGTGAAAGCCCTTGCCCTAGGAGTGAAAAGTTCTCACACCTGGCTTCTATGACTATAGCTGACCTTAGATAGAGCTGACTTTGTCTCAGTTATTTTACTGCCCAGTTCCTTCCGATCTTTGTGTTTTCATTCCTCTGTTCTGTGTAAGAGTCACTAAGCATCCGGTTACCTCATTTGTACCTTGCGGGTATGTCACCCAACTTCTTTATTGTCTTCTGTATAAAAAGTCTGAAGCTCGAATTGTAAAATTACATTCAGATTCTACACACGAACTCTCCTGTGTGTGTCTGTTTGTCACTCGCTCATCCACGCTTTGCCCACCTGCGACGAGAGACCCCGTTCCACGCAGACACAGGGACCCAGAGGGTCTGCGGCAAAGGCACATCACATGAAAACATATGTGACACAGTGATAGCAGTGCTAAGAGGAAAACTCATAGCTCTAAGTGCCTACAAAAGACCCGGAGAACACATACACTAGCAGCTTGTCAAAAACTTTGTCTCGTTATATGTTACAAAATTTGACCATGGAATTTGAGCAAACGCTTCGAGAGTTGAGAGTTGCTATTCTACAAGTGAATTCTACGAGTCTCAACCCTTCGCTGATGAAGGGCTTCTCCACCTGGATTTCCTCTGCATTTTCCTACTTTAAGGAGTGGGTGGGGGGTAGGCTTGTTTACCATGATCCTATGCAGTGGAGCGTTGCTTTTGCTCTGCATGGTCTGTAAACTTAAAGCCCAAACAAAAAGGGACAGGATGGCAATAATCCAAGCACTTGCAGCACTAGAACACGGTGCCTCCCCTGGTATATGGTTATCTATGCTTAAGCAATAGGTCGCTGGCCGCTCAGCTCTTGCACCCCACGAGGCTATTCTCATTGCTCGGGATAGAGTGAGTGTGCTTCAGCAACCCGAGAGAGTTGCACTCCATAGTTACGGACAGACTCAGCAAGCTCCTTAATCTGAATATACTCTACCTGAGCGTGAACACGCCCACCCTCGGCTCCTTCAAAGACCGGAAATGCCTGTTGCATCTTCCTTTGTTCTTCTCTGCGCAGGGCTGACACATTACGCAGGGCAGGGGCTCCGCATAGGGCGGGGGTGCACTATGGCCTTGAGGCCAAGCAGCAAGCTGGCCTTCGCCAGCCGCTTTTGGCTTTTTTCTTGACTGATTAGCTCAAATTTTATCTGGCTGGTACTTTTCTCTCTCATAACAAGCTTTTTCCTCCTCCGAGTCTGTTTCCTCAGAGGGGATAAGTTCTTCATCTGATTCTGAGCTGCTAAGAGCTAGCTCCTTAAACTCATCTAGCAGCGGGTATAGGCTCCCTGTTTTAGGGACCTCCGCTGATTGAGCTTTTTTCTTTTATTTTTTCTCCTCCTTTCTTCTTATCTCTCCCCAGGTATTCTTCCCCGACATAATCTTTTCCTCGGGTTCGAGACCCTTGGAAAGGCCTGTATGCTTATTTGGTGCACCATGTTTCCTCTTTGCTCCTACTCTCTCTCCCCGCTCTACCTCTGATAGGCTTTCTTGAACTTCGTCCAGAATTTTCTGCCCTGCCTTAACTACTTGTTGACATTCTGTATTAGTCAGGGTTCTCTAGAGTCACAGAACTTATGGATAGTATCTATATAGTAAAAGAATTTATTGATGACTTACAGTCAGCAGCCCAATTCCCAACAATGGTTCAGTCGCAGCTGTGAATGGAAGTCCAAGGATTTAGCAGTTACTCAGTCTCACACAGCAAGCAGGCGAAGGAGCAAGAGCTCCTTCCTTTAAGCACGATCTAATGAGCTTCCACAACAGCATGGTTCCTGCTTTAAGTTTGCCGTTCTCCTGCTCCCTAACTAAATCTCCCCTGAGTTTCTCCCAAGAGGGGATAGTTAAGGACCCTGATCACGCAAACCACGGTGCTATGCGGTCTATCTCTTTTACAAAGCCTTCTAGTGTCTTGGTGGAGATTTTCAAGCCACGCTGCCTCAGGACCAACTGTAAGGCGGTCACCACAGAGTGGGAGGCTCCCATGCTATCTTCTTGCCTTTTTTCTAACCTTGCCTGACCTAATCTGAACACTAGTTAGCAATTCCTCCTGTGGAAACTGTACGCAATCTAAAGAAAAGAATGAGCCCTGTGATAAGGAACAGAAACGCTTCTAACACTGGAGAGAGTTCAAGGCCTTAACTTGTAGAGCTGTATAGTCCCGTAGTTCTGAATCCGCCCCGTGTGAAACGAGGGGTCTCCTATTGGCTCCTGGTGATGATATAGTCCTGGGTATTTCGGCACCACTATGTCCTTGTAATGTTTCGCCAGCAAAACATACTCAGACAACCAGATCCTTCTACGGCAAAGCTTTATTGCTTACTTATCAGGAAGACCCTGAATACAGGAAACTCAGTTCTTTTATAACCCACAAAGAGCGGTTGGAGAGGTGTTTCACCCTGACGGGTTGCTCATTATCAACCCAGTTGACGCCACGGGACAGGCAGGGCACAAGGCATGGAAAAATACCCCAGCACATGCACAGACTACTTGTTTACTAGTTAGAACACCGGATATCAGTGCCATCTTGTAATGGCGATTGCAAGGGCAGCTCCTCACAATTGTTCAATAAAATTCTCTCAAACTGAACCCAAGAACACATGAAAATGATCATTCACGATGATCAAGTAGGCTTCATCCCATGAATGCAGGGATAGCTCAATACAAAGAAATATATTAACTTAATCTACCATATGAATAAAATCAAAGAAAAAAAAAACACATGATCACTTCTATAGATTCTAAGAAAGTATTCAACACCCTATCATGATAAAGGACTTGGAAAGATAAGGAATTCAAGGCCCATAACTAAACATAGTAAAAGAAATATACAGCAAGACAATAGCCAACATTAAAGTAAATGGAGAGAAACTTGGAGCAACCCCACTAAAATAAGGGACTAGACAATGCTGCCCACTCTCCTGACCTATTCAATATCATACTCAAAGACCTAGCCTGAGCAAGAGGAGGTTAAAGGGATGTAAAATGAAAAGGAAGAAGTCAAAATAGAAAACAAAAGGAGGTTAAAGGGATGTAAATTGAAAAGGAAGAAGTCAAAATATCACATTTGCAGGTGATATGATAGTATACTTAATTGACCCCAAAAAATTCTACCAGAGAACTCTTCAACCTGATAAAAAAACTTCAGCAAAGTGGCTGGATATAATATTGACTCAAACAAATCAGCTGTCCTCTACTCAGAGGATAAACAGGCTGAGAAAGAAATTAGGGAAACATCACCCTTCACAATAGTCACAAATAATATAAAATACCTTGGTGTGACTCTAACCAAGCAAGTAAAAGATCTGTATGACAAGAACTTCAAGCCTCTGAAGAAAGATTTTGAAGAAGACCTCAGAAGATGGAAAGATCTCCCACTCTCATAGATTGGCAGGATTAATATAGTAAAAATCATCATATTGCCTAAAGAAATCTATAGCTTCAATGCATTCCCCATCAAAATTCCAAATCAGTTCCTAATAGAGTAAGAAAGAGCAATTTTCAAACCAGTTCGGGATAATAAAAAACCCAGGATAGCAAAAACTCTTCTCAACAATAAAAGAATTTCTGAAGGAATCACCATCCCTGACCTCAAGCTGTATTACTGAGCAATGGTGGTAAAAACTGTATAGCATTGGTATAGAGATAGGCAGGAAGATCAATGGAGTAGAATTGAAGACCCAGAAATGAACCCACACACCTATGGTCACTTGATCTTTGACAAAGGAACTAAAACTATAAAGACAGCATTGTCTTTATTAGATATTTTCTTTATTTACATTTCAAATGCTATCCTGAAAGGTCCCTATACCCTCCCACTGCCCTGTTCCCCTAACCACCCACTCCCACTTCTTGGCCCTGGCATTCCCCTGTACTGGGACATATAAAGTTTGCAAGACATATGGGCCTCTCTTCCCAATGATGGCCGAATAGGCCATCTTCTGCTACATATGCAGTTAGAGACTCAAGCTCTGGGGTTACTGAGAACTGGGATTAGTTCATATTGTTCTACCTATAGGGTAGCAGACTCCTTCAGCTCCTTGGATACTTTCTCTAGCTCCTCCATTGGGGGCCCTGTGTTGCATCCTATTGATGATTGTGAGCATCCACTTTTGTATTTGCCAGGCACTGGCATAGCCTCACACAAGACAGCTATATCAGGGTCTTTTCAGGAAAATCTTGCTGGCATATGCAATAGTGTCTGCGTTTGGTGGCTGATTATGCAATAGATTCTGGGTGGGGTAGTCTCTGGATAGTCCATCCTTTCCTCTCAGCTCCAAATTTTGTCGCTGTAACTCCTTTCATGGGTATTTTGTTCCCTATTCTAAGAAGGAATGAAGTATCCACGTTTTGGTCTTCTTTCTTCTTGAGTTTCATGTGTTTTACAAATTGTATCTTGGGAAGTCTAAGTTTCTTGGCTAATATCCACTTATCAGTAAGTACATATCATGTGTGTTCTTTTGTGATTGGGTGACCTCACTCAGGATTAAATCCTACAGATGCATCCATTTCACTAAGATTTTCATAAATTCAGTGTGTTTAATTGTTGAGTAGTATTCCATTGTGTAAATGTACAAAGTTTTCTGTATCCATTTCTTTGTTGATAGACATCTGAGTTCTTTCCAGCTAATGGATATTATAAATAAGGCTGCTATGAACACAGTGGAGCGTGTGTCCTTATTACCAGTTTGGACATCATTTGGGTATATGCCCAGGAGAGGTATTGCTGGATCTTCTGGAAGTACTATGTCCAATTTTTTGAGGAACTGCCAGACTGACTTCCAGGGTAGTTGTACAAGCTTGCAATCCCATCAGCAATGGAGGAGTGTTCCTCTTTCTCCACATCCTTGCCAGCATCTTCTGTCACATGAATTTTTGATCTTAGCCATTCTGAATGGTGTGAGGTAGAATCTCAAGATTGTTTTGATTTGCATTTCCCTGATGATTAAGGATGCTGAACATTTTTTTCAGGTGCTTCTCAATCATTCGATATCCCTCAGTTGAGAACTCTTTGTTTAGCTCTGTACCCCAGTTTTTACTGGAGGTTATTTGAATTTCTGAAGTCCAGCTTCTTGAGCTCTTTGTATATATTTGGATATAAGTCCCCTATCAGATTTAGGATTGGTAAAAATCCTTTCCCAATCTGTTGGTGACCTTTTTGACTTATTGTCAGTATATTTTGCCTTACAGTAGCTTTGCAATTTTATGAGGTCCCATTTGTCAATTCTTTATCTTATAGAACAAGCCATTGCTGTTCTATTTAGGAATTTTACCTTAGTGCCCATATCCTCGAGACTTTTCCCCATTTTCGCATATAAGTTTCAGTGTCTCTAGTTTTATGTGGAAGTCTTTGATCCACTCAGACTTGAGCTTTATAAAAGGATATAAAAATGGATCAATTCACATACTTCTACATTATAACTGCCAGTTGTGCCACCCCCATTTGTTGAAAATGCTGTCATTTTTCCACTGGATGGTTTTAGCTCCCTTGTCAAAGATCAAGTGACCATTGGTGTGTGGATTCATTTCTGGGTCTTCAATTTTATTACATTGATCTACCTGTCAGTCGTTGTACCAGTAATATGCAGTTTTTTTCACAATTGCTCTGTATTACAGCTTATGGTCAGGCATGGTGATTCCACTAGAGATTCTTTTATTGTTAAGAGTACTTTTGCTATCCTATGTTTTTCATTATTCCAGATGAATTTGCAAATTGCCCTTACTCTATTAAGAACTGAGTTGGAATACTGATGGGGATTGCATTGAATCAGTAGATTACTTTTGGCAGGATAGCCATTTTGACTATATTAATCCTGCCAATCCATGATCATGGGAGATCTTTCCATTTTTTCAGATCTTCTTCAATTTCTTTCTTCAGAGACTTGAAGTCCTTATTGTACTTATTTGTGACTATTGTGAAGGGTGTTGTTTAACTAATTTCTTTCTCAGCACATTTATCCTTTGTGTAGAGAAAGGCCATTGATTTGTTTGAGGTAGTTTTATATCCACCTATTGCACTGAAGCTATTTATCAGGTTTTGGAGTTGTATGGTGGAATTTTTAGAATCACTTATCCATACTACCATATCATCTGCAAACTAATATTTTGACTTCTTCCTTTCCAATTTGTATCCTCTTGGTCTCCTTTTGTTGTGGAATTGCTCTGGCTAGCACTTCAAGTACGAAATTGAATAGGTAGAGAGAAAGTAGGCAGCCTTGTCTAGACCCTGATTTTAGTGGGATTGCTTCGAGTTTCTCTCCTTTTAGTTTGATGTTGACTACTGGTTTGCTGTATATTGCTTTTATTATGTTTAGATATGGTGCTTGATCTCCTGATCTTTCCATGACTTTTATCATGAATAGGTGTTGGATTTATTCAAATGCTTTCTCAGCATCTAATGAGATGTTCATGTGGTTTTTGTCTTTGAGTTGGTTTATATAGTGGATTATGTTTCAGTCCTGAGTTTGATTATTTCCTGCCATCTACTCTTTTGGTTGAATTTGATCCTTTAGTTCTAGAGCTTCTAGGTGTGCTGTCAGGCTGCTAGTGTATGCTATCCTAGTCTCTTTTTGGAGGCACTCAGGGCTATGAGTTTTCCTCTTAGAACTGCCTTCATTGTGTGCCATAAGTTTGTGTATGTTGTGGCTTCATTTTCATTAAACTCTAAAAAGTCTTTTATTTATTTCTTTATTTCATCCTTGACCAAGAAATCATTGAATAGAATGTTGTTCAGTTTCCACGTGCATGTTGGCTTTCTATTATTTATGCTGTTATTGAAGATCAGCATTAGTCTGTGGTGATCAGATAGGATGCATGGCATTATTTCAATATTTTTGTATCTGTGGAGGCCTGTTTGGTGACAAATTATATGGTCAGTTTTGGAGAGGTACTATGTGGTGCTGAGAAGAAGGTATATCCTTTTGTTTTAGGATAAAATGTTCTGTAGATATCTATTAAATCTATTTGTTTCATAACTTCTGTCAGTGTCCATGTGTCTCTGTTTAGTTTCTGTTTCCAGGATCTGTCCATTGATGGGAGTGAGGTGTTGATATCTCCCACTATTATTGTGTGAGGTGCAATGGGTGCTTTGAAGTTACTACAGTTTCTTTAATGAATGTGTCTGCCCTTGTATTTGGAGCATAGATATTCAGAATTGAGAGTTCATCTTGGTAGATTTTCCCTTTGATGAGTATGAAGTTCCCCTCCTTGTCTTTATTGATAATTTTGGGTTGGAAGTTAATTATATATATATATATATTAGAATGGCTACTCCAGCTTGTTTCTTCAGACCATTTGCTTGGAAAATTGTTTTTCACCCTTTTACTCTGAGATAGTGTCTGTCTTTTTCCCTGAGTTGGGTTTCCTGTAAGAAGCAAAAAGTTGGGTCCTGTTTGTGTAGCCAGTCTATTATTCTATGTCTTTTTATTGGGGAATTGAGTCCATTGATGTTAAGAGAAATTAAAGAAAAGTAAATGTTGCTTACTTTTATTTTTGTTGTTAAAGTTGAGATTCAGTTCTTGCGGCTCTCTTCTTTTAGGTTTGTTGAAGGATAACTTTCTTGCTTTTTCTAGGATGTAGTTTCTCTCCTTGTGTTGGTGTTTTCCCTATATTATCCTTTGAAGAGCTGGATTCATGGAAAGATATGATGTGAATTTGTTTTTTATCATGGAATACTTTTGTTTCTCCATTTATGATAATTGAGAGTTTTGCTGGGTACAGTAGACTGGGCTGGCATTTGTGTTCTCTTAGTGTCTGCATAACATCTGTTCAGGATCTTCTGGCTTTTACAGTCTCTGGTGAGAAGTCTGGTGAAATTCTAATGGGCCTGCCTTTTTATGTTACTTGACCTTTTTCCCTTACTGCTTTTAATATTCTGTCTTTATTTAGTGCATTTGTTGTTCTGATTATTATGTGTGAGGAGGAATTTCTTTTCTGGTCCAGTCTATTTGGAGTTCTGTAGGCTTCTTGTATGTTCATGGGCATCTCTTTCTCTAGGTTTTGGAAGTTTTCTTCTATAAGTTTGCTGAATATATTTGCTGGCCCTTTAATTTGAAAATCTTTATTCTCATCTACTCCTATTATCCCTAGGTTTGTTCTTCTCATTGTGTCCTGGATTTCCTGGAAATTTTGAGTTAGGATCTTTTTGCATTTTGCATTTTCTTTGATTGCTGTGCCCATGTTCTCTATGGAATCTTCTGTACCTGAGATTGTCTCTTCCATCTCTTGTATTCTCTTGCTAATGCTCACATCTATGGTTCTTGATTTCTTTCCTATGGTTTCTATCTCCAGAGTTGTCTCACTTTGGGTTTTCTTTATTGTTTCTACTTCCCTTTTTAGGTCTTGGATGGTTTTGTTCAATTTTATCACCTGTTTGGTTGTGTTTTTCTTTAATTCTTTAAGGACTTCTACCTGTTTAGCAGTGTTCTCCTGTATTTCTTTCAGTGACTTATTAATTTCCTTCTTAAAGTCCTCTACCAGAATCATGAGATATGGTTTTAAATTTGAGTCTTGCTTTTCAGGTGTGTTGGGGTATCCAGGACAGGCTGAGGTGGTAGTGCTGGGTTCTGATGATGGTGAGTGGTCTTGGTTTCTGTTATTAAAATTCTTACGTTTGCCTTTCGCCATCTGGTAATCTCTGGAGTTAGTTTTTATAGTTGTCTCTGATTGGAGTGTTTTCCTCCTGTGAATCTGTTAGCCTCTGTCAGCAGTCCTGAGAGTCTAACCCTCTCCTGAGTCTCAGTGGTCAGAGTACTCTCTGCAGGCAAGCGCTCCTGTTGCAGGGAAAGTGTACAGAAATCTGGTGTTCAGACCTGCTCCTTGGCTGAAAATGAAGGATTGAAATAGAGCCTGTCCCAGAAGATGTGTTGCTTCTGCAGTTTGCATGCTCACCTGCTTAGACTGGTCTCTGAGGGACCCGGGACACAAGATGGCTCTCTCATATGCTCTGAGCCCTCCCAGGTGGTCAACTCTCCTCTGGAGGGGAAGGTGCACAGATGTCTGGAGCCTAGAACGGGGTCTATCCCTGAAGCTGTGTTCCTTCTCTAGTCTGCTTGCTCACCCTCAGCAGTTTGTGAGCTGACTTGTACAGACTGGTCTCAGAGTGACCAGGGGCACAAGATGGCTCCCTCACCTGCTCTGGCAGTCAGAGCCCACAAAAGACAGCATTTTCAACAAATGGTGATAGTTCAAATGGCGATCAGGTTATAGAAGAAAGCAAATCTATCAGTTCTTCTTTTTGTAGTCGTTGTTGTTGTTGTTTTGTTTGTTTTGTTTTGTTTTGTTTCTCAAGATAGGGTTTCTTTCCTTATAGCCCTGACTATCCTGAACTTCAGTCTGCAGACCAGGTTGGCCTTGAAATCAGAAATCGACCTTCCTCAAAATCGATCCATTCTTATCTCCTTGTACAAAGCTTGAGTCCAAGTGGATCAAGGACCTCCACATAAAAACAGATACACTGAAACTAAGAGAAGAGAAATGGGAACCATCTTCCAAAATATGGGCACATAGGAAAATTTCCTGAATAGAATACCAATGACCTATGCTCAAAATATTGCAAAGCTTCTGTAAGGCAAAGGGCACTGTCAATATGACAAAATGGCAACCAACAGATTGGCGAAAGATCTTTACCAACCCTACTATCCATAGAGGGCTCATATCCAATATATACAAAGAAATCAAGAAATTAGACTCCAGACAATCAAATAACCCTATTAAAAATGGGGTATAGAGCTAAACAAAGGTTTCTCAACTGAGAAATACCAAATAGCAGAGGAGCACTTAAAGAAATGATCAACACCAGGCATGCTGGCACACACCTTTAATCCCAGCACTTGGGAGACAGAGGCAGGCAGATTTCTGAGTTCAAGGCCTGTCTGGTCTACAAAGTGAGTTCCAGGACAGCCAGGGTTATACAGAAACACCCTGTCTCAAAAACAAAAACAAACAAACAAACAAAAGAATGAAAGAAATGAGAAATGATCAACATCCTTAATCATCAGGGAAATTCAAATCAAAACAACCCTGAAAACCCTGAGATTCTACCTCATACCAGTCAGAATGGCTAAGATCAAAAACTTGGGTGACAGCAGATGATGGCAAGGATGTGGAGAAAGAATAACACTCCTTCTTTGTTGGTGGGATTGCAAGCAGGTACAATCACTCTCGAAATCAGTCTGGCAGTTCTTCAGAAATTGGACATAGCTATACCACTACTGGGCATATACCCAAAATGTTTTTCAACATATAACAAGGACAAATACTCCACTATATTCATAGTGGACTTACTTATAATAGCCAGAAGCTGGAAAGAACACAGATGTCTTTCAATAGAGGAATGGATACAGAAATTGTGGTACATTTATACAATGGAGTACTAGTCAGATATTGAAAACAATGAATTCAGGAAATTCTTAGGCAAATGGATGGAACTAGGAAATATTATCTTGAGTGAGTTAATCTAATCACATAAGAAAACACATGGTATGCACTCACTGATAAGTGGTTATTAGCTCCCAAAGCTTTGAATACCCAAGATACAATTCACAGACTACAGGAAGCTCAAGAATAAGAAAGATTTAAAGTTTCAGAAGTATGTTTCAGTGCTTCTTAGAAGGGGTAACAAAATATTCATGGGAGCAAATATGGAGAGAAAGTGTGGAGCAGAGATTGAAGCAAAGGCCATCCAGAGACTTTTCTACCTGGGAATCCACCCCATATACAGTCACCAAATACAGACATAAAATTACATAGTACAATAGAACATTAATGTATATCGTGCATTAAATTATTTTCCCCTAGCATATAAGCAAGTAAATTTAATCAATGATTTACGACACATACTAAAATTCAACATTATATTTACTACAACATGAATATTAACTACTACATAATATTAATGCTTTAAGACATATCTGTGTTATCTGACATACACCATTCAGTCATAAACCTTTCTCTTCCATATGACTATCCCCTTCCCCATTTGGTCTATTAATCTACCATCCTCCGTGAAACCAACAACCCGCCCACCTATGCCCCTCTTCTCGCTCCGGGCCCATTAAACTTGGGGGTAGCTAAACTGAAACTTTATCAGACATCTGGTTCTTACTTCAGGGCCATCAAATGCGTTATCGCCCATACGTTCCCCTTAAATAAGACATCTCGATGGTAACGGGTCTAATCAGCCCATGACCAACATAACTGTGGTATCATGCATTTGGTATTTTTTTATTTTGGTCTACTTTCATCAACATAGCCGTCAAGGCATGAGAGGACAGCACATAGTCTAGATGCACCTACACAAACTGACAAGATCCTGCAATACCTGTCTCCCGAGATGCTCTGCCAGATCCTGACATACAGATGTGGATGCTCACAGCCAGCCATTGAACTGTGCACAGTGACCCCAATGGAGGAATTAGAGAAAGGACTGAAGGAGCTTAAGGTGTTTGCAACCCCATAGAAAGAACAACAATATCAACCAATCAGAGCTCCTTGTGATGCAGAGATGATTGAATATATTTGAATTAATGCATTAAATCCATCATATAAACAAACTAAAGGACAAAAACCACATAATCATCTCATTAATGCACAAATGACCTTGGAAAGATCCAACATCCCTAAAAGGGACAAACATCAATATAATAAAGGCAGTTGACATCAAGCCCTAGTGCATCATCTACCTAAATTGAGAGAAATTCAAAGCAATTCCACTACAATCAGGAACAAGACAAGGTTGTCCTTTGTCTTCATACCTACTGAATATAGTACCTATAGTCTTAGCTATATCAAAAGACAAAGGAAGAAAAGATCATTGGTATGTAAATTGGAAAAGAAGAAGTCAAAGCATTTTTATTCTCACATGATATGACATTATACATAAGCAACCCTAAAATTCCCACAAGGAAATTGCTACAACTGATAATCACTTTAAGCAAAATATCTTAAATGAAATACAAAATAAAAACATACAAACAGTAGGTTTCCTGTATAGAAATGACAAAGTAACTAAGAAAGAATTCAGGGATACTGCTGCAGTAAATCTCCTTCCAAATATGCCCGGGCAATGAAAACATGACTCAGATAATATGAATACATTCTGTGCGCCTAGAATGGGCCAATCTACCACTACACTACGATCTTCCACATCTATGAGACCCCTTATAACTTTCAGATTCTCCAGGCCATGCTTCTGCTCTGCCCTTCATAGATACCCTAGAAGCTCATCCCCTTATGTAGTCTCAGTAAACAAAAGTGTTAAGAGATTGGTGATTCTGTGCAACTGTTGCTCACACCATAGCAAGCTACAATCTGAATCCCATTACATAATGCAATTACTCTGTTGATGTCTTGAGATTGTGCCTTTAACTGATTCATAAATCTTATGACTTCTGGATTGTGAGAATTTAATCAGTGACTGCTAGAAAGGAGTTGTTCAAAGTTTTGAATGCCTTTTTTTAAATAATGAAAAGTGCAAACACAATTTACCAAGACATGAAATGAATAAAAACAAAATAAATGGCACATGCCATTATTTGCTCTTTTTTTACTTCCCTCAGTAAGACTTCTAGTATGTGTGGATTTGAAGAAATACACTATTCCTTGTTTAGTGATATCATTTTCAGTCAGATCACATGACCAGGCATGCAACATTCAATAAAACATCTACAAAGCAAATGCTTTCCTTGAATGATGTTTCTCCACAAAGATATGCCACAAGCATACTAAAAATGCAAACATCACCATATATAAGATATAGCACAGAAAGATTCTCAAATTTGGAAAATTACATTCCTGTGTTTTATTTCCCTTAGTCATGCATCACAATTATCTTGCTTTTACAGAGGTGTACATTATTATCCAAAGCTGCTTGCATGGGGACAGATGCTCTGCAGTGAGCAAATATTAAGAAAGTAATGAATTGGAAATGACATGTGCCTTCAGCCAAAAGTCCAAAGGGAATTATCATCTTGAAATCATACGTGGCAGAAGTAGCCAAGCAAAGAATGAAATGGCCAAATGCCAGTTCAGTATTCGTATAAAAATTAAGCTCAGGGGTTGTGTTTGGACAACCTAATTGGGCCAGAGATTCTCTTTCCTTCATTTTGAATTAAAGTATGTTCAAAAGGATAGGACATGTTAGAATATTCTCAACTTGATTAGGAGAAACAAGGCAGATGAATCAGCAGCATAATTAAATATTTGTTGGAGGAGTAAGAGATTTATTGGGCATAATAAATAGATGTGATCTGATTACTCAAAGAGTTTACAAACCAGAGCTGACAGCATTGATCTGGAGAAGGAAATCATCAAAAATAAAATCTTAATGGAAGGACACTATGCAAAAAACAGTTGAGAGAATTCAGATTTTCAGTTTTGCTCTTCTCATGATTCTTAAAATCTACCAAATACACTAGCACTATGGAAATTAACAGCTAATATCATGGTGATACTTACTGATTGATTCACTGTCTGATTGACTGATTAATTTGGTACAGAACCTCTTGTAGCCAATGCTAGATTCAACTTCTAAAGTCAAGAATGAATGACCTTAAATTTCTGATGACATTGCCTTCACTTTCCAAGTGCTGGGATATTAGCTGTATGTCACCACACCTGATTTATGTAGTGCTGCTAGTCATACTCAAAGCTTCCTCTATATGATGCAAACATTCTAACAATGCTGAGTCACATCTGCAGCCCATGAGTCCATTGATTACACTGTGAAATATTGATGAATAATATGCCAAGAGCCTAATAAGCATACTCTCTTCAATACTCACAATTCTAGAAAGTTAGTATTATATCTTTGATAGCATTGAAGAACCTGAGCCTTATAGACAAACACCTGCATTAGTCTCTAGATAGTAATATGTCACTGATATGAAACAATCTGTCATTTCCAAATCAGCAGGATATTCCTCTGCCTTAGTATCTTCAAAAGTGTCTTACATTTTAAAAGCACTAAAGTGTATTATATTAAAAGAAAAAAAAAGAAAAGCTAACCATAACTGATATATGAGTATATGACCAATTAAAAACAGAAGACATTGTGTTAATTATATGGCAAAATACAAATTGTTGGTACATTTATTGACAAAAGTGATTCGGATTTTGTAAATGATAGCTGCCTATACATTTAACCTTTTCTATAATTGATATTGTGCAAAGGTAGCAAATATGATCTCTAGTTTAAAAATGTGAAATGTAAAATAAAAATTCAGCATTAATCTTTCTAAATTTGGGTTTGTTGGAGTGATGCTTTTGTACACTGTGTGAAGATGTGTCTCCATGTGTCTACAGCACCATTCTGATTGGTTAAAATAAAACACCTATGGCCTATAGCAAAAATCAGACTAGTAAGGTTGGCCTTCAAGATAGAAGAAGAATGTTGGAAAGAAAAGAAGCATGGAAGAGTCACCACCTAGACTGGGAGTAAACCACACTTATGAAACTTAGAAGTATCCAGCCACACACAGAAGAGTATAAATAGGTTAATATAAGTTAAGAGCTAGTTGAAGAAGGTCCCCAGAGGACTCTCCATACTGCAGGCACCCTAGCACACTCACAAACTTGAGATCAGTGGTGAGTGGAATGCAATTTCCCTTCCAAAAACCCAGAGGGTCTTGTGCTAGCAGGAACAGGGACAAAGGACAAAGGTAGGCCATAGCACACCCAGAAACTTAGAATCACTGAGTACAGTCTACACAGGAGAAGATGTGGGCTGCAGAAGCAACAGAGCTTCCAGGACAAGGTCCCTTCGAGCCTTCATCCTCAGACAGTAAACAGACCTGAGACCCAGACTCCTGGGCACCTTGCCCACAAGAAGAGAGTTGACCTCCAGGGAGGGCTATGAGCCAAGGACTCAGGAGGTAGACCTGAACTCCAGATTTCTGTGTACCTACCCTGAAAGAGGAGAGCTTGCCTGCAGAGAGTGCTCTGACCACTGAGACTCAGGAGGGAGTTGGACTCCCCAGAGGGCTGACAGAGGCAAAAGAATGACAGGAGGAACAAGCTCCAGCCAGAGACAGTTAGAACATCTAATACCAGAGATTACCAGATAACAAAAGGCAAACTTGAGAATCTTTCTAACAGGAACCAAGAACACTCCACATCCTCAGAACCACAACGAGTCCTAGATACCCCAACACACCCGAAAATCAAGATTCAGATTTAAAAGCATATCTAATGATGCAGATAGAGGATTTTAAGAATGGCATTAATAACTCACTTAAAGAAATACAGGAGAACACTGCTAAACAGGTAGAAGCCCTTAAAGAGGAAGCACAAAAATCCCTTAAAGAAATACAGGAAAACACAAGCAAGTAGGTGATGGAATTGAACAAAATCAACCAAGAGCTAAAAATGGAAGTAGAAGCAATGAAGAAAACCCAAAGGAAGACAACTCTTGATTTAGAAATCCTAGGAAAGAAATCAGGATTCATAGATGCGAGCATCAGCAACAGAATACAAGAGATGGAAGAGAGAATGGCAGGTGCAGAAGATTCCATAGGGAACATGGACACAACAATCAAAGAAAATGCAAAATGCCAAAAGATCCAGGAAATCCAGGAAACAATAAGAAGACCAATCCTAAGGATAATAGATATAGATGAGAATGAAGATTTTCAAATTAAAGGGCCAGCAAATATATTCAGCAAACTTATAGAAGAAAACTTCCAAAACCTAAAGAAATAGATGCCCATGAACATACAAGAAGCCTAGAGAACTCCAAATAGACTGGACCAGAAAAGATATTCCTCCTCAAACATAATAATCAGAACAACAAGTGCACTAAATAAATACAGAACATTAAAAGCTGTAAGGGAAAAAGGTCAAGAAACATATGATGGTAGACCTATTAGAATTACTCCAGACTTCTCACCAGAGACTATGAAAGCCAAAAGATCCTGGACAGATGTTATGCAGACACTAAGAGAACACAAGCAACTATACCCAGCTAAACTCTCAATTACCATAAATGGAGAAACCAAAGTATTCCATGAAAAACAAATCCACACAATATCTTTCCTCCAATCCAGTCCTTCAAAGGATAATAAAGGGAAAACACCAACACAAGGACAGAAATTATACCCTAGAAAAAGCAAGAAAGTAATCCTTCAACAGACCTAAAAGAAGACAGGTGCAAGAACAGAATCCCAACTCTAACAACAAAAATAACAGGAAGCAACAATTACTTTTTCTTAATATCTCTTAACATCAATGGACTCAATCCTCACCCCCCCCCACACCCAAAAAAGACATAGACTAACAGACTGGCTACATAAAGTGGGCCCAACTTTTTCTGCTTACAGGAAACCCACCTCAGGTAAAAAGACAGACACTACCTCAGAATAAAAGACTAGAAAACAATTTTCCAAGCAAATGATCTGAAGAATAAAATTGACTTCCAACCCAAAGTTATAAAAAAGACAAGGAGGGGCACTTCGTACTCATCAAAGGTAAAATCTTCCAAGAGGAACTCTCAATTCTGAATATCTATGTTCCAAAAGCAAGGGCATCCACATTCATTAAAAAATTGTTTACACACGCTTAATCCCAGCACCTGGGATGCAGAGGCAGGTGGATTTCTGAATTCGAGGTCAGACTGGTCTAGAGAGTGAGTTGAGGACAGCCATGGTTACACAGAGAAACCCTGTCTCCAAAAAAAAAAAAAAAAAAAAAAAAACAACAACAACAACAACAACAAAAAAAAAAAACAATTGTAAAACTCAAAGCACAAATTTCACCTCACAAAATAATATTGGGAGACTTCAACACCCCACTCTCATCAGTGGATAGATCCTGGAAACAGAAAATAAACAAAGACACAGTGAAACTAACAGAAGTTATGAAAGAAATGGATTTAACAGATATCTATAGAACATTTTATCCTAAAACAAAAGGTTATAGCTTTTTCTCAGAACTTCATGGCACTTTCTCCAAAATTAAACATATAGTTGGTCACAAAACAGGACTCAACAAAAATATTGAAATTATCCATGTATCCTATCAGATCACCCCTGACTAAGGCTGATCTTCAATAAAAAACATAAATAATAGACAGCCAACATTAACATAGAAGCTGAACAACACTCCATGGTACCTTGGTCAAGGAAGAAATAAAGAAAGACAATAAAGACTGTTTAGACTTTAGTGAAAATAAAGACACAACATACCCAAACATATTGAACACAATTGAAAGCATTCCTAAGGGGAAAACTCATAGCACTGAGTGCCTGCAAAAAGAAACTAGAGAGAGCATACATTAGTAGCTTGATAGCACACCTAAAAGCTCTACTACACAAGGAAGCAAATTCACCCAAGAGGAGTAGACAGCTGGAAATAATCAACTCAGGGCTGAAATCAACCAAGTAGAAACAAAAAGAGCTATACAAAGAATCAACCAAACCAGGAGCTGGTTCTTTGAGAAAATCAACAAGATAGATAATCTCTTAGCCAGACTAACTAGAGGATACAGGGACAGTATCCTAAATGACAAAATTAGAATTGAAAAGGGAGACATAGCAACAGGACATGAGGAAATCTAAAGCATCATCAGATCCTACTACAAAAGGCTATACTCAACAAAACTGAAAAACCTGGATGAAATGGAGAAATTCCTAGACAGATACCAGGCACCAAAATTAAATCAGAATCAGATTAATGATCTGAACAGTCCCTTATCCCCTAAGAAATAGAAGCTGTCATTAATAGTCTCCCAACACAAAAAAGCCCAGGACCAGATGAGATTAGTGCAGAGTTCTAACAGACCTTCAAAGAAGACTTGATTACAATTCTCCTGAAATTATTCCACAAAATAGAAACATAAGATACTCTTCCCAATTCATTCTATGAAGCCACAATTACTCTGATACCTAAACCAACACAAAGAACCAACAAAGAGAACTTCACACAACTAACCATTATGAATATCGATGAAAAAATACTCAATAAAATTTGTAGTAACTGAATCCAAGAATTACTCTGATACCTAACCAACACAAAGACCCAACAAAGAAAGAGAACTTCAGACAAATAACCATTATGAATATCAATGAAAAAAATACTCAATAAAATTTGTACTAACTGAATCCAAGAACACATCAAAATGACAATCCTGATCAAGTAGACTTCATTCCAGGAATTCAGGGATGGTTTAATATACAGAAATCCATCAATGTAGTCCACTATATAAACTAAAGCAAAGACAAAAACCATATGATCATCTCGTTAGATGCTGAAAAACCATTTGAAAATCCAACACCCATTCATGATAAAAGTCTTGGAAAGGTCAGGAATTCAAGGCCCATACCTAAACATTATCAAAGCAATATACTGCCAACCAGTAGCTAACATCAAACTAAATGGAGAGAAGCCAGAAAAAATCCCACTAAAATCAGGGACTAGACAAGGCTGTGCACTTTGTCCCTACCTATTCAACAGAGTACTCGAAGTCCTAGCCAGAACAATTAGTCAACAAATAGGAAAGGAAGAAGTCAAAATATCACTCTTTGCAGATCATATGAGAGTATATATAAGTGACCTTAAAAATTCCACCAGAGAAATCCTAAATCTGATAAAAAGTTTCAGTGTAGTAGCTGAATATAACATTAACTCAAACAAATCAGTTGCCTTTCTCTAAACAAAGGACAAACAGGCTGAGAAAGAAATTAAGGAAACAACCCCCTTCACAATAGTCACAAATAATATAAAATACTTTGGTGTGACTCTAACTAACGAAGTGAAAAATCTGAAAGATAAGAACTTCATGTCTCTGAAGAAAGAAATTGAAGAAGATCTCAAAAGATGGAAAGATTTCCCATCCTCATGGATTGGCAGGATCAATATAGTAAAAATGGCTATCCTACCGAAAGTAATCTACAGGTTCAATGCAATCCCCATAAAAATTCCAACTCATTTTTTCACCAAATTACAAAGGGCAATTTGCATATTCATCTATAATAATAAAAAACCCAGGATAGCAAAAACTATTCTCAATGATAATGGTACCTCTGGTGGAATCACCATGTCTGACCTCAAGCTGTACTACAGATCAATTGTGATAAAAACTGCATGGTACTGGTACAATGACAGACAGGTAGACCAATGGAATAGAATTGAAGACACAGAAATGAACCCACACACCAAAGGTCACTTGATCTTCGACAAGGGAGCTAAAACTATCCAGTGAAAAAATGACAGCATTTTCAACAGATGGTGTTGGCATAACTATCAGTTAGTCTGTAGATGAATGGGAATTGATCCATTCATATCTCCTTGTAGTAAGCTCAAGTCTAAGTGGATCAAAGAACTCCACATAAAACCAGAGACAGTGAAACTTATAGAGGTGAAAGTGTGGAAAAGCCTCGAAGATATGGGCACAGGGGAAAAATTCCTGAATAGAACAGCAATGGCTTGTGCTGTAAGGTTGAGAATCTACAAATGGGACTTCATAAAATTGCCAAGCTTCTGTAAGGCAAAAGACACTGTCAATAAGACAAAAAGGCCACCAACAGAATGGGAAAGGATCTTTATAAATCCTAAATTAGATAGAGGACTAATATCCAATATATATAAAGAGCTCAAGAAGATGGACTCCAGAAAATCAAATAACCCCATTAAAAATGGGGCTCAGAGCTGAACAAAGAATTCTCACCTGAGGAATACTGAGAAGCACCTGAAAAAATGTTCAACATCATTAATCATCAGGGAAATGCAAATCAAAACAACCCTGAGATTCCACTTCACAGCAGTCAGAATGCCTAAGATCAAAAATTCATGTGACAGCAGATGCTGGCAAGAATGTGGAAAAAGAGGAACACTCCTCCATTTTTGGTGGGATTGTAAGCTGGTACAACCACTCTGGAAATCAGTTTGGAGGCTCCTCAGAAAAGTGGACATAGTACTACTGAAAGATCTAACAATTCCTCTCCTGGGCATATACCCAGAAAATGTTCCAACTTATAATAAGGACACATGCTCCACTATGTTCATAGCAGCTTTGTAATAGCCAGAAGCTGGAAAGAACCCAGATGTTCATCAACAGAGGAATGAACACAGAAAATGTGGTACATTTACACAATGGAGTATTACTCAACAATTAAAAACAAAAAAATTATGAAATTCTTAGGCAAATGGATACATCTGAAGGATTTCATCCTGAGTGAGGTAACCCAATCACAGAAGAACACACATGATATGCACTCACTGATATTTGGATATTAGCCCAGAAACTTAGACTATACAAGATACAATTTGCAAAACATGAATTCAAGTAGAAGGAAGACCAAAATGTGGATACATCGCTCCTTCTTAGAATGGGGAACAAAATACACATGGATGGAGTTACAGAGACAAAGTTAGGAGCTGAGCTGGAAAGAAGGACCACCCAGACACTACCCCACCCTGGGATCCATTCCATATACAAACACCAAACCCAGACACTATTGCATATGCCAGAAAGTTTTTGCTCACAGGTCCCTGATATAGTTCTCTCTTGTGAGGCTCTGCCAGTGCCTGGCAAATACAGAAGTGGATGCTGACAGTCATCTTTTGGATAGAACACAATGCCCCTAATGAAGGAGCTAGAGAAAGTATCCACGGAGCTAAAGGGGTCTGCAACCCTATAGGAAGAACAACAATTTGAAATAAGCAGTACCTCCTCGCCCCCCCGAGTTGAGTCTCTAGTTGCACATATATTGAGGAAAGGCCCTGGGAAGATCATATGCCCCATATGCCCCAGTACATGGAAATGCAAGGGCCAGGAAGAGGGAGTGGATGGATTAGGGAGCAAGGCAGGAGGAGTTTATAGGTTGCTTTAGGGATAACTGTTGCAATGTACATGAAGTAAATATCTAATAAAACAAAGCCTTCAAAAAAAAAAGAAAACAAGGAAGGAAGGAAGGAAGGAAGGAAGGAAGGAAGGAAGGAAGGAAGGAAGGAAGGAAGGAAGGGAGGGAGGAAGGAAGGAAGGAAGGAAGGAAAGAAGGAAGGGAGGGAGGGAGGGAGGGAAGGAGGGAGGGAGGGAGGGAGGGAAGGAGGGAGGGAGGGAGGGAGGGAAGGAGAGAGGGAGAGGAAGGGAAGGAGAGAGGGAGCAAAACAGACAGAAAGAAAGACAGGAAGAGAGAAAGGAAGAAAGGAAGAAATGAAGGAGAGAAGAAATGAAGGAAGGAAGGAAGGAAGGAAGGAAGGAAGGAAGGAAGGAAGGAAGGAAGGAAGGAAAAAGACAAGACCAATTCCACATCCTTTATTTTTAATTTTTTTTTAATTAGGTATTTTCTTCATTTACATTTCAAATGCTATCCCAAAAGTCACCCAGACCCTCCACCCATCCCCCACTCCCCTAACCATCAACTCCCACTTTTTGGCCCTTGTGTTTCCTCCATACTGAGGCATATAAAGTTTGCAAGAACAAGGGCCCTCTCTTCCCAATGATGGCCAACTAGGCCATCTTCTGATACATATGCAGCTAGAGACACGAGCTCCAGGGGTATTGGTTAGTTCATATTGTTGTTCCACCTATAGGGTTGCAGACCCATTTAGCTCTTTACGTACTTTCTCTAGCTCCTCCGTTGGGGGCCCTGTGTTCCATCCAATAGCTGACTGTGAGCATCCACTTCTTTGTTTGCTAGGCCCCAGCATAGTCTCACAAGAGTCAGCTATATCAGGGTCCTTTCAGCAAAATTTTGCTGGTGTATGCAATGGTGTCAGAGTTTAGAGGCTGATTGTGGGATGGATCCCCCGGTATGGCAGTCTCTAGATGGTCCTTCCTTTGGTCTCAGCTCCAAACTTTGTCTCTCTTACTCCTTCCATGGGTGTTTTGTTCCCAATTCTAAGAAGGGGCAAAGTGTTCACACTTTGGTCTTCTTTCTTCTTGAGTTTCATGTGTTTTGCAAATTGTATCTTGTATCTTGCTTATTCTAAGTTTCGGGGCTAATATCCACTTATCAGTAAGTACATATCCTGTGAGTCCTTTTGTGATTACCTCAATCAGGATGATGCCCTCCAGGTCCATCAATTTGCCTAGGAATTTCATAAATTCATTCTTTTTAATAGCTGGGCTGTACTTCATTGTGTAAATGTACCACATTTTCTGTATCCATTCCTCTTTTGAGGGAAATCTGGGTTCTTTTCAGCTTCTGGCTATTATGAATAAGGCTGCTATGAACATAGTGGAGCATGTGTCCTTCTTACCATTTGGAACATCTTCTGGATATATGCACAGAAGAGGTATTGCAGGATCCTCAGGTAGTACTATATCCAATTTTCTAAGGAAGCACCAGACTGATTTCCAGAGTGGCTGTACAAGCTTGCAATCCCACCAACAGTGGAGAAGTGTCCCTCCTTGTCCACATCCTCGCCATTATCTGCTGTCACATGAATTTTTTATCTTAGCCATTCTGACCAGTGTGAGCTGGAATCTCAGGTTTTATTTTTTTTTTATTTGCATTTCACTGATGATTAATTATGCCCAATTTTTTTTTCAAGTTGCTTCTCAGGCATTTGGTATTCCTCAGGTGAGAATTATTTGCTTAGTTCTGAGCCCCATTTTTTAATGGGGTTATTTGATTTTCAGGAGTCCATCTTCTTGAGTTCTTTATATATATATATATATTGGATATTAGTCCCCTATCTCATCTAGGAATGGTAAAGATCCTTTGACAATCTATTGGTGGCCATTTTGTCTCATTGATGTTGTTCTTTTCCTTACAAAATTTTGTAATTTTATGTGGTCCCATTTGTCAATTCTCGATCTTACAGCACAAGCCATTGTTGTTCTATTCAGGAATTTTTCCCCTGTGCCCATATCTTCGAGACTTTTCCCCACTTTCTCCTCTATAAATTTCACTGTCTCTGGGTTTTGCATCTATATTCATAAGGGAAATTGGTCTGAAGTCTCTATATTTGTTGGGTCTTTCTGTGGTTCAGGTATCAGAGTAATTATGGCTTCATAGAATGAGTTGGGTAGGGTACCTTCTGCTTCTATTTTGTGGAAGAATTTGTGAAGAACTGGAATTAGATCTTCTTTGAAGGTCTGATAGAACTCTGCACTAAACCCATCGGGTCCTGGGCTTTTTTGTGCTGGGAGACTATTAATGACTGCTTCTATATAGAAATGTTTAGATCATTAATCTGATCCTGATTTAACTTTGATACCTGGTATCTGTTTAGAAATTTGTCCATTTCATCCAGGTTCTCCAGTTCTGTTGAGTATACAGAAGGATCTGAAGGTGTTTTGGATTTCTTCAGGATCTGTTGTTATGACTCCCTTTTCATTTCTGATTTTGTTAATTAAGACGCTGTCCCTGTGCTCTCTAGGGAGTCTGGCTAAGGGTTTATCTATTTTGTTGATTATCTCAAAGAACCAGCACCTTCTGTGGTTGATTCTTTGAATAGTTCTTCTTGTTTCCACTTGGTTGATTTCGCCCCTGAGTTTGATTATTTCCTACTGTCTACACCTCTTGGGTGAATTTGCTTCCTTTTGTTCTAGAACTTTTAGGTGTGCTGTCAAGCTGCTAGAGTGTGCTCTCTCTCTCTCTCATTTCTTTTTGGAGGCACTCAAAGTTATGAGTTTTCCTTTGCTTTCATTGTGTCTCATAAGTATGGGTATATTGTGGCTTCATTTTCATTAAACTCTAAAAGTCTAATTTCTTTCTTTATTCCTTCCTTGACCAAGCTATCATTGAGTAGAGTGTTGTTCAGTTTCCACGTGAATGTTGGCTTTCTATTATTTATGTTGCTATTGAAGATCAGCCTTAGTCCATGGTGATCTGATAGGATGAATGGGACAATTTCAAAATTTTTGTATCTGTTGAGGCCTCTTTTTTGACCAATTATATGGTCAATTTTGGAGGAGGTACCATGAGGTGCTGAGAAGAAGGTATGTCCTTTTGTTTTAGGATAAAATGCTTTGTAGATATCTGTTAAATCCATTTGTTTCATAACTTCTGTTAGTTTCACTGTATCCCTGTTTAGTTTTTGTTTCCACGATCTGTCCATTGATGAAAGTGGTGTGTTGAAGTCTCCAACTATTACTGTGTGAGGTGCAAAGTGTGCTTTGAGCTTTACTAAAGTTTCTTTAATGAATGTGGCTGCCCTTGCATTTGGAGCATAGATATTCACAATTGAGAGTTCCTCTTGGAGGATTTTACCTTTGATGAATATGAAGTGCCCCTCCTTGACTTTTTGATAACTTTGTGTTGGAAGTCGATTTTATTCGATATTAGAATGACTACTCCAGCTTGTTTATTCAGACCATTTGCTTGGAAAACTGTTTTCCAGCCTTTCACTCTGAGGTAGTGTCTGTCCTTTTCCCTGAGATGGGTTTCCTGTAAGCAGCAAAATGGTGGGTCCTGTTTGTGTAGCCAGTGTGTTAGTCCATATCTTTTTATTGGGGAACTGAGTCCATTGATATTAAGAGATATTAAGAAAAAGTAATTGTTGTTTCCTATTATTTTTGTTGTTAGAGTTGGCATTCTGTTCTTGTGGCTGTCTTCTTTTAGGTTCGTTGAAGAATTAATTTCTTGCTTTTTCTAGGGTGTAGTTTCCATCCTTGCATTGTTTTTTTGTTTGGTTGTTTGTTTTGTTTTGTTTTGTTTTGTTTTTTTCTGTTATTATTCTTTGAAGGGCTGGATTCATGGAAAGATATTGTGTGAATTTGGGTTTGTCATGGAATAGTTTGGATTCTCCATCTATGATAATTGAAAGTTTGGTTGGATATAGTAGCCTGGGCTGGCATTTGTGCTCTCTTAGTGTCTGCATAACATCTGTCCAGGATCTTCTGGCTTTTATAGTCTCTGGTGAAAAGTCTGGTAAAATTCTAATAGGCCTGCCTTTATATGTTACTTGACCTTTTTCCCTTACTGCTTTTAATTTTCTATCTTTATTTAGTGCATTTGTTGTTCTGATTATTATGTATGACGGGAGGAACTTCTTTTCTGGTCCAGTCTATTTGGAGTTCTGTAGGCTTCTTGTATGTTCATGGGCATCTCTTTCTTTAGGTTTGGAAAGCTTTCTTCTATAATTTTGTTGAAGATATTTGCTGGCCCTTTAAGTTGAAAATCTTCATTCTCATCTACTCCTATTATCCCTAGGTTTGTTCTTCTCATTGTGTCATGGATTTCCTGGATGTTTTGACTTAGGATCTTTTTGATTTTGCGCTTTCTTTGATTGTTGTGCCCATGTTCTCTAAGAAATCTTCTGTACCTGAGATTGTCTCTTCCATCTCTTGTATTCTGTCTCTGATGCTCACGTCTATGGTTCTAGATTTCTTTCCTAAGGTTTCTATCTCCAGCGTTGTCTAATTTTGTGTTTTCTTTATTGTTTCTACTTCCCTTTTTAGGTCTTGGATGGTTTTGTTCAATTCCATCACCTGTTTGGTTGTGTTTTCCTGTTTTTCTTTAAGGACTTGTATCTCTTTAGCCGAGTTCTGTATTTCTTTAAGTGAGTTATTAATGTCCTTCTTCATGTCCTCTACCGTCATCATGAGATATGCTTTTAAATCTAGGTCTAGCTTTTTGGGTGTGTTGGGGTATCCAGGACTGGTTGAGGTGGGAGTGCTGGTTTCTGATGATGTTGAGTGATCTTGGTTTCTGTTAGTAAGATTCTCATATTTGCCTTTAGCCATTTGGTAATCTCTGGAGTTAGTTGTTATAGTTGTCTCTGGTTAGAGCTTGTTCCTCCTGTGATTCTGTTAGCCTCTACCAGCAGTCCTGGGAGACTATCTCTCTCCTGACTTTCAGTGGTCAGAACACTCTCTGCTGCCAAGCTCTCCACTTGCAGGGAAGGTGCACAGATATCTGGCATTCCGACCTGCCTCCTGGCAGAAGATGAAGGCCGGAAATAGGGCCTGTCCCAGAAGCCGTGTCACTTCCACCTGTCCCAGAAGCTGTGCAGCTTCTGTGTTGGCACTCTCACCTACACAGTCTAATCTCTGAGAGATCCCTGACCAGAGAAGGCTCCCTCAGGTGCTCTGGCAAAGTCTTCCTGGGAGGGGCGGACACCTCTCCTCTGGCAGGGAAGGTGCCCAGATGTCTGGAGCCTGAAACGGGGTCTGTCCCAGAAGCTGTGTGGCCTCCCCCTGTCTCAGAAGCTGTTAGCTTCTCTCTGTATCTTTTAAAATTGTTTTATCATACACACACAGAAGCAAAAAGCTGGGTGATGGTGGCTCACACCCTTAATCCCAACACTTGGAAATCAGAGACAAGTAGATCTCTGAGTTCCAAGCCGGTTTGGTCTATAGAGGGAGTTCCAGGACCACCAGGACTACGAAGAGAAACCGTGTCTCAAAGATGTTTTTAGATGTTGCAGAGTAGGGGGAAAAATGCCATTCTGAATATGGAGGTCAGAGGTCAATGTGTAGGACTTGATTTTCTCCTTCCATTCTGTACGTCCCAAAAATGAACTCACATTGTCAACTTTGATGGCAAGTTCTTTTTGTTGTTGTTCTTTTTGTTTTTGTTTGTCTGGTTGGTTGGTTTGAGACAGGATTTCTCTGTATAGCCTTGGCTGTCCTGGAACTCTCTTTGTAGACCAGGCTGGGCTCGAACTCAGAAATCTGCCTGCCTCTGCCTCCTGAGTGCTGGGATTAAAGGCGAGTGCCACCATGCCTGGCTGATGGCAAGTTCTTATGTTATGACTGTCATGTCACCAGCCACAAACATTCTCTGTCTGGATAGGTATTCATGCTATATTGATGTATCCATTTCACAAAATGTGCTGGCTTACACTAATATGTATACCTGTCACTATATTTAAATTATGCCTTTAAAATGTAAATGAGGCCTTGAAAAAAAAAAAGAGCTAGTTGGAGTGCAAGCCTAAACTAAGGCTAAAAGCACTGTAAGTAAATATAAGCCTCTGTGTCATTATTCAGGAACTGGGATAGGAATACAAAAGGTTGTACAGTTCCATGGGTAAATATAATTAGTCAGTGCTTAGAAATAAAGAGGGCTATTTAGAAAACTTCAATTAGTGTCTTAATTATTTACTATTTTCTTATGATTTTGAAAAATCTACCTTCTTCAGTCAATGATAATAATGCCAAATCTCAACAGAAGACAGACTTGATTTTCACAAACTTCTTTTTCAAATGATATATTGGTTTCTGTATATTAAGAAGTGTATAGAGAGTAGGGTGGCATACACCTTTAACAACTTTAATCCCAGTACTGAAGGAGAGACAGGCAGAAATATCTCTGATTTTGAGGTCAGTCTGATCTACAGAACACATTCTAGTACAGCCAGGGCTAATCCCTGGAAGGAGTGAACAAAGGGAAAGAAAAGCATATATAGTTATTTGGGCAAATACAAAGTTACAGTAAAAATGTTCATGTGTTTCACACATACCAGTTCTACTCATCTATGAAAGAGAACATACGAGGCATGGATCAATCTTTACTAAAGGGCGAAATGATGTTAGACAAATATAGTGTATTATTACTGATTACTAAAAGAAACATATTGCTGCTAAAATTTCTGAAGATGTAGTGAGGAGGTCAAATCAGACTCTTTCATTAATTGAGAAGTTGAGTGTTAGAGACACCAGGTAGTTTTAATACAAGTGGCTCTATAGTGTTCTGTTAGGGTAGAGATTGTGAATAAGCAGGGATCATTCCATAGTGTTAGCAGCACTGAGTTCTGGAGTGCAGAGGCTAACAGGGTAAGCTCTCAAATCCAGGGGCTTATTACTCAGGCTCTCAGAACAAGATTTACAGCTTTGGATTTCTGAAGCTAGACTCAAATCTCTACAGGTCAAACTCAGATCTCTATAGGTCTATATACTTGATTCAGAGGCTCACAGCTCTGTGAATTCAAAGCCAGAGATGTACAGCTTCAAGACCTGGGAACTGGGCCATGGGTCTAAGTTTTTTTTTTTTTTTTTTTTTTTTTTTTAATATTTTTATTACATAATTTCCTCAATTACATTTCCAATACTATCCCAAAAGTCCCCCATAGCGCCCCCCACTTCCCTACCCACCCATTCCCATTCTTTTGGCCCTGGCATTCCCCTATATTGGGGCATATAAAGTTTGCAAGTCCAATGGGCCTCTCTTTCCATTGATGGCCGACTAGGCCATCTTTCGATACATATGCAGCTAGAGACAAGAGCTCCAGGGTTCCGGTTAGTACATCATGTTGTTCCAACAATAGGGTTGCAGATCCCTTTAGCTCCTTGGGTACTTTCTCTAGCTTCTCCATTGGGAGCCCTGTGATACATCCAATAGCTGACTGTGAACATCCACTCCTGTGTTTGCTAGGCCCCGGCATCGTCTCACAAGAGACAGCTATATTTGGGTCCTTTCAGCAAGATCTTGCTAGTGTATGCAATGGTGTCAGCGTTTAGAAGCTGATTATGGGACGGATCCCTGGATACAGCAGTCTCTAAATGGTCCATCCTTTCATCACAGCTACGAACTTTGTCTCTGTAGCTCCTTCCCTGGGTGTTTTGTTCCCAATTCTAAGAAGGTGCACAGTGTCCACACTTTGGTCTTCATTCTTCTTGAGTTTCATGCGTTTAGCAAATTGTATCTTATATCTTGGGTATCCTAAGTTTTGGGCTAATATCCACTTATCAATGAATACATATTGTGTGAGTTCTTTTGTGATTGTGTTACTTCACTCAAGATGATGCCCTCCAGGTCCATCCATTTGGCTAGGAATTTCATAAATTCATTCTTTTTAATAGCTGAGTAGTACTCCATTGTGTAAATGTACCATAATTTCTGTATCCATTCCTCTGTTGAGGGACATCTGGGTTCTTTCCAGCTTCTGGCTATTATAAATAGGGCTGCTATGAACATAGTGGAGCATGTGTCCTTTTTACCGGTTGGGACATCTTCTGGATATATGCCCAGGAGAGGTATTGCTGGATCCTCCGGTAGTACTATGACCAATTTTCTGAGGAACCGCCAGACTGATTTCCAGAGTGGTTGTACAAGCTTGCAATCCCACCAACAATGGAGGAGTGTTCCTCTTTCTCCACATCCTCGCCAGCATCTGCTGTCACCTGAATTTTTGATCTTAGCCATTCTGACTGGTGTGAGGTGGAATCTCAGGGTTGTTTTGATTTGCATTTCCCTGATGATTAAGGATGTTGAACATTTTTTCAGGTGCTTCTCTGCCATTCGGTATTCCTCAGGTGAGAATTCTTTGTTCAGTTCTGAGCCCCATTTTTTAATGGGGTTATTTGACTTTCTGGAGTCCACCTTCTTGAGTTCTTTATATATATTGGATATTAGTCCCTTATCTGATTTAGGATAGGTGAAGATCCTTTCCCAATCTGTTGGTGGTTTTTGTGTCTTATTGATGGTGTCTTTAGCCTTGCAGAAGCTTTGTAGTTTCATGAGGTCCCACTTGTCAATTCTCGATCTTACAGCACAAGCCATTACTGTTCTATTCAGGAATTTTTCCCCTGTGCCCATATCTTCAAGGCTTTTCCCCACTTTCTCCTCTATAAGTTTCAGTGTCTCTGGTTTTATGTGAAGTTCCTTGATCCACTTAGACTTGACCTTAGTACAAGGAGATAGGAATGGATCGATTCGCATTCTTCTACATGTTAACAACCAGTTGTGCCAGCACCATTTGTTGAAAATGCTGTCTTTCTTCCACTGGATGTTTTTAGCTCCCTTGTCGAAGATCAAGTGACCATAGGTGTGTGGGTTCATTTCTGGGTCTTCAATTCTATTCCATTGGTCTATTTGTCTGTCACTATACCAGTACCATGCAGTTTTTATCACAATTGCTCTGTAGTAGAGCTTTAGGTCCGGCATGGTGATTCCACCAGAGGTTCTTTTATCCTTGAGAAGAGTTTTTGCTATCCTAGGTTTTTTGTTATTCCAGATGAATTTGCAGATTGCACTTTCTAATTCGTTGAAGAATTGATTTGGAATTTTGATGGGGATTGCATTGAATCTGTAGATTGCTTTTGGCAAGATAGCCATTTTTACAATGTTGATCCTGCCAATCCATGAGCATGGGAGATCTTTCCATCTTCTGAGATCTTCTATAATTTCTTTCTTCAGAGACTTGAAGTTTTTATTATACAGATCTTTCACTTCCTTAGTTAGAGTCACGCCAAGATATTTTATATTATTTGTGACTATTGAGAAGGGTGTTGTTTCCCTAATTTCTTTCTCAGCCTGTTTATTTTTTGTGTAGAGAAAGGCCATTGATTTGTTTGAGTTAATTTTATATCCAGCTACTTCACCGAAGCTGTTTATCAGGCTTAGGAGTTCTCTGGTGGAATTTTTAGGGTCACTTATATATACTATCATATCATCTGCAAAAAGTGATATTTTGACTTCATCTTTTCCAATTTGTATCCCTTTGATCTCCTTTTGTTGTCGAATTGCTCTGGCTAGGACTTCAAGTACAATGTTGAATAGGTATGGAGAAAGTGGACAGCCTTGTCTAGTCCCTGATTTTAGAGGGATTGCTTCAAGCTTCTCACCATTTACTTTGATGTTGGCTACTGGTTTGCTGTAGATTGCTTTTATCATGTTTAGGTATGGGCCTTGAATTCCTGATCTTTCCAAGACTTTTATCATGAATGGGTGTTGGATCTTGTCAAATGCTTTTTCCGCATCTAAGGAGATGACCATGTGGTTTTTATCTTTGAGTTTGTTTATATACTGGATTACGTTGATGGATTTCCGTATATTGAACCATCCCTGCATCCCTGGGATGAAACCTACTTGGTCAGGATGGATGATTGTTTTGATGTGTTCTTGGATTCGGTTAGCAAGAACTTTATTGAGGATTTTTGCATCAATATTCATAAGGGATATTGGTCTGAAGTTTTCTATCTTTGTTGGGTCTTTTTGTGGTTTAGGTATCAGAGTAATTGTGGCTTCATAGAATGAGTTGGGTAGAGTACCTTCTGTTTCTATTTTGTGGAATAGTTTGTGAAGAACTGGGATTAGATCTTCTTTGAAGGTCTGATAGAACTCTGCACTAAACCCATCTGGTCCTGGGCTTTTTTTAGTTGGGAGACTGTTAATGACTGCTTCTATTTCTTTGGGGGATATAGGGCTGTTTAGATCATTAACCTGATCTTGATTCAACTTTGGTACCTGGTATCTGTCTAGGAACTTGTCCATTTCATCCAGGTTCTCCAGTTTTGTTGAGTATAGCCTTTGGTAGAAGGATCTGATGGTGTTTTGGATGTCTTCAGGATCTGTTGTTATGTCTCCTTTTTCATTTCTGATTTTGTTAATTAGGATGCTTTCCCTGTGCCCTCTAGTGAGTCTGGCTAAGGGTTTATCTATCTTGTTGATTTTCTCAAAGAACCAGCTCCTTGATTGGTTGATTCTTTGAATAGTTTTTCTTGTTTCCACTTGGTTGATTTCACCCCTGAGTTTGATTATTTCCTGCCGTCTACTCCTCTTGGGTGAATTTGCTTCCTTTTGTTCTAGTGCTTTTAGGTGTGTTGTCAAGCTGCTAATGTGTGCTCTCTCTAGTTTCCTTTTGGAGGCACTCAGAGCTATGAGTTTTCCTCTTAAAAATGCTTTCATTGCGTCCCATAAGTTTGGGTATGTTGTGGCTTCATTTTCATTGAACTCTAAAAAGTCCTTAATTTCTTTCTTTATTCCTTCCTTGACCAAGGTATCATTGAGAAGAGTGTTGTTCAGTTTCCACGTGAAGGTTGGCTTTCTATTATTTATTTTGTTATTGAAGATCAGCCTTAGTCCATGGTGATCTGATAGGATGCATGGGACAATTTCAATATTTTTATATCTGTTGAGGCCTGTTTTGTGACCAATTATGTGGTCAATTTTGGAGAAGGTACCATGAGGTGCTGAGAAGAAGGTATATCCTTTTGTTTTAGGATAGAATGTTCTGTAGATATCTGCCAGATCCATTTGATTCATAATTTCTCTTAGTTTCACTGTGTCCCTGTTTAGTTTCTGTTTCCATGATCTGTCCATTGGTGAAAGTGGTGTGTTGAAGTCTCCCACTATTATTGTATGAGGTGCAATGTGTGCTTTGAGATTTACTAAAGTTTCTTTAATGAATGTGGCTGCCTTTGTATTTGGAGCATAGATATTCAGGATTGATACTTCCTCTTGGAGGATTTTACCTTTGATGAGTATGAAGTGTCCCTCCCTGTCTTTTTTAATGACTTTGGGTTGGAAGTCAATCTTATCAGATATTAGAATGGCTACTCCAGCTTGTTTCTTCATGCCATTTGCTTGGAGAATTGTTTTCCAGCCTTTCATTCTGAGGTAGTGTCTATCCTTTTCTCTGAGATGAGTTTCCTGTAAGCAGCAAAATGTTGGGTCTTGTTTGTGTAGCCAGTTTGTTAGTCTACGTCTTTTTATCGGGGAGTTGAGTCCATTGATATTAAGAGATATTAAGGAAAAGAAATTGGTGTTTCCTGTTATTTTTGATGTTAAAGTTGGCATTTTGTTCTTGTGGCTGTCTTCTTTTAGGTTTGTTGAGGGATTACCTTCTTGTTGATTCTAGGGCGTGGTTCCCGTCCTTGTATTGGTTTTTTTCTGTTATTATCCTTTGAAGGGCTGGATTCGTGGATAGATAATGTGTGAATTTGGTTTTGTCGTGGAATACTTTGGTTTCTCCATCTATGTTAATTGAGAGTTTGGCTGGGTATAGTAGCCTGGGCTGGAATTTGTGTTCTTTTAGTGTCTGTATAACATCTGTCCAGGATCTTCTGGCTTTCATAGTCTCTGGTGAAAAATCTGGTGTAATTCTGATAGGCTTGCCTTTATATGTTACTTGGCCTTTTTCTCTTACTGCTTTTAGTATTCTATCTTTATTTAGAGCATTTGTTGCTCTGATTATTATGTGTCGGGAGGTATTTCTTTTCTGATCCAGTCTATTTGGAGTTCTGTAGGCTTCTTGTATGTTCATGGGCATCTCTTTCTTTAGATTTGGGAAGTTTTCTTCTATGATTTTGTTGAAGATGTTTGCTGGTCCTTTGAGTTGAAAATCTTCATTCTCATCCACTCCTATTATCCGTAGGTTTGGTCTTCTCATTATGTCCTGTATTTCTTGGATGTTTTGAGTTAGGATCTTTTTGCATTTTCCATTTTCCTTGATTGTTGTGCCGATGTTCTCTATGGAATCTTCTGCACCTGAGATTCTCTCTTCCATCTCTTGTATTCTGTTGCTGATGCTTGCATCTATGGTTCCAGATTTCTTTCCTAGGGTTTCTATCTCCAGTGTTGCCTCATTTTGGGTTTTCTTTATTGTGTCTACTTCCCTTTTTAGGTCTAGTATGGTTTTGTTCATTTCCATCATCTGTTTGGATGTGTTTTCCTGTTTTTCTGTAAGGACTTCTACCTGTTTGATTATGTTATCATGTTTTTCTTTAAGGATTTGTAACTCTTTAGCAGTGTTCTCCTGCAATTCTTTAAGGGATTTTTGTGCTTCCTCTTTATTGTCTTCTTCCTTTTTAGCAGTGTTCTCCTGCATTTCTTTAAGTGTGTTATTAACGTCCTTCTTGAAGTCCTCTATCATCATCAGGAGATATGCTTTTAAATCCGTGTCTAGCTTTTCCGGTGTGTTGGGGTGCCCTGGACTGGGTGAAGTGGGGGTGCTGGGTTCTGATGATGGTGACTGGTCTTGGTTTCTGTTAGTAAGATTATTACGTTTACCTTTCGCCATCTGGTAATCTCTGGGGTTAGTTGTTATCGTTGTCACTATTTAAAGATTGGAGCAGAAGCTGCGTTCCACTCACCAGCAGTCCCAAAATCCTGCGGCGGGGGTCGTGGGTAGCTGGCGGGTGTCAGGCAACCCTGCGCTCCCGCTACCCTGGCGCTGATCCGGCCGGGTGAGGCCTGTGGCCCTACTCAGGCTGGTTTCTGCTTCCCTAACTAATGCAGTCTCAGGTCCCGCGCAATTGGATTGGAGCAGAAGCTGTGCTCCCCTCACCAGAAGTCTTAAGATCCTGTGGCGGGTGTTGTGGGCAGTTGGCGAGTGTCAGCAGACCCTGCGCCCCAGCTGCTCAGGTGCTTTTCTGACCGGAAGAGGCTTGTGGCCCTGTGTGGGCCGGATTTCTCTCTCCCCAACCAGAGCAGTCTCAGGTCCCGCGTGATTGGACTGGAGCAGAAGCTGTGTTCCACTCACCAGCAGTCCCAAAATCCTGCGGCGGGGGTCGTGGGTAGCTGGCGGGTGTCAGGCAACCCTGCGCTCCCGCTACCCTGGCGCTGATCCGGCCGGGTGAGGCCTGTGGCCCTACTCAGGCTGGTTTCTGCTTCCCTAACTAATGCCGGGTCTAAGTTTTAATAAGCCAAATATTTTAACCTCTGGGTGCTAAATTTAAAGGTTGACTGCTTTGGGATTTGAGTGCCAGTGATTCAGTACCCAGGAGCTCTACTCCTCCTTACTCCTTTCTAGTATTTCCATAGTATTTCACCTTATCTGTCCTCTGCTTCTACAAATATCTTCAGCTGTCTCTCTGCTTCTGAGTAAACCAAGAACTTAGATTCCCAGAACCAAGTGGTGTATGGCCTCTGGCAGTCTTCTGGCACTGCTTTGTAGATGCTGATGCTGGATGCTTTGAGCTGAAAGCACCTTATTATCTATGATTCTTGTTATTCATGATTCCATGAATGAGTGCAACCAACTCATTCAACCTTTGATGAAGATCCCAAGTAGCCAATAAAAGGTCAATGAAAGAAGGTATAATTGATACTTAATGCTGGAACATAAGGCAGTTAGTCCACAGGAGAAACTGTCATTTACTGCCCCAAGTACAGTGTTGTAAAACATGCACTATCTTTGTAGACAGAAAGGTAGCAAGGGCAGTTCTGACAATAATAATCTTTACATGTACATGTGCTAATCTACCAATCATAGGCTTTCTGCTGAGTTATTAGTGGAAAGGTTTCTTCTCTCACCCACAGCAAGAATCGTCTCAAAATGAGCAGGATTCTCTGTAAGGCAGCACAAGGTCATCAGAAAGTCACCAAGATGTTTCACAATGGAAGTTGTCTCCTGAAGACAATGCAAGAATTCTGAAGAAGTTGTGCCTACAGTGAGTACAGCCTCCTGAAGACAAAATTAGGGCATCAACTGCAATATGTTCCAGGGGATTTTTCAGATAGAGAAATTTCTTTGAGGAAGCCATGCTGTATTCAAAGCAAGAAGGCTAGCAGGCTGCCACAATCGAAATCAAGGTAGTCTTTCAAAAGGAGATCAAACTGGTTTGAGAGATTCCTATCCAAGACAGAAGGAAACTACTGAAAGTTCTGGCAGCTCATAGACAAATGACTCATGGCTAGCTTCAGTTTTTCTGGGAGAAATCATTAGTTAGTTGGCACAGTAAAGATTTACTACAAAATTAATGTTCTTTTTTTAATAATTCAAACATTTTAAATTAAAGTTATTGGTTTATTCACTTTATACCCCAATATCAGTTTCCCCCCAGTACCCCCTCACACCAATCTTGCCCCCATTCCACTCAATGGTACTTATGTCACAGCTAAACTCACCAAGAAAGGTCAAAGACACTTCTGATGTAGTTACAATTTAGTGTTTTATTTGGCTTAGTAATAGGTAGACATACTAAAACAAGAAACAAAATCAAAGAAATCGCTATTGCACTTTAAATATTTCCCTTATTGGAAATTCCCATCAATGCAAATTATAAAAGTCTATAAAATAAGCCCATGATTGATGATTCCCATTTAGATCAAGTGCTATATTGGCAGTCATGGAACTGTTGTTTGTATTAAAATACTAAAATAACATTTTGCTTAGCATTTCTTTAGACTACACTATTATCTGATCATCCATTCTTGCACTATATATCAGTTTCTGAAGACTCAATAGCCATTCTTTTCTGGCAGAATAAATGTCCATCAGCTAAAGAAAATTGTTATCTAGAAATGGCACAAAACTCCCTGAATACATAAACATGTTTTGTGTAAATAAAATGGAATTGATGGTATAATATGTTTATTTTAAAGAGTCTTTTATCTCAATCTATACTCTAACTGGGTAAGCATGCTCGCCAACAAAGCCAAGTTCTCTCACTAAAGATGTTGAAAAATGTAGATGAATATCATTCATAGTAGCAATAAAATCAAGACAATAATCTCTAGACTCATCACTTTAATTTTCTTAAATCATATCAAATCACCAAGGTTTCAAGGAAACCTGGCAAACTGAAACCATAAAACAACAAGCCCCTTGAGGCAAAAAGTACTTAAGAACCATTGATCCTTGATGTACAAAGAAGAAGGTGTACACACAGAAGCAGAAAGAAAGAAAAGAAAAGACAGAGCTAAAATGTTAATAAGATCATAAGGATTTAACAGAAACTATTATGACTGTAATTCCTAGTAGTCTCAAACACAAAGAGTTTGGGCACTCATCCACCCATATTTCCTCTGTGTACTCACCCTAGCACAACACTATGTGGAAAACAAAAATAAAAAATAAAGGAAGAACAAGAAACTAAATCTAGCACTCCTCTTCTGTGAGCCTTTTTTTTTTTTTAGAACAAAAAAGGAAAGAACTGTAGAATCTAGAGAATGGAATCTGTTCTCTATACTCTACATCGTTACGTTCATGAAAATGGGCAGCAACTATTTATACACCTAAGAATTTTTTTTTTCTGAAAAGAAATAATGTTCATAATCTCTTGAGAAAACTCAGGTAGCTCTCCTAGGTCCAAAACTGAAATGATTTCAAGAAATTGGCCACTAAATGATGTGAGAAAAAAATCCGTTTTCATCTGTTATTCATATAGCCTTATAAAAATGGGAAGCTCATTCCTTCTACATTAACATAGAACATATCTCAGCCACCACTGATAGAAGAACAAGTGTTCCACTACCCTAAACTCTAAAGATCTTGCAACAATACAAATTGTGAATTGCCTGTGTTAGGAAGAATGGGGATTTGCCTACTTTATTCACGAAATAAGAATGAAGTTTTCTTTTGTTTGAGGGAGGTTATGGATGTTTTTAAAAGTTCACAACTGAATTCTGTATTAAAGCAAACAACCTAGACAAAAAGGAAACAAAACAAAACAAAACAAAACAAAAGACCAATATTATACAAGAAAAAACTCTGCTCCTATGGAGAGACTTTAACAATGTAAAACAGCAAAAATGGATCATTATAAAACTCAGAACCTCAAAATCAATGCATAAATGTTTATTATTATTAATCTTGATTTGTTGTTTTCTTTAATGTGAAGTAGACTTTTTGACTTTGAAAAATTTTGAGGTTTACTTTATCAGATATAAAAATAGCCGCATGCAATTGTTTAGGGCTTCCATTTACTTGGTAGCTTAATCTCCATCCTTTGTCCATCAGTGTTTGAAAGCATTTATAGCACTATGTGTTCTTGTAGAGAACAGATAATTGGATTAATATTTTTAATTTTAAATTTTATTTATGTATATTTGGGAGTATTGCCAAGTGTGTACAAATGCCTGAGGAAGCCAGATCTGCTGGAACTAGAGCTACTGCTGGTTATGCACTGTTCAACATGGATGCTACAAATCAAACACAGGTCTTCTTCAAGAGCAGCAAGCCTGTATAACCAATGAGCTGCAGTTATGCAGCGGGTGTTGTTAAACCCTAGGTAATTAGTCTACAATATTTAATTGGTGAATTTAGTCCATTTGCATTTAAATTGTTAATGAGAGCAGTTCACTGTTTTCTATAGTTTAGTTACTTCCCTATTATTAGTAAGAGTTTTTAAATTAACTGTACTGATGTTATTAATTTTTTTTTTGCCTGTACTTATTTCCTCTGGAGATATGTATGAATCTTTATTTTCATGGATGAGACTGTTTTCTTTCTGTGTGTATTATTCTTTCAAATATTTTCTGAAGTACTGGCTTGATTGTTATGATTTGCCTTAATTTGTAGTCACTCCAATGTTCTTAAGGTTCCATCTACTTCAACAGATAACTTTGCTGAGTTTATCAATCTTTCTTGAAAGTTATTTACACATATAGCTTGAAGTAGACCATTCCGTGCATTACTGTACTTTAGGGAGTCCAATTAGAGATTCGAGGTTATATGATGCTTCTATTTTTGTTTGTGACATGGTATTTTTACCTTATAGTTTTTAATATTGTCTATTTGCTTTACAGCTTACTTTTAATTTCACTACAGTAGTTTAAATAAGGCTATTTCCATGAAAGGAATGCTGTACTTTCATAAAATTCCCACTCTGGTTCTTCTCTTCATTGCCTCTTCCTTTTGAGTAACTATTTCATTTTCTAGGTTAAGGGAGTTTTATACTGCAAATCAATTGAATCAATTGTCTATTCCTTGAGAATTTATTTCAACTCCTTCCTTTAACATGTCTATTCTTTTAGGCTTGGCCTCTCAGTTACACCTTGGTGTGCTTTGACATTTTTTTATTGTTTAATTTTTATTTTCAACATATTATGCCTGCACATATTTGTCTTAATTTTGTTTCTTATTTTTGAAGTTGTGATCCTATTTAGTCTCATCTGTGAGTGATGTTTTACACAGTTATTTTTGTTTATGTGATTGATTTTCATTTATGTCTGATTCTTTTCCGGTGTCTCCAATTTTTATGCTGCATTGTTTTATGCTATCTTAATTTCTCTTACAAATTATTGTTTATTTTTTGCCAACTATTTACATAGGTCTTGAATTGATGTCTTCCTTTGATATATCTGCTTTCTGAACTTTATACAGTCAATGATCCTTTTAAAAAGGAAGAAACTGAAACCTTTTTCTGCCATTTCACCTATCTAGTTATTTTTAGTGTCTGATTTTAAAGAGACATGTGTTTGTGGCAGTGTCAAATGCATTGTTGTCTCATAGTTTTGTGCTCTTTTGTTTTATGTTGCACATCTGTGACATGCAAAATACGATTTGTGAATCCTTCAGGCTTTTCTCCCAACACTTCTCAGGTTTTTTGTTATTTTTCACACAGTGGGCTATAAACAGGTAAGTCTATGAATTTGTATTGACTAATGGGAAGAATATAATCTAGAGTTTTACAATTTTTTCCTTACAAAACTCATAGCTGGAGAATCTACTAGACACTGGTGTGGCTGAAAAGGCATGAAATATCTACCTTTGTAGAGGTTATCATCTCACAGGAAATGAATTCCCCTTCAAATTGCTTTTCACAGAAGTTGGGGGACTTGCCTGCATAGAGACTGTCTTGTTTCCCTTCTGTGTTGCTGAAGGTTAAGTGGAATTCTGGTAAGTACTTAGCAGTTCAATACATGTAATCCCTTTTCACCTTTGTTCAATATACAACACAAAAAGAAAACAAAACAAAACAAAAAAAAACTGAATTGCCTTGTGCAGAGAGATTGCTTTGATCAAGAGTTACCTCTGGCAAATCAATTGACTCTAGAAAGATTTCAACTAAGTCACAAGCAAAGAATCATTCCCCATATTAGCAAATAGTAGAAGATTACCTGCAAATTACAAATCTTCCTTTCCCTGACTGAGAATAAATATTTTGGTCACCCTGTCTCCTTCATTCTCAAGTATTAACTGTTATTTCTACTTATAACAATTCTGATCCTCTGATACCCTGAGCAACTTTCTTCTTGGAGGAAAAAGCAAGGCAAATGATGTCTCTAGTGTATACCATCCATGAAAGTCAATAAGATCATGTTATTTGTATGATATTTTTAGAAAAAGAAGGTCCCTGAAAGTTAAACCAGTAATATAAACATTATCCAGTAATGTATATCTTTACTTTTAAAACTGTGTTTGCTTTTTCATAGAAAATGCATAGTTCATGTAGATTCTTTACCAACCCAATACCTTCCATTCCACATGGCCAGCTTTCCCTTCCCAGCCACACCCCTTTCCTTCTGAAAGAATAGTGCCATTATCAAATCTGTTCTAGAAATTCTTTTCTCTTTGTTATGTATCATTTAGCTTAACAGATATTGTTTGTTTGTTTGTTTTTTGAGACAGGGTTTCTCTGTATAGCCCTGGTTGTCCTGGAACTCACTTTGTAGACGAGGCTGGCCTCAAACTCAGAAATCTGTCTGCTTCTGCCTCCCGAGTGCTGGGATTAAAGGCGTGCACGCCCAGCCTGTTTCAAACCACTGTTTGTAATAACCATACCTTTTCCATATATAAGGAATACTTATTAAGCATATTTTTCAATGAAACCAAAATTCATATTTCTCTGATGTTATGACATACAAATTATTTTGTTTTATTTCTAAGACATATTTGTTTTTAAATACACGTCTCATTAGAGAGGAAATAGAGATTCTTAAACTTAGCAAATATAAAATATTATTTGAAACACAAATAATAATATGTTTCAAAATAATTACTTAAAGCTGTCATATTTCCTAGACCTGCAAGTAAAGTATCTTAATTCATTAAATTTAAAGTCTGGATTTAAGTGAAAAGTAAGATTTGACCCCACACGTTTTTCTTCTCTTCTCTTCTCTTCTCTTCTCTTCTCTTCTCTTCTCTTCTCTTCTCTTCTCTTCTCTTCTCTTCTCCCCTCCCCTCCCCTCCCCTCCCCTCCCCTCCCCTCCCCTCCCCTCCCCTCCTCTTTTCTTTTCTTTTCTTTTCTTTTCTTTTCTTTTCTTTTCTTTTCTCTTGTTGTCTTTTCTCACTAACGGGTTGATTTCAGCCACACTAAGACACAGTTTCTTCATCTTCAAGAGAACAAAACTTATAAATTAGATGGACAAGAAAATAATTAGTTTCACAGAAATGGCAAGTATTTTTAGCCAAATTATGTTTTCCTATTTTCCAATGTTGTGTATTTAAATCTCTATGGCTTCAGTAGTGCCTTGCCAAGCTTTATGTTTGTTGCTTGAATCTGTGACCTTTCTGGGTATTAAGAACTACTAACTCTGCCCATAAATAAAGTGATTAGATATTCTCTTAAGAAATTGTTCACTTTCATGTACAAGCTAGAAACTGATTTTCCACTTGGATTATTCTGTTTTCTGAATCATTTAGAAACCATTTCAAACTCATAGTGTACACTGCAGTTCTGAGAATGTTTTATTAAAAAATAATAAAATTATATTTTAAATAATTTTTTATTTGATAAAGACATAATTTGATTTATAATCTCTGATACAGACTATCCTAATAAATTATGTTGTACTTAGAAAATTATAAACACTTGAACCCACAGTGCCCCGTTACACTCCATGAGAACAAATATTTCTATAAATTATCATCATGTCCCATGATTCATTTACATACCTGTTAAATATATTATCTTCTTCCTACCACACAGACATGATTAATATTATCTTCCAGTTCTATAGTAGGCACAGACTCAAAGGATAAGTCACCAAAAATGATACACTCTATTATAGAGTAAATTCATTAGAACTAACAAAGCAAATTATGAAAATCCAGTCATGTGGTACTAGAAAAATGGAAGTGTTATTTTTGCCATGTGACTATTGGATGGGCACAGACCTGTTTGCCTATGAAATGAAGATAAAATTTAACCAAGAAAAACAAAGAAGATGTCCATGGCTCAGAAAATTGTCACTCATGGTTGCTTATACAGAGTTTTCTTATTAAATCTATAATACAAACAAACTATGTATACTCTAATGATATCTTCATACTCTTATTATGTTACACACTTAATAGTCACTATTTTTCTTACATTTACTTTAATATTAGTTTTCCCATAGAAGAAAGAAGATGCGATTTTCTTCTAATCAGCAAAGAACCAGGGGCCAGTAGAATCCTCTTGTACCTGTCTGCCTTCTTTATTACTCTCATGATCTCCCTTTATCCATCTCTAAAGTCTGAAATATCTGAGCACTGGGTAAGCAGTGAGCACCATGTTCATCACTATCTGCCATGTTATAGAATGGGGCAATTTACTCTTCTTTATTACCTCAATGCTTGTTAGACTAACCTGACTAAGGAATTCCTGAGAGGATGTCCATGGCACTTGTAAATACACATCCTACTCAGATAAACTGACCTGACAATTAATCATTTCACTCAATCAATATGTAATGGAAGGGAATCTGCTCCTAGCTCAGAGAAGCCAGGAGCAATACTGCACATGATTGGTGGGAGGTAGTGAGAAATGACAATGTAAACATGATTGCTACTTAGAACGTTCTGTTCTATTGGTATCACAGTAAGTTCAATTGCTGACAAGAGCAGAAAATGATATAACTAAAGGTTTTCCTATTATTTCTTAAGCATCTGAATTATTAGAAGAATAAATTTATCAAAAATAAATGAATATCATATGTTGTAAAATGATCATTAATGACATTATTATGTGCTGTATTATAATTATATAATGATATAATTAATGCTATGCTTGCTTTCTCTGGTCAATATGCAGCAAAAGTAATGATTCTTGATTTAAATTGTAACTTGTAATTAAAAACTAATGATTGAAACAACAGAGTAAAATTAGCATTAATATAACATAACTATTTAATCTATATAAAATTACTTCAAGAGGAAAACTCACAAACCATGGCATTCTCTAGAATTCCAGCAACAGTCTTAAAACATCTTCCCTCTTGTCCTTTTTGCTTTCATTTTGTTATTAGTCAAGCTCTATTAAACTTGTAAATGTTGTAAAATTCTGATCAGTGCTCAAGTCTGCACATGCCATCCATTGATTCCCAACGTGATAGCAAATCATTCAGGTGAAAACACCTCACCAAGAGTCTGAGCAATCTGAATTCAAATTGAATCAATACAATAACTCAGAAGAATTTGCCCTGGGAAGTCATTCAAGTTCAGGCAAATGTTAGGGTCTTTATTTTATTCTAGTTAATTCAGAGTAGCATAAGTGTACTTAAGGCATTCACTGGAAACTCCATTATCAAGTATGGAAAAGCCTAGATCCAAAAGACTTATTTTTATTACATTTATTTATGGGGGATGGGGTGGATACATGCCTTCCACAGTACATGTGTAACGGTTAGATGAAAATTTGCAGGAATTGGCTCTTTCCTCCTGCCACTTAGGTCCCAGGGATCAGGTTATCGGTCACTTGGTAACAGAGTGCCTTTATCTACTAATCCATCTGCATATTCTTACTGCCAAAAAATATCTAAAGAAAGGTAGCCATTTTGGAATTAGATATCAGTTTTAGTTGGACAACAATCTAAATTATCTATCCTGTCACAGGAAAAGCACAAGAATTAATAATATACATATAAAAATAAAACTTGTGACCAATATATGCCTACCACTGATTAAAAATAATTAATTTTTCAAAATATGTTGTGTAGCTATAAAACATCTTCAGAACTCACAATGAATAATATAAAAGGCATCCTTAATAAGAGGGGTTTTGTTTAGTCTTATTGTATGTTTGCTTGATGATCTTGAGAAGCCTTCCCTTTTCTAAATGGAAACAGAGGAGTCATGGAAAGAGAAGAGGGTAATGGGGGAGGTGGTGAGTATTGATGGAAGGACTGAAGGGACAGGAAACTAGGATCAAGATGTGTTGTATGAGAAAATAATAATTAAAATAAATATATTGGCATATTTTCAGTTTTTTGCAGGTAAGTCTTTTCTTATAATGAAACTAGATACCAGGTAGTACTAAATATTTAAAAGAAAATAATTCACCAGCCTATTTATTTTAATATAAACTCTATTTAAAGAAAAGAAATATTCTATGTAACTTCACTGTCTACTCTGGGAGTTTTGAGAAAGTGTTACATAAATTCCAAACATCATTATAAAAGGATTCATTATTTAAGTATCATAGGATTACCCTGATTCCCCACTATTGTGGACACTTTGGGACTGTTGGGAGCTATTAAGACAACACAATTGTCCTGATCTCTGAATTGGGCCTCTCCCCCCAAGAAGAAAAGGGGGTCAAAAGTGGGCCACCGACTGCACAGCTCTGAGAACAAACCACAGATTGTTCCAGCACCAGATGTCCTGACCACAAGATGTACCCTGATACCACCAATTCCTGCTTCCCCGTGTAGTCGCCAAAAGAAAAATTTCCACTGCCCCATCCCTCCTGCTGAGAGTACTTCCTCCTTTGCTTGTGCATTTCCACTGCCCCAATCCTCCTGCTGAGAAGTACTTCCCCTTTTGCTTGTGCATTTAAGCCTTGCTGAATACAGTGAGACCTTGATGCTAATCAGACTGCTTCTGTGTGTGTCGTTCATTGCACTTGGTTCTCGTCTCTCCCTCCCCCCATTTGGTTCTTAGGAGAAGGTCCCCTCGAGACTCTCGAATAACTGGTCCTGCTGGATGGGTCATGGGACTATCACTAGATCCCTTCAAGTGATCCGCTATTGTCGGAATATTGGCTTTAGGTCACAGGACCCTCATTTTGATGGATGACTATTAAAAGCAGCCATTAAGAAAAGGGGGTCTGGAGAGAGAACAAGACTTTACCAGGAGGAAGGAGAGGAAGGAGAGGAGGGTTGCCACCCTCAGCACTTCTATCTTACTTAGATATTAACTCTCAGAGTCATGTGAGGATGATGAAACAGGAATACTCATGTTATTCCAGTATTTTTATATAGCTGTTATACTTTTTTTTTTTTTTTTTTTGGTTTTTCGAGACAGGGTTTCTCTGTGTAGCCCTGGCTGTCCTGGGACTCACTTTGTAGACCAGGCTGGCCTCGAACTCAGAAATCCGCCTGCCTCTGCCTCCCAAGTGCTGGGATTAAAGGCGTGCGCCACCACGCCCGGCTGCTGTTATACTTTTTTAAAAATTTGGAATATTGATGAATCTCTTCACCTAGCTTAATATAATACCTAATAACACACACACACACACAATATCACTAAAGATATTTCCATGTCTACTGAACCAAGAAGACTGACTATGGGGGATCAAGTACTACCCTTCTGTCATTTGGTGAGAAAGAAGGAATATGCATAAACAAAGAGCAGCTGAACAGTATAGCTGCACACATACCTCATTGGCTAGGAGGATGACAGAAGAATAACTACTTCACTTACAAAAGAGAATGAGGGAGATCATCATTATTGCCAACCTATGAAAAATGAAAATTATGAAGACTTTGGATGGACTTAGATCAAAGGTCAGAGAGACCAGTGAAAGAGATGTCCCTTTAGAGGTTTGGGAACATTTTACTGGCAAGTAGTAGTGACTCCCTCACACATAGCACAGTTAAAACTCATACTATATGTTAATATGTTCTGAACCTTATAGTAGAAGCTTTATTTTATGGGCTTACTACACATAAGAGTTCTGATCACACAGGCTTGAGACCCATCGGGCAGTGATGTTTCCAAATAGCAATAAGAAAAAGTTGAAAATTTTGTCTTAAACCTTGTCTCCCAATAAAGGATTATGTGACTTAGCATCCTGTCTTGGACCATTTTTGCCTACTTTTGAATCCCATTAATCCTGAAAGCCAACTCTTTAGTTATATGTACTTTTCTTTTTTCTTGGCTATAGTTCCTGAGAGAAATAACAGTAAAACATAGCAAAGACTGGTTTCTAATAGCTGCTGAAGCTCCACTTACAACATTGTTGTGGCAGAGAGCAGAAGAAAAAGATGAAGTAGTAGAGAGAGATAGAAAGAAAGGGGAGGGCTGAGGAAGGGAGGTGAGAGTGAAAAATCAAAACTAAGACCAATATTGAAAGAATGTAAACAAGAAAAAGAGCCCAAGAGTACCTGAACTTGACACTGAAGAGAATGTCATGAAAGGCTCTAAAGCTTCCTCAGTCTCTGTGGGTTCATATGTCTTTACCCTTTGATTCAGAGGGAGTTATTATCTTGATATCCAGCATCCCTTCTAATTCTGACACTATTTCTACCTCCTCTTCTGCAGAAGTTAATGAGCACTTAAGGGAAGGATTTGATGGACACAACCCATTTAATGCTAAGGGTCTCTTATTTTCTGCATATTTTCTTCCTTAAGGTTTCTGTATTTGTTCCCATCTGCTGCAGGTAGAAGCTTCTCTGATAATGGCTGATCAAGGCTTTGATCTATGAGTATAGCAGAATGCCATTAGGAGTCATTTTACAACTTTTTTTGACATTAGAATTTGGATTTATCCTAGATTCCTGGGCTATCTAGTCTCAAGTTCTTGGTCACCCAAGCAACATCAGGTATAACATCCATCTTGTGGTGGGAGTCATAAGTCAAATCAGGCAGAATACCATTATAAATCAAATGTTTTGTGGCTGGGTTGGTGTTCACATTTCTCCCTTGGTAGTCTGCCGAGTCCTTTCCTATATGAAAAGACACAGGGGTGAAGACTTTATGTAGGCACCAGACTGACTTCTCTATATTCATTAAGTTGTATAGATATTATATTCAACAATGTAACTTTGTGGTCAGTCTGTGCATATCAAACTATAAACTTGGCAATGGTATGAGTTGTTTGGTGATTCTCATGGGACTCTTTTGGCTGACAGTTCATTAGATGTAACCCAAACTCTTGAGGCTTCATTAGGTGACAAGGGATTGCCAGTTGGGACTCTCTTCCCTCTTCCCATTATTTGGCTATTTAGATCACTCTTGAAAGTGCTCTCTCTCTCTCTCTCTCTCTCTCTCTCTCTCTCTCTCTCTCTCTCTCTCTCTCTCTCTCTCTCTCTCTCAGAAGTCTCTATTGTATTAGGTTTCCCTACTACCCCTCAAATGACCCTTGATTTTAGTTGACTCTCTTTGAACTTCATGCTTTTCTTACCTACCTCTTTCCACTTGCTTCTCCAATTCCAGTCCCTTCCATCCCCACAAGTCCACCCATAGCTATTTATTCCATTTTACATTTCCTACTATATTTATCTGCCCCCTCACTTTTCCTTACTTTATACTTAATATCTGTGAATCTAAGCATTGTACCTTGCTAATCACTGACATAGCAACTGATATACAAATACAAGTGAAGACATACTGTAGCTGCCTTTCTGGGTCTGGGTTACCTTACCAGGATAATGATTTTTGTTTCCATCCACTTACCTGTACATTATTATCTATCTCTTTTCTTAATAGTTGAGTTATATTTTATTGCCTAAATATACCTCATTTTAAAATTAATCATCTGCTGAGAAAAATTTAGGTTGTTTACAATTGCTGACTACTATCAATAGAGCAGCAATAAACATGGTTGAACAAATGTTTGTGGTAGAGAGAAACATCTGTTGGGTACATTTCCAGTAATGGTATAGATGGATATTAAGATAGATCGGTTTTCATCATCTGGACAAACTACCACATAGATTTCCATAGAGCTGTATAAGTCTTCACTCCTATCAGTGAAGGAGGAGGATTCAACATATTTCACAACTTCAACAGCATGAGTTCTTAATTATTTTATTGATCTTAGCAATTCTGATGGGTATGAGATTAAATTTCAAAGTAGTTTTGATTTAAATTTCCCTGATTTCGAAGGATATTGATGGTTTTTCTTAATTGTGTCACAGCCAATCGGGGTTGCTCCTTTGAGATATCTTTATTTAGATTGGCACCCCATCTATTACTTATTTTTTCATATGTATGGATTTTGCTCTTCATACATTTGGGGTACTAGTCCATTATTGTACTGAAGTTGTTAAAAATCTTTCTGAAAAAGAAAAAAAAACTGCAGAAAGTTTAAACAGGCCAAATGGTGGTGTCTGTTTTATGTAGACAATTTTTAGTTTCATGAGGTTGTGTTTAATTGTTGACCTTAGAGCCTAAGTTATTATAGTTCTATCCAGGAAGTTGTCCTGTGTCAGTGAGTCCACTGCTCTTCCAAATATCCCTTCTATCAGATTTACTATATCTGGGTTTATGTTGAAGTTTTGATCCATTCAGAATTTTGTGCAGAATAATTAAGTATGGATCTATTTGAATTCTTTTACATACAACCGTCCAGTTTGACCACAACTAAATTTTGAATATGCTATCTTTCTCCTAGTATATATTTCTGGATTTTTTCCTTCATCTTCATCTTCATCATCATCATCATCAACAACAACAACATACACACACACAAAACCAAAATGAAATGTCCATAGGTATGTGGACTTATAACTGAATCTTTGATTCAATTCTATTGATTAAAGTGTCTGATACTGTGCCAATACCATGCTCTTATTGCTACAGCTATTTAGTACAACAAGAGGGTTAGAATGATAATATCCCCAATAGTTCTCTTATTACTCAGGAGTAGTTAGCTACTTTACAATTCCATCTGAAGATGAAAATTGTCCTTTCAAGTTCTGTGAAAAAATTTTGTTGGAATTTTTATTGGGATTGCACTGACTCTATAGATTGCTTTTGATGGGATGGCCATTTTAACTATATTAATCCTGCTTATCTGGGAGCACAGGATTTCTTTCCATCTTCTAATATATTCTTTGGTTTCGTTCTTAAATATCTTGAAGATTTTAACATACAAGTATTTCACATGATTGGTAATAGCTACTCAAACAATATTGTGTATTATTTGAGGCTATTGTATACTGTTTTATTGCCAAAATTTCTTTCTCAGTCCCCTTGCTATTTATATATTGGAAGGCTTACAGTTTTTTGTGAATTAATTTGTACCTAGCTATTAGGCTGAAAGTGTTTATCTGCTGTATCAGTTTTTTTAGAGGAATGTCTAGGATCACTTATATAGACTATCATATTATCAGAGGAAAAAATACCTTCAAATTTGTATCCTCTTGGTTTCCTACAGTTGTCTTATTTTTATGCCAAATGTTTCACAAGTACTAAATGAAAATAGGTATAGAGTGAGTGAATGACTTTTTCTCATTACTCAATTTAGTAAAAATGCTTTGAGTTTCCCTCCATTTTAAGTTGATATTGGCTATGGGTTTGCAGTAAACTGCATTTATCATGTTAATATATATCCCTGTGTCCTTAATCTCTCCTAAATTATAAAGGGTTTTTGTATATTTGAAAAAGGCCTTTTCTGTATCGAATAAAATGATCTTGTGGTTTTTGTCTTTCAATTTGTTTATAAGATGGATTACATTTATTGATTTTCATATATTCAACCCTCACTGCATCTATGCAATGAAGCTTACTTGCACATGGTGGATGATCTTTTTGATTTGTTCTTGCATTCAGTTTGCAAGTATTTATTGAGAGTTTTGCATCTATATTCACAATAAAACTTGGTCTGTAATATTCTTTTTGTTGGATCTTAATATGATTTAGTTACCAGGGTAACTGTAATGAAGAAGTATTAAAAAAAGTATAGCAAAGTAAAAACAAAATTCGAGGCTTTTGGGCCCAGGCTTGGGAGTGTAGCCTTTGTGGCTTAGTGCTGCAGGTGCTGGTCATAAAACAGATAGCGACATTCCTTCCTCCACCCACCTGCTTCCTGGGTTCAATTCAAAGAATGGCACCCTGACCATTACTGGAACCTGCAATGCAAATGTGCGATCTTTAGGGGCTCTTAGATTGTTACGGGCTCTTGCTCTTAGAAACTGTCTTGAGAGATAACCTGACACTTGTGACTTTATTCTTCCTTGTGACTCTTAACTGGTATTTTTGGTATTTTCCAACAACACCCTCCCCACCTCCATGAATTGTGGTTTCTTCCTTTAAATACCCCCTTACTCAGCTACTCGGGGCGCCATGGTCCTCTACCCCTGCGTGGTGTATGACCATGGGCCCGAGAACGCTCTTGAATAAAAATCCTCTTGCAGTTGCAGCAAGATCGTTTCTTGTGGGTGATTTTGGGGTGTCGCCTCTCCTGAGTCAGAACGTGAGGGAGTCCTCACGTTGTGGGTCTTTCAGTAACATTATAAAATAAGTTGGACAATGTTCCTTCAGGTTTTTGGGGGGTGGCTTATAGAATAATTGGAGGAGTATTAGCATTAATTCTTCTTTGAAAGTCTGGAAGAATTTTTTGTTAAAGACTGCTTTTATTTTACTAGGGGCTATAGTTCTGTTTAAATTGCTTATCTGATATTAAATTTGTTGAGTAGTATACATTGAAAGAAGTGTCCATTTTTTATATTTTCCAATTTTGTGAAGTACAGGTTTTATGTTCTTATGATTCTCTGGATTTCCTTGATGTATGATGTTATGTGACCCCTTTCATCTCTAATTTTGTTAATTTCAATATTTTTTTTATATTTTAGTAATTTGTCTAAGGGTTTGTCAATATGTTTAATATAATCAAAGAATTAACTAATTTTTACATTGATTTTTTGGATTGTTTGAGTTGTTATTGTTTTCCTGTTTTATGTTAGTCCTGACTTTGGTTATTTCTTCCATATAGGACCTTGGGTGGGATTTCTTCCATTTGTCACAGAGATTTCAGAGGAACTGTTAGATTGGTAATATGATATCTCTCATTTCTTTAAATGCAAGTACTTAATGCTATAAAGTTCGCTTTTATATCTGTCTTCACATGCTTTCTGTTATTTCTGTTGTTGATATCTGTCTAGTTGATGATCCAAGGTGGTCAGATAGGATACAGTGTTATTTTGATTCTTATATCGGTTGAAACTTGTTTAGTGTCCGAATATATGGTCAGTTTTAGAAAAAAGTTCATGAGATGATGAGAAGTAGATACACTCTTTTCTGTCTGGGAGATGTAGTCTATAATTATTTGTTAAGTCTATTTGGTTTATGACATAATTTATTTCCAACATTTTCTATTTAGTCTTTGTCTGGGTGAATAAAAGACATCTGAATGATGGAGTAATTGTAGCCACCTGCAGCCACAAGAACTGGGTTCCTGAGAGGGAGGCTGGAGATGTATGAGAGGAAACAGCGGGAGAAATAAAGAGACCAAGAGAGATATCGATCAAGGCCCTATGTTTACTTAAGAGTCTGAGCTTATAAAGGGGGAGGACCCATCCCCTGCCATGCCAGGCTCTGATGCTTTGTAGCCAGCCTGTCAGCACTTGGTCTGCCAGAGCTGTTAGCACTAGGTCACCAAACAGGTTGTCAGCTATCTCAGGAATATCTCAGGAAGACAGGTTTAGCCTCTCAGCGGGTAGCTGCATCTTGGAGAAGACCACAAGTGGCAGAACAATAGACCTATTGTTCAAGGTCCAAAGGCTTCACCCTAGGTGGTCTTATTCACAGTGGCAGAACAGGTATGAGTTAGCCTGCTCAAAGCTGGGGGAGGCTACAAGTAAGGAATTCTACAATTATCATTGTGATTTAAGCAGTAGTTCTGGTTCTTTTATGGACTCAGGCACCCTTGTGTTTGCTGCATAGATTTTAAAGATTATATGTCCTCTTGGTGGATTTTTCCATTAATATATATGTAGTGTCCTAGTGTCCTGTCAGATATTGAAACAGCTACACAAGCATGCTTCTAACATCCATTTTCTAGGAATATATTTTTTCAACCTTTTCCCCTGAGTTTAAATTTACCATTGATGTTACTATTTGTTTCTTGGATACAGCAGGAGAATGAAGCCTTTTTCTAATTTATTCTGATAATCTGAGCCCTCTCTCTAGGGAGTTCAGAGCATTGATGTTGAGAGATAACAATGTAAAGTATTTGCTGGTTCCTGTTATTTTGTTCTTTCTCTAATGGTGGTAGTGATGGTGGTGAGTAAGAGAGAGAGAGAGAGAGAGAAAACTCTTTAAATTTGCTTGTCTGGGACTAATGTATTTTCTTGGGTGTGGTTAACATCTATAGGTTGAAATTTTCCTTCTGGCTTATTCTGTAGAACTAACTTTATAACCCTATTATTTACATTTGGTTTTACTATGAAATGTCGTATTTTGTCCATCTATTGGGATAGAAAGTTTTGCTGGGTTTAGTCTTTGGATGAATAGTAGACATATCATCAAGAGTGGGGTAGTACATTTAAAATACTAATATGTTGATTGGTCTTTTTCACTTACAACTTTTATTATTCTTTCTTTGTTTCATAAGTTTAATGTTTCATATGTGGCAAGAAAACTTTCTTTTCTGGTTCAGACAGTTTGATATTCTTTATGTCTATATGTCAGCTGTGTAAACTAATAGCTGCAGGTAAATGAAATATGTCACTTTGAAATATGTCTGTTTGATGTTTGTATACAAACGAAAGTATTCCAGTGAAACATACTCAGTGATGCTATTGAATATGCACTTGCAAAAAAGCATGCAGAATTATAACTGTGTACATTTATTTTTTCATAAATGAATGCATAATCTATCCACCAGAAAATGACCTTTATAAGTTTTTCATTATGCTCAATACTTCACACAGTCTTTCTTCTTAAAGATCTTGTCAATGGTTCATCAGGTGTTGGAGAGTAGAAGTGACAGTACTGTATCCATTCGGCTCAGATACAACATGCATTTCCTGATTCAAGTGTCGAAAACATGTCCTACTATTGAAAACAAAGGAAAGCCCTGAATAATGCCTACAGCCTCCATCATATCTTACACCTTAATCACAGCTGCCATCTCACATCATCACACACAGAAGACTATTAAGAGATTCTTCACAGTTTTTAGTGCTCTGGAAGGTACAAACATACTACCATAAAATGTTACTTTATAAAATTATATGTTAAATTTATCCTAGAAAAAGAAGGTTTTTAGCTAAACATCTCTGTGAATCTCGTATATTTGCTGGATGCCAACACAGAAAAGTTGTAATTGTTCTTTCCTCGTTTATTTATGGAAAAAAGTCTGAAGGATTAGAAGGATTAGAAGAAAATGCTTTTGAAGATGTTAAGGGGCACCTTCACTTTGGCTCCAAGAGAATGTATGTCAGAAATGGTTTCCAAACACGTCTTTCCTCAGATCATGTCTTCTGGGACAATAGATCTTGTGAGCAGTACTTGAGAACAAGAGGCCCTCTCAATTCTTCATTAAGGTATGCTTCCATTTAGAACCCATCAACAAAATGCCATTTCTCAACACTCAGTAAAACCCAGCTACTGTGTCCTTTCCCCAAGTTGACTTATTACTTTTACAGGATAAATGAACATTATGCAGTCAATAATTAATAGGGCAAAATTTGTAGCAGTGTGATGTGAGGAGAAAAATGTTTTTAAAAAGATAAGTTTATAAGGGCAGAAATGTCAGGAAGTAAGGAGAGATGATTGGAAAAACCTTACCTTTCCTCAGCATGCAAAGATTCCAGATACTGTCTGGCTTATCCAAAGACTTATATCAGATCCATGACTTCCAGGTAAAATAAGATGAACACAGATTCGCATATTAAATTATATCACATATTGTTGGCTCATCTCCAATACTTATTCATCGGAGGGATCTCTTCTTCCAGTGAGAGGTCTCTTATCCATTCATACACATACACACGCACACACACACACCCCTTTATATATAATATCATTCTTTTCTTTCCAGATTGCTTTTAATTAGAGATTATATTAAGTCATTGTCAATATAATTACCTAAGAAAATAGGCTATAAAATCTTCATCAAGACGATACTAAGGGCTGCATATAAAAGAATGCATTGGGCCTACTGATTTCATATATATGGGGATACATTAAGCATAAAGGTTTGTGGGTTTCAATAATAATGTGCTGGTAGAAGTATTTTTTTTGAAAATGCAATCACGTAAAAAATAAAACTAAGGTAAAAATGTAGATCAGAAAAGACAAATCCCTAATTTTAAAGCTTGACAAGAGCTGAAGAGAAAACAGTCAATAAAGGTTTGTCTGGGGATTATGAGGGTATGAACTGTGATTTTCAGAGGCTATGTACACATCTGCATGCAGTGGCATATACCACTTAATCCAGTACTGGCGAGAAGAGTACAGAAATGTGCAGATCCATGGAATCCTGTGAACCAGTCAGCTCAACCTACATTGTCAAATTCCAGGCTAATGAGAAATCCTTCACCCAACGTTAACTTCTGATCTTCCCATAGGTGCTTTGCATACCAGTACATAGAATCAAATGTGTACCTGCCGCAGACCCTCTTGGGTCCCTTGTCTGCGTAGAATGGGTCTCTAGTTGCAGTTGGACAAGGGGTTGGCAAATGAATGACAGACAGACACAACACATGAAATTGTGTAGAATCTGAATGTAATTTTTCAAATTGAGCATCAAACTTTTTATACAGAAGAAAATAGGGAAGTTAGGTGACACATCAGCAAGGTACAAATGAGGTTACCAGATGCTTAATGACTCTTACACAAAACAGAGAAATGCAAACACAAAGACTGGCAGGAACTGGGCAATAAAACAACTGAGACAAAGTCAGCCCTATCAAAGGTCAGATATAGTGTTAGAAGCTAGGTGTGAGGTCTTTATATTCCTAGGGAAAGGGCTTTCATACCCAAGTCATGGTTCTAATTAGGGAGTTCCGCTCTAGCTAACCTTCTCATGAATAATGCAGTACTCTAAAACCACAGCTCGATCTACTTCCTAAACCATTGTAAATTCCTGTATATGGGAGCAACTTGGCTTTTATTCTAAGTGATAGTGTGGGGGGACTTTCTACTAATAAGTAATGTAGTCTGCCATACATAACTATAATAAGAATTCTAAACTTATGTGGCTAAGCTTGCCCTGAGATTTCTAACTCTATGTAGTAGATAGTAATGCCTGATTTCTTTCACTATCTCTCTTACAATACTAGAGGCAATTCTGAATGTCACTGAATAGGCAACATACTTACTGAATTCCAAGCTCAGGGTCGGCTCAAGGACTACCTAGGGCATTGGTGAAGGCCAGGAAGCAAAGTTCAATTTTGCTTAGGTATTTGGCAAGTCATTGCTTGGAGGCACCTATAACAAAACAATACTAAAAGGAAGCACACAGATCCATTCACAAGGACAAAATTGGAGCATACGTGCTATGGAATGCCAATTCCAGGAGACTAACTTTCTGTGAAACTTTTTGCCTCAGGACTGCATCCAGGCTTTTGGCCTGTCATGCGTGTCACTACTGGACTGAATGTAGCATGTACCCACCCACAAATTACCATACAGGAGTATGCACACATATGCACAACAATATGGATATATATTGTATGTAAAAAAAAAATACATGAATACTCATTTCAGTGTGCAAAAAAATACCACACCCTGACCCCCACCCCCAAATACAAGAATAACTACAATGGGTTGTGGTTGTGGTATTGGTGATGGCAGGATTTTCACCTGCAGTGTTTTTCTTGACCTGCTGTCATCTAAGGAACATTCCAGACATTCTCTCATGTGTCAGAGAAATTGTAATAAGTTCAGTCATTTTTCTAACATGTCTACACTTTGTTAAAAATTATTGCTACACAATCTTCATATGGGTCCCCTAATAACTGGTGCAGGGGCTGTCCTTAAAGCTGTTGACTGTCTGTGCAAAATATTCCCCAAACAGGGCTGCCTTGTCCTACATCAGTGGGAGAGGATGTGTCTAACCCTGCAGAGATCTGATGTGACAGGGTCAGCAGATACTTTGTGGTGGCCACCCTCTCAGAAAAGAAGGGGAAGGAGGATGGGGCATGAAGGAGGGACTCTATGAGGTGATTGGAGGGAGGGAGGGAGCAGTGATTGGTATGTAACAGATAAATAATAAATGAATGAATAAATAAACATTTTGAAAAAATATGGTAATTTTAGAAACATAATCTGAAATTAAAGCCTACTAGATACAGAGCATAGTTGAGATTATAGGTATGTTTTATTGCACTATGTAATAAAATCACTTTTATATTCCATATTATAATTTATTGATGAACTTTGTTATTAGAAATCTTGTCTTATCAAATATAACTATAAAGTTATACATATAAGATTATACATGCCTCCTTAGAAATTAAGGAAAAAGTCTTTCAAATATTTAAGATGAAATTCAATGTATTGTTATAAAATTAGTACTTTTACATAAAACTGTCACAAATATGTTTTGCCTCACCATACTCCTTCCAAAAGGCCCATTAGTTTTCCTATGTCTTGATAATTGTAATTACTGCCATGCCAGCACATGATTTAAGATAGAAAATTCTTTTTTTTAATGGTTTTTCAAGACAGGGTTTCTCTGTATAGCTCTGGCTGTCCTGGAACTCACTTTGTAGTCCAGGCTGGCCTCAAACTCAGAAATCTGCCTGCCTCTGCCTCCCGAGTGCTGGGATTAAAGGCGTGCACCACCACGCCCAGCTAAAATGGAAAATTCTTATGTTGATGATTATCAGAAACAATTAGATCTTTCCTTTTCATGATATACTTTTTTTCATAAAGATGCTCATAAGCCAGCTTTTGGCATTCAACATTTTAAGCTAAATTTTTTTCTCTCTTATGTACAAAGGAGCTGGGTACCTACCCATGTATGGGTATAGAATGGAAAGCTGCACTCTGCATTGTCAAGGCAGTTGCAGAAATTTACCAAGCACTAAATGCCAACCCATTGAGATGCCCATCGCTTGTAAATATCCTAGAGAAGGAACTCATGTCCAGTGACACAAAACTTCTGGCGAATGAGAACGAGATGTAAACATCCAGAAAAGGCAGTCACAAGAAGAAAATGAGCAGCACTAGTGCTAGGATGTTTGAGATGGGGTCTACATGGCCCTGGTGGTTCCTGATAATCTGTCCAGTGAGCAGGACAACATATTGTAAGGCTTTCAGAGTTAAGCCTTGTACATTTTTTCAGGGTTGTATGTTAATGGATTATTTTGCCAATCCATGTATGACATAGTGTTCATTTCTATTCTGTGAAGAACAACTCTACAGACTAAGCAGAATGAATACAATCATAATGGTGTAAAAGAGCAGTTTAATATTTTTGTGATTGTAAAATTGGTTATGAACAATATTTCCTTATCATCCATCAGTTGTAACTTGCAAGTGTTCCAATAAACATTCATTTGCAAGAAAACAAAGAAGAAAGAAAGAAAGAAAGAAAGAAAGAAAGAAAGAAAGAAAGAAAGAAAGAAAGAAAGAAAGAAGGAAAGAAAGGAAGTCATTGCATATCCAGCTGGTCTGAATTTGTTTCATCACCAACTGGCAAATGACATTTGTGTTAACAACAAGAAGACAAGCTGAAGGTTCTCCAGAGATGAGCATCATCAAGACATCCTTCAATAGAGTAATTGTTATAGAGAAATATTTCTCAGACCATGACATAGATGTAACAGAGTAGGGTTAATGAATATTTTTTAACGATAAAACTTCATTCTAGTATTATGTACTTTACCCATGCTCTTCTGTTCCTGTACAGGTCCATGCACTGATGCTATAGGATCCTCCTTCAAATACATTTTCTGTTCCCTAGAGTGGGAAGCTTACTGGTGGCTGCGTTTCTGCAGCCTGGTCTTGGTTTTGATTTCTGTTTTCATGGTTCTCATTGTCACCAGAATCTTCCTCAAAAATTTTGTCTTCTTTCTTGAAAACACTTTCTGTCTAAATTACTTCTTCACCTCAATTTTACATTTACTAAATATGATTATTTGAAGGGTCAACCTTATATTTCTTTTACAACAATACTTTCTGGTGGTGGTGCTCTACACAGCTGTCCTCTCTTCTTTCTGAAATCAATGCAACAAATCTTCACTCTGACATTTTCACAGCAACCCACAACCTGCTGATTCTACAATTCTTTTTAGCCCTTCATCCTTGTCTTGTTTTCTGTCTTTTTCTAACTCACATTCTTTCTTTTGATCCCCCTTTCATCCTCTTCTGTTACCTTAACCTGGCAAAATATAAGTCCTTGTGGTAAAACAAATCTTTAAGTAAATTGAGTTTCTTCTCTACCAGGAGACAACTTGCAGAATACATGCTGATTGAGGTGACTGGAAATGTGAACCTTACATGGAAGCACATGACCACTAAGAGGCATTAGAAGTCCATCATCTACATAACATGTGAGTATTTTTCCATGCTCACAAATATCACTATATCTCCTCCTGAGCACTATTGTCATATTTAAATATGTAAATCAATAAATGTAATCCATCATATAGCAAACTGAAAGTCAAAACCACTTGATTATATAATCAAATACAAAAAAAATGTCTTTATCAAAATCTAACATTCTTTCGTGATAAAATTCCTGAAGAGATTAAGGATATATCGGACATAACTAAACATAGTGAAGGCAATTTATAGCCAACTTATAGCCAATATTAGTCTAAGTGAGAGAAGGTTAACATAATTCTACTAATACTGGCAAAAATACAAAGCTGTCCATTCTCTTCATATATATTCAATATAGCATTTGAATTTTAGCTAGAGCAATCAGAAAACTGAAAGAGATAAAGGGGCTACAGATTGGGGGGAAACAGATGCTGAAGTATTTGTGCTTGCAGCTGATATGACAGTGATTTAAAAAAAATGTACTAAGAAATGCCTACCTCTGATTAACACTTCAGAAAAGTAGCTAGTTACAAAATTAACTCACAGAAATCAGAAGCCTTCCAGTATACAAATGGCAAAATTGCTGAGAAAGACATTAGTGAAACAACACCTTTCACAGTAGCCTTAAAATATAAAATACCTTCTTATAAAAGCAAGCCTAGCCCTTTCCAGCCTAGGCTGGGTCAAAGTGAGGCAAAGTTGAGAACCTCTGTAGGTTAGTGAAGGAGGTCTTGGATAATAAGTTTGAGAAGGTGAAAATCTACAATGGGCTTCACCCTGATGCATTATGACAGCCACCTATGACTTGATAGAGAACCCAGGCACTGTTAGGTAACTATATAATAGACTACAAGATGATAGGAAAAAAAACCACCTAGAGATCAATCCTGACCACCCAATTGAACAGACCATGCAGCATTTCAGCTGAGGAAAACAAAAATGATAAAGCTGTGAAGGAAGCCCTGCCTCTCTCTCATTTCCCATGTGAGGATTAAAAATGTACTCGTGTGTGTGTGTGTATCTTGTAGTAACTCTAATTAAGTAATTGAAAGACCTCTATAATAAAAACTTCAAGACATTGAAAGAAAAAAATCAGAAGATGGAAAGATCTTTCATGCTCAAGGATCAGTAGGATTGATATAATAAAAAGGTCTATACTACCAAAAGTAATCTGCACATTCATAGCAACTCTCATCATTATTCTAGGAAAAAAACTATAGATCCTGAAAAGACAATTTTCATCTTCCTATGGAAATAGAAAAAGGAAAAAAGGAAAGCTAAAATCACCTTGAATAAGAAAAGAACTGGGAGACATATCACTATATCTGATCTCAAATTTTACTACAGAGCTATAGCAATAATAATACCATGTTAGTGATACAAAGACATACAGAATGAACAACAGAATTGGATTGAATGCCCAGCTATAAATATGCACAGCTACAGACACCTATAAATTATTAACAAGCCAGAAACACATGCTAGAAAAAGACAGCTTCTTCAACAAATTTTGCTAAACAAACTGGATATAAAAGAATGCAAATAGATCCAAATGGATCAGAAATCACAACAAAAACCACACAAACTGAAACTGATAGAAGAGAAATGAGGAATAGATTGGAACTTACTGGTACAGGAGACAACTTCCTTAAGAGAGCACCAGTAAAGTAGGCTTGAAGTTAAATGATTAATAAATGGGACCTCATGAAACTGAGACGCTTCTGTGCAGCAAAGGATACCATGAATTGGACATAATGGCAGCCTTAAGAATGGGAAAAGATTCTTTACCAATACACATTGAATAAAGGATTAAACTTCAAAATATATAAAGATCTAAAACTCTATAAATATCAAGAAAGCAATCTAATTTTAAAAAATGGTACAGGTATAAACAGAATTCTCAATAGATAAAAATCCTCAAATGGATGTGAAATAGCAAACTATTCATCATTTTTAGTCATCAGGGAAATGGAACTCAAAACTACTTTAAACTTCATCTTATACCAGTTAAAAATAGCTAAGATTGCCAGGGAGTTGTGGCACATGCCTTTGATACCAGCAATTGGGAAGCAGAGGCAGGAAGGAGGCTTTCAGAATTTGAGACCAGCCTGGTCTACAGAGTGAGTTCCAGGACAGCCAGAGCTACACAGAGAAACTCTGTCTCGAAAAACCAGAAAGAGAGAGAGAGAGAGAGAGAGAGAGAGAGACAGAGACAGAGACAGAGACAGAGACAGAGAGACAGAGAGAAAGAGAGACAGAGAGACAGAGAGACAGAGAGACAGAGAGGAAAATACTCCTTGACCACTGATGTGGGTGGAAAGTTGTACACCAATGTGAAAAGAGTATAGAAGTTCCTCAGGAAGATGCCATTCAGCCTCCTTCAACATCCATCTCAATTACTCTTGAGTACATACCCAAAGAATGCTTCATTCTACAAAAGAGACACTTGATCAACCCTATTCAATTCTGCTCTATTCATAATAGGCAGAAATTAGAAACAACCTAGATCCCTTCCTGCATCAGCTTTGGGTCAACTTGGGCATGAATCGACAGACAACCCACGGTCCCCAGAGGACTCTCCACTCGATCTTAGGATCAGTGGAACACAATATCTGTTCCAAACCAATTATGATAGTCCTGTAACAGCAGGAGCAAGGACACGGGAGCGCTGCCTGACCAGAGGATTGGGTTCCTTCTGATCGGTACTGCATTGCCTTGGTTTCAAACAGACCAGATCACTCCATGGTGCACAGAGCAGACACCACTTCCAGACACTGTAACATGCCCAGGATCTTAGGATAACAGGATCCCAGGATAAAAGAAGCTTGATCACACTAGGATCGAAGGGTCTCAGAGGCAGCTTGACTGGAAAGAACTCTGACACATCCAGAATCTCAGGTTCACAAAAGCCCGCAATCAAAGGATCACAGAGAAAGCTGGACTCTAAGGAGGCCTGAATCAACTTAGATTAGAGGAAGGACAGGCTCCAATCAGATATATTGAGGGCACCAAGCACTTGAGATAATCAGATGTCAGGAGGCAAAGATAAGAAGAGAAGCAATAGAAAGCAAGGTTACTTGGCATAATCAGAACCAAATTTCTGAATATACAATCATACAAGAATGTTCGGAACTAAAAAGGGGGTCCAAAGGAAGAAGAGGGGAGGAAGAACCAGACCCTGCCAGAGTTTTACCTATTCTCTGGTCTGTCAGGCGTGGGAGAGCTGCCATATACTTTCCACTCAGCCCTGGGACCTCTGACCCCTCTTCAAGGGGTGACCAAGGGGCTGCACAACCTGGGAATCCCAGAGCTACTTTGCTAAAGCAACCAGGGTTATGACCTCAGCTCAACTGGAGACCAGACTTTCTGTGCATAGAGCCCAATGCCCCACACCAGAAAAGCAAGACATGGATCTAAAGTCACTTCTCATGATGATGATAATGATGTAGGACTTTATGAAAGAAATAAATAACTCCCTTGAAGAAATAAGGGAAAACACAGGTAAAATGCTAGAAGCCCTTAAAGAGGGAACACAAAAATGAGAGAGGGATGAGGGAAGAGAGGTTCCCAACACTGATGAGAGTGAGTGGAGCAGATCTTGACTAGAGAACAAGAAGGCCTTCTAATAGGAGATTAGAAATGAGTCATTAGGAGTAAGTCTGTTCCATCCTCCAAACACAGTGAGCATTGATGAACAGAGATATTCTATGATTTTAGAGCTTTAATATAGAAAGGCAGAGGGAAAGAGAGGAGAGAGAGAGAGAGAAGGAGAGAGAGAGAGAGAGAGAGAGAGAGAGAGAGAGAGAGAGAGAGAGAGAGAGAGAGAGAAAGACACAGAGAGAGAAGGTTAGAGAGAAAGAGAGTAAAAGGGAGAGATGAGAGGAGAGCAGAGTGGAGAGGAGAAGATAAAGAGAAAAAGAAAGAAGAAGAGAGAGGAGTGAGAGAAGTGAGAGGTAAGAGAACAAAGGAGTGAGAGACATAAGAGGGCGAGGTGAGGCTGAACAGCCCCTTTTATGGTCTTTACTGTTGCTAGGTAACTGGGGAGAAGTTTAGCCTGAAGGTCAGAAGCTTAGGCCATTGCCTACGTGATTACTGACCATACTTCTCTTGTTGGGGGATAAGGGGGCAGTAACTTAGGAAAGAGCCAGAGTTCCAGGAGCATAAGGGTACCCGTACCTTGTCCTGTAGGTGAATTATCACCACCTGGGTTCAGACCTCAGCTCAACTGGAGACCAGACTGTCTGTGCATAGAGCCCAATGCCCCACACCAGAAAAGCAAGACATGGATCTAAAATCACTTCTCATGATGATGATGATGGAGGACTTTATGAAGGAAATAAATAACTCCCTTGAAGAAATACGGGAAAACACAGGTAAAATGCTAGAAACCCTTAAAGAGGGAACACAAAAATCCCTTAAAGAATTACAGGAAAACACTACCAAACAGGTGAAAGAATTGAACAAAACCAACCATCCAGGATCTAAAAATGGAAGTAGAAAAAATATGATATCACAAAGGGAAACAAATCTGGAGATAGAACTCCTAGCAAAGAAATCAGGAACCACAGATGTGAGCATCATCAGCAGAATACAAGAGATGGAACAGAGAATCTCAGGTGCAGAAGATTCCATAGAAAACATGAGCACAACCATCAAAGTAAATGCAAAATGCAAAAAGAGCTTAACTCAAAATAGCCAGGAATTCCAAGACACAATGAAAAGACCAAACCTAAGGATAATAGGGATAGATGAGAATGAAGATTTTCAACTTAAAGGGCCAGTAAATATCCTCGACAAAATTATAGAAGAAAACATCCCTAACCTAAGGAAAGAGATGCCCATGAACATACAAGAAGCCTACAGAACTCCAAATAGACTAGACCATAAAAGGAATTCCTCCTGACACATAATAATCAGAACAACAAATGCACTAAATAAAGATAGAACATTAAAAGCAGTAAGGGAAAAGAGTCAAGTAACATATAAAGGCAAACTTATTAGAATTTCACCTGACTTCTCACCAGAGACTATGAAAGCCAGAAGATGCTGGACAGAGGTTATACAAACCCTAAGAGAACACAAATGCCAGCCAAGACTACTATACCCAGGTGGAGAAACCAAAGTATTGCATGACGAAACCAAATTCACACAATATCTTTCCATGAATCCAGCCCTTCAAAGGATAATAAAGGGAAAACTCCATCACAAGGAGGGAAACTATGCCCTAGAAGAAGCAAGAAAGTACTCCTTCAACAAACCTAAAAGAAGATAGCCAAAAGAACAGAATCCTAACTATAACAACAAAACTAACAGGAAGTAACAATTACTTTTCCTTAATATCTCTTAATATCAATAGACTCAATTCACCAATAAAAAGACATAGACTAACAGACTGGCTACATAAACAGAAACCAAAATTTTGCTGCACACAGGAAACCCACCTCAGGGACAAAGACAGACACTACCCCAGAGTAAAAGGCTGGAAAACAATCTTCCAAGCAGACAGTCCCAAGAAACAAGCTGGAGTAGCCATTCTAATATCAAATAAAATCGACTTCCCACCCAAAGACAAGGAAAGGAACTTCATACACATCAAAGGTAATATCTACCAAGATGAACTCTCAATTCTGAACATATATGTCTCAAATGAAAGGGCATCTACATTCACTAAAGAAACTTTAGTAAAGCTCAAAACACACATTGCACCACACACAATCATAGTGGGAGACTTCAATACCCCATTCTCATCAATGGACGGATCCTGGAAATAGAAATTAAACAGAAACACAGTGAAACTAACAGAAGTTATGAAGAAATATTCACACAGTATCTGTCCAAAAATCCAGCCCTTCAAAGAATAATAACAGGAAAACAACAACACAAGTACAAAAATTAGTCCTTAGAAAAAGCAAGAGAGTAATCCTTAAACAAACCTAAAAGAAGACAGCTACAAGAAGAGAATCCCAATTCTAACAACAAAAATAACATGAAGCAAAAATTACTTTTCCTTAATATCTCTTAATATCAATGGACTCAATTCTCCAATGAAAAGACATAGACTAATAGACTGGCTACATAAACAGGACTGATTTTGCTGATTACAAGAAACCCATCTCAGGGAAAAAGACAGATAACTACCTCAGAATGAAAGGCTGGAAAACAATTTTCCAAGCAAATGGTCTGAAGAAACAAGCTGGAGTAGCCATTCTAGTAGTGAATAAAATCGACTTCCAAACCTAAGTTATCAAAAAAGACAAGGAGGGGCACTTCATACTCATTAAAGATAAAGTCTTCCAAGATGAACTCTCAGTTCTGAATATCTATGCTAAGAATGCAAGGGGAGCCATATTCATTAAAGAAACTTTAGTAAAGCTCAAAGCAGACATTGCACCTCACACAAAAATAGTGGGAGTCTTCAACATCCCACTCTCATCAATCCTGGAAATAGAAACTAAACAGAGACACATTAAAACTTGTTGGGGCCGGCCTGCGGCTCTCATGTCCAGGTTCAAGCCGCGGAGGCATCTTGGAGCTGAAAGAGAAGAGAGAATCTAGGCTGGTAGAGAAATAATGGAACCAAGATATGTTAGTCTGTTCATGGTTCAAATGTTTAATAATAAAATCTGCACTTATAAAGAGGGAAACCCATCCCCAGTGAGGCCAAGTTTTTTGATGTAGAGATGTGAAGTTGTCAGAACAGCCTTTTAGCAAAAACTTGCCAAATTCACAGTTTGTAGTAAACTCCAGAAAATCTTGGAGAAATGGTTCTGCCTCAGAGCAGGTGGCAGGCAGTCAGTGTAACATAAAGGAGAGTGACGAGAAGCAGCACAGCAGGTGGCACTGCCTCAGTGGCTAATAGTCTGAACCAACCTGCCTAGGTTGAAGGAGGGTACAGAAACTACCAGAAGTTATATAACAAATGGACTTAACAGATATCTACAAAACATTTTATCCTAAAAACAAAAGAATCTATCTTCTTCTCAGCACCTCATGGTACATTCTCCAAAACTGACCATATAATTGGTCACACAAACAGGACTCAACAAATACAAAAATACTGAAATTGACCCATGCATCCTATCAGATCACCATAGACTAAGGCTGATCTTCAATAACAACATATATAATAAAAAGCAAACACTCACCTGTAAGCTGTACAACACTCTACTCAATGATACCTTGGTCAAGGAAGAATTAAAGAAAGAAATAAAGACTTTTTAGAGTTTAATGGAAATTAAGCCACAACATACCCAAACGTATGGGACACAATGAAAACATTTCTAAGAGGAAAGTTCATAGCTCTGAGTGCCTCCAAAAAGAAACTAGAAAGAGCACACACTAGCAGCTTGACAACACACCTAAAAGCTCTAGAAAAAAAAGCAAATACACCAAATAGGAGGGGGGTGGTATTTATAGGGAGCTTTGTTGATAGCATTTGAAATGTAAATGAAGAAAATATCTAATAAAAGTTGACAAAAACTTTAAGAAAATACAACCAAATGCCCTTCAACAGAAGAATTGATAAAGAAAATGAGTTGCATTTACACAATAGAATATTACCCAGCTATTAAGAAATGACATCATAAAATATACAGGCAAATGGATGGAATTAAAGAGAAAAAAAAACATTCTGGGTCATGTAACCCAGATTCAAAAAAGAAATGTGATATGTATCCCTTTATATGTGAATATTTTCCATTACGTTAATTATAACCAAACTACAATCCATAGAAACACAGAGTTTAAAGACAGAGTAAGAGATCACAGGGTACAGTTAGATATCATAAGAAAAAGGAAATAGGATAGATAATTATAAATGGATGGAGGAGTGAACAGGAAGATCAAGTGAGAAGTGAAGGAAGGAGAAAAACAAGAAAGGGAATTCCTGTAAGAGACAGATAAAATTAAGGCTACTTGAAGGTAGTAGGGAAACCTATTAAAGTAGAAGAACCCTAAAATATGTACAAATATGAAGGTGGTCACTGCCTCCATAATCTCTGTAAAATTAGTCTTTTTCTTGTCTACACAGCATCCTTCTCTTCCTTGAATGAACATCTAAAACTCTGCTCTAAGTATAACTCAAGGTTAAAATGGATATTTGGGCGAAATGGCGATAATAGTAGATCTCTTTTCAAGTCGAGTTACTGTTTCACAATAAAATAAGCACAAACACTTTAGTGCCCTCAAGTATCAAGAGTCACTAGGCACTCCATTCAATAAGTTGCCATGAGTGTTTGTGTATGTGTACACACACACACACACACACACACACACACACACACACATGTTTTTCTTCGAATAGTAAACTATCTTATTCTCTGACTGTTCAGGCTCAGATAGTAGATAGGATCGACAGGGAATTAAGGCATATGTTTTTATAGTGGATTTGACTTAAAGGCAAAGCATTTGTCAAAAGTTCTGTTTATTTTATCAAACCATGCCAGGGCAAGTCTTGTTCTCACTAGTGCTTACTGCAGGTGGCAGGGGTCCACTCAGATTGTCTGTTTGCAAATTGCAGAGAGAATGTCTTGCATAAATATTTATGGTCTCTTGTTGCCTTTCTTTTTACAAATGACTTACTTTGCCTGGGTTACCTGCTTGTTTGTTTATCTTCTTGGTTACTAGTAAAAGGATACCCCAGGCTATTTTAGTTAGAGATGTGGTCACACTGGAGGTCAAAGTTCACCTGAATTCACCAAAATCCTTACAGTGAGAAATCAGCCATGTTCACTACTCAAGAAAAGGCCAGACCATGCTTGAGACTAGTGAATATCTGATTAGCAGCTGTATAGGAAATGAACATGTTGGCTTGGCAAGCATGGTAAGTACTTTTATCTCTTGTCCTCACTTTGGTTGTTAAATACAATGTCATGTGCCCTCATGTTTAAACACAGTCTTGTCTGTAATAGTGATTTTTCTCATAAGAGTCAGGTGCATTAGGTCCATAAAAATTGGTTCTGGAAGTTAACTGTTTTAAAACAAAGTTCCATTAAAGGTATAGCACAATAAATTTGTCTTTACCTATGAAGTATAGAACTGTAATATCTGTGTATAAAGGAGAATTCAAGGCACCAAGGTATTTCCCAGAGTGAAAAGCATTGTGTAAAAGACAGATCTTATTTATTAAATGTATTTAAATTTGCTGAGAATTTTTGTCTCATAACCTATTTATAAATACTATTATTAAATTTATTGTTTTTAATTGGCTGTGAACTACTAAGGGAATAATACCTTGGGCTAAGTTTAAGGTTTAAATGTGGGAATACAGCAGTAAGAATCTTCTTGGTTGTATGTAACATGCAATGTAATAAACAAGAGTATCTTAACAATGGGGACTTTTAGCATTTCACTGCTAAAAATGTAATATAAGAAATATGAAGATCCCTGAATGGAAGAGAAGGCCTCCTATACATGTCGCCATGTTCCTAATGAAGTCTCCTGGAAAAGAATTCTGGGCCTTCCTATTGTTGTCTAATTATTGCTCTACTTTGCAACTTTCTGACCAGTCCTTGACCAACACATGCAGAATGGTTTTCAAAGCAGTTCCCTTTCACCTATTTGAAACCCTTTACATGCCACCTACCACATGACTTCTGCTATCATTCCTCCAGTCTCTATTACTGCACTACAAACCCTCAACCCTCTGTTGTGATTCTTACAGAGCCAAGTGCTCTTTGAATATTGATTGAGTACACAAACATTTTCCTCTATACATGTAGTGATTTTCAAATTTACAGCAAAATATCTTTAAATAAATACTGTATCAATAAGGTTAACTAACCATATACTTTCCACTGTTCTAAATGAAATGCCTTTCTATGAATTAATCCACATAATATTAAAACATTGCAAGTTACTATTAACTCAGTTTTATAAATAAAGAATGCAAGTAACATAGAAGCAAAGAAAAATGCTCATGAACAGTAATTGAATACTTGTTGGAGATATCATGACAAAAATTCACTATTTTAATTACTTCATCTAATGGTGAATATGTATTCTCAACTGGATAGAGTTTAAAATCATCATCAAAGTAGACTATACATGTCTGTCTACTAGGACACTTCCAAAATAGTTTAACTGAGAGAGAAAATCATCCTCCATGTAGGCATCCTCATCCCCTTGACTGGTATATCAGACTGAATGAAAAGAAAGAAAGCTAAGTACGACAGCATTCACCTTTCTCTGATTTCTTATTGCTGTCATGATTTCCCAACCACAATAGACTGTATCCTCTCAATTGTAAGCTCAGATCATCCCTTCCTCTCTTAAATTATTTATTCTCTCATAAGTTGCTTCTTTTCAGGTATTTGGTTAAAGCAACAAGGAAAGAGATCAATACACTTTTCTACTGCAACCATCATGAAGTTTCCACAGTTTCCCCATACCAACTACCATTATTTTAATATTTTCATAACATTCATACCTATTTCATATTCTTTACATCTATTTATGTTTATCTATGTTGATGCTGTGCACCTTTTCAAACTATTATGTCTTCCATTTTGAACTATGTTTTCCTGAGGATTTCCTGGCTGCAGAGGTTCTGGTGTCTGGAGCAGCACCTACCCTGTAGGAAACACCAGAAAGCTTTTGGTAAGGCAATAATTAATGTGTTCCTGTCAGGATGTGAGATTCACCCTTTAGTGTGTGGAAAATTCTCTGGCAATTGATCTTAGGTTATTTAGAATCTTTATTTATGATTTTACATGGAGGTGAACAAGCCTGATGATTCCCTCTGACCTAGCTGAAGATAGACTGATTTACACATCAAAATGACAATTTATTAATTCATACTGAAGAATGTTTTTGTCAGCCAGAGTGAACATTTACCACTTATTAGAGAAGTCTCAATGAAAAAGCGAATTTAAATCAGAAGTTTGCTTAGAAAATGTAAGCTCAGTGAAGGATATTTGAAGACATAGCAAAATATTTTCATCAAGCAATGGCAGTTTTACAAGTCACCCTTCCCACATGCCAGGCTACTCTTGCCTAAGGGTCATATTTTTCTATTGAACAAGCTCTCTTCTATCATATACATTCCAGCCCTCTGAATTGTCAGAAATCTTTATTACCCTACTAATCTCAAGACTTCTTTGTTTCTTTTTCCCATTTCCTTAGATCCGGAGAAGAATCCATTAATATTACTGATTCTGAAGGGGAAAATCCCTCTCCTTTAGATGATCTTGCACTTGACTTCCTGTATGGTGACTTAAATGACTTAGTCTGACAAATGGCTATATTCATATTGTCTTGATGTATTTAAGTTGATCTTGACTACTTGTAGACTGATGTTCACTGGCTAATCATTTATGAATAAACAGAGTAAAGCAAGTATAAAAACTGTACAAACAATCCAGCTGCTACTTTGGAGAGGGAGGCATTTTTTTCTTGGAAAAGGGTCTGGGTTGAGAATAAATGCTTGCTATATCTTGGGAATATCTAGAAATTCTTTTAATGCTCTAATAATAACACCTCATGCCTATGTCTACTTTCAAGGCATTGCAATGTCATTTCTTACATTTGTAATCACAGTTACAGTGACAGTATGACAGGAAGAGGACAGACTAAAATAAGATAGCTTAAACTTGCCTCCCAAACCTCAGATATGATACCTCAGCTTTGTTAAATTTCAGATTCCTCATAATTATAGAACTTGACTCATAAGTGCTACCATTATCAAGTATCCCTCCTCAGTGTCCAACACATGATAAACATACATTACCTGTCAGAGGCAACTATAATAGCTATTTAACCAATGGCAAAATATCTTGTCTGTGCAGATAACACAATTGCTTTTACATACATGGATTAGTATAAAATATTTCTTATGTTTTGAAACAAAAACTAATTTTTAAGCAAGTAAGTGCAGACAAATCAATGTTAAATACAGCCTCTTTTACCTGGCTCTAGCTGTGGTCCCTGTGAACTACAGTTAATTGGTGTAACAAGTAATACCCATAGGTAAATCAGGGGTAGAAACATTGTGGGAAGAACCAACAATGTTCTAATTTAATTTCAAGCCTACTCCACAGGAGGAAAATGATGGCTGGTTTGACAAATATGGCCAAAATTTGTGGCTGGGGCTCATAGGACTAGTAGGGTAAAAATGATAGTTATTCTGATAAATCAATATATCTAAATCCACATATAACCTACCTACAGATTATCGCAATTCTCAGATGTTACTAGAGGGATTCCTTTGTCTGGTGGATGTTGGTTAACACAAAAGCTCATAAATGGTCAAAATACAGATAACCATTGAGTGGAGTGCTTAGGTCACAAGTAGAACATTTATATCACACCTCTTTCCAAAGCTTGAAGGCCATCATGGAAGACAAGGTAAAAATAATGTAAGAACAAGAAGTATAAATGTAATTGAGCAAATCAATGTCTTCTGGAAATTATAGGATCGTTGCACTCATCAAGTCACAGCAGCCATGGTTGCCTATGCAAGATCAACTCACTCAATATTCCAGTATTTTGTGGGAAGGGGTTAATGAAACCTGATAGGAACTATGGACATCTGAAGGCTTTTCCTTTCCTTTCCTTTCCTTTCCTTTCCTTTCCTTTCCTTTCCTTTCCTTTCCTTTCCTTTCCTTTCCTTTCCTTTCCTTTCCTTTCCTTTTTTGTTTTTTGTTTGTTTTGTTTTCTTTTGTTGTTGTTGGTTTGGGGTCTTTTTGTTGTTTTTTTGTTTTGTTTTGTTTTTTGTGTGGTTTTTTGTTTGTTGTTTTGTTTTTTTGTTTTTGTTTGTTTGTTTGTTTGTTTTTAGACAGGGTTTCTCTGTATAGTCCTGGCTGTCCTGTGACTCACTCTGTAGACCAGGCTGGCCTCGAACTCAGAAATCCGCCTGCCTCTGCCTCCCAAGTGCTAGGATTAAAGGCGTGCACCACCAGTGCCAGGCTCAATTTTTTTTACAAGTGAGGCTCCAAAAGGTCAATCACGATACCGTGAACGGCTCCAAATTTGGACATATAAAGACAGTACAAATAAAGAGTCTGGGCTATTAAATCTAAAAAGAGGAGAACATGAAGTTAAGTGGGTAGGAAGGTGGGAGGCTTTGAAGGAAGTAAAGGGAGCAATTGGGTATGATTATCATATAATACATTGTATGTTATTCTCAAATAAGTAACTATACATATTTTATATAATATATAATAATGCATATTAAAAGCAAAAAGTATCTTTTGAAGTGGAAAATTTTATTCTGTTGAAGACCTTAACAACAATCATGAATTGTTTTATTTAAAATTTTAAATTTTATGTTTAAAATTTATGTTTGTCATCTCATGATAATAAAATTGCATGGGCAGATCTCATGATATAACTCTTGAGATAGATCTCAATGTGGCTTGCTATTCTTCCTTTATACTTTAAAACATACACAGAAACTGAAATAACTATCCACAGATCACTCCACAAATATAGCTACAAGGAAGCAGATTAATGACCTCTCTAACACAATGATACCAACTGGGCAGTCACCAAAGCCTTTAGAGTAGTGCTTCAGTATGGCATTGTATGATTGAATCATATAAAAATTCCTTGCTTGGCTGGGGTGTAAGACCACGACAAAAAAAAAAAAAAAAGAGCACAGACATGCCACATGAGGCTGATTTGGCCTCCTTCGTTAGCTCTGAAGATGGGGAAGAGACAATGAGCAAAAGAAATGGGCAGCACTGAAAATGGGGGAAAATGTCTGCGAACAGTGAGAACACTGAGACACCAATCTTCAACCACAAGACTTGCCTTTACCAGCAGCTCAAATGAGCATAGAAACACTTCCTCTCAGAGCATACAGCAATGGATCACTGAAGCTCATGGACACTGTACTTCCAGCCAACTGAAACCCATAACACACTTCTAACATGCAGAGCTGGAGTTTAGTAGAGCTGAACTTATAACAATTCATTAAAGAAGTAGTGGCCAGTCAGTGCAATTCTCTTCATAAAGAAGAATTTGAGTTCAACATTCACACAAAACTACTTTACATATTTGGTACACATGTATTAATACATGCTATTCTTACAACTATTATGTGGCAGTTACTATCAATATCCCAACTGACAGAGTAGGAACAGAAGTAGAGATGTTAAGTAAGTTGCCTCAAAACTTACAGCTAGTAAGTGGCAGGGCTGAGTTTCACATGTAGGTCAGATGCCTCTGTATTCCAGTCTCTGACCCACAGGAAGACCAAGCTGAGAAAGGCTGAGTCATAAGTAGTGTTGTCTAGTTTCACTCAATATTATTGACTCCTCCTTTAAAGCAAAAAGTAGTTGTAAAAATATATATAATATATTTTATACATATATAAATATACATATGTATATATATATGTATATATAATAGAGGTACACTTTTCAAGACAATTATCATGAAAGAATATTGGTTAATATGAAAATTCTTTTTTGTACATCCATCAAAATGTTCATCTGATTTGTCTATTTATGTTCATTTGTATGGGTCATTACATTTTTAGACCTACATATATATTATATAATGTAATTACATATTATATAATATCTTTGTTTTATATATTTAATTATATACTTTATATTGTATAGAAAATAATATAATATAGAACATATGTAGAATAATAACAAGTTAAAACATTGACTTAGAATCAGTTTTATGAATTTCTTAACCTGCAGCAATTCTTTCCCCAGGAATAAGGGGAAACCATTTGACTTCTTCATACATTAGAACTGTCCTAACCGCACAGTTTATTGAAATTGTCCTCCACCCACTTTCTTAACTTCAGAAATTATTGCAATAGATTTTGTAACAAACAGGGTAAACATAAAGACATAGTTGAAGATATAAATAATTATGTATACACACACACACATATGCACACAGATACACATACATATATCTACTCAAAGGCCTAGGACACATGAACACATGTACATAGTCTGCTCTAAATTCACTTCATCAAGGCTGTCTGAATCACATAAGTTGCCACAAAATATATTTAGCCCAATTTATATGACATATTTTGCATGCATATATGAAAACATTCAAAGTATGAGTCATTTCAAGGAAGTACATATCAAGTACAAGGGTGTATTCAATCCCGAGGACTAAATAAATAAAGAAAAAGACTATTCCTTTGTATCTGTGTCTGTATGCTCAGGAAAAGTATATTCATTTTCTATCTATCATAAGGCAAACAAATAAACTCTGCAGTCATTCAGTCGAGAATTCATGCTTTCACTGCCCAGGAGATAGAGTAGCTATAGAAACAGACTTTCTTGCTCTCACTGCTCTGGGTCAAAATCTTCAAGGTATTGGCAGCTCAAGTGCCTTCAGAGGCTTCTTAGACTGGATTGCAGAAATATCCCCATGATTCTATCTTCATATGTTGTGTTCTATGCTATGCACATAAATCTTGGGTGTCTGTGGATTTTAATGTACTCACATTTCATAAAAATGAATGCACATTATAAGTGTTTTCTTGAAGTCCTGGGGGCTAGGGAGAGTTCAGCATTTAAGAGCACTTGTTGCTCTTGTAGAGGACCTGGGTACAGTTCTGAGAATCCACATGACTGCTCACACTGTCTGAAACTCCAGGTCCAGAGGACCCAACACCTTCCTCTGATTTCTGTGGGCACTAAGAACTCATAGAACACATATCCATACACTTGGGCAAATGCTATACACATTTTAAAAATTAAAAGCCAAATTTCTATACAAAGTCCTATTTCAGCAGCCTGACATAGTGACCCTTTGTCCTGTTTGCTATTTTAATTATATGTAACACCTGCTAGAGTTGCTTTGGTTTTCATACAAGTGAAAATAACTTAATGTGAAAATGCACAAGTAATGCTCATGATGAGCTATGAATCTACCAGATAGGTGCCAATCACTTAATTCTAGTTTATACAAATGATTAGAGGATAAAAATACTTTGAGATTAAAGCAGGTAATTTGGCTTTTGTATAAACTATGCATAATTTTATTACAAACAAAATGTTTTAAGCAACAAGTTTGAAAATAAATACCAATAAGAAATTGGATATTCTATGGCTTTTCTCACACGATTCTAGATTGAAGAGGATAATATTCCTTTCTCAGAATTAGCTGTGACTGCACAATCTGTTTTTCTTGTTTGTTATTCAGAATAATTTATCACCTGTCACATAAAAACCATTTAAAAGTACCTTAAAACTTGATTAAATCTGATCCTATCCTCATTTATCCTTATAATTTTACCAAGGTAACTCCAAATTTATCAGGCAGGAGGTTAATCACAGAGACTCAGGGTAATTTCTAAGAAAATTTTCATGTAAATACTTTGGTTTACACATTCTGAAATTTAAGTAGAATCTTTAAAAGACGGAATGATCTTCATGCTTGTTGTTAACCTGAGTCAGCAGATTGGTATCAAGAGAAGAAGAGAGTTGTCAGTTGGATCACCTAATAAAGTACATAGGAAATTTCAATAGACTTTGGAGTTTGTTACTTTTATTTTATCTCCTCAGCTGTCATTTGCTACTAGTTGAGATACTAACCCATAAGTCCTGTTGGTTTTGAATCAATTTACTGCAAAGATTATTATTGAATTTTTCTCTTCTCACAATATTTTTTAAACAAGTTAGGTTTATTCATTTTATCTTGTATATATGAGTGTTTTGCCTCCATATATGTATGTGCATCACTTTTATGCCTGGGACACAAGGAGGTCTCAAGAAAGCATCAGATACTCTAGAACTGTGGGTCCTCTGCAGGAGCATTAAGAGCTTTAAACCACTGAGACATCTCTCCATTCTTGATTACACTGATTATAATGGTTTTACTGGCATAAGCTATTCTCTAATAAAAGCTATGCAAATAATTAATAGATAAACCTTTCAAAATTGAAGCATAATCTCTTTAGTGTCTAGTAATATAATAAACATAACTACTTCCCTTCTAAAAATACTTAATTATATTAAGGCAGCTACTAAGATGCAGTCCTGGAATATAAGGTGAGCTCAGAAAAGACTCTGCTTAAAAATTTGGTCTTGCTAAAAAATAACTGCATTCTTAAAACACCAGTTCTATAAAACAAAACAAAACAAAACAAAAACTAGCATTTGATGGCATAAGCTACTTAATACTCATCTTGAAAAGCAACTTTATCCTTCCCTGATAATGAGCAAAGAGATACAGTGTTGCTGGTACTCTTCTTATATCATGTAGAGACAGAGCAGATAGTAATCCTTAGATCATGCTATCTTGATGCCTAGCTTGGTGGTCAAAGCTGTCTTATGCCTAGGACTCATAAAAATAAAATAAAATAAAATAAAATAAAATAAAATAAAATAAAATAAAATAAAATAAGGTCAAATCAAATCCAGGCAGTGCAGCTCAAGAAGAGGAAGATAGAGAAGTGCAGATAGCCATGTCACCCACGAACCTCAAGCACAAGGACCCCTGCTTGTCAGCATGTCACACCACAGGGATGGACAATGTCTCCTAGGAGCCGGTCAGCAACATGGCCATTCTGCAATGGGAACCATCACAATGTGTGCGTATGTGGTCTCAGATGGGAGAGGAAGAGAAATGGAGAAGCTTGAGCATTATGAAGAGAAATGGACTGGAAACTTAAGAGTGGAGAGGAGTACCCTGTTTTGAGTAGTCAGCCCTGCCACCTGGGGCCACAAGGAGGTCCTAACACAAGCTATTACTGAGGGCCAAGTTTAAGGCTAGGGCTCCACAGGGGCTGCTGTCAATGTCTGTGGCGCATTACCTAGAGAACCTGGGGTTGTTCCTGGCTAGGCCACTACCCAGTGACAACATGGATATCCAAGAGCTGTGTGTAACTAGACCCACCCCTCACTGGATACAACGCTCTGAAGGTGAAGCACTCAGGTAAGCAGGCCCTGGTAGGATGAGGGGTAGAGGAGCCAGTCCCAAGGGCAAAAGTTAGAGAGAGCTGGTTCTGCCACTTGTCTGGCATGAGGTTGTGTAGCTGTGGGAGTAATTCCCTCTCCCTCTCCTCCTCCCCCTCCCCCTCCCCGTCCCCCTCCCTTCCCCTCCTCCTCTCCCTTGCACATCTGGGACAACTGACCCTGAGGTCATCAGAGCAGAAGAGCTAAACCTGCCCTCTTATATTCACTGGCTATACCAGTTGGGACAGCAGGTCTTGCACCTTGTATACACAATAGAGTGGAGCCAACACTGATAGTCCAGAAGTAGATAAACCAGTCCTAATGTCATGAGAAGAAAGCTGTCCCAGACCTTCACAGGCTGCAATTGTTGGGAAAGTGGGCCCTGAACCTTGACTGGGCAGCACAGTGGAGTTGTGTCTGGAGGCATGGGTCCAGATACAAAGACGCTGAGAGCAGGAGAGAAGGAGAACTGACCTTGCCACTTGTTGATAGTCACATTGGGTGGCCTAGCAGACCAAGTGTTGGAGAGCTCACCTTGTTGGTGCAGATAACCAAGAATGAACAAGCTGAACACTGAATTGGCCCACCACAAAAATCTGAATCATCTGTGCATGGTTAGGATGATCGAAAGAGCCAATCCTGTTGTTCCAGTGTTGCAGATCTCTATGACATAGAACAGCAACAGGATAACCAGGAAGAGCACTGTACTGGCTAGTTTTGTGTCAACTTGACACAGCTGGAGTTATCACAGAGAAAGGAGCATCAGTTGAGGAAATGCCTCCATGAGATCTGGCTGTGGGGCATTTTCTCAATTAGTGATCAAGGGGGAAAGGCCCCTTGTAGGTGGGACCATCTCTGGCCTGGTAGTCTTGGATTCTATAAGAAAGCAGGCTGAGCAAGCCAGGGGAAGCAAGCCAGTAAAGAACATCCCTCCATGGCCTCTGCATCAGCTCCTGCTTTCAGACCTGCTTGAGTTCCAGTCCTAACTTCCTTGGTGATGAACAGCAGTATGGAAGTGTAAGCCGAATAATCCCTTTCCTCCCCAACTTGCTTCTTGGTCATGATGTTTGTGCAGGAATAGAAACCCTGACTAAGACAAGCACTAATGAAGATCTGATAATGATACTGTCACAAAATCTAGAGATCTTGAGCAAGATCTATGACTCATTTCAATGAACATTTGCAAGTGAAGATGTATAGACAGAGGGATTTACAGTGGGACACACTGACAAGGCTGCCTGTATGTCTCGCCACTGGGAATGTTATGGACACTCAGGGGAGACAGAACACAGTCTGTGATAGGTGTCTCCTGGTGTCATTCTCTGCAGAACCAAAGGGATGAATCAGAGGATCTCTGATCAGGCCTGAACAAAAGGTTCTGTGGGGCTCTGGTCTGGCCAGACAGCCAGAGTGTTACAGCTTTCCAAAGGGAAGTCATTGCAGGGCAGACAGCCAGGGTCTCTCATATTACTGTATCAACACTAATTCCAGTGGCAGTAGCCAAGAAAAGTAGCTATGATCAACAACTAACAGGCACAGGTAGTTGTGGAGAGCATGGAGCCACAGCAGCAACAGCAAGGGCACAAGACAGGCTTGCTTAGCAGATGGATAGAAGGTCCAGCAATAAATGCTTTGGAGAAAACTCTTCCCTAGAGTATTATAGCTTAGTAAAACAGCCACTCTCTGACTGGACTTGGTGAATTAACTGCTGCACTTTATTCCATGTGGATAGGGACTTTATAAACATTTTGAGAGTAGGCTGGAATCTAGGGAAAGATACTTCCCATTGGCTCAGTCTGACATGTTAGGGGTGCTCTATCTGCATGGGGAAGGTCTTCAATTGTTTTCACTAAGTGACTGATTGTTATGACCCTCTAAGTGGCAAATCATGGTATGTGTTCCAGAGCAAGTAGAGCTTGGCACTTGCCACTCTCAATTCAAACTCGGAGTTTGGCCCTGCTTAACCTTATCAGTCTGGTGCATGGTCCACTTGCCCCACACTACAGGTTCCATGATGAGATGTTTTCTATGCTTTTTAAAAATTAATCTATCTATCTATCTATCTATCTATCTATCTATCTATCTATCTATCTATCTATTATTTTATGTATTTATTTACATCCCAAGTGCTGTCCCTTCCTGGTCTCCCCTCTATGAGAACCTACCCCTAACCACTCCCCTTCTCCTCTGACAAGATGGAGCTCCCTGGGTATCCCCCCACCATGATGAATCAAGTCCCTTCCAGATTAGTCACATCCTCTTACATTGAGGCCAGACAAAGCAGCCCTGTTGGGGAAACAGTCAAGCTATATCTTTAGGAAGAGCCTGCACTCCAGTTGTTGGGGCTGCCAGATGGAGACTGAGCTGCACATCTGCATATGTGCTGAGGGCTTATTCAGGTTTATGTGTTCTTTGATTAGTGTCACCATTTCTGAAAGCTCCCAGAGGTCCAGGTTACTTGACATTGTTGGTCATTCTGTGGGGTTCTCATCCCCTTTATTGCCTCCAATACTTCCCTTATTCTTCCATGAGAGTCCCAAACCTCCATTCAATTTTTAGCTGTGGACATCTGCATCAGTTTCAGTAAGATGCAGGATAGAGCCTCTCAGAGGACAGTTATTCTCTGGGACTGTGGTAGGCAGCCTATTTTGGTTAAATGGTGCTTGCTCTTGTGACCCAGTAGAGAACTCTACAAGCGACAGAAAAGCGAGCCACGTTCCGAGAGCCAGGTGCCACACACCACAAAGCCCCCAACTCCATAATTCTGTGACTATAAGTTATGCAGACAATGTCCTAAGCTTCTGGCATCCGGGCTAGACTCCACCCCACAGTTACTTGACAGGCACAGGAACATGGTACCTGGGGCTACCCCTTGTCCACCCCCCACCCCCATGAGCTGGTATTCTGTGGCTTCCCACAACCAGACACCTACCCAGGGCTGCGTTGAAAAGTTGAAAGCGTGCTGCAGTCCTCCCACATCCACCCACCCAGAGCACAGGAACTCTGGCAGGACACAGGTTCTCTCCCACTCCCCTCTTTCCCCCACACCCACAGCCCTGGATTATTCTACGGTCCTTTCTGCAAACATAACAACATATCATTGATAATTTCAGTGATTGGTGCTTGCCATGGGATGGGTTTCAAGTTGGGCCAGTTATTGGTTATTAGTTGGCCATTACTTCTGTCTGTGCTACATCTTTGTTCCTGGATTTCTTTTAGACAGGAAAATTTTGTTTTCATTTTTTTATTAGGTATTTAGCTCATTTACATTTCCAATGCTATACCAAAAGTCCCCATTACCCACGCCCCCTGACTCCCCTACCCACCCACTCCCCCTTTTTGGCCCTGGCGTTCCCCTGTACTGGGGCATATAAAGTTTGCAAGTCCAATGGGCCTCTCTTTCAAGTGATGGCCTATTAGGCCATCTTTGGATACATATGCAGCTAGAGACAAGAGCTCCGGGGTACTGGTTAGTTCATATTGTTGTTCCACCTACAGGGTTGCAGTTCCCTTTAGTTCCTTGGGTGCTTTCTCTAGCTCCTCCATTGGGGGCCCTGTGATCCATTCAATAGCTAACTGTGAACATCAGCTTCTGTGTTTGCTAGGCCCCGGCATAGTCTCACAAGAGACAGCTATATCTGGGTCCTTTCAGCAAAATCTTGCTAGTGTATGCAATGGTGTCAGCGTTTGGAAGCTGATCATGGGATGGATCTCTGGATATGGAAATCACTAGATGGTCCATTCTTTCATCACACTTCCAAATTTTGTCTCTGTAACTCCTTCCATGGGTGTTTTGTTCCCTATTCTAAGAAGGGGCAAAGTGTCCACACTTTGGTCTTCGTTTAAATGAGATGGTAGGCAACTGGTTAACAAACATAAGAAAAAATAATTCTATTTAAGTAATGTTGTACACTTATCTACCTTGAAATTTCAAGTGAGCATATTATAGTCATTCCATCATCATAACATTCAAGATGGCAGCAAACAGTATCCTCCACTTACCAGTCATAGAAAGTAAAGGTCATCAGGATTTCTGCTCAAGAACTAACAAATGGCAAAGGAGGGACCGAAGTTAAGGACCTCTAACCCCAAATCCCATGATCTCTTACAGTAAGATTCAGAAAATCTTTCCACTTCCAAATACAAAGAATGAGTTGAAATTTTTTCAACAATTCAATATATCCTGTTCTGATAAATTGAGACTGCAATATCTTGCCTGTTGTCTTGAGCACTGCTGTGGGAAAAGGGAAGGGAAAGAAAACCATTGTGAAACCTGTAAATGCTTAGCACTAAGTTCAGCACAACAGCATCGTCACGATGAAAGATGACCAATGAATGAAACAAATGTATAAAGATGAGTCATGAAAGGGTTAAAGTCCTGCCCAGCGAAGCATTTAACTATCCAACTCTCAACATGCTATTTTAGTTTTGCAATAATTTAATACCTCTAAGTTTTAATTTGAAATGGATATTTAATGTGGCTTAAATAAGTACTGAATACCTAATGAATAGTTAAAGCACTTCTCGTGGGATCACAATGAAGATGCCTTCTCGTAAAGTAAAATGATTGTTTATGGGACTATTTAGAACCTGCGAAAATGGGTTTCCAGAAGTATTTAAGAAACCTCCATTGTTTTTGTGAGAATGAGTCTAGTCTGAAGAGATATTTATTATTGTTGCCTATGAGTACTCTAGTTCAATAGTGTGGGCGGTAAGCAGAATCTATTTGGAAAACAAAGTTCCATTTTCTGACTAACACTTTTCTGAGCTTCCTCTTTGCTAATTCACCAGAGGTTAGCCACTTAAACAACTTCCACTACGAAGCTTCATTGGATCTACTATTCTGCCCTATTGATTTTTATAGTTGCAAAGAAGACATGACACATAAATTCTTCAAACACAGGGCAAAATGAAAACAAATTGCTTCAGGACCCAACTCATACTAATATCATCATAATCATTATTACCAATAAACCCAGATATTATAAACTACTACTCAGAAGACACTGCACCTACTGATATAAATAAGATGAAAATTTAAGTACTTGTTTTAGTTCTTTTTACTAATTTCTAAGATTGAGATTATGATTTCCTCAGTTGATTTGTTATTTTTTACCCTTTCATTACACACAGAGTGAAAACTTAATTCTTCCCCACCCCACATCACAGATCTCCAATATTAGTTAGAAAAGGCCACAGATAATCTGGTTGTCAGTTCAATCAGTGATCATGATTTTAACAGTTGACAGAGAGTATCCATTTGGTTTAATTGGTACATTGATGTATTTGTTGTTGATATTTAATAATAGAATCTTCACAGGACTAAGGGCCTCGCCTCCCATTAATGACCAACTAGGCAATCTCTGCTACATATGCAGCAAGAGCCATGAGTCCCACCATGTGTTTTTCTTTGATTGGTGTTTTAGTGCCAAGGAGATCTGGAGGTACTGGTTAGTTCATATTGTTGTTCCTCCTATGGGGATGCAAACCCCTTCAGCTCCTTGTGAACTTTCTCTAGCTACTTCATTGGGGACCCTGTGTTCCATCCAATTGATAGCTGTGAGCATCCACTTCTGTATTTGCCAGGTTACTGGCAGAGCCTCTCAGGACACAGCTATATCAGGCTCCTGTCAGCACAAACTTGTTGGCATCTGCAATAGTGTCTGTGTTGGGTGGTTGTTTATGGGATGGATCCCCAGGTAGGACAGTGTCTGGATGGTCATTCCTTCAGGCTCTGCATCATACTTTCTTTCTGTAACTTCTTCCATGGGCATTTTGTTCCCCTTACTAAGAAGGAACAAAGTATCCATACTTTGGTCTTCCTTCTTCTTGAGCTTCATGTGTTTTGCAAATTGTATCTTGAGTATTCTGAGCTTCTGGGCTAATATTCAATTATCAGTGAGTGTATACCATGTGTGTTCTTTTGTGATTGGGTTACCTCACTTAGGATGATATCCTCCAGATCCATTAATTTGTCTAAGAATTTCACAAATTAATTGTTTTTAATAGCTGTGTAGTACTCCATTGTGTAAAAGTACCACATTTTCTGTATGTATTCCTCTGTTGAGGGACATCTGGGTTCTTTCCAGCTTCTGGCTACTATAAATAAGGCTGCTATGAACATAATTGAGCATGTATCCTTATTACAAGTTGGAACATCTTCTAGGTATATGCCCAGGAATGGTATTGCTGGATCTTTCAGTAGTAGTATGTCCAATCTTCTGTTCTATGCCCCAGTATAGGGGAATGCCAGGCCCAGGAAGCAGGAGTGGGTGGGTTGGAGAGCAGTGGGAGGGGAAAGGGGGTAGGAGATTTTCAGAGGGGAATCTAGGAATGGGGATAACATTTGAAATGTAAATAAAGAAAATAACTAATAAAAAAAGAAAGGCCAGGGCCAGGAAAGAGAAGTTGGTGGGTCGGGTATCAGGGCAGGGGGATGGGGTTTTTGGAGGGGAATACAGGAAAGGGGATAACATTTGAAATGTAAATAAAGAAAATATCTAATAAAAATCTGTATATACATTGCCCCCTTAAAAATTTAATAATAATATTAAGTCATTTCTCCTTCCCATACCAATTTATAAGGCTTCAGCCATGCAGTGCTTGTAAACACTTGAAAAGTTTCAGCATTAAAGATAATGCAGATGATGGGGTGATTATTAGGAACAAAAAATGAACATGAACGAAAACAATTTCTGATTAGATGGCATGCATATTTGTTACCAGATCATTAAATCAGTAGTTTTTAAAAGTTCAAGATAAAGAAAAAACTAATGTGATGCTCTGTGACTGAAGAAATCATTGTAAATATAATTGTGACTTTTGGAAGTCTCTAAAGCAGTGGTTCTCAGCCTTTCATGGTTGGGAGTTTATCACCTAAGACTGTAGGAAAACAAAAGCATCTATATTATGGCTTTTAACAGTGGCATAATTACAGTTAGAAGCAAAAACAAAAATAATGTTATTGTTTAAGATCAGCATGAAGAACCGTATTAAAGGGTCACAACTTTAGAAAGTTTGAGAAGTACTGCTCTAAAGTCTTGGTACAGCCTTATAAAGTAGACAACTAAATTGACCTTCCAGGTCCAATTATAAAGCCACATATATACTATGGCAATTGACAGAATGCTTTTACATAACTTTGGTTTGGCATTTTCACAAACACAGCAATACAATCGAAAAATAAACATGTCTTCATTCCTATGTTCAATATTAAAACTCATAGAAATTGGCTACACTAAAATTCCATGGGTAATAGGAAAAATCTACCTAAGAAAATCATGAAAGTTAAGGTTTCCAATATTTGCTAAATGTACTAACAAATATGAAGAAATTGAATGTACTAGGTATTCCTCATAAATTCTAATACTCCTTTTTAAAAAAATTCCCACTAAACTTATATCAATAATAGGGTAGCCATCCAAACTGAATCTGATTTGAAGGAAAGACACAAGTAATATTTGAATTTTGAGACTACAACAGAAAGGACAAATACTGAAATAATATTGTTGAACACATAGACACTTTAGTGCTTAAATCATTGCATGTATACAGGTTATGTATATGAAAGTAATAATATGAACGAGGAAGAAATGGAAATATTTGGAGACATTTCAAGATCTTCTAATGCTATAGATAACATTAAGGAGATTGGCTTAATTATGCAGTGCATTGCAATTCTAGAACAGACAGTAAGGAAATAACTCAAATCATCCAGATAAAATTAATTAGTATACTAAGATCCAAAATCTAAAGACATAAAATCTTTTAGTTTCCCTTTTCCCTAAACATGACCAAAAGCAGCATAGAAAGGAAAGGATTTATTTACCTTACAATTCCGAGGCAGAGACCATAACTGAAGGAGCTAAGAGTAAGAAATCAAGGCAGGAAACTAAATCACAGAGGCATACTAGCACAGCTTGCTGGATCACATAGACTCATATTTACCTAGATTTTTTTTTAATATATAACCTAAGACTTATCATCTGTCTAGGGAATAATGTTGCCCACAGTGGACTAGGCCCACATTAAAACAACTAAAACTTGTACCTGAGCTCCATTTTACAAGGACCACTGCACTAAAAACAACCAGTATAGAGACCTTCTTCTTACCCTATTTTCTTCCCCAGAGGCTCTCTTTGCTACCCTGAGCTAGCTGCATGCTTTCCCCTAGCTCCACTGTCTGGCCACCTGCACCATATCTTCTATACTAAGAACATCTAGCTTAGATCCTTCCATCTACTCCAAATCCCCTGACTACTTACCTGCAGGAGCACACCCAGCTGCTTTAAGAAATCCACTGCCCCCTAGAGTCCATTGTCTAGCCCAATGCTACCAACTAGAGGCCTGCTACACCAGGAACATCCTGATTAGGTACTCCTTCCTGGTACCTGCTACATCAGAAACATCCAAAGACAAATAAAGATGAATAAAGGCTAAGAACACAGTCAACAAGAGCCAGGGCAATACTGTACCTTCAGAGGTACACTACAGCAAGCCATGGATACCCTAACACGACCAAAGCATGAAAAAAATGACCATAAATTCAACCTTAAAAGATGATAGATCCCCTTAAAGAGGAAATGAATAAACCCCTTAAAGAAATACAGGAAAATACAAACAGCTAGAGTCCTTTAAAGAAGAAACAAATAAACCCTTTAAGGAAACACAGGAAAATACACTGAAACAGATGAAGGAAATAAATAAAACTGATCAAGATCTAAAAATAGGAATAGAAGCAATAAAGAAAACACACTCTGAAGGAATCCTGAAGATAGACAGTCTAGAAAAGAGATCAGAAACAACAGATGCAAGCATCGCCAACAGAATATAAGAGATGGAAGAGTGAATCTCAGGAGTAGAAGATGCAATAGAAGAAAATGATACATCAGTCAAAAAAAAATGTTTAGTCTAAAAAGTTCCTGTCACAGAACATCCAGGAATCTAACTTAAGAATAATAAGAATAGACTAAATTAGGAATCCTGTTGGGCTATGCACATACAGCCTGGTTTCCAGTTGAGGTTAGATGTTGAACCTGGGACCTGGTGGTGATAATTCACCTACATTGGACAGAAGTAGTTCTCTCATGTCTCCTGGAACCCTGGTTCCTGTTGAAGTTACCGCCCCTTAGTCTCCACAAGAGAAGCATGGCTAACAGTCATGTAGGCAATGTCCCAAGCTTCTGACCTTCAGGCTGGACTCCTCCCCAGTTACCTAGCAACAGAAAAGATAGCAGCATATTTTAACAGGAGCTGTTTGGCCCCTCCTTGCTCTCTCACTCCTCTTGTTCTCTTGCTCTTACTCCCCATACTCTCTTCTCTCCTCTCTCCTCTCCTCTCCTCTCCTCTCCTCTCCTCTCCTCTCCTCTCCTCTCACTCTCTTCCTCTCTCTCCCTCTTCCTCTCTAGCTGTTCTTCTCTTTTTCCCTTTCCCCCTTCTCTCCTCTTGGCCATGGCTGGTCTCTTTCTCTCTCTTTCCAAATTCTCTCTTTCCTCCACCTTTCTATAATAAAGCTCTAAAACCATAGAATATCTCCTACACTCAAGGCCCGCTGCGCAGACTCTCTCCTATGTGGGAACCTCTCTCCCTCAGCTCTCTCTCCCATAACCCAAGGGCTACAGGGTGTCGCTCCAGGGGCCCCCAGTAAGAGGCTGCCCCTTGTCTACTGGCGTTGAGTGGGGTCAGTGGCTTAGATGCCCACCCAGGGCGAGTGGAAAGTATCCAGCAGCCCTCCCAATTCTGCCTGCCCAGAGCATAGGAGGAACTCTGGCCAGATGTGGGCTATCCTCCCTCCCCCTTCCTCCATTGCCACTTTTTAGTTCCCACAGAATCTCAGCTCTAAGGATTAGAAAATATTTTTACCAAAATCACGGAGGAAAATTTCCCCAACCTAAAGAAAGAGATGCTTACAAACCTAAAAGAAGCTTATAGAACATGAATTAGATTGGACAAGAAAAGAAAATCCTCGCTCGACATAATCAAAACACTAAATCTACAGAACAAAGGATATTAAATGTTGCAAGGGGAAAGGCCAAGTAGCTTATGAAGGCAAAAGTATCATAATTATACCTGACTTCTCAACAGAGACTCTAAATGGTAGAAGGGGCTTGACAAATGTCTTACAGCCTCTAAAAAACAACAGATGCCAACCTAGACAACTATACTCAGCAAACTCTCAGTCATCATAGATGGAGAAAACAAGATATTCAATGAAAAAAAAAGAAATTTAAACAATATCTATCTACAAATCCAGCCCTACAGAAAACACATGAAGAAACATTAATACCCAAAGAGGTTAACTAGTCATGAGAACAAATAGGAAATAAATAATTCTACACCATCTAAAGAAAGATAAAAGAAACACACAAACACATATATACACTTACATATCACACACAGGCACCCCCACAAACACATACACACACACACACTAACCATACCAACATCAAATAACAAGACTTAAAAATTTGTGGGCATTAATATCTTTCAACATCAATTGAATCAATAAAAAGACTCGGGCTAACAAGATGGATGCATACATAATCAGGAAGCACATGTCAGCAAAATAGATAAACATTATTTCAGAGTAAATGACTAGAAAGAGGGTTTCCAATCAAGCGGATCCAAGAAGCAAGCTGAACTAATGATTCTTATATCTAATAAAATAGACTTTCAACCAAAAGTAATCAAAAGAGATAGGGAAAGACACTTCATACTCATCAAAGTAAAAATAAACCAAAATGATGTCTCAATTTTGAACATCTACGTCCCAAAATTCTAGCCCACTTACACTCAATTAAAGAAGTATTATTGAAGCTTAAATTTCACATTAACCCACATATTAATAGTGAGAGACATCAACATTTCTCTCTCACCAATGGCCAGGCCATCAAGATAGAAACTAAATGGAAAAATAATTGATCTAACTGAGTTTATGAATGAAATGGACCTAAAAGATATCTACAGAATCTTTCACCAAAACACAAAAGAATATATCATCTTCTAACCATCCCATTGAAACGTTTCCAAAACTGACTTTATAGTTAGCCACAAAATAACTGTTAGTGGATACAAAAAAAAATTCAAATAACTTCTTGTATCTTACAAACTGTCATTGATTAAAGCTGGAGTTCAAGCTGGAGAGACAGCTCCACAGTTAAGAGCACTGACTGCTCTTCCAGGTGTCCTGAATTCAATTTCCAGCAGTCACATGATGGCTAACCAAATCTGTATAGGGATTCCTCTTCTGGTGCATCTGAAGACAGATACAGCATACACATATACATTAAATAAATGATAGAAAATAATGCTAAAAAGCTGGACTTCGACAACAATAGAAACATCAGAAAGGATACAAAGTTATGGAAACTGGAAAGTTCTCACCTCAATGATCCCTGGGTTAGCGAAGAATTAAAGAAAGATATTAAAGACTGCTGAGAATTTAAAGAAAATGAAGGCACAGCATATCCAAACTTACGGAGCACATTGAAAGCTGAGCTAAAAGGAAAGGCCATAGCACTAAGTAGCTTCATACAGAAATTAGAGAAAACAGAAATTAGAGATTTCTCACACTAGCAACTTAAAAGTACACCTGAAAGCTCTAGGAAAAAATGAAGCAAACATTCCCAAGAGGAGTAGACTATAGGAAATAATAAAACTTAGGGCTGAAATCAATAAATTAGAAACAAAGAAAACAATACAAAGAATCACCAAAACCAAGAGCTTGGGTTTTTTGTTTTGTTTTGCTTTTTGGTTTTTGGTTGTTTTTGGTTGTTTTTGGTTGGTTTTGGTTTTTGAGTTTTGTTTGTTTGTTTGTTTGTTTGTTTGTTTGTTTTGAGAAAATCAGCAGGAGAGACAAACCCTTAGACAAACTAACTAAAAGGAAGGAAGACAATATCCAAGTTAACAAAGTCAGAAATGAAAAGGGAGAGAAAGCAACAAACATTGAGGCAAATAAAAAAAAAATCATTAGGCCTTACTTCAAAAGCCTATCCTCCAATCTTCCAGTTATGGAAGATTTAGTGAAATGAATAATTTTATAGATAGACACCACTTACCAAAGTTAAATTAAGATCAGTTAAATTATTTATATAGGTCAATAACTCCTAAGGAAAGAGAAGCAGTGATTAAAAGACTTCCAAACATAAAAAGTTCAAGGCCAGATGGCTTCAGTGCAGAATTTTACGAGAGCTAATTCTAACACACTCTTCAAACTATTTTACAATATAAAAATAGAAGTAAGATTATCAAACTCCCTCTATAGGCCACAGTCACCCAGACACCTAAAAGATGCAACGTTCAAAAAAGAAAAAATTTCAGATTAATCACCCTTATGAATATTGATACAAAAATACTCAATAAAATACTTGCAAACTGAGTCTAAAGAAAATATTAAAACCATCATCCCCTATGATCAAGGAGGTTCCATTCCTAGGATGGTTCAATATATGAACTAACCAGTACCCCCCGAGCCTGTGTCTCTAGCTGCATATATATCAGAAGATGGCCTAGTCGGCCATCAGTGGAAAGAGAGGCCCATTGGTCTTGCAAACTTTATTTGCCTCAGTACAGGGGAATGTCAGGGCCAAGAAGTGGGAGTGGGTGGGTAGGGATGTAGGTACGGTTTAATATATAAAAATCTAACAACGTAATCCATTATATAAACAAACTCAAAGACAAAAACCACATGGTCATCTCTTTAGATGCTGAAAAATCATTCGACAAGATCCAACACCCATTCATGATAAAAGTCTTGGAAAGATCAGGAATTCAAGGCCCATACCTAGAGATAATAAAAGCATTCTAAAGCAAACCAGTAGCCAACATCAAAGTAAATGGTGAGAAGCTTGAAGCAATCCCACTAAAATCAGGGACTAGACAAGGCTGTCCACTCTCTCCATACCTATTCAACATTGTACTTGAAGTCCTAGCCAGAAGGAAATCAAGGGGATACAAATTGGAAAAGATGAAGTCAAAATATCACTTTTTGCAGATGATATGATAGTATATATAAGGGACCCTAAAATTTCCATCAGAGAACTCCTAAACCTGATGAACAGCTTCAGTGAAGTAGCTGGATATAAAATTAAGTCAAACAAGTCAATGGCCTTTCTCTACACCAAGAATAAACAGGCTGAAAAAGAAATTAGGGAAACAACACCCTTCTCAATAGTCACAAATAATATAAAATATCATGGCGTGACTCTAACTAAGGAAGTGAAAGATCTGTATGATAAGAACTTCAAGTCTCTGAAGAAAGAAATTAAAGAAGATCTCAGAAGATGGAAAGATCTCCCATGCTCATGGATTGGCAGGATTAATATTGTAAAAATGCCTATCTTGCCAAAAGCAATCTACAGATTCAATGCAATCCCCATCAAAATTCCAACTCAATTCTTCACCGAATTAGAAAATACAATCTGCAAATTCATCTGTAATAACATAAAACCTAAGATAGCAAAAACTTTTCTCAAGGATAAAAAAACCTCTGGTGGAATCACCATGCCTGACCTAAAGCTTTACTACAGAGCAATTGTGATAAAAATCTGCATGGTACAGGTATAGTGACAGACAAGTAGACCAATGGAATAGAATTGAAGACCCAGAAATGAACCCACACACCTATGTTCACTTGATCTTCGACACGGGAGTTAAAACCATCCAGTGGAAGAAAGACAGCATTTTCAACAAATGGTGCTAGCATAACTGGTTGTTACCATGTAGAAGATTGCGAATGGATCTATTTCTATCTCCTTGTACTAAGGTCAAATCTAAGTGGATCAAGGAACTTCACATAAAACCAGAGACACTGAAACTTATAGAGGAGAAAGTGGGGAAAATCCTTGAAGATATGGGCACAGGGGAAAAATTCTTGAATAGAACAGCAATGGCTTCTGCTGTAAGATCAAAAATTGACAAATGGGACCTCATGAAACTGAAAAACTTCTGCAAGGCAAAAGACACTGTCAATTAGAAAAAAAGACCACCAGCAAATTGGGAAAGGATCTTTACCTATCCTAAATCAGATAGGGGACTAATATCCAATATATATAAAGAACTGAAGAAGGTGGACTCCACAAAATCAAATAACCCCATTAAAAATGGGGCTCAGAACTGAAGAAAGAATTCTCACCTGAGGAATACCGAATGGCAGAGAAGCACCTGAAAAAATGTTCAACATCCTTAATCATCAGGGAAATGCAAATCAAAACAACCCTGAGATTCCACCTCACACCAGTCAGAATGGCTAAAATTAAATATTCAGGTGACAGCAGATGCTGGCAAGGATGTGGAGAAAGAGGAACACTCCTCCATTGTTGGTGGGATTGGGAGCTTGTACAACCACTCTGGAAATCAGACTGGCGGTGCCTTAGATAATTGGATATAGTACTACCGGAGGATCCAGCAATACCTCTCCTAGGCATATATCCAGAAGATGTCCCAACAAGTAAGAAGGATACATGCTCCACTATGTTCATAGCAGCCTTATTTATAATAGCCAGAAGCTGGAAAGAACCCAGATGCCCCTCAACAGAGGAATGGATACAGAAAATGTGGTCCATTTACACAATGGAGTACTACTCAGCTATTAAAAAGAATGAATTCATGAAATTCATAGGCAAATGGATGGACCTGGAGGGCATCATCCTGAGTGAGGTAACACAATCACAAAGGTACTCACACAATATGTACTCACTGATAAGTGGATATTAGCCCAAAACTTAGGATACCCAAGATATAAGATACAATTTGCTAAACGCATGAAACTCAAGAAGAATGAAGACCAAAGTGTGGACACTGTGCCCCTTCTTAGAATTGGGAACAAAACACCCATAGAATGAGTTACAGAGACAAAGTTTGGAGCTGTGATGAAAGAATGGACCATCTAGAGACTGCCATATCCAGGGATCCACCCCATAATCAGCTTCCAAACGCTGATACCATTGCATATACTAGCAAGATTTTGCTGAAAGCACCCAGATATAGCTGTCTCTTGTGAGACTATGCCGGGGCCTAGCAAACACAGAAGTGGATGCTCACAGTCAGCTATTGGTTGGATTACAGGGCTCCCAATGGAGTAGCTAGAGAAAGTACCCAAGGAGCTAAAGGGATCTGCAACCCTATAGGTGGAACAACATTATGAACTAACCAGTACCCCGGAGCTCTTGACTGTAGCTGCATATGTATCAAAAGATGGCCTAGTCGGCCATCACTGGAAAGAGAGGCCTATCGGACACACAAACTTTCTATGCCCCAGTACAGGGGAATGCCAGGGCCAAAAACTGGGAATGGGTGGGTAGGGAAGTTGGGGGGAGGGTATGGGGGACCTTTGGGAGAGCATTGGAAATGTAATTGAGGAAAGTACGTAATAAAACAATATTATAAAAAATAGTATCATCATCTTATTAAATGCCAAAAAAGCCTTTGAAACATTCTAACACCACTTCATGATAAAAGTCATGGGGAAGTCAGGGATGTAAGGTGCATACCTAACCCTAATAAAAGCAATATATAGCAAGCCAATAGCTACTATCAAATTAAATGGAGAGAAATTTAAAGCAATTCCACTAAAATTAGAGAAAAAAAAAAAACAAGGCTGCCTTCTTTCTGTCTATTCAACATAACACTTGAACTTCTAGCTAGAGCAATAAGAAAACTTTTAGATTTAGATTTTTTCAAAACTTACCTTGTAGGAGTTTTTAATTTCTTTGACCCCCTTTCTAGTCCACCAGCCAAAGGTAGGTGAAAAAAGATGGTTCATAGAACAAGAGGATATGGCCCTGTTTAGAATTAGTAGTTTGAGGCAATTCCAATCTCTTGTTTGTCAGGCTACCAACAGTTTGGTTCAAAAGTATCACCAACCACCAACCAACATCTGCAGTATGATCCAGCAGAAACTGCTAAGCTTCTGATAAATAGGTATGAGTAGGCAGGAGTCACCAGGACCAGCTAGAATGGCAAGAATTCTCTGTTCTGCCTTTTTCAATGACGTGAAGATCATCAAAGTTACAAGACCAATGGAGAGTTGCACAGCTTGCTATTCAAGCTCCCCTTCAGTGTCCATTTTGTCTTACTTATATTCTCTATAAACATCATGTGTCACCTCACAGTTCTTGCCTGAGCAAAATATCACATGAGTCTGCATCACATGCAGACAAGGAGACAAAGAGAAATTTCCACTATGTCTCCCTTTTTCTTTAAAAATAGTCTTTTTTCCTAACATTAACAAGTTACATCAATAAAAATGATTATAAGACCCATAAAATAAAAATTTTCATCATATTTTAAATAAACAACCTATGTACAATATAGTCTAAGAAAACAACCTTAAATTCCTACCATTATGCAATAATTGAAATAAAACAACTTTAAATTTTCTATCAGTATACAGTAAAAACAAAGGAACCTTAAATTTCTATAAATGTACCGTAATTTACACTTAGCACCCAAGATGGTAACAACCATAACATTTCAGTCAACCAAAACCATCCATCACAGCTAAGGTGGTTTTCTTGTACTTAGTTCATGCTGAATTGCACAAAACAATTGCTGTCTGTAGACCAGGGAAGGGGCATGGGGAAAGCTAATCCAAAAACTAAACCTAAAACACAGCAAGCCTTTTCAGAACTAAAGAAGCTGCCCACTGAAACTCTGAGTACATGTCGATGGTATGGTATATATACCTTTGGTTCCCAAATTCTGCAAAATGGAAAGCATCCACCTTTCCGGTGTCATTGCTTTCGGTACAGGAGTACTTGTGGGGTTTTTACCAGTAGGTAATGAAATTTGGTTATACAGAGAATACATAGAACATTTTTGATTATTTCTTAAGTCTTGTTGCCAATAATGGAAATTTTTTCTTTAAATTTCTCCCATTAATATGATGGGGGTTTTTTAAATGAAATTTTGAGACTTCTAACACAATTTCTATTAGTAATTGGTCAATTTCACCATTTCCTTGCACTAATTGACCTGGCAAAACTGTTTAAGACCAAATCAGTAATATGTAATGGATGGTTTCTACCTCTGATGATCTGTTGAAATTATATTAATAATATGGTTAATTTTAAGTTCTCAGGTACAAATTCAGACATCTATATATCCAAAGAAACTCTTTCTGCATATAAATAATCAGTGCCATCACCATCTTATTTGCATCCATATAGAATGTGGATGCCTCTGGAATTGCTGTTCTCTTTACAATACTATTTACATAGTTCTTTTTATAAATTGTATGTGTTTGCTTTTCAGAATTTTTTTCATTAATTCCATGCAAATATTTACTACATACTCTTTACCAATTTTCAATGATCACCCATAATGACAATCTCAGTATATGTAAGAGGTACTCCAATTTCAGCTGCATCTGTTCCTGGCAATTGACATAATCTTTTTCTACCTTTTATAATTAACTCAGAAATGTTTTCTATATGCCTTTAATTTTCACTTTGTTTATGAGCTAAGAAAATCTACTCCATACTCCATAATACCATCTTCTCTTTCCGTATTGAGCCCAGTAGGAGAATAAATAGAAGGCAAAATGATCAAAATACAAGAAAGTATAGATTCAATTCTATCAACTTATGCATCCTGCAGTCTTTGTTCTACAAAGCTGCTTCAGCTGTTAAACATCTTGCACTGTTCAAATTTGGATCCCCTTGTAATGTTTGAAACAAATTATTTAACTCATAGTTAATTTAATTATAGTCCTCAGCCTGTTAATGTCTCCCACTATTTTTTGAAAATAGTTAAGTGATTGCAATTGATCTCCACATATCTGTACCTTTTGTAGTCAAATTTTTTGATTGACTTTATAACCCAAATAACTAACTTAATCCCCTCTTTGTATTTTTTTCTGAAGAAATATGTAACTTCCTGCATGGTTATATTCTTTGTGTTACCTTAAATGTATTATCTAAAATTTTTGAAAAATTGGTTTGGAATTTTGATGAAGATAGCATTGACTTTATAGATTGCTTTTAGCAAGATAGCCATTATATTATTAATCCTGTCAGTCCACAAGCACAGGTCATCATTCCATCTTCTGTGGTCTTCTTTGATTTCTTTCTTCAGAGACTTGATGTTCTTGTCATACAGATCCTTCCCGTGCTGGGTTAGAGTCACACCAAGATATGTAATATTATTTGTTACTATTGTGAAAGGTGTTGTTTCCCTAATTTCTTTTTCAGCCTGTTTAATCCTTTGTATAGAGGAAGGCCACTGATTTGTTTGAGTTTATTTTATATCCACCTACTTTGTTGAAGTTGTTTATCAGTATTAGGAGTTTTCAGGTATAATTTCTGGGGTCAAATTAAGTATACTATCATATCATCTGCAAATATTGATATTTTGACTTCTCCCTATCAAGTTGTATCCCTTTGACCTCCTTTTGTTGTCTAATTGTTCTGATTAGGATTTCAACTAGTATATTTAACAGGTAGGGAAAGAGGGGCAGCCTTGTCTAGTCCCTGATTTTAGTGGGACTGCTTCAAGTTTCTCTCCATATAGTTTGATATTGACTACTGGTTTGCTGCATATTGCTTTCAGTATTTTTAGATATGGGCCTTTCATTCCTGATATTTCCAAGACTTTCTTCAGAAAAGGGTGTTGAGTTTTGTCAAATGCTTTCTCAACGTCTAATGAAACGATCATTTGGGTTTTTTTTATTCCTTTGGGTTTGTTTATATAGTGAATTACATTGATGGATTTCTGTATATTGAGCCATCCCTGCATCTCTGGGATGAAGCCTACTTGATCATGATGGATGATAGTTTTTATATGTTCTTTGATTCAGTTTGCAAGAATTTTATTGAGTAGTTTTGCATTGATATTCATGAGGGAAATTGGTCTGAATTTCTCTTTGTTTGGTCTTTGTGTCGTTTAGGTATAAGCATAATTGTGGCTTCATAGATCGAGTTGTGTAGTGTTGCTTCTACTTCTTTTCTGTGGAATAGTTTGAAGAGTATTGGTATTAGGTATTCTTGAAGGTGTTATAGAGTTTTGCACCAAAACCATCTGGTTATGGCCTTTTGGTGGTTGGGAGACTATTAATGCCTGCTTCTATTTCTATAGGGGTTATGGGGCTGTTTAAATAGTTTGTCTGCTCCTGACTTATTTTTGGTACCTAGTAACTGTCTAGAAAATTGACCATTTTATCTAGATTTTCCCAGTTTTTTTTTTTTGAGTATAGGCTTTTGTAGTAGGATTTGATGATTTTTTTTATATTTCCCCCAATTTCTGTTGTCTTGTTTTTGTTTTGTTTTGTTTTGTTGATTTTGTGAATATGGATACTATCTCTGTGCCCTCTGGATAGTCTGGTGAAGGGTTTATCTATCTTGTTGATTTTCTCAAAGAACCAGTCCTTGTTCATTGATTCTTTGTATAGTTCTTTTTGTTTCTACTTGTTTGATTTCAGCCCTGAGTTTGATTATTTACTGCCATTTTCTTGTCTTGGGTATATTAACTTCTTTTTGTTCTAGAGCTTTCAGATGTGCTGGCAAGCTGCTAGTGTACACTCTCTCCAGTTTTCTTTTTGGAGGCACTCAGAGCCATGAGTTTTTCTCCTAGGACTGTTTTCATTGTCTCATAAGTTTGGATATATTGTGCTTTTATTTTCATTGAATTATAAAAAGTCTTTAATGTCTTTCTTTATTTGTTCCTTGACTAAGGTATCAATGAGTAGAGCACTGTTCAGTTTCCATGAATATGTGGACTTTCTTTGTTATTGTTGTTATTGAAACCACTCTTAGTCCGTGTGATCAGATACGATGCATGGGATTATTTCAATCTTCTTGTATCTGTTCAGGCCTGGTTTGTGACAATATATATGATGAGTTTTGGTGAAGGTATCATGAGGTGCTGAGAAGAAGGTATATTTAGTGTTAGGATGAAATGTTGTATAGATATTTGTTAAATTCATTTGGTTCATGACCTCTGTAAGTTTCACTGAGTCTCTATTTTGTTTCTGTTTCTATGATCTGTCCTTTGATGAGAGTGGGGAGTTGAAATCTCCCACTCTTATTACATGAGGTACAATGTGTACTTTGAGTTTTAGTAAAGTTTCTTTTATGAATGTGGATGCCCTTGCTTTTGAAGCATAGATGTTCAGAACTGAAAGTTCATCTTGGTAGATTTGTCCTATGATGAGTATTAAGTGACTTTCCTTTTCTTTTTTGATGATATTTTATTAAAGGTTGATTTTATATGATATTAGAATGGCTATTCCAGCTTGTTTGTTGGGACCATTTGCTTGGAAATGGTTACCCAGGCTTTTACTCTGAGGTAGTGTCTGTCTTTGTCACTGATGTGCATTTCCTGTATGCAGCAAAACATTGGATCCTGTTTACATACATATGCTGTCTGTTAGTCTATGTCTTTTTATTGGGGAATTGAGTCCATTGATATTAAGAGATATTATTGGATAGTGATTGTTGCTTCCCAATATTTTTGTTGTTAGAGGCAGAATTATGTTCATGGGGCTATCTTCTTTTTGGTTTTTAAAAAGAAGATAATTATCTTGCTTTTTCTAGGGTATAGTTTCCCTCCTTTCATTTGAGCTTTCCATCTATTATACTTTGTACTGCTGGATTTGTGGAAAGATATTTTGTAAATTTGCTCTTGTCATGGAATACCTTGGGTTCTGCAAATATAGAAATTGAAAGTTTTGATGGGTATAGTAGAGTGGGCTGGCATTTGTGTTCTCTTAGGGTCTGTATGACATATGCCCTGGATCTTCTGGCTTTTATAGTCTCCAGTGAGATGTCTGCTGTAATTCTAATAGGTCTGTCTTTATATGCTACCTGATTTTTTCCCTTAATGCTTTTAATATTTTTCTTTGTTTTGTGCATTTGGAATTTTGATTATTATGTAACAGAAGAAATTTCTTTTCTGGTCCAGTCTATTTGGAGTTCTATAGCTTTCTTGTATGTTCGTGGGCATCTCTTACTTTAGGTTAGGGGAGTTTTCTTCTATAATTTTGTTGAAGATATTTACTGCTCCTTTAAATTGGGAATCTTTGCTTTGTTTTGTACCTTTTATTCTTAGGTTTGGTCTTCTCACTGTGTCCTGGACTTCCTAGATGTTTTGGGCTAGAAGCTTTTTTTGCATTTTTCATTTTCTTTGACTGTTTTGTCAATGTTTTCTATGATGTCTTCTGCACCTAGATTCTCTCTTCTATCTCTTGTATTCTGTTGGTGGTGTTTTCATCTATGACTCCTGATCTCTTCCCTGGGTTTTCTATCTCCAGAGTTATCTCACTTTGTGATTTATTGTTTCTATTTCCATTTTTAGATCCTGAATAGTTTAGTTCAATCCCTTCACCTGTTTGGTTGTATTTTCCTGTAATTATTTAAGGAATTTTTGTGTTTCCTTTTTAAGGGTTTCTACCTGTTAACCTGTGTTCTCCTGTATATATTTAGGGGAGTGATTTATGTCCTTCTAAAAGTCCTCCATCATCTCTATCATGATAATGCATTGTGATTTTCAATCTGAATCTTGATTTTCCAGTTTTTAGGGATATCCAGGACTTGCTGTGGTGGATAACTAGGATATGATGATGCCAAGTAAACTTCGATTCTGTTAGTAATTTTCTTGTGCTTGCCTCTCACAATCTGGTTATCTCTGGTGTTAATGGGTCTTTCTGTCTCTGACTGGAGCTTGTCCTTCCTTGGACCTGTGAGCCTTTGATCTTAGGTGTGTTAGCACTCCTTGTGTGTCCAACTTTTTACAGTTATTGGAGCAAAGTTGATGATCTCACCTTTGAGCTTAGGATTGTGAGCACTCCTGGAAGACCATCTCTTTCCTAGCAAAGTCTCTGTTCAGAAGGCTGTGGGACAGCCTTAGCCTTGGGGTACAGATGGAGACTGTAGTCAATTCAATTTCCATCAAAATTTGAATACAACTCTTTACAGATCTTGAAAGAGCAATTATTAAATTTGTATTAAAAAACAAAACACCAAGAATAGCTAATATATTCTTGTACAAAAAAGAACATCTGGAGATATCACAATCCCTATCAAAAGCTGTACTACAGAGCAATGGTAAGAAAAGAAAAGGAAAAGGAAAAAGAAAATAATGCATGGTATTGGCATAAAAACAGATTGATCAGTGAAATAGAATGAAAGACACAGAAATAAATTCCATATATCTAGAAACCTGATTTTTTTTTACAAAGAATCCAAAACCATACAATTATAAATCCAAAATATCTTCAATAAATGATGCTCATCTAACTGGGTGTCTGCATTTAGAAGAATGCAAATAGACACATATCTATCACCCTGCACAAAATTCAATATCAAGTAGATCAAAGACAATTACATAAAACTTGCCACACTAAATCAAATAGAAGAGAAAGTGAGGAACTGTCTTTTGAATTTATTGGCACAGAAGAAAATTCCTGAACAGAATACCAATAGCTCAGGCACTAAAGTTAACAATAAATAAATGGAACCTCATGAAACTGAAAAGATTTTCCAAGGATAAGGACAAAATTGTAGTCTACAGAATGGGAAAAGATCTTCATCACCTCTAGATCTGACAGGGATATGGAGCAAGGGAAACACTCCACCATTGTTGGTAGTAGTGCAAACTAATACAACCACTATTAAAATCAATTTAGCAGTTTCTGAGAAAATTGGGAATAGTTTTACCTCAAGACCCACTTCTCCTGGACATATACTCAAGAGATGCCCCACTATAGCACAAAGACACTTGTTCAACTATTTTTATAGCAGCTTTATTCAAAATACCCAGAAACCGGAAACAACCTAGATGCCTCTCAACTGAAGAATGGGTGAAGAAAATGTAGTTCATTTATACAATAAAATAATATTCAGCTATTAAAAGCAAGGACATCATAAAATTTGCAAGAACTTAATGGACCTTGAGAATATCATCCTGAGTGAGATAACCCAACCTCTTCCCCTAAAAATGCATGGTATATATACACTTATAAGTGAACATAGTATACAGGATAACTATTTTACAAGCCACAGACCCTCCCCCCCCAAAAAAACCTAAGTAATAAGAAGGACCCTTGTAGGAGACATAAATCTCACTCTGAAAAGGAAATAAAATAAACATTAGAGGTAATGGAGAGAGAGAACTGGGTGGGAGAGGAGATCAGGAATGCAAAACAAGTATGGTAACAGGAATGATGAGAGAGGATTAGGAGTCAGAAAGGCAATCAATTAGGGGGAGGGCATCTCTGGGAATAGCTGGAGACCTGGAATAGATCAGGTACCCAGGGTAGTCTTTTGGAATAACCCTAGCTGAGACTCCTACCAGTAGGGTACATTGAGACTGAAATAGAAATCTCCTGTAGCCAGGAGGGACTTGGAGGGAGGGGGACATCAACCTATCCATGACACCTGCAACCCAAAATTTGTTGTGCTTACAAGATGCAAAGGGAAAAAATTGAGCGAATATCCAAACAATGACTGGCTCAACTTAAGACAGAACTCATGTAAGAGAGCCAATGTCTCACTGTATTAATTATTCTCCTCTATGCTTACAAATAGGAGCCTAGCATAACTGTGTCCTGATAGGCTTCATCCAGCAGTCAATGGAAACAAACACAGAGACCCACAACTTACCTGGTAGTCTTTTAGAAAAGTCAGAATTGAACTGAGAGAAACAAAGGACTCAAGATCACCACAAGAACACTAGAGTCTGGGCTCAAAGAGATTGAACCACCAACAAAATATCAGACAGTGGCTGGACCTAGGATCCCTTCACATATGTATCAGTATGTGCTGCTTGGTTTTTATGTGCATCCCCTAACAATTGGAACAAAAGCCTTCTCTGACTTAGTTGTCTGCCATCGGATCTCCTTCCCCTAACAGGTCTAGGTTAGGCCTCAATGGGAGAGGATGCACTTAATACTACTTTGATGTCCCAGTATGGAGCAGTACCACAAGGGTCTTCTCCTTCTCTGGGGCATAGGAGTGGGTAATGGGGAGACGAATTTTAAGGGTGGTAATGAGAGGAGCAGGGGGGATGGCTTGTTCAGGATGTAGAGTGAAAAATTAAATTAATACTAATAAGAAGCAATTGAATGTAGAAATTTTGAGATATTTTATTTAAAACCCAACTGTATTAACTGCAATAAGTATACATTAGAAACAACAACAGAGAACAGATTTCTTTAAAATTGTGTGTATGCATGTCTCTCTCTCTCTCTCTCTCTCTCTCTCTCTCTCTCTCTCTGTGTGTGTGTGTGTGTGTGTGTGTGTGTGTGTGTGTATGTGTGTGTGTACTGTAAAAATTTCTGCTATGTAAATAGTAAAGATGAGTGTATGGAGTTATCTGTAATTTTCATACAAATATATAGACTTCAAAACAAGATAGGGCACATTACCTTTTAATTTTTCTTATGAGTCACTTCAGGGTGAGCTATATTAATGCTTACAGTTTTGCTTTTCTTGATAGATGCAGGTTAAAACAAAAGAAAACACATTTTTTAAAGATTTATTTATTTATTGTATGTAAGTATAGTGTAGCTGTCTTCAGGACACTCCAGAAGAGGGAGTCAAATCTCCTTATGGATGGTTGTGACCCACCATGTGGTTGCTGGGATTTGAACTCAGGACCTTCAGAAGAGCAGTCCAGTGCTCTTACCTGATGAGCCATCTCACCAGCCCCAAAACACAGTATTTTAAATATCAAATACTTCAGGAACTCCTTAACTAAGTAAAGTTCAGCCGAGACTATTCAGTATAATACAAAGTTTCTCCATGCCTGAATACATTCCCCAAATTTTCTATGAGCATATGATATCTCAAAACCGTTATTTTGTGAAAGCTGTCCAAGAAAGAATTCATACCACAAAATTTAAGAAACGTAGGTGCAGAACAGATATACAGTTCCCATTTTATTGTTAAACAGATGCCAAGGGGTTTTTCTCAACATCTATGACAGGGAAAATGAACTTTTGTACAAATATTTATGATGAGGGATTGCACATCTTAAAAGAAGAGAGGAGTACAAAGAAAAATAACACACTTTTTCTTTTTTTATTATTTTTTCTTTATTTACATTTCAAATGTTATCTCCTTTCTTGATTTCCCCTCCAGAAATCCCCTATATCATCTTCCCTACCCCTGTTTCTATTAGGATGTTCCTCCACCCACCCACCACCCTATCCGGGCATTCCCCTACACTGAAGTCATAGAGCCTTCACAGAACCAAGGGCCTCTCCTCCCATTAATGTCTGTCAAGACCATCCTCTGTAACTAGATGCAACTGGATTCATGGGTCCCTGCATTTATATTTTTTGGTTGGGGGTGTAGTCCCTGGGAGGGGGGTGTTTTGGTTGTTGTTCTTCCTGTGGGGCTGCAAACCCCTTCAGCTCCTCCAGTCCTTTCTCTAACTCCTCCATTGTGGACCCCATGCTCAGTCCAATGGTTGGCTCTAATCAACTACATCTGTATTTGTTAGGCTTTGGCAGAGCCTCTTAGGAGACAGCTATATCAGATTCTTGTCAGCATGTACTTCTTGGCATCCATAATAGTGTCTGGGTTTGGCGAATGTATATGGGATGGATCCCCAGGTAGGGCAGTCTCTAGATGGCCTTTCCTTCAGTCTGGTCCACACAGAAGTCTGAGCTAGAGATGCAGCAAAGGGCATTTCCTTGAATGGTGAGAACAGATAAGCTACATTGCCATTCTGAAGATAGCCATGTAATACTGTTTTGCTTGTTAACTAGACTAAGCAGACATGAGTAAAGGAGATTAAATTTATATCTTCAATCTCGCATACTTAGCAATAATCTTTTTGTCTTAGACAGTGCTGTTTCAGACAAAGCAGTCAATTAGCCAGTTAGTTCAAAGCAGGGACAGTTATTAAAATATAAAGATAAAGAAAAAAGTTGTCAAAGATCATAGATGCCTGCCCAGACCTGTAGTGTCACAAACTTTGGAGTTCAGTGGGAAGGTTACTTAAGCCCAGGGATTTGACAGCAGCCTTGGACAAGACAGCAAGTCTTCTTTAAAAAGAAAAGAATAAGAAAAGCAAAAAAAAAAAAAAGAATAGAAAATAGCTCATTTTTATAGGTCAGGAAAAAAACAAAATAGAACAAACAAAGACAAACCAAAACAACAATCTTTGAACAAACCTCAAATCAGATGTATTTTCATTAACAATAATCTCTGGTTGGCACCAGTCATAACCCTTTTCATTACTTTATTTTCAATATGATTTTAAATGTGTCTCCATCATACTGAAGATTTCTATGCTCCTCATTAATCTTCCTGAATTATACCCACTAATCTTCATAGCAAAAGGGAAAAAAAAGCCCCAGTTGGCTAAAAGTAATTGGGTTTGCATATTTTATTTAAATTGTTCAGCGTGTATTTATGTCTATTCTACTTCAGCTTCACTCTCAGGATCTAAACTGTGAGTTTTCTTTCAGTGAGCTTTCAGCCCAGTGAAGAGGGCAGTTCAAAATGTTAAACTGCTTGTTCCTAGTCTGAATGCCGAGCAGGAGTGCAAGCTCTCTCCAGTTATTGTTGCTCTGTCCCTACTCCTAAATAGGCTGTACAAAGAGGAAAGCAGGAACTAAAACTGTTATCCAGAGGGCTTTTATTTGTATTTAGGATTGGAAAACACAGACTTGAATAATGCATATCTATACATAGGTAGGTCTGGCATGGTGAAAGACTGATTTGATGTTGGTAGGATGTCTTCATTTTGGTGTAAAATTTACTTTAAGCTTAAAAGAAGCATTTGACTTACTCCAATAAGGATGCAGGAACACAGAGGTGCAGGAGAGTTGAAGGTGCAGGTCAATGGGGATGCAGAAATGTGGAAATGGAGTGTGGAGGGTTAAAACATGAGGAGTAAAGACATGAAGATGCAGATTTATGGAGGTACAATGATATGGTAGTATAGGATCAAAGGACATATAATTATGAGGATGAAAAATTATAGAGGAATAAAAGTAAGTGGGTAAATAGCATGAGGATACAGGACAATGGGTGCCAGGATTGTTGGGTATTGGAATATGGAGTACAGAACTGGAGATGCAGGAGTATAAGGCATATAGGACCATAGGGAGCTTTTGAAGCAGCGTTAGCTTGCTATAAAATATCTGGTTAATGCTAACTTTCAACTGCCTCCAAAAGTTATCCACACTTTCTGTATTGTTACCTTCATAATGAAAACCACCATCCTCTCAAATAAAATATTATTTATGGTTTCCTAGTTGCTAGTTCTTTTGAACAAATTCAGTCCTTAACTCTTAGTATCCAGTTCCCTTTGCCATGAAAAAACTGTGTAAGTAGAATCAGTTGGATTTGTTTCACTGAAAAGCTTTGATAGATGTCCAATAGGCATACAATGATTCTACAGTATTTAGCACTGAACTTCCTTCAACGTCATCTTATGCTTACTTTACTACCCCTTGTTTTTGTATAGGAATCCTACTCACATCTTATCTTCTGTCTCTATGCACACCAGGCTCTTGGGTTTTGTCTTGTGGTCTTTGTAAAAGCAGTTCTCCTGGTAGTATGCTTTGAAACATTGCTTTTCAGTTCATCCTAAGTAAGACCTATATTGTTCTTTTATGGCACACATTTCAACTGAAATATCCCTTCCACACAGGTCTCATATCTCCCATCAATTACTTAATGAATCTCTAACCTGGTCCTTGTGACCAAAATTTTCCCTTTTATTTTTTGAGACTTCAATAATCCCTTGCTAACGTAACAAGCAAGTGATACTGGAAAGAAATATAATTACTAAATATCAAAGAAAGATTGGAGAGATGGAGACAGATGCACAAGCATGCATAAACACACACAAGAAGGAGAGAGAGAGAGAGAGGGAGGGAGAGAGAGAGAGAGAGAGAGAGAGAGAGAGAGAGAGAGAGAGAGAGAGAGAGAGAGAGAGAGAGAGAGAGAGAGAGAGAGAGGATTTGCTCTGTCTTCCAGCTATAACCATACACATCAGAAAGGTAACAGCAAACTTGGTTGCTATGATGAGCTAAGCCTTGGACTGCAGCTTCACCTGCATATGCATTGTTCTTTTTCTCCCTTCCTCTTGTTCGTTCTCATTTACCATAAGAATTTATGACTCTGAGCAAAGAACTGTGGGCAGAGGCAGTAGGGTTTAGAAAGGACTGGGAGGCAAACACTTTGCTGTTTTCAAATCCAAGTCAAGGGTGCAAAAATGCAAAGCAATAAAGCCTTTAACTTGGAGAAGCAGAATCATACTCCAAGGAAGCAGCAGCAGCACCAGCAGCACCACCAGCACCAGCAGCAGCAGCAACAGCCACCCCCACCAATACCCGCAAATGGCCAATAGACCAGCAGCCAGAATGGCGGCTTCACTATTGACCTGAAGAATTTTTGTAAACCAGGGGAGAAGACCTTTACACAGCATCGCTGTCTCTTTGTGGGCAATCTTCCCGCTGATATCACTGAGGAGGAAAGGAGGAAATTTTTTGAGGAATACGGAAAAGCAGGCGAGGTTTTCATTCATAAGGATAAAGGCTTTGGCTTTATTTGCTTGGAAACACGAACCCTAGTGGAAATTGCCAAAGTGGAGCTGGACAATATGCCCCTCCGTGGAAAGCAGCTGCGAGTGCGTTTTTGCCTGTCACAGTGCATGCCTTACAGTCTGCAACCTTCCTCAGTACGTGTCCAACGAACTGCTGGAAGAAGCTTTTTCTGTGTTTGGCCAGGTGGAGAGGGCTGTAGTCGTTGTGGATAACGGAGGAAGGCCCTCAGGGAAAGGCACTGTTGAGTTCTCAGGGAAGTCAGCTGCTCAGAAAGCTCTGGACAGATGCAATGAAGGCTCCTTCTTACTGACCACATTTCCTCGGACTGTGACTGTGGAGCCTATGGACCAGTTAGATGATGAAGAGGGACTTCCAGAGAAGCTGGTTATAAAAAAACAGCAATTTCATAAGGAGAGAAGACAGGCACCCGGATTTGCACAACCTGGGTCCTTTGGGTATGAGTATGCCATGAGCTGGAAGGCAATCATTGAGATGGAGAAGCAACAGCAGGATCAAGTGGACCAGAACATCAAGGAGGCTCCTAAGAAGCTGGAGATGGAAATGGAGGCAGCAGGCCTTGAGCATCAGGTTATGCTAATGAGGCAGGATTTGATGAGATGTCAAGAAGAGCTTAAGAGAATGGAGGAGCTGCACAACCAAGAGGTTCAGAAAGGAAAGCACTGAGTGCATATCATGTGACTTCTTTTGTGACTGGGTTACCTCACTCAGGATTATGTCCTCCAGATACATCCATTTGCCCAAGAATTTCATAAATTCATTGTTTTTAATTGCTGAGTAGTACTCCATTGTGTAAATGAACCACATTTTCTGTATCCATTCCTCTGTTGAGGGGCATCTGGGTTCTTTCCAGCTTCTGGCTATTATAAATAGGGCTGCTATGAACATAGTGGAGCATGTGTCCTTATTACCAGTTGGAACATCTTCTGAATATATGCCCAGGAGAGGTATTGCGGGATCCTCCCGTAGTACTATGTCCAATTTTCTGAGGAACCACCAGACTGATTTCCAGAGTGATTTTACAAGCTTCCAGTCCCACCAACAATTGAGAAGTGTTCCTCTTTCTCCACATCCTCACCAGCATCTGCTGTCATCTGAATTTTTGATCTTAGCCATTCTGACTGGTGTGAGGTGGAAAGTCAGGGTTGTTTTGATTTGCATTTCCCTGATGATTAAGGATATTGAACATTTTTTCAAGTGCTTCTCAGCCCTGCGGTATTCCTCAGTTGAGAATTGTTTAGCTCTGTACCCCATTTTTAATCGGGTTATTTCAATTTCTGGAGTCCAGCTTCTTGAGCACTTTGTATCTTTTGCCTTACAGATGAAAGAGGAAAATTACTGACCACCAGAACTCTCACCCCAGAGTACATTCTGAACTCTCACACCAGAGTCAGACCCCCTCTCAAATGAAAACTGTTCCGGGGACATTTCTGAGATAAGGGTTTCCTGGAACGAACCCAGTCCAACCCCTCCCAACTAAGGACTGTGCCAGGGACATTTTTGAGATAAGGGTGTGAGTAAAAACCTCAGTTCCAATGAATCAAGTACATGGCCAAAGTGTGGGACGCGGTTGCAAAAGCACTTTGGAAAAACCCTTGGCTGAATCACTTAGTGACGTAAAACCTGTATTTTCCCTGCCCTGCTCCCCCCCTTGCCTCCTACCTATAAAAGCTTGTGAAAAGTTTGGGCTAATTGCCGGATCTCCTCTGCACCTTGCAGGCTGCATGAGGTCCGACCCCAGATATCTGGTATATGTGCTTTTTGTTTGTTTTGTTTGCTTTCTTGTCGTTGCTGTATTAAATCTTGCTCCCTATACATCTTAAGTACCGGTCTCAGTGTCTTCTTGGGTGCGCGGCTGACCCGAGGCTTGAGTAAGTGCCTCCCTTTGGGAGTTTTTGAGTCTTTCATTTGGTGCGTTGGCCGGGAATCAGCGCGACCACCCAGAAGTCCTGGACCCACTCAGAAGTAAGATTTACTGTTCTGCTTTGGTCTAGTGTCTGTGTTCTGTCTCTGGAGGCCAGGAAGGTCTCGTACTGTGGGCCTGGGAGAGGCCATCTGAATCTGTATCTGGTGCGATCGCTGTTTTGGGTTTGCGTGACGCTCTGTGCTCAGTACGAGCACCAGAGACCGTGCTCCGGGCTGGAGACCAAGCAGGTCTCAATAGAGAGCGCGGGGTAGGGTAGGACAGACGTGTCTGGTGCCCACCGTCCGATCGCCCTGGGGGACGCCCCAGGAAGACAAGGGGAGGGTCAAGGACGCTTGGCGGACCCCTCTGAAGGCCGAGAGACCATCACTTAGGTGGAAGGTCTAAGCTGGCCGGCCTTGGAAAGGCCATCTGAATCTGTGAGTTGCCTGTGGGCGACGGGAAGTCGCCGCTGTTTTTGGTTTCTTTTGTCTGAGTCTCGTGTCTGCTCTCGTGTCTGCTCTCGTGTCTGCTATTATTCTAGAAATGGGACAATCTGCTGGGTGTGTAGGTGTGGAACTGCTGCATTTGTGTATTCTGAGATTGTGGGTTTATTCTGGCAGTGGCTGTGAGAGGACTGTCTATGGCCTCACGGTCCGCACCCCAAAAGAGATGTTCCAAGGGAGACCCTGGAAGGAGTGCCCAGGGTACAGAACAGTCAAAAAGACCTGGCTGTTGCCTGGCAGAGTGGAGGAGAGAGAGAGTGTTCTCTCTGCCAGAGCGGGAGTGGATGTGGAATCCCACCCCTATCAGGAAAAAGAGTCAATGTGAAATCCGACCCCGTCAAAAAGTGGCGTTTGGCTGGTTGTGTTTGTGTCACGTGACAAGACTGTGTGTGTGTGTGTGTGTGTTAACCCTTTGTCGACTGTAGACTTGGACTGACGTCAGGACAAAATTTGTCAGCAATAGTTTTAAAAAAGGAAAAAAAGGGAAAAAAACTCAGTGCTGGTGAGTCCCAGACTGCTCAAAAGAGCTCTGAGATTGCAGAGCTGGGCTAAGAATTTCCGGCTTTGGCAGCGCGGGTAGGGCTTTGATAGCAGCAGTGGCGCTGAGGTTCTGGCTTCTGCAGGCACGGCAGAAGCAGAGGCTGTCTGTGCCCCGAGTTGTGAGATGCTGGTGATGAGTGCAGCGGCCTGCCGGCCCCCGCCTGCCAGTCCCGGAGTGGCTGTGAAGCCTGCCACAGCTGGGGAGGGGCCGACTACAGCGTCCCTCTTTTGGTCCCCCCCCCCCCCAGAGTCTACCCGCACTCCCTTGTGCCGGCCGGCTGCATGCTCCCTCCCCAAAGACAGTGCAGAGAGCACCAGGAATCTATCAGGTAGTTAAATAGTTAAATTGGAGGGGGCACCTCTGCCTGCCAGCGTTTGTTTGCCACTCCCAGAAGTTTACGCCGCATTCCGCATTCCGGTGCGCAGCGGAGACTCGGGCGCTGGGCTCTTCACATCAAAGGATCTGTTTTCAGCCTTTGCCTGCCTCCTGGGTGGGAGAAAGGCTCATTCTCCTGTCCCCTGTATCCTGTCTCTTGCTAACTGTTAACAGAAAAAATTGTGTTCATTTTGAGATATCAGTGTGCAGCCAGATGTAAGAGCTACACTCCCTTCTCTGCCCCATGTGTTTTCTCCTCTCAGGCACTGCCCTGAGCTGTGTGAGTTTGTTCTAAGCTCCGGTGAGGGAGACATACAAGGTAAGGAGCACCTGACTGCCAGGCTCTGTTGAGGGTCTCATGTCTGTGGGACTAGAAAATGTCCCATCAATCTGACCTAGGTTATGAAAAGTTACAAAAGTTAAGAGAAAGATAGAGGTCTGCAAAGAAGAATTGAGAGCAAAGCTTCAGCAGAAATAGGTTAACAGTAAAAAGAGGTAAACTATGAAAAAAGTTAAGTGACAGAATATAGATGTAATAATTAGATCCATTGCAGTTAAGAAACAGGAGCAAAGAGAGATAAATGACAAAGATTAGAACTTAGCACAGTGATACTTGCTAATAATACTAGCACTTAGAGATGATCTGTAAGAAATAGGGAGCCAGAAAATTTTAAAAAAAAAGATAAGAGAAATGAACTGCTGGTCACAAAAGTCAGGGAGACTAGAAAACTTAGTACCTGGCAACAAAAAAAGAAGAAAGCTTTTGGCTAAAGATCAGAGTGTTTGCTGTTGAAAAAGAAGAACACTGGGTGAGAGACTGTCCTAACAAAAAGAAGAGGAGCCCCCCCTCAAGACAAAACCCTTTACCTATTCGTGGCTAAAAATAAAGAGATAGCAGAAGGGGTGCTAACACAGAAGCTGAGTCCTTAAAAAAAGAGACTGTGTTTTCATATTCCTCCACTAACCAATGCAAAGCAAGTTTAAAAGGTTCCTGGACACTGCAGGCCTTTGCAAACTGTGGATTCCAGGTTTTGCTGCATTAAAAAGATAAACAGCCCCTCGTATAAGAAATAAAGAACAACCTTGGATGGCCTTAGATGCTATTGAGACTGCCCTAATGTTGTCCCCAACTTTGGGACTCCTAAATGTGACTGAGAACAAAGGTATTGCCAAAGAGGTTCTTACTTAGAAATTGGGACCCTAAAAGACCAGTGGCACTTGAAAAATTAGACCTGGTGACTGAGGGATGGCCTGCTTGTCTGCACATAGTGGCTTCTGGTCAGAGACACATGATTCAATTGTTTCCCTGGCTGATGGACACATTATTAGAGCTTTTTGTTGACAGAATAAGACCTACTCATCACTCTGACATTCTGGCAGAAGGAACTTTGGCTCAGAAGGCTGAACTCCTGGCGCTAACCCAAGCCCTGCGGTTGGCTGAAGGCAGAGACATCAAAGACAAAGAAAAATTCTGGCCCTCCTAGAAGTTCCTGAATGAACTGGGTGAGTTGGGGTACCGGGTATCGGCTAAGAAAGCTCAGCTATGTCTCAAAGCGGTGGCTCACCGAAGCCAAGAAAAAAAGGACTGTGATGCTGATCCCAATCCCCACCACCCCGCGCCAAGTACGTGAGTTTCTGGGAACGGTGGGCTTTTACAGATTCTGGACTAAAGAAAAAGTCCCATTCACCTGGACTGAGGAACACCAAAAAGCCTTTGACAGCATAAAGGCAGCCCTGCTTGTTAAAGACGCTGACAAGCTTACTCTGGGTCAGCATGTGACTATACCCACTGCCAGAGTTTACTGCTCCTTGGCGGATGACTCCACTCCTGTACATCAATGTGCTGATGTCCTGGCTGAGGAAACTGGAACAAGGAGAGATCTGACTGATCAGCCTTGGTCAGGTGTGCCTGCCTGGTACACAGATGGCAGCAGCTTTGTCACAGGAGCAGCAGTAGTTGATGGAAAGCAGCTCATATCCATGGGGCCATCTACCAACAGAGGGGGCTACTTACCTCGGCAAGTAAAGATCAGATCAGCCTTGGCCTGAGAGTTTGAGCTGGTACACGGACGGCAGTAGCCTCACAATTGAAGGTAAGCGGAAGGCGGGGACAGCAGTGCAGTGGTGGACAAAAAGCAAGTGATCTAGGCCAGCAGCCTCCCTAAAGGGACTTCAGCCCAAAAAGCTAAACTTGTGGCTTTGATACAAGCTTTATAAAAGTCTACACTGACAGCAGGTATGCTTTTGCCACTGTATAGAACAATATACAGACAAAGAGAGCTGTTGACATCTACAGAAAAAGACCTAAGATGCTGTGAACAAAAGAAATCAGATGGCAGATCTAACCGCCAAAAACAGGCATCCCAAAGAGCAATGATCCTGGCAGTCTGAAGACTATCAAGTTATAGACAAATTAAGACTGGTAAAAGAAACCCTGTATAAAATGGTAAAAACTGAAAGAAAGAAAACTAGTCCTCCCTTGAAAAGACAGACCTGACATCAACTGAGAAATAAACTTTACTGAGAAAAAACGTTCTCAAAATGGATAAATGAGACTGCTCACATAGTCATCAAGAAGATTATTGAAGAAAATTTTTCCAGGGTTCAGAGTGCCAAAAGCAATAGTGTCAGATAATAGCCCTGCTTTGTTGCCCAGGTAAGTCAGGGTGTGGCCAAGCATTTAGAGGTCAAATAAAAACTACATTGTGTGTATAGACCTCAGAGCTCAGGATAGATAAAAATTAGTTTAAAACTCTATGACAGACCTTGACTAAATTAATCGTAGAGACTGGCACAGACTTGGTGTTCCTTCCCTATGCCCTACTTAAACGTACTAGAAATACTTCCTCTTGATTCAGTTTTATCCTTTATGAGACTCCTATGCCCATTATAGTCTTAAATGATGTGTTTAAACCTATGTTGTTATAATAATGATCTGTATGCTAAGTTAAAAGGCTTGCAGGTGGTCTGGTCACAACTGGGAAAAATTGGACTGAGTACATGGACGACATTGCTCCAGGGATCCCAACAGCTGAGACAGTGAACGAGCTGGGTACCCCAAGGACATCTCACCAGTTCCAGCCAGAGATCTGATCTACGTGCACCTACATCATGCCCAGACCCTCAAGCCTCGCTAAAAGGGCCCCTGCCTAGTTCTGTTTACTAATGCTTCTTATTCTGTTTTTGTTCCCATGTTAAAATAGAGTCTTTCATTTGGTGCATTATGCAGTATCTGAAATTCTAAGATTAGAATTATTTACTAAAAGAAGGGGGGGAATGAAAGAGGAAAATTACTGACCACCAGAACTCTCACCCCAGAGTACATTCTGAACTCTCACACCAGAGTCAGACCCCCTCTCAAATGAAAACTGTTCCGGGGACATTTCTGAGATAAGGGTTTCCTGGAACGAACCCAGTCCAACCCCTCCCAACTAAGGACTGTGCCAGGGACATTTTTGAGATAAGGGTGTGAGTAAAAACCTCAGTTCCAATGAATCAAGTACATGGCCAAAGTGTGGGACGCGGTTGCAAAAGCACTTTGGAAAAACCCTTGGCTGAATCACTTAGTGACGTAAAACCTGTATTTTCCCTGCCCTGCTCCCCCCCTTGCCTCCTTCCTATAAAAGCTTGTGAAAAGTTTGGGCTAATTGCCGGATCTCCTCTGCACCTTGCAGGCTGCATGAGGTCCGACCCCAGATATCTGGTATATGTGCTTTTTGTTTGTTTTGTTTGCTTTCTTGTCGTTGCTGTATTAAATCTTGCTCCCTATACATCTTAAGTACCGGTCTCAGTGTCTTCTTGGGTGCGCGGCTGACCCGAGGCTTGAGTAAGTGCCTCCCTTTGGGAGTTTTTGAGTCTTTCACAGAAGCTTTGCAATTTTATGAGGTCCCATTTGTTGATTCTTGATCTTACAACACAAGCCATTGCTGTTATTAGCTCAGAAACTTAGAATACCCAAAATACAATTTTCAAAACAAAAGAAAATCAAGAAGAAGGAAGACCAATGTGTGGATACTTCATTTTTCTTTAGAATAGGGAACAAATTACCCATGGAAGGAGTTGCAGAGACAAAGTTTGGAGCTAAGATGAAAGGATGGACCCTCCAGAGATTGCCCCAACTGAGGATTCATCCAATAATCAACCACCAAAAGTAGACACTATTGCACATGCCAGCAAGATTTTGCTGAAAGGACCCTGATATAGCTGTCTTGTGTGAGGCTATGCCAGTGCCTGGCAAATACAGAAGTGGATGCTCACAGTCATCTATTGGACGGAACACAGGGCCCCCATATAGAGGAGCTAGAGAAAGTACCCGAGGAGCTGAAGGGGTCTGTAACCCTATAGTTGGAACAACAATATGAACTAACCAATAACCCCAGAGGTCGTATCTCTAGCTGCATGTGTAGCAGATGATGGCGAGTTGGCCATCATTGGCAAGAGAGTCCCCTTGGTCTTGCAAACTTTACATGCCCCAGTGCAGGGTAATGCCAGGGCCAAGAAGTGGGAGTGGGTGGGTAGGGGAGCAGGGCGGAGGAAGGGTATCAGGGACTTTCGGGATAGCATTTGAAAAGTAAATGAAGAAAATATCTAATAAAATTTGAAGAAAAAAAAAAAGAAACGAAAGCAGTTAGAACTCAGGCAAGAAGAGGATTGCAGTTGCTGCCATGAGGAAGAGATGCGGCGACAATAAGAGGAAATAATGTGCCCACAGCAGAAAGGATTCAAGGGAACCTTCTCTGATGTGAGAGAACAAGAGATATGGATGGGCCAAATGGCTATGGGAGGTGCTATGGGTATAAGCAATAGAGGCTCCATGCACCCTGCTCCTTTGCAACCTGGTACTCCAGATACTCCAGGACCTGCCACTATGATGCCAGATGGAACCCTTGGATGACCCCACCAACAGTTGAACGTTTCGGCCAAGCTGCAACAATGGAATGAATTGCAGCAATTGGTATAACTCCTCCTGCATTCAACCGTCCAGATAAAGTTGCATTGTCTAGTTTCCTGCAGCCCTTAAAAGAAGGGCACTTTTGGACTAGCCAGAATTCTACCCTGGAAAAGTGTTAGGGGTTCTTCCCAATAGATAGGTCTTCCCTGCTTGTACTATTCTAGGGAGTATGCCTGAAAGCAGAGGGGCAAGGGAGGGGTGGTATTTTACAAGTCAAAGTCTGTGGCATAGTTTGTCTGGCGCATTCCTGAAGTATATTGATTGTTGAGCACCTGGAAAACCATGGGAAAATGGACTCTGAGCTCCATTGATCTTGATCATTCTCTCTCTCTCTCTCTCTCTCTCTCTCTCTCTCTCTCTCTCTCTCTCTCATGTTTTAGTTACTTTCTCATCTTTAATCCCCTCAACCCTGGAGACACTGCCATATATACCACAAAATATAAACATTCTCAATGACATAGCCCCATTCTTCCACTCCCAGGTGAGAATTCAGACAAATGTCCACAGAGGTTACAGCATACATACAGTGCTGTTATATCTCATATAGGATCCCTTTATGTCCTAAGGAAGACATTTTCTCTTAGAGATTTACATTTTAGTATATCTTAAAAGAATCTTGTGTTACCTTGCCTCCATCTTTTTCTTGGGTAAGGACTACACTTTGTGTCTCTGATGTTGCTGTTCACAGCTTTTCTTGATAGGTCTAGTTCAATCTTGGGAACAGGGTTGCTGTGTGGTGAAGATCTGACAGCAGCTCTTAGTCTTGCCTATCCTAGATAGCTACACTGTGCGTTTTTATTGGTGTACTATGATTTGTTCCTGATACCTTCAATTTGCAAAGTATTAAAATACATTTGAAGCCAAAAAAAAAAAAAAGATTTTACCTTTATATGTGGAGATGTTGCTTTTAACCAATTAACTAATAAATGAATTTTATTTTATTAGCAAGAATGACATTATTTTAATACACATGTAAAAGGATCTTAATAATGAAGAGGTGAACAGTAGTTTATAAGTAGGTACAATATATGCCAAGAAGCATTTAGCTCTCTTCATTTTATATCAGTTTTCCATGAAATAATGGAATCTATGGAAGTTGGTTTCTTTCTCAAACACACTAATGAAAGTACAAAAGTTGTAATGTTGTGAGAATATTTGTGTAGCCATGCATAACCATGTATAGCCCCCACCATAGACCTTCATAGCATTTCATAGAGCTGCATAGGCCCATAGAGCCCTCCATAGCCCTCCTTAGCCTTTCATAGTCCTCCATAGCACTTAATATACATGCAGAGCCTTCTATATCCTTCCATAGCCCTGCATAGCCCTCCATAGCCCTGCATAGCCCTCCATAGCCCTGCATAGCCCTCCATAGCCCTGCATAGCCCTCCATGGCTCTCTATATGCCTGTATAGACCTCTACATTCCTGCATAGCACCCCATAGTACTCCATAGAACTTCATAGCCCACTATATACCTCTATATACCTGCATAGACCTCTATATCCCTGCATTGCCCTTCATAGTCTTCCATAGCCCTTTATGCACCTGCATAGACCTCTAGTTCCTGCACAGTACTCCACAGTCCTTCTCTCTGTTACTGCATCAGACTTATAATAAATTAGCAATTAAGTTTTATGACTTCAACTATTTTTTTCATTTTTTATTAGATATTTTCTTCATTTATATTTCAAATGTTATCTATCTTAGTCAGGGTTTCTATTCTTGCACAAACATCATGACCAAGAAGCAAGTTGGGGAGAAACCAATTTATACAGCTTAGACTTCCATACTGCTGTTCATCACCAAGGAACTCAAGACTGGAACTCAAGCAGGTCAGAAAGCAGAAGCTGATGCAGAGGCCATGGAGGGATGTTCTTTACTGGCTTGCTTCACCTGGCTTGCTCAGCCTGCTCTCTTATAGAACCAAGACTACCAGTCCAGAGATGGCACCACCCACAAGGAGCCCTCCCCCTTGATCACAAATAGAGAAAATGCTTTACAGCTGGATCTTGAGGAGGCATTTACCCAACTGAAGCTCCTTTCTCTGTAATAACTCCAGCCTGTATCAAGTTGATAAAAAACTAGCCAGTACATTATCCATAAAATCCCCTATACACTCCTCCTGCCCTGCTCCACAACCCACCCACTCCCCCTTCTTAGCTCTGGTGTTCCCCTGTACTGGGGCATATGATCTTCGCAAGAATAAGGGCCTCTCTTAACATTGATGGCCAACTAGGCCATCCTCTGCTACATATGCAACTAGAGACACAGTTCTGTGGGGTACTGGGTAGTTCATATCCTCCTATAGGGTTGCCAACCCCTTTAGCTCCTTGGTTACTTTCTCTAGCTCCTTCTTTAGGGGACCTGTGTTACATCCAATAGATGACTGTGAGCATCCACTTCTGTATTTGTCAGGCACTGGCATAGCCTCACAAGAGAGAGGTCCTGTCAGCAAAATCTTGCTGGCATATACAAGAGTGTCTGGGTTTGGTGGTTGTATATGAGATGGATCCCTGGATATGGCAATCACTGGATGGTCCTTTCTTCTGTCTCAGCTCTGAACTTTGTCTCTGTAACTCCTTCCGTGGGTATTTTGTTCCCCATTCTAAAAAGGAATAAAGTATCTACATTTTGGTCTTCTTTCTTCGTGAGTTTCATGTGTTTTACAAATTGTATCTTGGGTAGTCTAAGTTTCTGGGATAATATCCACTTATCAGTGAGTACATATCATGTGTGTTCTTTTGTGATTGTGTTACCTCACTCAGGATGATATCCTGCAGATGCATCCATTTGCCTAAGGAATTCATGAATTCATTGTTTTTAATAGCTGAGTAGTACTCCATTGTGTAAATGTACCACATTTTCTGTATCCATTCCTCTGTTGAGGGAAATCTGGGTTCTTTCCAGCTTCTGGCTACTAAAATAAGGCTGCTATGAACATAAGGGAGAATGTGTCCTTATTACCAGTTGGAATATCTTCTGGGTATATGCACAGGAGAGGTATTGCTGGATCTTTTAGTAATACTATGTCCAATTTTCTGAGGAACCACCAGACTGATTTCCAGAGTGGTTGTACAAGCTTGCAATCCCACCAACAATGGAGGAGTGTTCCTCTTTCTCCACATCCTCACCAGCATCTGCTGTCACCTGAATTTTTTGATCTTAGCCATTCTGACTGGTGTGAGGTGTAATCTCAGGGTTGTTTTGATTTACATTTCCCTGATGATTAAGGATGTTGAACATTTTTTCAGGTTCTTCTCAGCCCTTCAGTATTCCTCAGTTGGGAATTCTTTGTTTAGATTAATCTGATCCTGATTCAATTTTGTTACCTGGTATCTGTCTAGGAGTTTGTCCATTTCATCCAGGTTTTCCAGTTTTGCTGAGCATAGCCCTTTGTAGTAAGATCGATGATGATTTGGATTTCCTCATGTTCTGTTCTTATGTCTCCCTTTTCATTTCTGATTTTGTTAATTAGGATACTGTCCCTGTGCCCTCTAGTGAGTCTGGCTAAGGGTTTATCTATGTTGTTGATTTTCTCAAAGAACCAGCTCCTGGTTTGTTGGATTCTTTGAATAGTTCTTTTTGTTTCCACTTGGTTATTTTCAGCCCTGAGTTTGAATATTTCCTGCAGTCTACTCCTATTTGTTGAATTTGCTTCATTTTTTTCTAGAGCTTTTAGGTGTGCTATCAGTCTGCTAGTGTATGCTCTCTCTAGTTTCTTTTTGGAGGCACTCAGAACTATGAGTTTTCCTCTTCGAAATGCTTTCATTGTGACCCATAAGTTTGGGTATGTTGTAGCTTCATTTTCATTAAACACTTAAAAAGTCTTTCATTTCTTTATTTCTTCCTTTACCAAGCAATTATTTAATAGAGTGTTGTTCTGGGTCCACATGAATGTTAGGTTTCTATTATTTATGTTGTTATTGAAGATCACCCTTAGTCTGGGGTGATCTGATAGGATGCATGGGATAATTTCAATATTTTTGTATCTGCTGAGGCCTGTTTTGTGACCAATTTTTTGGTCAGTTTTGGAGAAGACACTATGAGGTGCTGAGAAGAATGTATATCATTTCATTTTTCGATAAAATGTTCTGTAGATATCTGTTAAATCCATTTGTTTCATGACTTCTGTTAGTTTCAATGTGTCTCTGTTTAGTTTCTGTGTCCAGGATCTGTCCATTGATGAGAGTGGGGTGTTGAAGTCTCCTACTATTATTATGTGAGGTACAATGTGTGTTTTGTCCTTTACTATAGTTTCTTTAATGAATGTTGATACCCTTGCATCTGGAGCATAGATATTCAGAATTGAGAGTTCATCTTGGAAGATTTTAACTTTGATGAGTATGAAGTGTCCCTCCTTGTCTTTTTTTGATAACTTTGAGTTGGAAGTCGATTTTATTAGATATTAGAATGGCTATTCCAGCTTGTTTCTTCAGATAATTTGCTTTGAAAATTGTTTTCCAGCCTTTTACTCTGAGGTAGTGTCTGTCTTTTTCCCTGAAGCGTGTTTCCTCTAAGAAGCAAAATGTTGAGTCCTGTTTATGTAGCCAGTCTGTTAGTCTATTTCTTTTTATTGGGGGAATTGTTGCTTCTTGTTATTTTTGTTTTTAGAGTTGAGATTCTGTCCTTGTGCCTGTCTTCTTTAGGTATGTTGAAGGAACAGTTTCTTGCTTTTTCTAGGGCCTAATTTCCGTTCTTGTGTTGGTGTTTTCCTGTTATTATCATTTGAAGGGCTGGATTCATGGAAATATATTGTGAATTTGGTTTTGACATGGAATACTTTGGTTTCTCCATTTATGGTAATTGAGAATTTATCTGGGTATAGTAGCCTGGGCTGGCATTGGTGTTCTCTCAGGTTCTGTATAACATCTATCCAGGATCTTCTGTCTCTTATAGTCTCTGGTGAGAAGTCTGATGTAATTCTTTTTTTTTTTTTTGATTTTTAATATTTTTATTACATATTTTCCTCAATTACATTTCCAATGCTATCCCAAAAGTCCCCCATAGCGCCCCCCACTTCCCTACCCACCCATTCCCATTCTTTTGGCCCTGGCATTCCCCTATATTGGGGCATATAAAGTTTGCAAGTCCAATGGGCCTCTCATTCCATTGATGGCCTACTAGGCCATCTTTCGATACATATGCAGCTAGAGACAAGAGCTCCGGGGTTCTGGTTAGTACATCATGTTGTTCCAACAATAGGGTTGCAGATACCTTTAGCTCCTTGGGTACTTTCTCTAGCTTCTCCATTGGGAGCCCTGTGATACATCCAATAGCTGACTGTGAACATCCACTCCTGTGTTTGCTAGGCCCCGGCATCGTCTCACAAGAGACAGCTATATTTGGGTCCTTTCAGCAAAATCTTGCTAGTGTATGCAATGGTGTCAGCGTTTAGAAGCTGATTATGGGATGGATCCCTGGATACAGCAGTCTCTAAATGGTCCATCCTTTCATCACAGCTACGAACTTTGTCTCTGTAACTCCTTCCCTGGGTGTTTTGTTCCCAATTCTAAGAAGGGGCACAGTGTCCACACTTTGGTGTTCATTCTTCTTGAGTTTCATGCGTTTAGCAAATTGTATCTTATATCTTGGGTATCCTAAGTTTTGGGCTAATATCCACTTATCAGTGAATACATATTGTGTGAGTTCTTTTGTGATTGTGTTACTTCACTCAAGATGATGCCCTCCAGGTCCATCCATTTGGCTAGGAATTTCAAAAATTCATTCTTTTTAATAGCTGAGTAGTAATCCATTGTGTAAATGTACCATAATTTCTGTATCCATTCCTCTGTTGAGGGACATCTGGGTTCTTTCCAGCTTCTGGCTATTATAAATAGGGCTGCTATGAACATAGTGGAGCATGTGTCCTTTTTACCTGTTGGGACATCTTCTGGATATATGCCCAGGAGAGGTATTGCTGGATCCTCCAGTAGTACTATGTCCAATTTTCTGAGGAACCGCCAGACTGATTTCCAGAGTGGTTGTACAGCTTGCAATCCCACCAACAATGGAGGAGTGTTCCTCTTTCTCCACATCTTCGACAGCATCTGCTGTCACCTGAATTTTTGATCTTAGCCATTCTGACTGGTGTGAGGTGGAATTTCAGGGTTGTTTTGATTTGCATTTCCCTGATGATTAAGGATGTTGAACATTTTTTCAGGTGTTTCTCTGCCATTCGGTATTCCTCAGGTGAGAATTCTTTGTTCAGTTCTGAGCCACATTTTTTAATGGGGTTATTTGACTTTCTGGAGTCCACCTTCTTGAGTTCTTTATATATATTGGATATTAGTCCCTTATCTGATTTAGGATAGGTGAAGATCCTTTCCCAATCTGTTGGTGGTTTTTTTGTCTTATTGATGGTGTCTTTAGCCTTGCAGAAGCTTTGTAGTTTCATGAGGTCCCACTTGTCAATTCTCAATCTTACAGCACAAGCCATTACTGTTCTATTCAGGAATTTTCCCCCTGTGCCCATATCTTCAAGGCTTTTTCCCACTTTCTCCTCTATAAGTTTCAGTGTCTCTGGTTTTATGTGAAGTTCCTTGATCCACTTAGACTTGACCTTAGTACAAGGAGATAGGAATGGATCGATTCACATTCTTCTACATGTTAACAACCAGTTGTGCCAGCACCATTTGTTGAAAATGCTGTCTTTCTTCCACTGGATGTTTTTAGCTCCCTTGTCGAAGATCAAGTGACCATAGGTGTGTGGGTTCATTTTTGGGTCTTCAATTCTATTCCATTGGTCTATTTGTCTGTCACTATACCAGTACCATACAGTTTTTATCACAATTGCTCTGTAGTAGAGCTTTAGGTCCGGCATGGTGATTCCACCAGAGGTTTTTTTATCCTTGAGAAGAGTTTTTGCTATCCTAGGTTTTTTGTTATTCCAGATGAATTTGCAGATTGCACTTTCTAATTCGTTGAAGAATTGATTTGGAATTTTGATGGGGATTGCATTGAATCTGTAGATTGCTTTTGGCAAGATAGCCATTTTTACAATGTTGATCCTGCCAATCCATGAGCATGGGAGATCTTTCCATCTTCTGAGATCTTCTAGAATTTCTTTCTTCAGAGACTTGAAGTTTTTATTATACAGATCTTTCACTTCCTTAGTTAGAGTCACGCCAAGATATTTTATATTATTTGTGACTATTGAGAAGGGTGTTGTTTCCCTAATTTCTTTCTCAGCCTGTTTATTCTTTGTGTAGAGAAAGGCCATTGATTTGTTTGAGTTAATTTTATATCCAGCTACTTCACCGAAGCTGTTTATCAGGCTTAGGAGTTCTCTGGTGGAATTTTTAGGGTCACTTATATATACTATCATATCATCTGCAAAAAGTGATATTTTGACTTCATCTTTTCCAATTTGTATCCCTTTGATCTCCTTTTGTTGTGGAATTTCTCTGGCTAGGACTTCAAGTACAATGTTGAATAGGTATGGAGAAAGTGGACAGCCTTGTCTAGTCCCTGATTTTAGAGGGATTGCTTCAAGCTTCTCACCATTTACTTTGATGTTGGCTACTGGTTTGCTGTAGATTGCTTTTATCATGTTTAGGTATGGGCCTTGAATTCCTGATCTTTCCAAGACTTTTATCATGAATGGGTGTTGGATCTTGTCAAATGCTTTTTCTGCATCTAACGCGATGACCATGTGGTTTTTATCTTTGAGTTTGTTTATATACTGGATTACATTGATGGATTTCCGTATATTGAACCATCCCTGCATCCCTGGGATGAAACCTACTTGGTCAGGATGGTGATTGTTTTGATGTGTTCTTGGATTCGGTTAGCAAGAACTTTATTGAGGATTTTTGCATCAATATTCATAAGGGATATTGGTCTGAAATTTTCTATCTTTGTTGGGTCTTTTTGTGGTTTAGGTATCAGAGTAATTGTGGCTTCATAGAATGAGTTGGGTAGAGTACCTTCTGTTTCTATTTTGTGGAATAGTTTGTGAAGAACTGGGATTAGATCTTCTTTGAAGGTCTGATAGAACTCTGCACTAAACCCATCTGGTCCTGGGCTTTTTTTAGTTGGGAGACTATTAATGACTGCTTCTATTTCTTTGGAGGATATAGGGCTGTTTAGATCATTAACCTGATCTTGATTCAACTTTGGTACCTGGTATCTGTCTAGGAACTTCTCCATTTCATCCAGGTTCTCCAGTTTTGTTGAGTATAGCCTTTGGTAGAAGGATCTGATGGTGTTTTGGATGTCTTCAGGATCTGTTGTTATGTCTCCTTTTTCATTTCTGATTTTGTTAATTAGGATGCTTTCCCTGTGCCCTCTAGTGAGTCTGGCTAAGGGTTTATCTATCTTGTTGATTTTCTCAAAGAACCAGCTCCTTGATTGGTTGATTCTTTGAATAGTTTTTCTTGTTTCCACTTGGTTGATTTCACCCCTGAGTTTGATTATTTCCTGCTGTCTACTACTCTTGGGTGAATTTGCTTCCTTTTGTTCTAGTGCTTTTAGGTATGTTGTCAAGCTGCTAATGTGTGCTCTCTCTAGTTTCCTTTTGGAGGCACTCAGAGCTATGGGTTTTCCTCTTAGAAATGCTTTCATTGCGTCCCATAAGTTTGGGTATGTTGTGGCTTCATTTTCATTGAACTCTAAAAAGTCCTTAATTTCTTTCTTTATTCCTTCCTTGACCAAGGTATCATTGAGAAGAGTGTTGTTCAGTTTCCACGTGAAGGTTGGCTTTCTATTATTTATTTTGTTATTGAAGATCAGCTTTAGTCCATGGTGATCTGATAGGATGCATGGGACAATTTCAATATTTTTGTATCTGTTGAGGCCTGTTTTGTGACCAATTATGTGGTCAATTTTGGAGAAGGTACCATGAGGTGCTGAGAAGAAGGTATATCCTTTTGTTTTAGGATAGAATGTTCTGTAGATATCTGCCAGATCCATTTGATTCATAATTTCTCTTAGTTTCTCTGTGTCCCTGTTTAGTTTCTGTTTCCATGATCTGTCCATTGGTGAAAGTGGTGTGTTGAAGTCTCCCACTATTATTGTATGAGGTGCAATGTGTGCTTTGAGATTTACTAAAGTTTCTTTAATGAATGTGGCTGCCTTTGTATTTGGAGCATAGATATTCAGGATTGATAGTTCCTCTTGGAGGATTTTACCTTTGATGAGTATGAAGTGTCCCTCCCTGTCTTTTTTAATGACTTTGGGTTGGAAGTCAATCTTATCAGATATTAGAATGGCTACTCCAGCTTGTTTCTTCAAACCATTTGCTTGGAAAATTGTTTTTCAGCCTTTCATTCTGAGGTAGTGTCTATCCTTTTCTCTGAGATGAGTTTCCTGTAAGCAGCAAAATGTTGGGTCTTGTTTGTGTAGCCAGTTTGTTAGTCTATGTCTTTTTATCGGGGAGTTGAGTCCATTGATATTAAGAGATATTAAGGAAAAGTAATTGTTGTTTCCTGTTATTTTTGTTGTTAAAGTTGGCATTCTGTTCTTGTGGCTGTCTTCTTTTAGGTTTGTTGAGGGATTACCTTCTTGTTGTTTCTAGGGCGTGGTTCCTGTCCTTGTATTGGTTTTTTTCTGTTATTATCCTTTGAAGGGCTGGATTCGTGGAGAGATAATGTGTGAATTTGGTTTTGTCGTGGAATACTTTGGTTTCTCCATCTATGTTAATTGAGAGTTTGGCTGGGTATAGTAGCCTGGGCTGGAATTTGTGTTCTTTTAGTGTCTGTATAACATCCGTCCAGGATCTTCTGGCTTTCATAGTCTCTGGTGAAAAATCTGGTGTAATTCTGATAGGCTTGCCTTTATATGTTACTTGGCCTTTTTCTCTTACTGCTTTTAGTATTCTATCTTTATTTAGATCATTTGTTGTTCTGATTATTATGTGTCGGGAGGTATTTCTTTTCTGGTCCAGTCTATTTGGAGTTCTGTAGGCTTCTTGTATGTTCATGGGCTTCTCTTTCTTTTGATTTGGGAAGTTTTCTTCTATAATTTTGTTGAAGATGTTTGCTGATCCTTTGAGTTGAAAATCTTCATTCTCATCCACTCCTATTATCCGTAGGTTTGGTTTTCTCATTGTGTCCTGTATTTCTTGGATGTTTTGAGTTAGGATCTTTTTGCATTTTACATTTTCCTTGATTGTTGTGCCGATGTTCTCTATGGAATCTTCTGCACCTGAGATTCTCTCTTCCATCTCTTGTATTTTGTTGCTGATGCTGGTATCTATGGTTCCAGATTTCTTTCTTAGGGTTTCTATCTCCAGTGTTGCCTCATTTTGGGTTTTCTTTATTGTGTCTACTTCCCTTTTTAGGTCTAGTATTGTTTTGTTCATTTCCATCATCTGTTTGGATGTGTTTTCCTGTTTTTCATTAAGGACTTCTACCTGTTTGATTATGTTATCCTGTTTTTCTTTAAGGATTTGTAACTCTTTAGCAGTGTTCTCCTGCAATTCTTTAAGGGATTTTTGTGCTTCCTCTTTATTGTCTTCTGCCTGTTTAGCAGTGTTCTCCTGCATTTCTTTAAGTGTGTTATTAAAGTCCTTCTTGAAGTCCTCTATCATCATCAGGAGATATGCTTTTAGATCCGTGTCTAGCTTTTCCGGTGTGTTGGGGTGCCCTGGACTGGGCGAAGTGGGAGTGCTGGGTTCTGATGATGGTGAGTGGTCTTGGTTTCTGTTAGTAAGATTATTACGTTTACCTTTCGCCATCTGGTAATCTCTGGGGTTAGTTGTTGTCGTTGTCACTGTTTAAAGATTGGAGCAGAAGCTGTGTTCCACTCACCAGCAGTCTCAAAATCCTGTGGCGGGAGTCGTGGGTAGCTGGCGGGTGTCAGGCCACCCTGCGCTCTAGCTACCCCTGTGCTGATCCGGCCGGATGAGGCCTGTGGCCCTACTCAGGCCGGTTTCTGCTTCCCTAACTAATTCAGTCTCAGGTCCCGCACGCAATTGGATTGGAGCAGAAGCTGTGTTCCACTCACCAGAAGTCTTAAGATCCTGTGGCGGGTGTTGTGGGTAGCTGGTGAGTGTCAGCCGACCCTGCGCCCTAGCTACCCGGGTGCTTTTCTGACCGGAAGAGGCTTGTGGCCCTATGTAGGCTGGATTTCTCCCTCCCCAACCAAAGCAGTCTCAGTTCCCGCGTGATTGGACTGGAGCAGAAGCTGTGTTCCACTCACCAGCAGTCTCAAAATCCTGTGGTGGGGGTTGTGGGTAGCTGGCGGGTGTCAGGCGACCCTGGGCTCTAGCTACCCTGGTGCTGATCCGGCCGGATGAGGCCTGTGGCCCTACTCAGGCTGGTTTCTGCTTCCCTAACTAATGCAGTCTCAGGTCCGGCGCACAATTGGATTGGAACAGAAGCTGTGTTCCACTCACCGGAAGTCTTAAGATCCTGTGGCGGGTGTTGTGGGTAGCTGGCGAGTGTCAGCTGACCCTGCGCCCTAGCTGCCCCGGTGCTTTTCTGACTGGAAGAGGCTTGTCGTCTGATGTAATTCTAATAGGTCTGCCTTTATATGTTACTTGACCTTTTTCCCTTACTGCTTTTAATATTCTATCTTTATTTAGTGCATTTGTTGTTCTGATTATCATGTGTCAGGAGGAATTTCTTTTTTTTTAATTTTTAATATTTTTTATTACGTATTTTCCTCAATTACATTTCCAATGCTATCCCAAAAGTCCCCCATACCCCCACCCACTTCCCTACCCACCCATTCCCATTCTTTTGGCCCTGGCATTCCCCTGTATTGGGGCATATAGAGTTTGCAAGTCCAATGGGCCTCTCTTTCCAGTGATGGCCAATTAGGCCATCTTTCGATACATATGCAGCTAGAGACAAGAGCTCCGAGGTACTGGTTAGTTCATCATGTTGTTCCCCCTATAGGGTTGCAGATCCCTTTAACTCCTTGGGTACTTTCTCTAGCTTAGGAGGAATTTCTTGTCTGGTTCAGTCTATTTGGCGTTCTGTAGGCTTCTAGTATGCTCATGGTCATCTCTTTCTTTAGGTTAGGGACGTTTTCTTCTATAACTTTGTTGAAAATATTTACTGGGCACTTTAACTTGAAAAATCTTCAGTCGTATCTATACCTATTATTCTTATAGGTTTGGTCTCCTCATTCTGTTCTGGATTTCCTTGATGTTTGGGGTTGGGATCTTTTTGCATTTTGCATATTCTTTGATTGTTGTGTCCATGTTTTCTGTGGAATCTTCTGCACCTGAGATTCTCTCTTCTATCTCTTCTTTCTGTTGCTGATGCTTGCATCTATGGTTTCTGATTTCTTTCTTAGGATTTCTATCCACAGTTGTCACCCTTTGTGATTTCTTTATTGTTTCTACTTCCATTTTTAGATCCTGGATGGTTTTGTTCAGTGCCATCACTTGTTTGTTAGTGTTTTCCTGTAACTCTCTAAGGGATTTTTTTGTTTGTTTGTTTCTTCTTTAAGGACTTCTACCTGTTTACCTGTGTTTTCCTGTATTTCCTTCTTAAAGTCCACCATAATCATCATGAGAAGTGACTTTAGATCCATGTCTTGCTTTTCTGGTGTGATGATGTATCCAGGACTTGCTATGGTTGGAGAGTTTGGTTCTGATGATTCCAAGTTACCTTGGTCTTTTCCTTCTGTTCTTATGCTTGCCTCCTGCCATCTGATTATCTGAAGTGTTTGCTGCCCTCAATATATCTTATTGGAGCCTGTCCTTCCTACAATCTCAGTTGATTCAGGACTCCTCAGAGTCCAGCTTTCTCTGTGATCCTTTGTTGTGGGCTCCTGTGAACCTGACATTCTGGGTGTGTCAAAGTTCTTGGCATCAAGCTTCCTCTGAGACCTCGAGATCCTGGTGTGACCAAGCTCCTGTTATCCTGGGATACTGTTATCCTAATATCCTGGCATGTTACAGTGCCTGGAATTGGTGTCTGCTCTGAGGACCATGGAGCTGTCTGGTCTGTTTAAAACCAAGGTAAAGCAGTACTGATCAGAAAGAACCCGAGCCTCCTGTCAGGCAGGCCTCCTGTGTACTTGCTCATGCTGTCATGGACCAGTCAAGGTTGGTTTTGAACAGATCTGGTCCTAAGATCATGTGGTGAGTCCTCTGGGGACTGTGGGGGTGTCCGCCGATTCAAGTCCAATGTGACCTAGAGCTGGTGCGTACCAGAAGGGACTTGTGCCCCTTGTCAGGCAGGTTGTCTGCTTCCCTGCTGCTGACTCAGGTCCCATGTGATTGGATTGGAACTAATGTTGGGTTCTACTCACCAGTGATCCTAAGATCCTGTGGAGAATCCTCTGGAGACCTTAGAGGTGTCTACTGATTCATTCCTAATGTAACCCAGAACTGGTGCTGACTGGAAGGGACTTGTGCCCCTGATCAGGCCAACCTTCAACTCTTTATGTGTGTGAATGCTGCTTAGGTAAACTAAACAGGGAGAGATTAGGCTATGAATGTAGCTGAAGATGAGGGCTCCAGCCTGGGTGGGAAAGGAGGCAGACTGAGGCAGATGAGGCAGTAGTTCCAAAACTCCCAGGAATCCAGTTACTGCTGGGAACTGCATGTTAGTAACAAGGGCGCCAAGGGGGTCCACTAGGTTTAAAGAGGAGCCTGAGGACAGGGGGAGGGGGATCTCCAGCTTAGCTCAAGTGAGAGCAGGGAGGCCTTCTCTGGGAGACCTCTGCAGCATGGCTCTGTATAATGAAAACCTCCCCCAATGGCAGTTCTTGTCCAAATCATTTATTCATCATTCATCATGTAAAATAGGTGGTTACCACTTACTCAGGGTGGACCAGAAATTAAATACCTTTTCAGGAAGGAATGTCTGGGTAGGGAAGCTTGTTGACTAAACCCTCATGCCAGCTCATCACTATACCTTAGTAGCATGGAGAACTCTGTGCTTTGTGCTACAGAGCTAGTTACCACGATCCTAATGTGGGGTGTCATGGTCTACTGCTTTAACTGGAATTTTTCAATGTTGCTATCATATACCCATATTTTTTTATTTACTTATTTTTATTCTTTAATCCTTTTTTACAGTACAGACTTGATCTCCCTCCTGCTCTGCCCTGGGACCACTCCCCATCCCATACCTCCTCTCCACACACACACCCATCTCCAAGAGGATATGTCCACTGCCCAACCACACTTCACTAGGTCTTATCACTCAAGTCTTTTGAGATGCATCCTGTCTCACTGAAGCCAGACCAGAAAGTTCTCTGTTGTATACATGTCAGAGGCCTCATATCAGATGGCATAAACCCATAATTTAACACACAGATGTCAAAATAAAATATTATTTGGCAAAGAATGTAACCTGAAAAAAAAGTCAGATTCTTTCATTTCTTTGTAAGCTAGAAAATATTTTATGGTTTTATTTTATTAGAATCTAGTATCATTCAAGTTAACATTTCACAGGATAATTTAGTTACAGTATTTGGGGTAAACATAATGTTTGCTGGCATTGATTTACCAATGGGAGCCCTTCACCTTTTTTCTGCTTCCTTGTCAAATAAGTTAAACTACCTATGTCTATGGATAAAATGAAAATATTTATTTACTTTGCAACTTGGTCAAGTGTGAAAATTCTCAGCACTCAAGTCATCCTAAAGACTATGCAGATTTTGTTTTTATTAGACTTTATTGATCTGTGAAGTGTGTGTGTGTGTGTGTGTGTGTGTGTGTGTGTGTGTGTGTGTGCCACATTATGCATGTGGAACTCAGAGGTCAGGTTATGAATGTTGGTTCTCTCCTTCTACCACATGGGTCCCAAGTATCAGACTCAGCTCATCAGGTTTGGAGTTAGATTCATTTAACCACTGAGCCACTATGTTAGCCTTTCTATGTTGACTTAAGACTCTTTGACTCTAACTTCTTATTTTATCTGGATAAGCAACTAAAAATGTAAGTTATGGTTCTGATTACTTGGACACAGAAATCTATAGACTGCAACAAAATGCTATACAAAATTTATATTGTTCTATTTTTTTTTTAATTTTATTGTCAACAAGAATCAATTCATTGGATGTTAACATGGAATCTCCACCTAATATAAATTATATGTAAATGTGTCTTTGAGAACAATTAATTTCACTTTGAAGTCATTAACTATTGGCCTGGGAGATTAAAACATGCAAAGTATAATTAAACTTGTTCCTCTTCCTTCTTCATGAGCAAAGGTGAGTAGATATAAGAACCTGTATAAGTCTATGAAGAACCACTCATGCAAAGCCAAGCATGAAGCTATATCCTAAAATCCGTACTGTAGAATTATGGTAACTCAGTAATATTTTTCCTTCATTATAAAACAGCAAAAACAATAACAAAAAATTTGTTTTTACAGACCCTGTTTATCTGCTTATAGAGGGTACAAGATCAGAAGAAATCTCAAAGTTTTAGTCTCTTCAAATAAACTATAAAATTTCTAATGACAGTTTATAATATGTACTGATTGTCCTAGTTTGTTTTCTATTATTTTGTGATAAAGATTATAATCAAATCAACTTTTTTAGGGGGAAAAGGGGTTCATTTGACTTCTATGTCCCTGTCACAGTTCATCACTGAGGGAAGCCAAAGCAGGGACAGAGGTTAGAAGCAGGACCCAAAGAAGAATCACAAAGCAACACTACTTACTGGCTCTCTCTAAAAAGCGTCCTCACCCTATTTTCTTATACAACTTAGTACCACCTGCACATGGATGCTTCTGTGTACTGTGCCACCCACATTCATCCTTAATCAAGGAAATGCCTCCACACACTTGCTTATAGGTCAATCTGATAAAGGCATTTTCTCAACTGAGTTAGCAAGCGTTTGCTGAAAGGACCCTGATATAGCTGTCTCTTGTGAGACTAGGCCAGGGCCTAACAAACACATAAGTGGATGCTCACAGTCAGCTATTGGATGGATCACAGGGCCCCCAGTGGAGGAGCTAGAGAAAGTATCCAAGGAGCTAAAGAGATCTGCAACCCTGTAGGTGCAACAACATTATGAACTAACCAGTACCCCGAAGCTCTTGACTCTAACTGCATATGTATCAAAAGATGGCCTAGTAGGCCATCACTGAAAAGAGAGGCCCATTGGACATGGAAACTTTATATGCCCCAGTACAGGGGAACGCCAGGGCCAAAAAGTGGGAATGGGTGGGTAAGGGAGTGGTGGGGGGGGAGGGTATGGGTGACTTTTGGGATAGCATTGGAAATGTAATTGAGGAAAATACGTAATAATATATATATATATATATATATATATATATATATATATAGCAAAGCAAAAACAAAATTAGAAATAACAATCCTATTGAATAATTACGAAAAAAAATATCGCTAACTTGTGTCAGGTTGACAAAGATCTAAGCAACACAATATTGCTAAGAAGTAATATTTTGCATATATTTCATGGAAGAAATAAAACCAATATAGAATATGGTCTTAAAATAAGAGAAACACGCATTTGACCCCTCACCAAGGCTATACAACTAATTTCTCCTTCATCAATACAAACAAAATTCTTAATTGTTTCTTATATGGCATTCATTAACTATTCTTTGCAGTTACCTAGGGTTGCCAAAGACTTATTTCCAGAGCTTGCAATTCTTCTAAATACTTTTCTAAACAGAGGAATCTCTAGTCTTATAAGCACCTAGTTACAAGCATAATTCCTTACTATGTAACTAAGAAAAAATAACAGATTTTGATAATTGTCTGAAAGAGCTGGCATTATTTTTTTAAGTTAATATATAAAAATAATACAGAATGTCCTTTATTCTTTTTCTATGTGATGAGAAAGTGTCTATGTATATTTCGATCCTCATGGTCATTTGATCTACTGTGGTCCTTTGTAAGGAAGAATAATTTAAATTGTGTTTCTTCAATACTGTTTTTATCTATTTCAAAAACACTGTCTTAGATTAAAGGGAAAGAGCTACTATAGACATTATAGAATAAGGATTTATTGTAGGAATTAAGTTTGTCCAGGAAAGGTAATGATTTGCTGCCAGATTACCAAAAGCCATAGTCAAGGAAGACTTGGTACTTTCTAAACTTTGACTCCCTACACTACTCTAAAAAGTCTTTGAGTAAAGCCTCATGTTATATGTGAAAAATGTGTACACAACAATCAAAGCTAAAAGCATGGGTCACTGACTCTAGAAGAGTCTGAGTGGCAAGAAGATCCTTAGCAGAGGCTTATGATAGAGGTAAAATATAGCACTGGAGTTTAGGAACTGATGTTCTAAAAGATGACTCTCTAATAGGATGATTACTTCTATCTACAAGAACTTAGGAAGCAGGAAACACAAGCAGAGTTCTTCTAAATCATTCTCCTAACTGGACAGTTCAAGTAATGAGCATGCATTTGTGATTTACCCATTCTCTGATAAAAGGGTTCTATTCTGCCCAAATACACTTTTCTTCAAGCCATAATCTAATGGTCTAATGGCCCCTACATGGTCCCAAGTCTAATGGTCCCTACATGAGAGACTTTAGTCAACATGGAAGATAGATTCTGTTTACTGTGTATTTTACTGACCACCCCCTTTACCAATACCTGAACTCAAGTGAAGAAAATCTACTGTTTGTTTCAACATTGATTTTCTCCAATTTATGTCATTTCCCTTATTATCTTTGGTTTTTCCCTGCAGGATAGCTGGCTGCTATTTCTTGAGGATAGTTCAGTATCCTCAGAAGATTCTTACATGTCACAGAAAGAAGACGTACTAGCCAAGATTAAACTGGAACTTCTTGGCACCTGGACTGTTAACATACTATCCAACCCTTCAGTCTGAATAAAGCCTACTGATTATATATATATATATATATATATATATATATATATATACATATACATATGTAATATATTTGTATACTAACACAAATCACCTAAGATGTGCTGATACAAAACCACTTTCAACCCCAAACTCCAATTTACTGCCTGCTGTATCCTCTTGAATTACCTTCTTCCCTTCTTGCTTTCTCCACCTCTCCCTCTCTCTCTCTCTCTCTCTTTCTCTCTCTCTCTCTCTCTCTCTCTCTCTCTCTCTCTCTCTCTCTCTCTCTCTCTCTCTCTCTCTCTCTTTGTGTGTGTGTGTGTGAAGTTTATTTGGTAATGAGAAATCAAAAGCTGAGGAAGATCTTGATATTTCAAAAATTGATGATAGATACATAAATGATAAGTGATAGATGATAATGGTAGATGATAGATAGATAGATAGATAGATAGATAGATAGATAGATAGATAGATAGATAGATAGATAGATAGATAGATAGATGAGAGAAGAGGGGGGGAGAGAGAGATTATTGAAAGGTAAGCTTGTGTGTGTGTGTGTGTGTGTGTGTGTGTGTGTGGTCACTCTCGTTGGAACTGTGTAAATCATGATTGTTAATTGGTTATGCTTTCTTATCTATCAACCAATCCCAAGTATACTTGCAAGCTCTATACATACTTTTGTCTTGTTCTGAGAGCTGGCCTCACTTATCATTTATCCCTCCTCTCCACTCATGTTTTTTTTTTTTTAAGACATACTACATTTATCACTGAAGCTCTTGCATGAGTCCTTTCTACAGTACAATATTTGTTCTTCTGCTCCTTGCTGTTCATACTTGAATCATTGCTGTTTTCAAAGTGTTGTCCTGGTTCCTAAATTTCAAGTACAATTCTTGAGAGACCAGGCTCATCTCCAGCTTTTGATTCCACATCACGAATAAAAATTTAATCCCTTGAAATATGGTTTCCACCTCTACAGCTGCTAAAGCTGTGTTTCCAAATGTCACCAAATGCCACAGCTGGTCCAAATCTCAGAATAAACTCCTGTCTTCCCTTGGCATCATTAATGTCACAGTGTTTTCCTATCCAGTTCCAAGGAGGATGTGATTTCACTTTGCTCCCAGCTCTCCTGCTTCTCTGTTTCTGAACATGTATGTGTTCTCACAGCTAGGTGTTACTCTTCTCGAAGCTCTCCTCTGATAATGTCAGTGTGTGGTAATCTCAGTCTTCTATGCCCCTGGACATTCCAGAGAACAACCATCTAAACACGTGCCTGTAGTTTTACCTACCAATCTCCAAATCTAGACATATAGGGGCAGTCCATATAAGAATCCCTAGAAAACTCAATAGGTCACATGTCTTATCTAAGTCTCTCTTGACACCTTCCTGCAGCTCTGAAGTAGATGTTCCTTTGACTTCTCTTACACAATGTGTTCTTAATCTTGCCCCACAAAATCTTGCAGCTATCACATAGTATATTCTTAAAGTCGTGGATTTTGTTTGAAATGTATTTTGAAGTGTCTTTATATGCTTGCTATTATATACTCGTGCATGTGTGCATACATATACACTCATGAGTCCTCCAACATTATATGAAATGGGCATTTAATTCTTTAAATAGTGATGCTATTTAAGTGTAAACATCAAGTAGATTGGACATATTATCTAAACAGAGATTGATGCCTTATGATGACTAATTTGCTATAAGCTTATAGTCAGGCAGAATAATACAATGAGGAGGAGAGAAGTATAGCAAAGCTATTTATCTTGTGATAGTCATGAAGCAGAGTAAAGACAAGAGGAGGTAGGGTCAGGAGGATATGTCCTCCTATCTATCAAATTCAAAATGAAACAGACATCTAGGCTTATGAAAATGCTACCAGGCATGCTTACATTCCTAAATTTTAAGACATTTTCCTACACAATCCCATATAACTTCTGACCTTTGCATTATGTTCTTGGCCTAGGATTTTATTCTGTTTTTCATAAGCGAGTGTACTTACCTAACATGAATGACAACCTGTTTCAGTCACAAGCACCAAGCTCAAACCACAAACTCAAAACTCAAGAAACTACATGGGTATGGATAACATATAGAAACTTCCTAAAATAAAAGGTCAAAATTTACTTTTCATGCTGGAATATATATTCAAATCTTAAAAACCTAGAGCTCAATTACCATCTTGCTCAATCTCTGCAATGTTTTTTGTGATTATTGATTATATTATTAATGGATCAATTATTCCTGGTTTTAAAGATATAATTTTATCGTTGGCCCTAATTTATTCTTTGATCATATTTATTTGCCCAAGAAAGGACATATTTATTTAAAGCAAAATGAGCATCTACTATAAATGGTTCATTTTAACAGATGAATAGATGGGCAAGATGAATAGGCATGTATATAGATTAGGACTAAAACAAACAATGTTACAAATTTATACCAATTGTCTATTCTTCAAGACTTATTTGATTTTTATACTCGCGGGGTGGGGGGCATCTGTGTGGGTACACAGTGAAGCCAAAGAAGAGTTTTAGATTCCCTAATGCAGGAATTACAGGCTGTTGTAACATGGGTGATGGGGACCAAACTCATTTCCTCTGGAAAAGCAGCAAGCATTGCTCCCTGCTGAGCCCTCTCACAAGCCCCATAAACCAACCATCTTAAATCTCAAATGAATGACACTAACAAAGGTACTGAGCTTTGTCAGCAGCCAAAGCACTTATTTATTTTATAGTCAATTTTTTATTTCCTATAACTCAAACTAAAGTTCCTTAAGGTTTGTAAACAAATTAAATTCTGCATATCATTATTTAACTTCATTTTCTTAAAAGCCTAATTGCCTCATGTGGGGAAAAAATCAATTTCACTCTGCTTAAGTTAAATTAACTGGGCTTGTCTGGTTATAATTTCAGAAAAGCAAAACAAAGTTGAAAATGGTTGCTGTGGTGACAGGAAAGTCTCCTAATTTGTTTTGTCAGAGCTTTCAACATTGTGGTACAAAGAAAAAGTGTTTTGCTAGCAATTATTGCCAATTTCCCATAAAATTCTAATTCAATAGTGATAGCTACAAAAATACCAATTTAAAAATAAAATTTAAAGAAAGGAAAAGCCAAGCAGTCCAAAGCTTTGTATTAAATGATAAATACATTCATGCTATTTGTTAAAATTATACTATTTTAAATTTTTATTATTTGTAAATATACTATTTGATAAAATTTACATAAAGCTTTTATATTTAATCTTTCATTTCATATACCTATGACTCCTAAACATATTTTTTATTATTTTTCTTTCTTTTTTGGGATGATAATTATGTCATATCTCCCTTTCCTATCCAAGCCCTGCCATATAAAGCCCTTGCATATTTTTAAATTAAAAATCTCCTTTTCAATCAATTACTGTTGTACACATATATGTATTTAATGTATATGTGTATATTGCTAAATGTAACCTGTTTACTCTGTATAACGTTACTTATAAGTATGTTTTCAGGACTGAACATTGGATATTAGATAACTAATTGGTATGTTCTTCCCTGTGGAAAACAACTTCTCCCACTCTCAACATTCATTAGTTGCCTGGAGTTTTTTGTTTATACCTCAGGCTTTTTGCCATCTTGTTTGGCATTTCTATATTTCAAATACAAGATATTAAGAAACAATGACAACTGTACTTTTACGGAAATTTTTTGTTTTATTTTACTTTTAGTAGCAAGAAATACTAGTGTGTATTATGCTATGTTACAATATATGTAATATATATATACATATATATATATAAAAAGAGAGAGAGAGAAAGAGAGAGACAGAGAGAGAGAGAGTAAATTAACTTGTTATTATTCAGTTCAACTATTTTAGATTTCTTTATACTGGAGCTATGTAAAATCCAATATCCTTTTCTATTATGATACTGAAACCTATATAGGTCACCTAACCCTTGTTACCTTTAAATTTTGATTGGTGTATAGTCACGGGGCACAAGTAGTGCTTCATAACATTACCAATCAATGTACTTTGGCCATATTCACCTCCCACAACCTCTCTTGTGCCAATTGTAGATTCCTTTTCTTCACCAAATTCCCTTTTCGTGATTCTGCCATACTTTGATTAATATAAACTTTTCTATTTCCATACATTTTACAGCATATGGCATTCTGGCTGTATAAAATCAATGTATTTTAATTTATGTTCTTTCATAATTGCTAATTTGTATTTTTTAATATTTTTATTATGTATTTTCTTCAAATAAATTTCCAATGTTATCCCAAAAGTCCCCCATACCCTCCCCCCCCCACTCCCTACGCACCCATTCCCACTTTTTGGCCCTGGCATTCCCCTGTACTGGGGCATATAAAGTTTGTGTGTCCAATGGGGCTCTCTTTCCAGTGATGGCCGACTAGGCCATCTTTTAATACATATGCAGCAGGGGTCAAGAGCTCCGGGGTACTGGTTAGTTCATAATGTTGTTCCACCTATAGGGTTGCAGGTCCCTTTAGCTCCTTGGGTATTTTCTCTAGCTCCTCCATTGGGGGCCCTGTGATCCATCCATTAGCTGACTGTGAGCTTCCAATTATGTGTTTGCTAGGCCCCCGTGTAGCCTCACAAGAGACTACTATATCAGGGTCCTATCAGCACAATCTTGCTAGTGTATGCAATGGTGTCAGCATTTGGAGGCTGATTATGGGATGGATCCCTGGATATGGCAGTCTCTACATGGTCAATCTTTTTTATCTCAGCTCCAAACTTTGTCTCTGTAACTCCTTGCATGGGTGTTTTTTTCCCAATTCTATGAAGGGGCAATGTGTCCATACTTTGGTCTTCGTTCTTCTTAAGTTTCATGTGTTTTGCAAATTGTAACTTATATCTTTGGTAATCTAAGTTTCTGGGCTAATGGATCAATGCGAATTGATCCATTCCTATCTCCTTGTACTAAGGTTAAATCTAAGTGGATCAAGGAGCTCCACTTAATACCAGAGACACTGAAACTTATAGACAAGAAAGTGGGGAGAAGCCTTGAAGATATTGGCACAGGGGAAAAATTCCTGAATAGAACAGCAATGGCTGTATCAGTGAGTACATATCATTTGAGTTCTTTTGTGATTGGGTTACCTCACTCAGAAAAATGCCCTCCAGGTCCAAACATTTGCCTGGGAATTTCATAAATTCATTCTTTTTAATGGCTGAATAGTACTCCATTGTGTAAATGTACCACATTTTTTTTTTATCCATTCCTCTGTTGAGGGGCATCTGGGTTCTTTCCAGCTTCTGGCTATTATAAATAAGGCTGCTATGAACATAGTGGAGCATGTTTGTTTCTTACTAGTTGGAACATCTTCTGGATATATGCCCAGGAGAGGTATTGCGGGCTCCTCCGGTAGTACCATGTCCAGTTTTCTGAGGAACCACCAGATTGACTTCCAGAGTGGTTGTACAAGCTTGCAATCCCACCAACAATGGAGGAGTGTTCCTCTTTCTCCACATACTTGCCAGCATCTGCTGTCACCTGAATTTTTGATCTTAGCCATACTGACTGGTGTGAGATGGAATATCAGGGTTGTTGTGATTTGAATTTCCCTGATGAATAAGGATGCTGAACATTTTTTCAGGTGCTTCTCAGGCATTTGGTATTCCTCAGGTGAGAATACTTTGTATAGCTCTGAGCCCCATTTTTTAATGGGGTTATGTGTTTTTCTGGAGTCCACCTTCTTCAGTTCTTTATATATATTGGATGTTAGTCCTCTATCTGATTTGGGATAGGTAAAGGTCCTTTCCCAATCTCTTGGTGGCATTTTTGTCTTATTGATGGTGTCTTTTGCCTTACAGAAGCTTTGCAGTTTCATGAGGTCCCATTTGCCAATTCTCGATCTTACAGCAGAAGCCATTGCTGTTCTATTCAGGAATTTTTCCCCTGTGCCAATATCTTCAAGGCTTCTCCCCACTTTCTTGTCTATAAGTTTCAGTGTCTCTGGTATTAAGTGGAGCTCCTTGATCCACTTAGATTTAACCTTAGTACAAGGAGATAGGAATGGATCAATTCGCATTCTTCTACATGATAACCACCAGTTGTGCCAGCACCATTTGTTGAAAATGCTGTCTTTTTTCCACTGGAGAGTTTTAGATCCCTTGTCGAAGATCAAGTGACCATAGGTGTGTGGGTTCATTTCTGGGTCTTCAATTCTATTCAGTTGGTCTACTTTTCTGTCGTTCAGTACCATGTCATTTTTATCACAATTGCTCAATAGTAAAGCTTTAGGTGAGGCATGGTGTTTCCACCAGAGGTTCTTTTATCCTTGAGAAGAGTTTTTGCTATCCTAGGATTTTTGTTATTCCAGATGAATTTGCAGATTGTTCTTTCTAATTTGTTGGAGAATTGAGTTGGAATTTTGATGGGGATTGCATTGAATCTATAGATTGCTTTTGGCAAGATAGCCATTTTTTCAATGTTGATCCTGCCAATCCATGAGCATCTGAGATCTTTCCATCTTCTGAGATCTTCTTTGATTTCTTTCTTCAGAGACTTGAAGTTCTTATCATACAGATCTTTCACTTCCTTATTTAGAGTCATGCCAAGGTATTTTATAATATTTGTGACAATTGAGAAGGGTGTTGTTTCCCTAATTTCTTTCTCAGCTTGTTTATTCTTTGTGTAGAGAAAGGCCATTGACTTGTTTGAGTTAATTTCATATCCAGTTACTTCACCGAAGCTGTTTATCAGGTTTAGGAGTTCTCTGGTGGAATTTTTAGGGTCACTTATATATACTATCATATCATCTTCAAAATGTGATATTTTGACTTCCTCTTTTCCAATTTGTATCCCCTTGATCTCCTTTTGTTTTCAAATTGCTCTGTCTAGGACTTCAAGTACAATTTTGAATAGATAGGGAGAAAGTGGGCAGCCTCGTCTAGTCCCTGATTTTAGTGGGATTCCTTCCAGCTTCTCACCATTTACTTTGATGTTGGCTACTGGTTTGCTGTAGATTGCTTTTATCATGTTTAGGTATGGGCCTTAAATTCCTGATCTTTCCAAGACTTTTATCATGAATGGGTGTTGGATTTTGTCAAATGCTTTCTCCACATCTAAGGAGATGATCATTTCGTTTTTCTCTTTGAGTTTGTTCATATAATGGATTACGTTGATGGATTTTCATATATTAAACCATCCCTGCATCCCTGGAACAAAACCTACTTGGTCAGGATGGATGATTGTTTTGATGCGTCTTGGACTCAGTTAGCGAGAATTTTATTGAGTATTTTTGCATCGATATTCTTAAGGGAAATTGGTCTGAAGTTCTCTATCTTTGTTGGATCTTTCTGTGGTTCAGGTATCAGAGTAGTTGTGGCTTCATAGAATGAGTTGGGTAAAGTACCTTCTACTTCTATTTTGTGGAATAGTTTGTGCAGAACTGGAATTTGATCTTCTTTGAAGGTCTGATAGAACTCTGCACTAAACCCATCTGGTCCTGGCCTTTTTTTTGTTTGTTTGTTTGGGAGACCATTAATGATTGCTTCTATTTCTTTAGGGGATATGGGACTGTTTAGACTGTTAACTTGATCCTGGTTTAACTATGGTACCTGGTATCTGTCTAGAAATTTGTCCATTTTGTCCAGGTTTTCCAGTTTTCTTGAGTATAGACTTTTGTTGAAGGATCTGATGGTATTTTGGATTTCTTCAGTGTTTGTTGTTATGTCTCAGTTTTCATTTCTAATTTTGTTAATTAGGATGCTCTCCAGTGCTCTCTAGTGAGTCTGGCTAAGGGTTTATCTATCTTGTTGATTTTCTCAAAGAACCTGCTCCTCGTTTGGTTGATTCTTTGAATAGTTCTTCTTGTTTCCACTTGGTTGATTTCGCCCCTGTGTTTGATTATTTCCTGCTGTCTACTCTTCTTGGGTGAATTTGATTCCTTTTGTTCTATAGCTTTTAGGTGTGTTGTCAACCTGCTAGTGTGTGCTCTCTCTAGTTTCCTTTTGGAGGCACTCAGAGATATGAGTTTCCCTCTTAGAAATGCTTTCATAGTGTCCCATAAGTTTGGGTATTTTGTGGCTTCATTTTCATTAAACTCTAAAAAGTCTTTAATTTCTTTCTTTATTCCTTCATTGACCAAGGTATCATTGAGAAGAGTGTTGTTCATTTTCCACGTGAATGTTGCCTTTCCATTATTTATGTTATTATTGAAGATCAGCCTTAGTCCATGGTGGTCTGATAGGATGCATGGGACAATTTCAATATTTTTGTATCTGTTGAGGCTTGTTTTTTGACCAGTTATATGGTCAATTTTGGAGAAGGTATCATGAGGTGCTGAGAAGAAGGTATATCCTTTTTTTTAGGATACAATGTTCTGTAGATATCTGTTAAGTCCATTTGTTTCATCACTTCTATTAGTTTCACTGTGTCCCTGTTTAGTTTCTGTTTCCATGATCTGTCCATTGGTGAAAGTGGTGTGTTGAAGTCTCCCACTATTATTGTGTGAGGTTCAATATGTGCTTTGAGCTTTACTAAAGTGTCTTTAATGAATGTGGCTGCCCTTGCATTTGGAGCATAGATATTCAGAATTGAGAGTTCCTCTTGGAGGATTTTACCGTTGATGAGTATGAAGTGTCCCTCCTTGCCTTTTTTAATAACTTTGGGTCGGAAGTCGATTTTATTCAATATTAGAATGGTTACTCCAGCTTGTTTCTTCAGACCATTTGCTTGGAAAATTGTTTTCTACCCTTTCACTCTGAGGTCATGTCTATCTTTTTCCCTGAGATGGGTTTCCTGTAAGCAGCAGAATGTTGGGTCCTGCTTGTGTAGCCAGTCTGTTAGTCTATGTCTTTTTATTGGGGAATTGAGTCCATTGATATTAAGAGATATTAAGGAAAAGTAATTGTTGCTTCCTATTATTTTTGTTTTTAGAGTTTGCATTCTGTTTTTCTGGCTGTCTCCTTTTGGTTTGTTGAGGGATTACTTTTTTGCTTTTTATAGGACGTGGTTTCTGTCCTTGTAGTGGTTTTTTTTCTTTTATTATCCATTGAAGGGCTGGTTTTGTGGAAAGATAATGTGTGAATTTGCTTTTGTCGTGGAAAACTTTGGTTTCTCCATCTATGTTAATTGAGAGTTTGGCTGAGTATAGTAGCCTGGGCTGGCATTTGTGTTCTCTCACTGTCTGTATAACGTCTGTCCAGGATCTTCTGGCTTTCATGGTCTCTGGTGACAAGTGTGGTGTAATTCTGATAGGCCTGCCTTTATATGTTACTTGACCTTTTTCCCTTACTGCTTTTAATATTCTATCTTTTTTTAGTGCATTTGTTGTTCTGATTATTATGTGTAGGGAGAAATTTCTTTTCTGGTCCAGTCTATTTGGAGTTCTGGAGGCTTCTTGTATGTTCATGGGCATCTCTTTCTTTAGGTTTGGGGAGTTTTCTTCTATAATTTTGTTGAAGATATTTGCTGGACCTTTAAGTTGAAAATCTTCATTCTCATCTACTCCTCTAATCCATAGGTTTGGTCTTCTCATTGTGTCCTGGATTTCCTGGATGTTTTGAGTTAGGATCTTTTTGCATTTTGTATTTTCTTTGATTGTTGTGCCGATGTTCTCTATGGCATCTTCCGCACCTGAGATTCTCTCTTCCATCTCTTGTATTCTATTTCTGATGCTTGCATCTATAGTTCCAGATTTCTTTCCAAGGTTTTCTTTCTCCAGCTTTGCCTCACTTTGGGTTTTCTTTATAGTGTCTACTTCGCTTTTTAGGTCATGGATGGTTTTATTCAATCCCATCACCTGTTTGATCGTGTTTTCTTGCAATACTTTAAGGGAATTTTGTGCTTCCTCTTTAAGGTCTTCTACCTGTTTAGCAGTGTTCTCCTGTATTTCTTTAAGTGAGTTATTAAAGTCCTTCTTGATGTCCTCTACCATCATTATGAGATATACTTTTAATTCCAGGTCTATTTTTTCGGGTGAGTTGAGGTGCCCAGGACTAGGTGGGGTGGGAGTGCTGGGTTCTGATGATGGTGAGTGGTCTTGGTTTCTGTTAGTAAGATTCTTACGTTTGCCTTTCACCATTTGGTAATTTCTGGAGTTAGTTGTTGTAGTTGTCTCTGGTTAGATCTTGTTCCTCAGGTGTTTATGTTAACCTCTATCAGCAGATCTGGAAGACTAGCTCTCTCCTGAGTTTCAGTGCTCAGAGTACGCTCTGCAGGTAGGCTCTCCTCTTGCAGGGAAGGTTCCCAGATATCTGGTGTTCGAACCTGCTTCCTGGCAGAAGTTGTGATCCACTTACAGAGGTCTTAAGATCCCGTGGAGGGTCCTTTGTATAGCTTATGTGTGTCTGCAGACTCCACGCCCAAGGTACCCCTGTGCTGGCATGGACCAGAAGGGACTTGTGTCCCTGATCAGGCCAGGTTTTCTGCTTCCCTAACTAATGCAGTCTCAGGTCCCATGCGACTATATTGGAGCAGATGCTGTGTTCCACTCCCCAGAGGTCGCTGGTGGATGTCAGCTAACTCTGTGCCCTAGCTACCCTGGTGCTGGCCGGACCGGAAGGGACTTGTGCCCCTGATCAGGCCGGGTTTTCTGCTTCCCTAACTAATGCAGTCTCAGGTCCCACACAATTGGATTGGAGAGGCAATTTGTATTTTTATCAACAACGTCTTTCAAAATTAGAAATCTGATAAAAATATTTGGAAAAACAAGACTTTTCTTATGTTTTTATTTTACTAATAAGTAAGAATTCAGGCTAGCTACTGATTTTAATTCAATTTTCTAATAATAGTTATTGAGGTTACCTTCTTAGTAACTCACCTTGAGGGACTAATGCAAGGTCAATCCCAACGCACCAGAAAGTAAACCTCTTGCTTTCACAACAATCTGTCTCTGTATCTCACTCAGGTGCATCTTAAAGCAAATACCACTGACGAAGTTCCGGGGTCTTACATTTGGGGTCTTCGTCTGGGATTCTAGGAGAACCCCCAAGGGACCACTGACTAGACTGATTGGAGGGGAAAAGACCGAGCTCAGCAATAGGTGCTAACATCTAAGTGTTTGTCAGTGTTTGTCTCTCTGTCTTTTACTTTCACTTTTGACTAGCAAGCACTGTTTCAGTTGGAAAGCCTCTAGTCTAGTATAGCCAATTTCAGTGGCAGACATGCCTTAATGCCTTGATAATAGGGAGTCTCGAGGATGTTTCAACCCTCTCCCCTACCACCAGAAGAAGTCAAGAGGACTCTGCTCCTTTTGGAAATGGCAAGACAGTATCAGCAGGAGCCGAGCCTTGCTATAACCTGGTTTCTGTGCTCATGGAAAGGGTGACTTGTGTGTTGATTGTCTTTCTCTGTGTTTGTTAATGTTGGTTATCTCATTCTGTATTCCTGGACTTGGACTGCTGACAGACATTTTTGGACATTTGAATCTACCCATTAAACATCCTAGTTAACCACTGGAGGAGAAAATGTGTCAATCATAGTAAAGAAGGGAAAGTTAGTTACTCTCTGTATTTCTGAATGGCCCACTGTCAGAGTAGGGTGGCCACCCTTAGGGACCTTAGACTTGCTTGTGATCAGATCAGTAGAGAAAAGAGTCTTTAGGCTGTGATCCCTCACAAATTCAGACCAAGTGCCCCATATATTTACCTAGATAACACCCCCATTCCCTCATGGATAAAAACTTCTTTCCCCCCAGATGCCGTCACAGGTTCTGGCTGTCAGGAAAAAGGAAACACAGGACCTGAGAAGAAATCCATCTGCCAAGATTATCCAACAGCAGACCTGTTCCTCCATGACCCTCCTCCTCCATATCCCCCTACCCTTGAATCCCCTTTACCAGAGGGAGGAGCAGGAGGAGACACACAACTTCCCTGTCCTGCCACGGGGACTAGAAGTCTAAGAGCCACCTCCCCTGATACCAGGGTGGCTCTCTGGTGAGGGTATATAGGCCTCAAGATAAGGACAATCAGGCTATGCAAAATTGGCTCTTATCTCCAGCCAACTTGTACAACTGGAAGGCACAACACCACCACACCCTTCAGATAACCCTAAGGAGTTGATTAATCTCTTTGAGACTGTTTTATTTACTCATCAGCCTATCTTGGGTGATATCCAACAACTTAATAGAATGTTCTTCACAACTGAAGAGAGAGAGAGGATAATACAGGAAGCCAGAAAGAATGCCCCTTCAGACATGAGGGCACCATCAATTGACCAGGCTGCCATCAACCGTGGGATCCCCCTGACTATACCTGACTGGGACTTTAATATGACAGAAGATAAGGGGCACCTGAAGGTTTACCACCAGGCTCTATTGACAGGTCTCAAGGCGGCTGCATGATAACCCACAAATTTGACCAAGTTATATGAGGTTAGACAGGGATCAGATGAGTCACCTGCTGCCTTTCTAGAGTGACTCATGGAGACATTCTGTTATTATACACCCTATGACCCCAGCAGCAAGGAGCACAAAACTACTATCATTATGGCTTTTATAGACCAAACTAGTAGAGATATCTAGGAAAAGCTTTAGAGTCTAGAGGGACTATAGGATGAGTCAGTGAGGAATTTAGTGCAGGCTACTGTGAATGTCTACCATAACAGGGAGACAGAGGGGGAGGAAAAGCAGAGAAATAGAAAAAAAAAAAAAAGAAGAAGAAGAAGATGATGATGAAAGGGAGATTCAAGAAAGGAATTTACAGCGAATCTTAACTACAGTAGTCAGGGAAAGCAGAAAAGAGAGATTCCAACCAAAGGAGACAGAAAATACCTTGAGAAGGGCCAGTGCACATATTGCAAGGACAGGGGACACTGGGCCCAAGAGTGCCCTAACAAATGGAAGTCAGGGGTGGAAAAATCCCAGGCCTTGGGAAAAGTGCCCCCAAACAGCAAAGGTATTAGCCCTGGGAGAAGACAATGACTAGGGAGGATGGAGTTCAGACCCCCTCCCCAAACCCAGGATAACTGTAAGAATGGAGGGGAAACCCACTCAATTCTTGGTGGACATAGGCACTCAACACTCGGTCTTTCTCCAAACCGATGACTCCATTCCCAAGGAAAAAAAAAAAAAGTCTTGGGTCCAAGAAGCCATTGGCACCAAAATATATTCATGGACTACCTGAAGAACAGTGAACTGTTGTTTAGAGGTAAGTCTAATTCAGGACTGGGTATAGCCTGGATAAACTCCTTCTTGAAAGGTCAACATTAAGGCACAATTTGAAATACTCTTATTAATCAATTAACCAAAGAAATATTTCTGAGATACCATAAGAAAATGATAAAGGTGACCTTGAGTGTGAACTCTACAGACAGTCTCATGGTCCACAGAGGACTCTTTACCCCCAATGATCATAGGATCCCAGGATCCCTGGATCCCAGGATACATGAGATACCAGGATACCAGAACACCAGGAGTTTGGTTAAACCACGATATCAGGGTCTCAGAGGAAGCTTGAGTGGCAAGAACTCTGACACACCCAGAATCTCAGGTTCACAGGATCCTGGAATCATAGGATCACAGAGAAAGCTGGACTCTGAGGAGTTCTGACTCAACCAGGATTACATGAAGGACAGGTTCCAATCAGATATACCAAGGACAGGGAGCACTTGTTATAATCAGATGGCAGGAGGCAAGCTTAAGAACAGAAGCAACAGAAACAAGGTTACTTGTCATCATCAGAATAAAACTCTCCCACCATAGCACGTCCTGGAACACCATAACACCAGAAAAGCAAGATATGAATCTAAAGTGACTTCTCATGATAATGATGAAGGACTACAAGAAGGACATAAATAACTCCCTTAAAGAAATAAAGGAGAACACAAGTAAACAAGTAGAAGCACTGAAAGAGGAAACACAAAAATCCTCTAAATAATTACAGGAAAAGACATCCAAACAGGTGAAAGAATTGAACAAAATAATCTAGGATCTAAAAATAGAAGTAGAAACAATAAAGAAATCACAAAGGGAGACAAATCTATAGATAGAAAACCTAGGAAAGAAGTCAGAAGCCATACATGCAAGCATCGCCAAGAGAATACAAGAGATAGAAGATAGAATCTCAGGTGCAGAAGATTCCATAGAAAACATTGACACAAAAATCAAAGAAAATGCAACATGCAAAAAGATCCTAACCCGAAAAATCCAGCAAATCAACTACACAATGAGAAGACCAAACCTAAGGTAAATAGGTGTAGAAGAGAGTAAAGATTCCCAATTTAAATGGCCAGTAAATATCTTCAGCAAAATTATAGAAGAAAACTTCCCCAACATAAGGAAAGAAATGCAGTTTAAAATACAAGAAGCATGCAGAAATACAAATAGTTTGGACCAGAAAAGAAATTCCTCTGGTCACATAATAATCAAAACACCAAATGCACAAAACAAAGAAAGGATATTAAAAGCAGTACAGGGAATGCTTCAGTACAGGAGAACACCAGGGCCAAGAAGTGGGAGTGGATGGGTAGGGGAGGAGGGTGGGAGGGTATGGGGAGCTTTTGGGATAGCATTTGAAATGTAAATGAAGAAAATACCTAATCAAAAAATTTTTTAAAAAAAGGAGTACAGGGAAAAGGGTCAAGTAACATATAAAGTCAGACTTAACAAAATTACACCTGACTTGTCCCCAGAGACCATGAAAGCCAGAAGATCCTGGACAGATGTTATACAGACCCTAAGAGAACACAAATGCCAGCCCAGGATACAATACCCAGCAAAACTCTGAATTACGATAGATGAAGAAACCAAGGTTTTCCATGACAAAACACCAAATTTACACAATGTCATTTCACAAACCCAGCCCTTCAAAGGATAATAAAGGGAAAAGTCCAACACAAGGAGGGAAACTATGCTCTAGAAAAAGCAAGAAAGTAATCTTTCAACAATACTAAGAGAATATAGCCACATGAACAGAATTCCTACTCTAACAACAAAAATAATAGGAAGCAGCAATGACTTTACCTTAATATCTCTCAATATCAAGGGACTCAATTACCCCCCACCAAAAAAAAAGACATAGACTAACAAACTGGTAATGTAAACAGGACCCAACATTTTGCTGCATACAGGAAACCCACCTCAGGGACAAAGACAGACACTACCCCAGATGTGGAGAGCCGTGAGCAATCGCCATTACAAGATGGCAGCGGCTTCCACTGTGTCTAACTGGTAAACAAGCAATGTGTGCAGGTGCAAGAGTGAACTCGTGCCAAGTCACTGCACATCCCGGGGCGTAGCAATGAGGCGATGGGCAAGCAACAAATCAGGTGCTGACATGCCCACTCCAAGGTGTATATAAGCAGCACCATTTTCCAGGGTTCGGGGTCTTCCTCCTAATGAAGCAATAAAGCTTTGCTACAGAAGAATCCGGTTGTCCGAGTGTGTTCTTGCTGGCGAGAAATAAGCTCGAGATACCCAGAGTAAAAGGCTGGAAAATAATTTTCCAAGCACATGGTCCCAAGAAACAAACTGGAGTAGCCATTCTAAAATCAAATAAAATCAACTTTCAACCTTAAGTTATAAAATAAGATAAGGAGGGATACTTCATACTCATCACAGGTAAAATGTATCAAGATGAATTCTCAATTCTGAACATTGATGCTCCAAATGCAAGGGCATCCATATTCATTTTTATTTTTTATTTTTTAGTAAAGCACACATTGTAACTAAAACAAAATAGTGGGAGACTTCAAGACCCCACTCTCATCAATAGACAGATCTTGGGAACAGAAACTAAACAGAGACACATGGAAACTAACAGAAGTTATGAAACAAATGAATTTAAGTGATATCTATAGAATACTTTATTCTAAAACAAAAGGATATTCCTTTTTCTCAGCACCTCATGGTACCTTATTCAAACTGACCATATCTGAACACAAAACAGGCCTCAACAAATACAACAATATTGAAATAATCCCATGCATCCTATTAGATCATCATGGAATAAGGCTGATCTTCAATAACAACATAAATAATAGAAAGCACACATACATGTGGAAGCTGAACAACACTCTGTGTTGATAACTTGGTCAAAGAAAATAAAGAAATAAAAGATATTTTAGAGTTTAACAAAAATAAAGTCATGACATATCAAAACTTATGCAACACCATAAAAGCAGTTTTAAGGGGAAAACTCATAGATCTGAGTGCCTCCAAAAATAAGTGGAAAGAGCATACACTGCCCTAACTCAGGGTTGAAATCACCCAAATATAAACAAAACTACCTATATGAAGAATCAACCAAACCAGGAATGAATTCTTTTATGGAAAATCAACAAGATAGATAAACCCATAGCCAGACTAACAAGAGGGCACAGGGACAGTATGCTAATTAACAAACTCATAAATGAAAAGGGAGGCATAACAACAGAATCTAAGGAAATCAAAAAATCATCAGATAGTACTAAAAAGAGCCTATATTCAAAACAACAGAAAAACCTGGATAAAATGTACAATTTTGTACACAGATGCCAGGTACCAAAGTTAAGCCAGGATCAGATTAATGATCTAAATAGTCCCTTATCCCTTAAAGAAATAGAAACATTCTTTAATAGTCTCCAAATCAAAAAATGCCCAGGACCTGATGGGTTTCATGAAAACTTTTATCAGACCTTCAAAGAAGACCTAATTCCAATACTCCTCAAAGTATTGCACAAAATAGAAACAGAAGGTACTCTTCCCAATTCATTCTATGAAGCCACATTTACTCTGATAATAAAAACCATACAAAGACCCAACAAAGACAGAACTTCAGACTAATTTCCCTTATGAATATCTGTGCTAAAATACTCAAGAAAATTCTTGCAAACTGAATCCAAGAACACATCAAAACAGTTATCCATCATGATCAAGTAGGCTTTATCACCTTTATGCAGGAATGGTTCAATATATGGAAATCCATCAAAATAATCCACTATATAATCCACAAACTCAGAAGAAAATACCACATAATGATTTATCTCGTTAAATGCCGAGAAAGCATTTGAGAAATCCAACACCCCTTCACAACAAAAGTCTTGGAAAGATCAGGAATTCAATGCCCATACCTAAACATAGTAAAAGAAATATACAGCAAACAAGTGGCCAATATCAAGGTAAAAGGAGAGAAACTTGAAGCAATCCCACTAAAATCAGGGACTACGCAAAGGTGCCCACTCTCTCCCTACCTATTAAATATAGTGCTTGAAGTCCTAGCCAGAGCAATTAGACAACAAAAGGAGATCAAAGCGTTACAAATTGGAAAGGAAGAAGTCAAAATATCACTATTTTCTGATGATATGGTAGTATATATACATGACCCTAAAAATTCACCAGAGTACTCCTAAACCTGGTAAACAGCTTCAGTGAAGTAGCTGAATATATAATTAATTCAAACAAATCAGTGGCTGTTCTCTACACAAAGAATAAACAAGCTGAGAAAGAAATTAGGGAAACAACACCCTTCAGAATAGTCACAAATAATATAAAATTCCTTGGTGTGACTCAAACTAAGGAAGTGAAAGATCTGTATGATAAGAACTTTAAGTGTCTGAAGAAAGAAATCAAGAAATCTCAGAAGATGGAAAGATCTCCCATGGTCATGGATTGGCAGGATTAATATAGTATTAATGTCCAACTTGCTGAAAGCAATCTACAGAGTCAATCCATTCCCCCATCAAAATTCCAACTCAATTCCTCACAGAGTTAGAAAGGGCAATTTGCAAATTCATCTGGAATAACAAAAATCCTAGGATAGCAAAAACTATTATCAACAATAAATGAACTTCTAGTGGAATCATCATTTCTGATCTCACGCTATTCTACAGAACAATTGTGATAAAAACTGCATGGTACTGAACAGTGACAAACAGGCAGATCAATGGAATAGAACTGAAGACCCAGAAATTAACCCACACACCTATTGTCACTTGATCTTTTACAAAGATTCTAAAATCATCCAGTGGAAAAAAGACAGCATTTTCTTTTTTTTTTTTAATTTTTAATATTTTTTATTACATATTTTCCTCAATTACATTTCCAATGCACTCCCAAAAGTCCCCCATACCCCACCCCCACTTCCCTACCCACCCATTCCCATTCTTTTGGCCCTGGCATTCCCCTGTATTGGGGCATATAAAGTTTGCAAGTCCAATGGGCCTCTCTTTCCAGTGATGGCCGACTAGGCCATCTTTCGATACATATGCAGCTAGAGACAAGAGCTCAGGGGTACTGGTTAGTTCAGAATGTTGTTCCCCCTATAGGGTTGCAGATCCCTTTAACTCCTTGGGTACTTTCTCTAGCTTCTCCATTGGGAGCACTGTGATCCATCCAATAGCTGACTGTGCTCATCCACTTCTGTGTTTGCTAGGCCCCGGAATAGTCTCACAAGAGACCACTATATCTGGGTCCTTTCAGCAAAATCTTGCTAGTGTATGCAATGGTGTCAGCGTTTGGAAGCTGATTATGGGATGGATCCCTGGATATGGCAGTCTCTAGATGGTCCATCCTTTCATCACGCCTCCAAACTTTGTCTCTATAACTCCTTCCATGGGTGTTTTGTTCCCAGTTCTAAGAAGGGGCATAGTGTCCACACTTTGGTCTTCATTCTTCTTGAGTTTCATGCGTTTAGCAAATTGTATCTTATATCTTGGGTATCCTAAGTTTTGGGCTAATATTCACTTATCAGTGAATACATATTGTGTGAGTTCCTTTGTGATTGTGTTACCTCACTCAAGATGATGCCCTCCAGGTCCATCCATTTGGTTAGGAATTTCATAAATTCATTCTTTTTAATAGCTGAGTAGTACTCCATTGTGTAAATGTACCATAATTTCTGTATCCATTCCTCTGTTGAGGGGCATCTGGGTTCTTTCCAGCTTCTGGCTATTATAAATAGGGCTGCTATGTCCTTTTTATCAGTTGGGACATCTTCTGGATATATGCCCAGGAGAGGTATTGCTGGATCCTCCAGTAGTACTATGTCCAATTTTCTGAGGAACCGCCAGACTGATTTCCAGAGTGGTTGTACAAGCTTGCAATCCCACCAACAATGGAGGAGTGTTCCTCTTTCTCCACATCCTCACCAGCATCTGCTGTCACCTGAATTTTTGATCTTAGCCATTCTGACTGGTGTGAGGTGGAATCTCAGGGTTGTTTTGATTTGCATTTCCCTGATGATTAAGGATGTTGAACATGTTTTCAGGTGCTTCTCTGCCATTTGGTATTCCTCAGGTGAGAATTCTTTGTTCAGTTCTGAGCCCCATTTTTAATGGGGTTATTTGATTTTCTGGAGTCCACCTTCTTGAGTTCTTTATATTTATTGGATATTAGTCCCTTATCTGATTTAGGATAGGTAAAGATCCTTTCCCACTCTGTTGGTGGTTTTTTTGTCTTATTGATGGTGTCTTTTGCCTTGCAGAAGCTTTGCAGTTTCATGAGGTCCCACTTGTCAATTCTCAATCTTACAGCACCAGCCATTACTGTTCTATTCAAGAATTTTTCCCCTGTGCCCATATCTTCAAGGCTTTTCCCCACTTTATCCTCTATAAGTTTCAGTGTCTCTGGTTTTATGTGAAGTTCCTTGATCCACTTAGACTTGACCTTAGTACAAGGAGATAGGAATGGATTGATTCACATTCTTCTACATGATAACAACCAGTTGTGCCAGCACCATTTGTTGAAAATGCTGTCTTTCTTCCACTGGAGAGTTTTAGATCCCTTGTCGAAGATCAAGTGACCATAGGTGTGTGGGTTCATTTCTGGGTCTTCAATTCTATTCCATTGGTCTACTTGTCTGTCACTATACCAGTACCATGCAGTTTTTATCACAATTGCTCTGTAGTAAAGCTTTAGGTCCGGCATGGTGATTCCACCAGAGGTTCTTTTATCCTTGAGAAGAGATTTTCTATCCTAGGTTTTTTGTTATTCCTGATGAATTTGCAGATTGCACTTTCTAATTCGTTGGAGAATTGAGTTGGGATTTTGATGGGGATTGCATTGAATCTGTAAATTGCTTTTGGCAAGATAGCCATTTTTACAATGTTGATCCTGCCAATCCATGAGCATGGGAGATCTTTTCATCTTCTGAGATCTTCTATAATTTATTTCTTCATAGACTTAAAGTTTTTATTATACAGATCTTTCACTTCCTTAGTTAGAGTCACGCCAAGATATTTTATATTATTTGTAACTATTGAGAAGGGTGTTGTTTCCCTAATTTCTTTCTCAGCCTGTTTATTCTTTGTGTAGAGAAAGACATTGATTTGTTTGAGTTAATTTCATATTCAGCTACTTCACCAAAGCTGTTTATCAGGTTTAGGAGTTCTCTGGTGGAATTTTTAGGGTCACTTATATATACTATCATATCATCTGCAAAAAGTGATATTTTGACTTCATCTTTTCCAATTTGTATCCCTTGATCTCCTTTTGTTGTCGAATTGCTCTGGCTAGGACTTCAAATACAATGTTGAATAGGTATGGAGAAAGTGGACAGCCTTGTCTAGTCCCTGATTTTAGAGGGATTGCTTCAAGCTTCTCACCATTTACTTTGATGTTGGCTACTGGTTTGCTGTAGATTGCTTTTATCATGTTTAGGTATGGGCCTTGAATTCCTGATCTTTCCAAGACTTTTATCATGAATGGGTTTTGGATCTTGTCAAATGCTTTTTCCGCATCTAACGAGATGACCATGTGGTTTTTGTCTTTGAGTTTGTTTATATACTGGATTACGTTGATGGATTTCCGTATATTGAACCATCTCTGCATCCCTGGGATGAAACCTACTTGGTCAAGATGGATGATTGTTTTGATGTGTTCTTGGATTCGGTTAGCAAGAACTTTATTGAGGATTTTTGCATCAATATTCATAAGGGATATTGGTCTGAAGTTTTCTATCTTTGTTGGGTCTTTTTGTGGTTTAGGTATCAGAGTAATTGTGGCTTCATAGAATGAGTTGGGTAGAGTACCTTCTTTTCTACTTTGTGGAGTAGTTTGTGAAGAACTGGGATTAGATCTTCTTTGAAGGTCTGATAGAACTCTGAACTAAACCCATCTGGTCCTGGGCTTTTTTTGGTTGGGAAACTATTAATGACTGCTTCTATTTCTTTGGGGGATATAGGGCTGTTTAGATCATTAACCTGATCTTGATTCAACTTTGGTACCTGGTATCTGTCTAGAAACTTCTCCATTTCATCCAGGTTCTTCAGTTTTGTTGAATATAGCCTTTTGTAGAAGGATCTGATAGTGATTTGGATGTCCTCAGGATCTGTTGTTATGTCTCCGTTTTCATTTCTGATTTTGTTAATTAGAATGCTTTCCCTGTGCCCTCTAGTGAGTCTGGCTAAGGGTTTATCTATCTTGTTGATTTTCTCAAAGAACCAGCTCCTTGATTGGTTGATTCTTTGAATAGTTCTTGTTTCTACTTGGTTGATTTCGCCCCTGTGTTTGATTATTTCCTGCTGTCTACTCCTCTTTGGTGAATTTGCTTCCTTTTGTTCTAGCGCTTTTAGGTGTGTTGTCAAGCTGCTAATGTGTGCTCTCTAGTTTCCTTTTGGAGGCATTCAGAGATATGAGTTTTCCTCTCAGAAATGCTTTCATTGTGTCCCATAAGTTTGGGTATGTTGTGGCTTCATTTTCATTGAACTCTAAAAAGTCCTTAATTTCTTTCTTTATTCCTTCCTTGACCAAGGTATCATTGAGAAGAGTGTTGTTCAGTTTCCACGTGAATGTTGGCTTTCTATTATTTATTTTGTTATTGAAGATCAGCCTTAGTCCATGGTGATCTGATAGGATGCATGGGACAATTTCAATATTTTTGTATCTGTTGAGGCCTGTTTTGTGACCAATTATGTGGTCAGTTTTTGAGAAGGTACCATGAGGTGCTGAGAAGAAGGTATATCCTTTTGTTTTAGGATAGAATGTTCTGTAGATATCTGCCAGATCCATTTGATTCATAACTTCTGTTAGTTTCACTCTGTCCCTGTTTAGTTGCTGTTTCCATGATCTGTTCATTGGTGAAAGTGGTGTGTTGAAGTCTCCCACTATTATTGTGTGAGGTGCAATGTGTGCTTTAAGCTTTACTAAAGTATCTTTAATAAATGTGGCTGCCCTTGCATACTCTTGTTGAGTATCACCTTTTGTAGTAGGATCTGATGATGTTTTGGATTTCCTCAGGTTATGTTGTTAAGTCTCCTTTTTCATTTCTGATTTTGTTACTTAGGATACTGTTCCTATGCCCTCTAGTTAGTCTGGATAAGGGTTTATCTACCTTGTTGATTTTCTCAAAGAACCAGCTCCTGGTTTGGTTGATTCTTTGGATAGTTCTTTTTGTTTCCACTTGGTTGATTTCAGCCCTAATTTTGATTATTTCCTGCAGTCTACTGAGCTTGGTTGAATTTCCTTCCATTAGTTCTAGAGCTTCTAGGTGTGCTGTCAGGATGCTAGTGTCTGCTTTCTCTAATTTCTTTTTGCATGCACCCAGAGCTATGAGTTTTCATCTTATGACTGCCTTCCTTGTATCCCATAAGTTTGGGTGTGTTGTGGCTTCATTTTCATTAAACTGTAAAATGTCTTTAATTTCTTTCTTTATTTCTTCCTCGACCAAGGCATCACTGAGTCCAGTATTATTCAGCTTCCACATAAATGTTAGTTTTCTATTATTTATACTGATGTTGAACATCAGCCTTAGTCCATGGTTATCTGATAGGATGCATGGGATAATTTCAATATTTTTGTATCTGTTGTGGCCTGTTTTGTGAAAGATAAAATGGTCAGTTTCGGAGGAGGTACCATGAAATGCTGAGAAAAAGGTATGTCCTTTTATTTTAGGATAAAATGTTTTGTAGATATCTTTTAAATCCATTTATTTAATAACTTCTGTTAGTTTTATTGTGTCTCTGTTTAGTTTCTGTTTCCAAGATCTGTCCATTGATGAAAGTGGGGTCTTGAAGTCTCCCAATATTATTGTGTGAGGTGCAATGGGTGCTTTATGCTTTACTAAAGTTTCCTTAGTGAATGTGACTGCCCTTGCATTTGGAGCATAGATATTCAGAATTGAGAGTTCATCTTGGTAGATTTTTACCTTTAATGAGTATGAAGTGCCTCTCCTTGTCTTTTTTGATAACTTTTTTTTGGAAGTCAATTTTACTCAATATTAGAATGACTACTCCAGCTTGTTTCTTTGGACCATTTGCTTGGAAAATTTTTTCCAGCCTTTCATTCTGAGGTAGTGTCTGTCTTTGTTTCTGAGGTGGGTTTCCTGTAAGGAGCAAAATGTTGGGTCCTTTTTACGTAGTCAGTCTGTTAGTCTATGTATTTTCATTGGGGAATTGAGTCCATTGATATTAAGAGAAATTAAAGAAAAGTAATTGTAGCTTCCTATTATTTTTGTTGTTGAAGGTGGGATCTTGTTCTGTGGCTGTGTTCTTTTAGGTTTTTTAAAGGATTACTTTTTTGCTTTTTCTAGGGTGTAGTTTCCATCCATGTATTGGTGTTTTCCCTTTATTATCCTTTGAAGGGCTGGATTCATGGAAAGATATTGTGTGAATTTGGCTTTGTCATGGAATACTTTGGTTTCTCTATCTATGGTAATTCAGAGTTTTCCTGGGTATAGTACCCTGGGGATGGCAATTGTGTTCTCTTAGGGTCTGTATAATACCTGTCCAGGATCTTCTGGCTTTCATAGTCTCTGGTGAGAAGTCTGGTATAATTCTAATATGTTACTTGACCTTTTTCCATTACTGCCTTTATTATTCTATCCTTATTTAGTGCATTTGTTGTTCTGATTATTTTGTGTCAGGGTGAATTTCTTTTCTGGTCCAGTCTATTTGGGGTTCTGTAGGCTTCTTGTATGATCATGCACATCTCTTTCTTAAGTTTTTTTCTATAAATTTGTTGAAGATATTTGCTGGCCCTTTAAGTTGAAAATCTTCATTCTCATCTAGTACTATTATCCGTAGATTTGGTCTTCACATTGTGTCCTGGATTTCTTGGATGGTTTAACTTGGAGTCTTTTTATACTTTGCATTTTCTTTGATTTTTGTGTCCTTGTTCTCTATGGAGTCTTTTGCACCTGAGATTCTCTCTTACATCTCTTGTATTCTGTTGCTGGTGCTCGCATCTATGGTTCCTGATTTCTTTCCTAGAGTTTCTATCTCCAGAGTTGTCTCCCTTTTGGTTTTCTTCATTGTGTCTACTTCCATTTTTAGATCTTGGATGGTTTTGTTCAGTTCCATCACCTGTTTGTCTTTGTTTTCCTGTAATTTTTTAAGGGATTTTTGTGTTTCATCTTTAGGGCCTTCTACCTGTTTAGCCATGTTCTCCTGAATTTCTTTAAGTGAGTTATTAATTTCCTTCTTAAAATCCTCTACTATCATCATGAGATACGATTTTAAATCCAAATCTTGCTTTTCTGGTGTGTTGGGGTATTCCGGACTTCCTGAGATGGGAGTGCTGGGTTCTGATGACAGTGAGCTGTCTTGGTTTCTGTTAGTAAGATTCTTAAGTTTGCCTTTGGCAATTTGGTAATCTCTGGTGTTAGTTGTTATAGCTGTCTCTGACTGGATCCTGTTTCTCCTTTGATTCTTTTAGCCTCCTTCAGCACTTCTGGGAGTCAAACTCTCCCCTGAGTCTCAGTGGTCAGAGTACTCTCTGTAGGCCACCTCTCCTCTGGGAGGGAAGGTGCCCAGATGTCTGTAGCTCAGATCTACTTCCTGGCTGAAGATGAGGGCCCAAAAAGGGGCCTGTCCCAGAAGCCCCTTGTTGGTTCTGCAGTCTGCAGGCTTTCCTGCGCAGACTGGTCTCTGAGTGACCCAGGATACAAGATCTCTCTATTTCTTCCTTGACCAGGTCATCATTGAGTAGAGTGTTGTTCAGCTTTTATGTGTATATGGGATTTCTATTATTTATGTTTTTATTGAAGATCAGCCTTAGTCCGTAGTGATCTGATAGGATGCAAGGGATTATTTCAATCTTCTTATATCTGCTAAGGCCTGTTTTGTTACTGATTGGTCAATTTTGTAGAAGGTACCATAAGGTACTGAAATGAAGTTATATCATTTTTTTTAGAAGAAAATCTTCTATAGGTATTTGTTAAATCCTTTTGTTTCATAACTTGTGGTACTTTCATTTTGTCTCTGTTTAGCTTCTGTTTTCAGGATCTGTCCATTGATTAGAGTTGGGTATTGAAGTCTCCCACTATTATTGTATGCAGTGCTATGTGTGCTTTGAGCTTTAGTAAAGTTTCTTTAATGAATGTGGATGCCCTTGCATTTGGGGCATTGATGTTCAGAATTTAGAGTTCATCTTGGTAGATTTTACCTTTGATGAGTATGATGTGCCCCTCCTTGTCTTTTTTGATAACTTTAGGTTGAAAGTCGATTTTATTTGATATTGGAATGGATACTCCAGCTTGTTTCTTGGGACCATTTGCTTGGAGAATTGTTTTCCAGCCTTTTGCTCTTAGGTAGTGTCTGTCTTTGTCACTAAGTTGGGTTTCCTGTATTCAGGACAATTTTGAATCCTGTTTATGTAACCAGTCTGTTAGTCTAAGTTTTTATTTGGGAATTGAGTCCATAGATATTAAGAGATAATAAGGAAAAGTAATTTTTGCTTCCTGTCATTTTTGTTTTAGAGTTGGGATTCTGTTCATGTAGCTATCTTCTTTTTGGTTTGTTGAAAGATTACTTTCTTGTTTTTTCTTGGGTGTAGTTTCCCTCATTTTTGGGGGGGGTGGGGGGAGTGTTTTCTATCCTTTGAAGGCCTGGATTCCTGGAAAAAAATATTGTGTAAATTTGGTTTGTCATGGAATACTTTGGTTTCTCCATCTATGGTAATTGAGAGTTTTGCTGGGTATATTAGCCTCAGCTGTAACTTGTGTTCTCTTAGGGTCTGCATGACATCTGCCCAGGATCTTCTAGTTTTCATAGTCTCTCGTGTAAAACCTACTGTAATTCTAATAGGTCTGCCTTAATATGTTACTTGACCTTTTTCCCTTACTACTTTTAATATTCTTTTTTTGTTTTGTTTTGTGCATTTAGTGTTTTAATTATTATGTGACAGAAGAAATTTCTTTTCTGGTCCAAACTATTTGGAGTTGCATGGGCTTCTCATGTGTTCATGGGCATCTCTTTCTTTAGGTTAGGGAAGTTTTCTTCTATAATTTTGTTGAAGATATTAACTGGCCCTTTAATTTGGATATCTTTACTCTCTTCTACTCCTATTTTCCTTAGGTTTGGTCTTCTCACTGTGTACTGGATTTTCTGGAAGTTTTGAGTCACGATCTTTTTGCATTTTGCATTTTCTTTGATTGATGTGTCAATGTTTTCTATGGTATCTTCTATACCTGAGATGTTCTCCTCTATCTCTTTTATTCTGCTGGAGATGCTTGCATCTATGACTCCTGATTTCTTTCCTAGATTTTCTATCTCCAGATCTGTCTTCCTTTGTGATTTCTTTATTGATTCTTCTTCCATTTTTAGATACTGAATGGATTGGCTCAATCCCTTCTCCTGTTTCTTTGTGTTTCCCTATAATTCTTTAAGGAATTTTTTGTTTCCTCTTTAAGGTCTTCTACCTGTTTAGCTGTGTTCTCCTGTTATTCTTTAAGGGTTTTTTTTTTTTTTTATGTAATTCTTAAAATCCTCTACCAGCATCATGAGATATGATTTTAAATCTACAACTTGTTTTTCCAGTATGTTAGGGTATCCAGGACTCACTGTGGCAGGAATACTAGGCTCTGATGATGCCAAGTAGTCTTTGTTTGTGTTGTTAAGACTCTTGCATTTGCCTTTCACCATACGGTAATCTCTGGTGTTAGATGACCTTGCTATCTCTGGCTGGAGCTTGTTCCTGCTCTGAGTCTATAAGCCTGTGTTTGCTCCTGGGAGACCAGCTCTCTCCTGGCAAGACCAGTGCACTTAGGGCTGCTGAACAGCCTCACCTCCTGGGTGCAGATTGAGGCAGGTAGGACCCTGTTCCAGCTGCTCTGTTGCTTCTGAGGCCTGTGCATTCCTGAGTGGCCCTGCCTTAGAGAGTCACTGGAGAGAAAATGGGGATCTCCCCTGAGTCCTATGGTCAGAGCTCTCCCTGGTTGGAATCTCTTCCCTGGCAGGGAAGGCACACAGAGGGCTGCAGAACAGCCCCACCTTCTGGGTGCAGATGTAGGCCGGTTGGACCCTGTCACCCTGCTTTTTTATAATGCATTTTAGTTTTATCTTTTATCTCTGTGTGTCTACTAATAGAAAATTAGCAATCCATAGACAAGCTAGCACTTATGTAATAAAATTAATCTTTTAGTTATTCTGTAAATATATAATCTGGTACTGCTATGGAAAATATTTATTCCCAATTCGGGACTTTCATTCAATTCTCAGATAAATAACAGACAATCTTTATAATTAGGCTTAACTGATATTAGAGCTACACAAATATCTACCCTCTATGCTATTTGAATCCCTTTTTCTATAGGTAACCCCAAGGTATGACTTACTGCAATCCATCCTTGCTGCCCTCAACTCCAATTGGTCAACACTCGTGGACATGTATTCATAGCTTACCTACTCTGTAGCAGCTTCCTCCTCTCTCCATCTTTTTCTTCCTTTCATGGTCTCCTTAGACCCCAAATCCAGGATCCCAAGAACCCTACCTATATCTCTTCTGCACAGCTTTAAGCTATAGGCATCTTTATTCACCCATCAAGGAGAACATGAGGAATAATGTCAAACAGTTTCATTTGAGTGTGTCACTTGGATATGTGTAGACTCTCTAGTTCCTAGGGACAACTAGACCATAGGGGCCAATATTTAGCATTACAAACCACAACAATCATTAATTTTAGATCTTCCACACCCTGGTCTACACTAGACAGTGTCTAAAAATGAAAAAAAAAACTTACAATGAATAATTAATAATATATTATTTCTACAAAGGTGATCACAACAAAAACTAAAATATGTGAATAACTTTGCCTGTATCAGCAGAGCAAGCGAACGGAAAGGAAGGGATGATTGTGTGTTTTTCAATGCAAGGGAGACAGCTTTGGAAAGATGATCACTTGCTGACTTTCTGGAATGTATGTATGCAGAAAAGACTCTTAGATTTCCAGAACCACAATGCATGGATGTATATTATGTAATTCAAATCTGTAAACCCTACATCCTGCATTCCAAGATAGATATCGCTATCAAAACCATCTCTCCTTCACACTGCTGGCTTTCCAAGAAATAGTGTCTTGTGTTCCATTTTTACTTCTAAGCTACTTTATTTTGCCTACAGCTCTTTCTAAAGATGAAATTACCAAACCAACCTTACAGCCTATGCCAAACAAATATTGTCATAGTTCTCTACGTTAATTCTGGAATTACTCTGAGTATCCCTCACAGTTGAGATTGCAAAACTAGACTGAAATAAATTGTAGTTCACTTGCATGTGCACAAGTGAGTCTATCTCTTCCTTCAGAGCAACTGTGATCACTCTTGAAGGGCAACAGTCTACCATTTCCTTCCAAATTTTGTTTTTTTCATCAATTAATTTTCAATATATTATACTTCATAGATGCTCAATAAAACAATTAACTAGATTGGTTACTAATTATGTTGTTTAAAACTTCTTGTTAAACTATTATTACAAAGAACATTATTTAACATCTCTGTTAAACAAATCTGGTGAATATCAAAGTTCTGCACAAGTTATCAAGTTTTTATTTTTGTAAGATCCTATGAAGTAGATAATATAAGCTCAGTTTTGCAGAAAACTAAGTCAAAATTGTGTTCAAGATGATCAAGCTAGAAAAATCAGAGGACATCTTTAGACTGAACTTTGCCTTTCTCTCTGCTTCTCTCTCTCTCTCTCTCTCTCTCTCTCTCTCTCTCTCTCTCTCGATTTTCCACATACTTGAAGTATTAGATGGTATACTTGAAATTAATAAAACTGAATTTCTTCTCAGATGTCTGTTAGACAGGCATGTCTTAAGCTAGCTGAGTAGCTGAGTAACATATGAAAATCACACCCAGAGGATACTCTGCTTCCTAACAGGGAAGGGCATCTCCTATGCATGTCTTCTGCCAAAAAAAAAATCATTTCTCCAAAGTATAATCAGATGGGTAAATCTGTCACTATGTACAAGGATATATTTTTTGTTGTTTCTGTTGTATTGATTTTATCTTTGCTACAATTTGATATCTAAGTATTCCAATGGTGTAAAAAAAGAAATGTGTAATGAAACACTGAAAAAAATGACTCCATCAAGATTCCTATACTTAACAAAAATTGTGTTTACCATTAACAGCCATCAATTGCTAATAGTGAGTGTCTATAGCCATGTAAATACCAACTTATCCATTCTCTTCCTGTTGCTTAAGAAGTCTCAATTCAAATGTATTGTTCATACCCAGACTTTTCCCCAGCGTCTGCATGTGAAGCACTTCAGAGTTTCACATGTACTCAGTACTATCATGCAATCTTCACATGCAAAATTCTCTAAGAGGCTCAGGAAAATAGTTGGGATTAAGTCTGAGTGAGTTAAAAAAGGAAACAATGATTAATAGCTGTGGGAGACTCTACGGGGCCTTAGATTAGGACACCATTTTTCCATCAATTGTTTTCACAAAGGTTGGGGAGGGTTGTCCAGGATGCTTCCTGGGTGCTTCTAGCATTTTGAGGACCTATTCATGTCTGGGCAACATAATGGTGTTCAATAAGAAGTGAACGCAAAGGAACAGCTCCTGGTTTTTTTGATTCTTGGTATAGTCCTTTTTGTTTCTATTTGGTTGATTTCATCCCTGGGTTTGAGTATTTCCTGCCTTCTACTCTTGGGTGTATTTGCTTCTTTTTCTTCTAGAGCTTTCAGGGGTATGGTTAAACTGCTAGTATAAGCTCTCTCCAGTTTCTTTTTGGAGGCACTTAGAACTATGAGTTATCCTCTTACGACTGCTTTCATTGTATCCCATGAGTTTTGGTATGATGTGTCTTCATTTCCATTAAATTATCCTAGAAACACTGATAATCTTTTTTAAGAAAACTGATTGTTAGACAATGTACACAGATATATAATACATTTTAAATACTCTCTCACTATGTCAGGTGGTATCATATAAGAACTTTTGAATATATTTCTTTTTTCTTTCTTTTTTTGGTTAGATATTTTCTTCATTTACATTTCAAATGCTATCCTGAAAGTCCCCTGTACACTCCCCCTGCCCTGCTCACTAAGCCACACACTGCCACTTCCTGGCCCTGGCATTCCCTGTACTGGAGCATATGATCTTTAAAAGACCTAGGGCCTCTCTTCTCACTGATGGTCGATTAGGTCATCTTCTGCTACATATGCAACTAGAGACATAGTGCTATGGTGTACTGGTCAGTTTATATTGTTGATCATCCTATAGGGTTGCAGAACCCTTTAGATCCTTGGGTACTTTCTCTAGCTCACTCTTTAGGAGCCCTGAGTTCCATCCAATAGATGACTGTGAGCTTCCACTTCTGTATTTGCCAGGCACTGGCATAGCCTCACAAGATATAGCTATATCAAGGTCCTGTCAGCAAAATTTTGCTGGCATATGCAATACTGTCTGGGTTTGGTGGTTATATACAGAATAGAGCCCTGGGTAAGGCAGTCTATGGATGGTACTTTCTTCTGTCTGACCTCAGAACTTTGTATCTGTAACTCCTTCCATGGGTATTCTGTTCCCCATTCTTTTTCTTTTTTTTTTTTGAAATGAATAAATTAAATATTTTATTTTACTTTTTTTTTAATTTTTAATATTTTTATTACATATTTTCCTCAATTACATTTCCAATGCTATCCCAAAAGTCCCCCATACTGCCCCCACTTCCCTACCCACCCATTCCCATTCTTTTGGCCCTGGCATTCCCCTATATTGGGGCATATAAAGTTTGCAAGTCCAATGGGCCTCTCTTTCCAGTGATGGCCGACTAGGCCATCTTTCGATACATATGCAGCTAGAGACAAGAGCTCCGGGGTACTGGTTAGTTCATCATGTTGTTCCAACTATAGGGTTGCAGATCCCTTTAGGTCCTTGGGTACTCTCTCTAGCTTCTCCATTGGGAGCCCTGTGATACATCCAATAGCTGACTATGAGCATCCACTCCTGTGTTTGCTAGGCCCCTGCATAGTCTCACAAGAGACAGCTATATTTGGGTCCTTTCAGCAAAATCTTGCTAGTGTATGCAATGGAGTCAGCGTTTGGAAGCTGATTATGGGATGGATCCCTGGATATGGCAGTCTCTAGATGATTCATCCTTTCATCACAGCTCGAAACTTTGTCTCTGTAACTCCTTCCATGGGTGTTTTGTTCCCAATTCTAAGAAGGGGCATATTGTTCACACTTTGGTCTTCATTCTTCTTGAGTTTCATGCGTTTAGCAAATTGTATCTTGTATCTTGGGTATCCTAAGTTTTGGGCTAATATCCACTTATCAGTGAATACATATTGTGTGAGTTCCTTTGTGATTGTGTTACCTCACTCAGGATGATGCCCTCCAGGTCCATCCATTTGGCTAGGAATTTCATAAATTCATTCTTTTTAATAGCTGAGTAGTACTCCATTGTGTAAATGTACCATAATTTCTGTATCCATTCCTCTGCTGAGGGGCATCTGGGTTCTTTCCAGCTTCTGGCTATTATAAATAGGACTGCTATGAACATAGTGGAGCATGTGTCCTTCTTACCGGTTGGAACATCTTCTGGATATATGCCCAGGAGAGGTATTGTTGGATCCTCCGGTAGTACTATGTCCAATTTTCTGAGGAACCGCCAGACTGATTTCCAGAGTGGTTGTACAAGCTTGCAATCCCACCAACAATGGAAGAGTGTTCCTCTTTCTCCACATCCTCGCCAGCATCTGCTGTCACCTGAATTTTTGATCTTAGCCATTCTGACTGGTGTGAGGTGGAATCTCAGGGTTGTTTTGATTTGCATTTCTCTGATGATTAAGGATGTTGAACATTTTTTCAGGTGCTTTTCTGCCATTCGGTATTCCTCAGGTGAGAATTCTTTGTTCAGTCCTGAGCCCTCTGTTCCCCATTCTAAGAAGCAATGAAGTATCCACATTTTGGTCTTCCTTCTTCTTGAGTTTCATGTATTTTGCAAATTGTATCTTGAATAGTCTAAGTTTCTGGGTTAAAATCCACTTATCAGTGAGTGCATATCATGTGTGTTCTTTTGTGATTAGGTTACCTCACTCAGGATGATATCCTCCAGATTTACCTAAGAATTTCATAAATTTGCTGTTTTTAATAGCTGAGTAGTACTTCATTGTGTAAATGTAACACATTTTCTGTATCCATTCCTCTGTTGAGGGACATCTGGGTTCTTTCCAGCTTCTGGCCATTATAAATAAGGCTGCTTAGAACATAGAGGAACATGTGTCCTTATTCAAGTTGGAACATATTCTAGGTATGTGCCCAGAAGAGGTATTGCTGGATGTTCTAGTAGTACTATGTCCAAAATTCTGAGGAACCTCCAGAATGATTTCCAGAGTTGTTGTACCAGCTTGCAATCCCACCATCAATGGAGGAGTGTTCCTCTTTCTCCACGTCCTTGGCAGCCACTGCTGTCACCTGAATTGTTTTATCTTAGCCATTCTGACTGGTGTGAGGTGGAATCTCAGGCTTGTTTTGATTTGCATTTCCCTGATGATTAAGGATGTTGAGCATTTTTTCAGGAGATTCTCAGCCATTCCGTACTCCTCAGGTGAGAATTCTTCGTTTAGCTCTGAGCCCCATTTTATAATAGGGTTATTTGAATTTCTGGAGTCCATCTTCTTAAGTTCCTTATATTAGTCCCCTATAAGTTTTAGGATTGGTAAAGATCCTTTCCCAACCTATTGGTGTCTTTTTTTGTCTTTTTGACAGTATCATTAGCCTTACAGAAGGTTTGCAATTTTGAGGTCATTTCTGTCAATTTTTGATCTTACAGCGCAAGCCATTGCTGCTCTATTCAGGAATTTTTCCCCTGTGCCCATATCTTTGAGGCTGTTCCCCACTTTTACCTCTATAAGTTTCAGTATCTCTGATTTTATGTACAGTTGTTTGATCAACTTAAATGAGTTTAATATGAGGAGATAAGAATTAATCAATTTGCATTCTTCTTCATGATACTTGCCAGTTGTGCCAGTACCATTTGTTGAAAATGCTGTCTTTTTTCCACCCGATGGTTTTAGCTCCCTTGTCAAAGATGAAATGACCAGAGGTGTGTGGGTTCCTTTCTGGGTCTTCAATTCTATTCCATTGACCTACCTGTCTATTGCAAGATCAGTATCAGGTATTTTTTTAAATATATATTTATTAGGTATTTTCCTCATTTACATTACCAATGTTATCCCAAAAGTCCTCCATACCCTGCCCTCCCCCACTCCCCTACCCACCCACACCTACTCTTTGGCCCTGGCGTTCCCCTGTAATGAGGCATATAAACTTTGCACAATCCATGGGCCTCTCTTTCCACTGATGGCCGACTAGGCCATCTTTTGATACATATGCAGCTAGAGTAAAGAGCTCCGGGGTACTGGTTAGTTCATAATGTTGTTCCACCTGTAGGGTTGCGGATCCCTTTAGCTCCTTGGGTACTTTCTCTAGCTCCTCCATTGGGAGCCCTGTGATCCATCCAATAGCTGACTGTGAGCATCCACTTCTGTGTTTGCTAGGCCCCGGCATAGTCTCACAAGAGAAAGCTATATCTGAGTCCTTTCAGCAAAATCTTGCTAGTGTATGTAATGGTGTCAGCGTTTGGAAGCTGATTATGGGATGGATCCCTGGATATGGCAGTCTCTAGATGGTCCATCCTTTTGTCTCAGCTCCAAACTATGTCTCTGTAACTCCTTCCATGGGTGTTTTTTTCCCAGTTCTAAGAAGGGGCAAAGTGTCCATACTTTGGTCTTCGTTATTCTTGAGTTTCATGCGCTTAGCAAATTGTATCTTATATCTTAGGTATCCTAAGTTTCTGGGCTAATATCCACTTATCAGTGAGTACATATTGTGTGAGTTCCTTTGTGATTGGGTTACCTCACTAAGGATGATGCCCTCCATGTCCATCCATTTGGCTAGGAATTTCATAAATTCATTCTTTTTAATAGCTGAGCAGTACTCCATTGTGTAAATGTACCACATTTTCTGTATCCATTCCTCTGTTGAGGGGCATCTGGGTACTTTCCAGCTTCTGGCTATTATAAATAAAACTGCTATGAACATAGTGGAGCATGTGTCCTTCTTACCGGTTGGATATATGCCCAGGAAGATATGGGTACAGGGGAAAAATTCCTGAATAGAACAGCAATGGCTTATGCTATAAGATCAAGAATTGATAAATGGGACCTCATAAAGTTGCAAAGCTTCTGCAAGGCAAAAGACAACATCAATAAGACAAAAAGACCACCAACAAATTGGGAAAGGATCTTTACCTATCCTAAATCAGATAGGGGACTAATATCCAATATATATAAAGAACTCAAGAAGGCGGCCTCCAGAAAATCAAATAACCCCATTAAAAAATGGGGCTCAGAGCAAAACAAAGAATTCTCACCTGAGGAATACTGAATGGCAGAGAAGCACCTGAAAAAATGTTCAATATCCTTAATCATCAGGGAAATGCAAATCAAAACAACCCTGAGATTCCACCTCACACCAGTCAGAATGGCTAAGATCAAAAATTCAGGTGACAGCAGATGCTGGCGAGGATGTGGAGAAAGAGGAACACTCCTCCATTGTTGGTGGGATTGCAAGCTTGTACAACCACTCTGGAAATCCGTCTGGCAGTTCCTCAGAAAATTGGACATAGTACTACTGGAGGATCCCGCAATACCAGGCATTTTTTTAATCACAATTGTGCTATAGTACAGCTTAAGGTCAGGCATGGTGATTCCCCCAGAAGTTCTTTCATTGTTGAGAATAGTTTTTGCTATCATAAGTTTTTTGTTATTTCACATGAATTTACAAATTTCCCTTTCTAACTTGGTGAAGAATTGAATTGGAATTTTGATGGCGATTGCATTGAATCTGTAGATTGCTTTCAGCAAGATAGACATTTTGACAATGTTAATCCTGCCAATCCATGATCATGGGAGATCTTTCCATCTTCTGAGATCTTCCTCAATTTCTTTCACTTCCTGAGTTAGAGTCATACCAAGGTATTTTGTATTATTTGTGACTATTGTGAAGGGTGTTGTTTCCCTAATTTCTTTCTCACCCTGTTTATCCTTTGTATAAAGAAAGGCCACTGATTTGTTTGCATTGATTTTATATCCAGCTGCTTCACTGAAGCTGTTTATCAGGTTTAGGGGTTCCCTGGTGAAGTTTTAGGGTCACTTATATATACTATCATAACATCTGCAAATAGTGATATTTTGATTTTTCCCTTTTCAATTTGTATCCCCTTGATCTCCTTTTGTTGTCAAATTACTATGGCTAGGACTTCAAGTACTATATGGAATAGGTGGGGGAAATTGGGTAGCCTTGTCTAGTCCCTGATTTTAGTGGAATTGCTTCCAGCTTCTCTCCATTTACTTTGATGTTGGCTACTGGTTTGCTGTATATTGCTTTTATTATGTTTAGGTATGGGCCTTAAATTCCTGATCTTTCCAAGACTTCTATCATGAATGGTTGTTAGATTTTTGTCAAATGCTTTCTCAGCATCTAGGGAGATGATCATGTGGTTTTAGTCTTTGAGTTTGTTTATATAGTGGATTATGTTGATGGACTTCCATATATTAAGCCATCCCTGAATCAGTGGAATGAAAACTATGTGATCATGATGGATGATCATTTTGATGTGCTCTTGGATTCTGTTTACAAGAATTTTATTGAGTATTTTAGCACTGATATTGGTAAGGGAAACTGGTCTGAAGTTATCTTTCTATTTTGAGTCTTTTTTTAAATTAGGTATTTTCTTCATTTACATTTCCAATGCTACCCCAAAAGCCCCACAAACCCTCCTCCCTACTCCCCTCCCCCCCACGCCCCACTCCCACTTCTTGGCCCTGGCGTTCCCCTGTACTGAGGCATATAAAGTTTGCAAGACCAATGGGCCTCTCTTTCCACTGATGGTCAACTAGGTCATCTTCTGATACATATGCAGCTAGAGACATGAGCTCCAGAGGGTACAGGTTAGTTCATATTGTTGTTTCACCTATAGGGTTGCAGACTCCTTTAGCTCCTTGGGTGCTTTCTCTAGCTCCTCCATTGGGGGCCCTGTGATCCATCTAATAGCTGACTGTGAGCATCCACTTCTGTGTTTGCTAGGCTCACAAGAGACAGCTATATCAGGGTCCTTTCAGCAAAATCTTGCCAGTGTGTGCAATGGTGTCAGCATTTGGTGGCTGATTATAGGATGGATCCCCGGGGTATGGCAGTCTCTAGATGGCCCATCCTTTCATGTCAGCTCCAATATTTGTCTTAATGATTAATTTTCAATATTTTATGTTCTTTTACTATCCTTAATTCCCAAAGAATATTTGTATGTTTTGAAACAATTTAGTATTCAACATTAGATATAAGATTTTCAGTTATGAATCGAAATATTCATTAATAATATTTTTATTATACATATATTAATATGAATAATATGATAATATGAATAATAAATATTCATTAATAATGTTTTTATTATACAAAAGAATATGGATATAAAAGTTGAACAAATTTTTGTATGTTATTTGATTCTCAAAACAATTTTATTATGTTTGATGTATAAAAATGCATTTAAATTAAAAAATTCAAGAGAAAAGAGTTTAAATGCAAATTGTTCTTGATCATTTTTACCTACATAATCTAAGTTTTAAGAAAAACAAAATACCTGTGGATACTGTTTCTTGTTGATGGACTTTGAGAACTACTCAAAACTCTTGGATTTTATAATGCTCACCTGAAATCAGTTTACTCAGATAATAGACTTTGGTGATAAACATGATACTTTGTTCACATTTATAGCATCAAGGTTCCCAATCTGCTATGCAGTCAGCCATTTCTTTAGTACCCATCATTTGAATGTTATTATTGTTTTGTAAACAGGCAATTCTGTCTTTCAGCATAGTGGATAGATCAGCTAGAAAAATAAACTCAGAAGTAACACTCAGAGTACATTTACTTTAATTTCCCATTGCTGTTTGGGAAACAGAACCATCATTCAATTAATTTCATCTCATGAGTAGATTGTATGGTTTAAAAAAAATAAAACCAAAATGTATTTTTTAATGAGTTAACAATGTGACAAGCAAATTGTGTTTAAAAAAATTTTTTAAATAAATGAAATGATAGAATTAATCTAGGAAGAAATTTTAGCATTAAGGGCTCAGGGGATAGAAATGAAGTGTTAGTGAATAACTTAGAACAAGAAATAATTTAATCATGTTGAGTTGCTCATTTGATTTCATAAGAGTAGCATGTCAAAGCACCCAATTTGAGCAATTTGTTCAGTGCTTTGTCTAAATGTTATTTCTTGAGCCAAGCAATTAATGACAAGAAAATATATGGGTTATTTTTCTATTTTAGAAAGTATGTCTGTTCAACAAATCACTTTGGTTAGAAACTCACTGGGTTGACTATGTTTTATTTTTGAACTGCTTTCAAGCTGTAATGCACCTTTGTCTACTGTGAAAAACAAGCAATCCTATTAAATTCAGGTAAAGACTTTTGAAAATTGTCAGCTCGATGACTGCCTTTAACACAGTCTAGTACATTTGAAGACTATATGGAAGATCTCCAATGAAATTAAACTCTCTGGTGCCCTTCAGCAATTGTCCTAAATGATTTCCATTGCCCAGTTATTGATTTGGTTCTCTATTCCATCTTCACGTGGCTTCCAACTTTCTTAGTTTGTATACTAGTATCTGGAAATGGATTCACCCAGATTTTTCAGTACTCGCTAATGCATGAGGTGCATTGCTAATACAAAACAGAATGCAATTTGCAGTTGGAGAGATGCTGTTAGCTAATGAATGAAAGAAAACAGTTTGCACAAGAACATTTTAATGTGAGTTTTAAATTTGCAGATTTCCTTGCTACAGCAATATTTGAATGGCTTACTCAATCCACAATAGCCGCACAGCATGAGGAAAGCTATATCACTAGGAAATGGGGCCATTTTTGTATCTCTGCTGGATTTCCATTTTTAAATCTGTTAAATCTGTTGTTTAACACAGATCGCCACATTGTTTTGAGTTTCTGCAGGATCACAAGAGCAAAGCCAGCCTCTCCGGCTTCTTTGAGTTTGTGAAGCTATGAGTAGAATATATTTTACAGCAAACCATCTAAATAAATTATAGAAAAAAGTGCCAGCTCAAGCTCAAGGCTGAGCATGAAGTAAGTATTAAGTATACAATTTGAATTTAATTGAATTAATAAATTCAATTAAATAAATTTCAATTTAAATAAATTTCTTTCTAGCAATGTTGCACTTTTTACTAAGTCCTTTAACATTTCATAATCTATATATTTTCATTCAACTTAGCCATTTAAATGTTCTTATTCCTTCTGAGGAAAGGATTGTTTGAAAGTCTCATAGTTACACATAGCCAATTTGCATATTTGCCATTTGATTTTTTTTATTTTGAGCACTGCTATGTAAAGATTAATTTTTTCTTTTTAATCACAAAAAAACCCAGAATGTTCAGGCTTATAATTCAAATATAAGCAATGAATTCCTGGAATATTTGATTCCAGTTGTCCATTATTAATGAGTTGTGCTGTGATAAAAATAATTATACTGCAAAACTAAGCCTGTTTTTCATGCATCTCTATCACTTTTCACCATCATCAGTAACTTGGTTGAAACCAAAGCTAATGTTGCCTTTGTGCTTCCTCTTTTTATTCATGAGGTTTGGTTCGCTGAATCTCTCCTGAAGACTACAAATTTATTCTTTTATTTTTTTTAATAACTTCTACCATTTTACTTTTTTCTTCATCAATGTAAAAGTCTGAAAAATATTTTGGTCTTTCAAGAAAATTCAGCTTTTGCCATCACTGTGATGTTTGTGTTGTTGTTGTTTTTCCTGTTGTACTTTTTATTTGTGATGGATCTGCCTTAAGTTTGTCCTTCTGTTCTCATCATTGCAATACACATGAGAGGATTGATTTGAGACATGTGGGTTTATTGTTACTCTCTCAAATATTACATCTGACTGAAGTTTCTCTGCTCTTTCCTGCCCCCAACCCCACATACTTCCCTTCTCTTCCATATCCAGCCTCCCTCAGAAAAAGCAAGTATCCCTGGGCCATCAACCAAATACTGACTTACAAGTCACAATAAGACCAGGCACATTACCATCTCATCAAGGCTGGACAAGGCAACCCAATATGAAGAAAAGGGTTACATAAGTAGGCAAAAGAGTCAGGGATATCCCCTACTCCCACTCTTAGGATTCCCACGAGAACACCAAGCTATTCAGCTATATCATATATTCAGAGGTCCTAACTCAGGCACATGTTTTTGATTATGTGCCTCCCCTTGATGAGCCTCAACCTATAGTCCCTTCTTATCTTCTCCAGCCTCTTTGGTCTTCCTTTCTTCTTTCACAGAAGGCTATCCCCATTAAAAAATGGGGCTCAGAGCTAAACAAAGAATTCTCACCTGAGGAATACCGAATGGCTGAGAAACACCTGAAAAAATGTTCAGCATCCTTAATCATCAGGGAAATGCAAATCAAAACAACCCTGAGATTCCATCTCACACCAGTCAGAATGGCTAAGATCAAAAATTCAGGTGACAGCAGATGCTGGCAAGGATGTGGAGAAAGAGGAACACTCCTCCATTGTTGGTGGGATTGCAAGCTTGTACAACCACTCTGGAAATCGGTCTGGCAGTTTCTCAGAAAACTGGACATGGTACTACCGGAGAATCCTGCAATACCTCTCCTGGGCATATATCCAGAAGGTATTCCAACTAGTAAGAAAGAAACATGCTCCACTATGTTCATAGCAGCCTTATTTATAATAGCCAGAAGCTGGAAAGAACCCAGATGCCCCTCAACAGAGGAAAGGATACAAAAAATGTGATACATTTACATGATGGAGTACTACTCAGCTATTAAAAAGAATGAATTTATGAAATTCCTAGGCAAATGGTTGGACCTGGAGGGCATTATCCTGAGTGAGGTAACTCAATCACAAAAGAACTCAAATGATATGTACTCACTGATAAGTGGATATTAGCCCAGAAACTTAGAATACACAAGATATAAGTTACAATTTGCAAAACACATGAAACTCAAGAAGAATGAAGACCAAAGTGTGGACACTTTGCCCCTTCTCAGAATTGGGAACAAAACACCCATGGAAGGAGTTACAGAGACAAAGTTTGGAGCTGAGACAAAAGGATGGACCATCTAGAGACTGCCATATCCAGGGATCCATCCCATAATCAGCCTCCAAACACTGACACTATTGCATACACTAGCAAGATTGTGCTGATAGGGCCCTGATATAGCTGTCTCTAATGAGTCTATGCCGGGGCCTAGCAAACACATAAGGGGATGCTCAGAGTCAGCTATTGGATGGATCACAGGATCCCCAATGGAGGAGCTAGAGAAAAATACCCAAGGAGCTAAAGGGATCTGCAACCCTATAGGTGGAACAACATTATGAACTAACCAGTACCCCGCAGCTCTTGACTCTAGCTGCATATGTATCAAAAGATGGCCTAGTTGGCCATCACTGGAAAGAGAGGCCCCTCGGACTTGCAAACTTTATATGCCCCAGTACAGTGGAACGCCAGGGCCAAAAAGTGGGAGTGGGTGGGTAGGGGGGTTGGGGGGAGGGTATGGGGGACTTTTGGGATAGCATTGGAAATGTAAATGATGAAAATACCCAATAAAAAAAATTTACAAAAAAGAATTTCAAAGCATCTTCTCAGATGTATCATCAGATCTTGATCTTTTACCATTGGATTTCAATTGACAAGGCTATGTTAGATTTGTGCTGTGTTATTGACCACAATCTAAAATTTTTTATATAGATGCATTATCTTTCTTGAGATTCATGTTCCTGGTTTTGTTTTGTTTTATTTTGTCTTTTTGAATGTGAGCAATATATTGAAACTATATTTTAGAGATAGGTAGATTTTCATTTGCTTTTTTTGCCCAGTAGAGTTGGTCCTACCATTAGCAAGCGATACTTTTTAGCAGCAATTTCTGTTGTGTTTCCAGAAATTTGCATCTTTTCCTCCCCAAGGCCTTAGATATCACCATGCTGTGTCCCAGTTCTTCTATGAAATTGTGCCAGAATAATGCACTTCATGCTTATCCAAGCAGCCCATTCTGATGATGTTTTGTAAAGTTCAAGGAAAGTGTTTCCTTCTTCCCCATGCCCCATTTCCTTAAAAACTATCTGCTTGTGTCTAGTGCTCAAGAGATGTTGGATCAAGATAGAATGTCTATTGTAGGTAATGAAAGTCTTATATCTATAGGAGAAACTGGATACTGTAAGTTCTATACCCTGAGCACGTACTTAGCAGATGGGTAGAGCTTTAAAAGGCATTTTCATTTTACAGGAAATCAGGTGCTCCAAATATGACCACTGTATCTGGGGACCAGTTTCATTCTGTGTGACACTGTAAAATAACACCTGATCTGCCTGAGCCTTAGTGTTCTTTATAAAATGAGAAAATAATGGTATTTACCTCATCAGACTGAGCTGTAAATCTCCATTCACAGAAAAAATAAAAAAGACTGCAACATTGTAGACACCAAGAAGCACAGGACATCTGGAGATGTCCTCTGGAGAAAACCGTCACTTATACTACTTCCTACTGATTTATCCACCAGAGACCTTTGAGAAAAGACTCACATTTGAATCACCCATTTTTGTTTGTTTGTTTTTGTTTGTTTGTTTGTTTGTTTGTTTCATTTTTGATTTTTTTGGGTCCCCCCCCCTTGGGATTCACTTTAATGATGTGCTTTCAAATTCCTTAAAAGAATTTGAAGAATTCCTTGAAAGACAAATTCCTTGTCTTTCTTCATGTAAGTGCCTTCAAAAGACCATACTCTTACATATTACTGGAAGTACAACACTTGTAATCCTTCATGGTCTACAACCAAGGTCTTAACCTTCATGAATTCCCCATGAGTCCATCCATCCCTCCTGTTAATGTCTGTTATTCCTCTTTCACCCTTCCACAAGATCTGATATCTCATGCATAGTAATAAATAACACTGCAACTGTATTGACCACAGATTTACACATGTACCCTAACTCCCTTTTCATATATTATTGGATGACATATTTTCTTTTCAAGCTATATTAAATTTCAGTCTCTAAATTTTAATAATATGCTTTGAATCTTAAGAGGTTTAATAAATGTTTGTCATTTTCATGATTTATGTCTATCTTTGAGGTTCCATTTCCATTACAAATAGATAATTCAAATAAAAAATAATTGAGGTAGGTTCTCATGTATGTCCTGGATGACTCTGAACTTGCTACAAAGCTGAAGATGATCTCAAACTACTGATCCTCCACCCATGAGTTACGAATGTGGACATGTCACTTTACAGGACAAATTCTGTTACTTTTCCTAATGATAGAACTTCTGCCACAGTAGTAAACGAAGGTGTCCTTCCTCAGTAAATAAATGGGTATCTCACCCATGTCACCTACAAAAATGCACAATTTGAAAATCCTTTATATCATGGAGAGAGCAGAGCCAGAAGCACCACTGTGAACCCTTCTGATGAACCCAGCTGGAGGCATGGGTGTGTGGAAATCATACAACAACACCCAATCATGACCCCTGATCAAAATTCCTCTTCCTTCCCTCAGAAACATCCTATCTTTCTCTATGTTCATAAGACACTTACTTTCTTAATAAACTTTAATTTTAATGTGTATTAAGTACTGAAAATTTAAATGACAGTGATTATTTGAAATCATATTAAGTTGAACATGTTTTAAGATGCACCATAAAAGTTTATAAGCCAGTGGTTATCTCAAATTACATTTGTGAGATGCTCATATGTCAGACAAAATTACTGACACATAATTACTGACATGCATGAGGTCCTTGTATAGTTACAAATAACATATGGCACAGAAAACATGACACATATGCACAGTTAAACAGTAATAAACTAACATTACTAAAATGTGTTCATTTCACTAACAAAATTATATGTGTGATTGAGAATTATATATATATTTCCCAGGATCATCCTTAACTGTTACAATGAAAACTTCCTAAAAATCTTCTATCTGGTCAACTTTTTCTGTGCAATCCTACCAATTCTGTCAACTCCTAGCAGACAAAAATGTTCAAAGATTTATAGTCAACCATGATACTAAATTTAAAATTCAAAGTATTAGTATAGCAGAAGACTGGTCATTAGAAATTGAACTTCAGCTCATGCTGAGTGGTTCTCTGATTGGTCTCTATATTAGAGTCACTATGGAATATCTGACCATTCTGATGCTTTCACACTCCTTTCATAGACCCTTGTTTAATTGGCCTGTGTTGGCCCTCAAACATGGCATCCTCTTCAGCCCATCAGGAGATACAAATTTACATCAGTGTTGAAGGCCAGTGGACTAATTGTAGTCCATCATTCTAACAAGGCAACAGTAGTCAGTTATAGGTAGTGCACAGAACAACAATGATAGTTCATCATATTTTATGTTTGTTTATTTTAAGAAGAACATTTTAAGTTCACTATACTTTATCAATCCTTGACCTGTCAATCCATTTCAACTACAAAAAAAAATCTGATGCAGAATTTGTTAAATTTAATGAAGTTATTGTGAATAAATGTTTATTAAACACCCATGAATCCATTTTCCTCAGACACCATAGTGCATTGGCGTATACAAGCCATTTATTCAGTCAGTCCATCATTTATTAGGTATTCATGTGCATTCACTACACATAAGGCTATAACCTTAGGTATGAAAGAGATTAAAATGAAAGGCAATGATATTTACCACTGATCACAAGAACAGCCCAACATGCAGCTGACTCAGTGAAACAGCAGGGAAATCTCTAAAAGCAAAGAAATGACCATCTGCTTTTGAAGACAAGAGGTAGGTCAGTAATACCAGCTTTGAAGCACAAGGACTGCAAACACCAGGCCAGAAAAGATGTTCAGGAATGACAATCAGAGAAGAGAGGAACTGTTTGCTTACTTTGGGGATATGGCAATAGCACAGGCTAGGCATAAGGACAACCATCAAAATAGAATTTTGCAGACATATTGGGCAATTGAAAATATGGGATGTTGGTTGTGTAAAAGAGATGGGACATGGATTTGTTTAAAAGGAAGTATAATGCAAAGTTGAATACTAATAGAGAATACTAATACAGAAACATATTTGCACAGATAAGGAATTCTGATATTTTACAATACAGAGGGGTGCTAATAATAATTACCGTGCATGGTGACTTATACTGTTAGCACATAAGAGGCTGATGGAGGAATATTTCCATGCATAAAAGCTAGCTTGGGCCACATGGTGAGATCTAGTCCAACCTGGGCTATAAAGTAAGAAACATTAAAATTTTATCTTTTTATTTTTTTAACAATAGCTCTGTATGCATTTTGTGGAGAAGTACAAGAGAGTACCTCAAGGCTTAAAGAGTAAATGGTAGAAAAATTGCTCTCTCACCTAAATTGGTGGGTACATATTGGGCATGCATGTTGAATTGTACTTTGAGCCCCTTTAATGTAGATGACTAATACTTGATAATGAATATTTGAATGACAGTGTACTTTAGAATGTACTCCAAGTTTCAGTGTCACACAATAAGTTTTGGTGTTCAGGAAGAGATAATGAATTCATAGAGCTGTGTTTAAAATCTAGAAATTTAGTTTAAAACTTGTCAGGAAAGCACTCTTTGTACAAAGTAGGACTCAGGACAGGAGCAAACACACCAGCCCACAACTAACAGCCCACAGTTTCTCTAAGAATTAGTATTAATTCCAGGTGGCAGCTCACGTAGATAAAAGCCATTTGTGGTTCATTTGAGGAACAGGTAAAATATCAACTTGCCCTAACACATCCTGCATTAGTTTGAAACATCTATCTAGTTCAGAATTGATACTCTGTTGCTTGCAAGTCAGTCTCAGCCTAGTTCTTGATATTGAAAATCAAGTTTTAACGGAGCACAGCCATGCTCATTCTTTTGCATTTACACATGGATGTTCATATGCTGCAAGAAGAGAGTAAAATATTTGTGACAGAGACCAGATGGGCTGTAAATGTAACGATATCTAGTCCTTTCAGAAAAATAAAAAAGCAAAAAGCTTGCCAACTCTTAATCTAGCAGTGAGTATGATATCCACTATAATGTTCCAGTTAAAATGAAAAATACCTAGTGTTGGAGTTAAGAGCCCTGGCAGAGGACTCTGGTTTCAATACCCAGAACCCCATGGATGTCTGTAGCTCCTATCCAAGGCAATGAGATAACCTCCTCTGACCTCCTCAGGCATTCATACACATAGTGCACAGGTCCAAATGTAGGCACAATGCCCTTACACCTAAAACAATATTTTAAAAATAAAAATAATCAAAATAAAATTTTCTTATAGCTGAGATTTATAATGAATTAAGCCTAAACTCCTAACAATACATTAGTGCAAGCATACAAGCCCTCAAAGCACTACATGCAGATTCAAACTGAAACTGTGCTATTTTTACAAGTAACTTGGAAAGATTCTTAAAGTTTTCTACACATGACCATAGAGTTTAGTACTGACAATGGTTTATTACAGGATACCATGGACAATATTCTATTCCATAGTGAATATGAAGAATGACCAGGGACTTGTACAATATGCAATTTGTGTAGCTCATGTGGTTCATGAATATTTGAGGATAATATTTGCCCATGGCAGGATTAAGGGGAAAGCTCAGTGATTGGCAGAGCCTAATGCAATGTATATGCATTCAGTAAGGAAGTGATCATGACAGATCGCCAGAGGCTTACCAATCATGTCTCATATCTGACTCTCTAATTGAACTTTAATTGCACACAAAGTCATCTGCTGAAGGTTAGTATTTCTGAGTCTCCCCAGTAGGTATATGTTGTCATATGATGAAATCTGGGGAAAGATGTGTGAATTAAGGGATAAGTGCAATTGTTTGAATAATTGCATAAGGAAAATAATTGCATAAACAAATTAATTACATATTATCTTTGATTGGAGGTAATTCATCTTTTCTTACATTCTGTTCCCTTTCTCAAGGAATATTCCAGAAGGAAAGAAAGAAAATAAGCACTAACTATGAAAATGAAGATGAATACATAAACATGGGAAGAAACAAAAAGAAAGACAATGTAGGTCCTTGGATGTTCTGAATAATAGAATTTCTAAATCACATCATAAAAGCTAACTGATACATGAAGGAGAAATAAACACTTAGCCTTTTTAAGCCATTGTATTTTATTGTATAGATGTGTAGTTTACATATATGTTCTTACATATATTTGCATCTACATATTTTGTATATAATTCACATAGAATTAACCCATGTGTATTTTAACTATAGTGCTCTTTATGTTTGATTTTAGTAATGAATAAGTCTGGCACACTCTGAAAATTGCCTTGTATCCCTTGGAGATCACTCTCTCTAGGCTTTGTCTTCATACTTCTATCATAATGTTACCTTTTGACTGTGTGGTGTTTTTGTCAGAGCTCTGACATAGTCATCTGAACTAATCCAGACATTATCACCAGAGCTTTTGTCAGTTCACACCAAACTCCGGGCCAGTGGTCCAGAAGACATAGTTTTTGATGAGGAATGTGTGTCAAGGGAAAAGCAGAGATATGTGAAGCATATAACTAATATGGATTAAAGAAAAGTTTTAGGCCAGTGGTTTAAAAAGCTATTGTGGAATGTGGAGAGGTTTTAGATAGTGGGCTAAAGGTCATATTGATCTTACAGAGGACTTGAGTTCAATTCTTTGTATCCATATCAGGCAAGACAAAAATGCCTGTAACTTAAATCCAGATAATTAGATGCCTTTATCGTCCATAGTCACCTGCACTCCTGTGTATATGCACCCACATGTGCACACATACATAATTAAAAATAAATCTAAAACCAAAACTATTAGGGAAAACGATTTGCTTGAGTGTATGGAATCTCAACAAGGGAGGGACTACAGTTCATCCACCAAAGAATCTACAGCACCTGTAACAGGCTCGTAGTTTCCATGGCTTCTCAATATAAGATAAATGTGTGACTGGATGAGGGAACAAAGAAGAACTTTATTCATTTCAGTTATTTCCTAGTCAGACACTGAACTTGAAACACTTGTTATTGTACTAGGAAACAAAGGCTAACAGCAAACATTAGGCAGCTTTTCACGAAGTTAGAAAAGAAATAAATATATTCAGTGACAGCATGTTTGTGGAAAAAGGGCTGATCTTCTAAAATAATTAGCAAAGTATAACAGAAATAAAAGAAAAAATAATGCTCAATGTTTTGAAAACCCTCTGGAGATGAGCATTTATATTTGACATTTAAACCTACCTCTGTTATAGTTTTTTTCAACTACTGCTATCCAGCATAAGAGTAAATAACAAACAGTCTGATGGAGAGTAAACAAGACAAATAAGGTACCACAGGGAGGGGAGGTCAAGAAACTAGGCATCCAGAAAGAAACCAACTCTCAGCATCCTTGCTAGCAGCAGCCTGGACACCAACAGCCCTGCTAGCAGGGTCTCAGTGCATGTGTAATAATTAATTTTTCTCCCATTGCTACTTGTTAAGGACTCAACATACACCAGTCATCATTCAACCAGTCAAGGATTGTTCTAGAAGCTGCAAGTACAATGGTAGACCCTGAGTTGTCCACTAGGATTGTCCTAGAAGACATTCAGGGAAGCACACAAGTAATTATCATAGATGAAAAGACTGCACATCTTGAGTTCTCATGACAATCCCAATTTAAGTCTATTGCTAACTATAACTTTTGCCAGAATCCTTTCACTTTCCATAGTAGCTGGGAGATGAGTATTGTGCCAGTATTCAAATCTTAATGAAATCTCTCAAGATAGAGTTTGAGTATACTTGAAGAATTCACAGAGAATTTCACACAGAACAAGCATTTCAAGTGGAAATAAAATTCAATGTGAACCAGGAATGTAAGAGCAGGATTGAGCACTTCAGCAAGAAGGGATCTGTAGACAGAGTTTCAGGATTAAGAAAAAGCATAGTGCTTTTTTAGGGGAAAAAAAAAAGCAGGTGATGGAAATGAAGGAGCTTAAAATGAGACTTTGTGAATGACTTTTTTGTAGTATCAGGGGGATGGACCAGTTGGTAAAGTGTTAGCTTTGCAAGCATGAGAACCTGAACTTGATCCCAAGAACCCATTTCTAAAAGCACAACACAGTGGAATGTGCTGGGAACACTAATGCTGATGGGAAGATCAAAGAGGGCTTGCACCATGCTAGCCAGGAAGCCTATTCTACATGGTGAGTTCAGACCAAGGGGAGACCGTTTTTCAAAAGCAAGGGGAATGATTCCTGAGGAATGTTAGCTGAGGTTTCATCAGCTGCTATATGCATGTGTGCCCATGTGAACACACACACACACACACACACACACACACACACACACACACAAAGAATTTATGTATTTATGTGCAGTATAAGAGAACAATAAAGGGTGAAAAAAGGTGAGATACTGAATACCTTAGCATAGTCTGTCTTTCTTTGGACAGTTTCTTTAACACCATTTGACTAGAGCATGATTCAACATTTACACAAGGATAAGAACAAAATAACATAGGATAACATGCTAGATATAGGATGTGACAATAAAGCACTTTAAACTATGATATTTTTCTTCAAAATTTGGTAAAAGGAGATTTAAAATCAGGAGATAGGAAGGAGAGGTTTGATAGTAAACAAAGAAACTAAACAGAGTAACAAATCCAAAAAAAAAGTGTCTAAGAATCATCTAATATGTGCTTTATAGATACAATTTCTTATGTTTTACTTATAGGCTCCTGACATTCAAAATAAGATGAAAGTGAAGAATAAATATCTACAGTCATGAAACGTGTATGCTGCTACCACTTTGAATCCTACTTCAGTGTCAGTGAAATGATGCAAGCTGATGTGCCACTCATTATTCAAGGTATTAGAAACCATTCCCCTATAATTTTGTTGAAGAATTAATTTATGAAATTCCTAGGCAAATGGATGGACCTGGAGGGCATCATCCTGAGTGAGGTAAACCAATCACAAAAGAACTCACATGATATGCACTCACTGATAAGTGGATATTAGCCCAGAAACTTAGAAAACCCAAGATACAAGATACAATTTGCAAAAACATGAAACTCAAGAAGTATGAAGACCAAAGTGTGGACACTTTGCCCCTTCTTAGAATTGGGAACAAAACACCCATGGAAGGAGTTACATAGACAAAGTTTGGAGCTGAGACAAAAGGATGGATCATCTAGAGACTGCCATACCGGGTAGCCATCCCATAATCAGTCTCCAAATGCTGACACCATTGCATACACCAGCAAGATTTTGCTGAAAGGACCCTGGTATAGCTGTCTCTTGTGAGGCTATGCTGGGGTCTGGCAAACACAGAAGTGGATGCTCACAGTCAGCTATTGGATGGAACACAGGGCCCCCAACGGAGGAGCTAGAGAAAGCACCCAAGGAGCTAAAGGGGTCTGCAACCCTATGGGTGGAACAACAAGATGAACTAACCAGTACCCCTGGAGCTTGTGTCTCTATCTGCATATATATCAGAAGATAGCCTAGTCGGCCATCATTGAGAAGAGAGGTCCCTTGGTCTTGCAAACTTTATATGCCTCAGTACGGGGGATCGCCAGGGCCAAGAAGTGGGAGTGGGTGGGTAGGGAGTTCGGGGGGAGGAGGGTCTGGAGGACTTTTGGGATAGCGTTTGAAATGTAAATGAAAAAAATTACCTAATTAAAGAAAATGAATAAATTTAAAAAAAAAAAAAAGAAACCATTCCCTAAGTCACCAGTGAGACAATGATGGTAAGGACAGCTCATTGAGTGGAGTAGCATGTGAAGAACTATGTCAAATGTGTGCTTCTGCCTGCTCAGCTGCTATAAGTTGGTCCCTTAGCTTTATTTGAATGCTAAGGAGACTGAAGCACAGAATGAAGTATCTTGCAGTAAAATTGACATGTAACGCTACATCACATTCAACTTTAACTGTGCAACCTCTAGGAGAAAAAAATGAAGTGTATGATAAGATATAGATAAGCAAATAATTAAATGACAAATAGTAACTCTCTCCATTGCAACAATATTAAGGACACACAGACTGGAACCAGCTAAATGAAAGTACAGGAATACTGACCATAACTGGGTAACAGCATGTGAGGATTTACAGGCTTGTATGAGCCTAACATGATCATGCAGAGCAAAAGTCAATTTGACTATAATGTTGAGAGCAAAGAAAACAGAAGAAATGTTTAATGTTTTATCAGAAGGCAGAGTCCAAATGAAGCAAGATATTAGTCAAATTATCAAATTTCAATTTTATTATAAGCACAAAAAGGATAGTATTGAAGCATTTTAAACCAAGAGCATAGTTTCTATGCTTTTTTTTTTACATCCTCGTTTTAGTATACTGTACAAATCTGGTTTAGAACAAAAGTTTTAGAAAATTGACAGTTCTTAACAACACTAATGGAGGGCAATTTTTTCATGTGGCTCTTCAGTAGTGTCATAGTGGGATAGAAGGCACAAAGGCCATGGAAAGGAAAAGTAAGATATGCTAAATATATTTCAGAACATTGTCAGTTTTCATGCCAATGAAAATATAACTCCACTATTCACATCACCACATACTTGAATAACTAACCAACAATAATGAGAACAATATTTAAAGTCATAACATCAATCATTAGTACATATTTTTAGAATTTCCCCCAAGCTTAAATAAAATAAATCATTCTGGCAGTATATTTTCACCTAATCAATCAATTCCTTACTCAAATTTTATAGAAACTAATACTTATGCCTTTAAGAGAAATAAACCCTGACAAAAGACTGTGTTTCTTTAGTGACCCATCTCAAATACAAATTGTGCATGAGAGCAAAGATAAAAATAGAGTCAGCCTCTGACATAGAAAATCATAAGAGAGAAGGGATGGAAGGATATGCTCCCAGAAATTTTTTTATGCCTTTTCCAGAAGAAGCCCTGAGTTACTGGATTCTGTACCAGAGTAGACACATATTGCAATGAAGATAAAAGGGACAATTTGGACTCAGTTCAAAGTCTACTCATAAAGTAGCTAGTAAGTCATCCAGGAGACATTTACAAGACATGATTTAAGTGTGTGGAATGTGGTCCCTGTTGCCTTCCTCTATTGTACAAAGGAGTACCCAAGATCCCCTAACATGACAGGCCAGAGAGTAAATCCACATCATGCCAAAAGCACAGATTAAAAGGCATTATGTGCCATCTTGATTCAGTTGCATTAATATCTGACTTTTAATTTTTTTTTAATTATTGGTTTTACAGCTCAGTAAGCATTGTCAACCATAAATCAATGTTCAAGTCAACATAGCTGTATAGCTTTTGCTTGGGAAATCTGTCTTACTCTATGCTTTCACTGCAAAAATCTTGTAGCTTTGTGTTTATTGCTTTGTGGGTATTTTGTAATGAAGCAGTCACCAAGCCCTCATATCTGGCACTATTTTTTGTGGAAGTGGTAAAGTAAACAAATCAGAGAAAGCAGGAACATAGTTAGTCCTTATTTATCATAAAACCCTGAGTTATGCATTTAAAAATAACAAATAATGAATGACTCAGCTCAAAATGTAAGAAAAAAATAGCACTGGGCAGTGATTTTAGTATTTAGTACAAGTTAGAAATAATTCTAGATGAAAAGTGTTAGTATAATCATTATGCAAAAGTACTTATTGAATCTGGAAAGATGAGTTTCTGTTTAAGAGCATGTTTAAGCACTTGCAGAAAACCTGAGCTTAATTCTCAGAACCTACATCAGGTGGCTCTTAATTGCTTGTATCTCTGGATGCAACCTAGCCTTCTTCTGGTCTCTATTAGAACATGCTCTCAGCTGCATTCATATACACCCATGTGCATGTGCATGTGCATGTGCATAAGCACATGTACACACACACACATACACACACACAAATACACAAAATTAAAAATTTTAAAGGTAATGGTATTCTGTTATGCTTACAGACAGAATACTAGTATTACTGTCCTGAGACACCCTACTCAGTTGCTGACCAAAATAGATACAGAGACCCACAGCATTCTATTTTTTTTTTTTTAGCATAAAGCCTACCCTAACAAAGAACTGCTATTCACGCCTCAACTGAAACCACTGACTTGAAAGAAATACTTCCGTTTTTCAGAAGTCTTGAAACTTGTTTTTGTAATACTTAAAAATACTAGTTTTTACAAGTTATTTTCCTTGGAGAAGGAAGGACTCATTATCCTTGCAAGACAAGCTAGAGCTTTCAAAACTTTTCTTTACAACACGCAAGATTAAATGCTGCAATAAATGAGTTAATGGAAAGTTTAATTATAGTATTCAATCCTTCTAATGATTTTAAGTCACCAGGTTACCCATTATAAATGTCTATATAAAAGCATGGGAATTAGCTAGACAGGAGTGGTCTCTTTCACCTTTGTTTTTACAGTGGCATCCTCAAAGAAAGTGGTTTGTTGTTGCTTTTGTTTGTTTGTTTGTTTGTTTGTTTTAAATAAACTTTGAAGTTTGTATAGTGATTATCCAAACCAAATTACATAATTCATTCTGTGTTAACCACTTAAAACAGAATGGTGGGGCGTAGAGTCAGCGGACACCCCCAAGGTCCCTAGAGGACTCTCCATGCGACCTTAAGACCTCTGGTGAGTAGAACACAATTTCTGTTCCAATCCAATTGCGCGGGACCTGAGACAGCATTAGGGAAGCAGAAAACCAGCCTGAACAGGGTCACAAGTCCCTTCCGGTTGGCACCAGTACCTGGTCACCTTGTGCACAGAGTTGGTAGACACCCTCACAGTCCCTAAAGGACTCTCCACATGATCTTACAACCACTGACCAGACAGCTCCACGCTCCTCAAAGGAGACACCACTTCCAGGCACTGTAACACACCCAGGATCTTTGGCAACAGGATAAAATGAGCTTGGTCACACCAGTATTTCAGGGTCTCAGAGGAACTTGACTGCCAAGAACTCTGACACACCCAGAATCTCAGTTTCACAAGAGCCCACGATCAAAGGATCACAGAGAAAGCTGGACTCTGAGGACTCCTGAATCAACTGGGATTATAGGAAGGACAGGTTACAATCAGATATATTGAGGACAGCAAATACTTGAGATAATCAGATGGCAGGAGGCAAGCCTAAGAACAGAAGCAATAGAAACCAAGGTTACTTGGCATCATCAAAACCAAATTCTCACACCATAACAAGTCCTGGATACACCATCACACCAGAAAAGCAAGACATGGATCTAAAGTCACTTCTTATGATGATGATGGAGGACTTTAGAAGGAAATACAGGAAAACACAGGAAATCAGCTAGAAGCCTTTAAAGAGGAAACACAAGAATGCCTTAGAGAGTTACAGGAAAACAATACCAAACAAGAGATGGGATTGAACAAAACCATCCAGGATCTAAAAAGGGAAATAGAAACAATAAAGAAAACCCAAACAGAGACAACTCTGGAGATAGAAACCCTAGGAAAGAAATCAAGAACCATAGATATGAGCATCAGCAACAGAATACAAGAGATGAAAGAGAGAATCTCAGGTGAAAAAGATTCCATAGGGAACATGGACACAACAATAAAAGAAAATGCAAAATGAAAAAAGAACATGGACACAACAATAAAAGAAAATACAAAATGAAAAAAGATACTCAGAACATCCAGAATATCCAGGACAAAATGAGAAGACCAAACCTATGGATAATAGGAGTAGATGAGAATGAAGATTTTCAACTTAAAAGGCCAGAAAATATCTTCAACAAAATTAGAAAAGAAAAATTTCCATACCTAAAGAAAAAGATGCCCATGAGCGTACAAGAAGCCTACAGAACTCCAAATAGATGGGACCAGAAAAGAAATTCCTCCTGACACATAATATTCAGAACAACAAATGCACTAAATAAAGACAAAATATTAAAAGCAGCAAGGGAAAAAGGTCATGTAACATATAAAGGCAGTTCTATTAGAATTACTCCAGACTTCTCACTAGAGACTATGAAAGCCAGAAGATCCTGGACAGATGTTACACAGACACTAAGAGAACACAAATGTAGCCCAGGCTACAATACCCAGCCAAACTCTCAATTAGCATAGATGGAGAAACCAAGGTATTCCATAACATAACCAAATTTACACAATATCTATCCAGGAATCTAGCCCGTCAAAGGATAATAAAAGAAGAAGAAGAAAAAAAAAAACAATAGAAGGACAGAAACTATGACCTAGAAAAAGCAAGAAAGTAATCCTTCAACAAACCTAAAAGAAGACAGCCACAAGAACAGAATGCCAACTCTAACAACAAAAATAAGAGGAAGCAACAATTACTTTTCCTTAATATCTCTTAATATCAATGGACTCAATTCCCCAATAAAAAGACATAGACTAAGAGACTGGCTACACAAACAGGACCCAACATTTTTCTGCTTACAGGAAACCCATCTCAGGAAAAATACAGACACTACCTCAGAGTAAAAGGCTGGAAAACAATTTTCTATGCAAATGGTCTGAAGAAACAAGCTAGAGTAGCCATTCTAATATCGAATAACATTGACTTCCAACCCAAAGTTATCAAAAAAGATAAGGAGGGGCACTACATACTCATCAAAGGTAAAATCTTCCAAGAGGAACTCTAAATAGTGAATACCTATACTCCAAATGCAAGTGTAGCCACATTCATTAAAGAAACTTTAGTAAAGCTCAAAACACACATTGTACCTCACACAATAATATTTGGAGACTTCAACACCCCACTTTCATCAGTGGACTGATCTTGGAAACAGAAACTAAAAGAGACAAGATGAATCTAACAGAAGTTATGAAACAAATGGATTTAATACATATCTATAGAACATTTTGTCCTAAAACAAAAAGATATACCTTTCTCAGCACCTCATGGTACCTTCTCCAAAATGACCATATAATTGGTCACAAAACAGGCCTCAACAGATACAAAAATATTGAAATTGTCCCATGCATCCTATCAGATCACCATGGACTTAGGCTGATCTTCAATAACAACATAAGTAATAGAAAGCCAACATTCACCTGGAAACTGAACAACACTCTCGTCAATGGTACCATGGTCAAGGAAGGAATAAAGAAAGACATTAAAAACTTTTTAGAGTTTAATGAAAATGAAGTCACAACATACCCAAACTTATGGGACACAATGAAAGCATTTCTAAGAGGAAAACTCTTGAGTGCCTCCAAAAAGAAACTAAAGAGAGCACACACTAGCAGCTTGACAACACACCTCGAAGCTCTAGAACAAAAGCAAGCAAATTCACCCAAGAGAATAGATGACAGGAAATAATCAAACTCAGGGGCGAAATCAACCAAGTGGAAATAAGAACTATTCAAAGAATCAACCAATCGAGGAGCTGTGTTTTTGAGAAAAATCAACAACATAGAAAAACCCTTAGCCAGACTTACTAGAGGGCACAGGGACAGCATCCTAATTAACAAAATCTGAAATGAAAAGGGAGATATAACAATAGATCCTGAAGAAATCAAAAACACCATCGGATCCTTCTATAAAAGGCTATACTCAACAAAACTGAAAACATGGATGAAATGGACAAATTTATAGACAGATACCAGGTACCAAAGTTAAATCAGGATCAAATTAATGACCTAAACAGTACTATGCCCCCTAAAGAAATAGAAGCAGTCATTAATAGTCTCCCAACCAAAAAAAGCCCAGGACCAGATGGGTTTAGTGCAGAGTTCTATCACACCTTCAAGGAAGATCTAATTCCAGTTCTTCTCAAACTATTCCACCAAATAGAAACAGAAGATACTCTACCCAATTCATTCTATGAAGCCTCAATTACTCTGATACCTAAAACACAGAAAGACACAACAAAGATAGAGAACTTCAATATCCCCTTATGAATATTGATACAAAAAATACCCTATAAAATTTTCATTAACCGAATCCATGAACACATCAAAATAATCATCTCTCCTGATCAACTAGGTTTCATTCCATGGATGCAGGGATGGTTTAATATATGAAAATCCATCAACCTAATCCACTATATAAACAAACTCAAAAACAAAAACCACATGATCATCTCATTAGATGCTGAGAAAGCATTTACAAAATCCAACACACATTCATGAATACAAGTCTTGAAAAGATCAGGAATTCAAGGCCCATACCTAAACATGATAAGAGCAATCTACAGGAAACCAGTAGCCAGCATCAAAGTAAGTGGTGAGAAGCTGGAAGCAATCCCACTAAAATCAGGGACTACACAAAGGTGCCCACTCTCTCCCTACCTATTAAATATAGTACTTGAAGTCCTAGCCAGACCAAGTCAACAACAAAAGGAGATCAAGGGGATACAAATTGGAAAGAAAGAAGTCAAAATATCACTATTTGCAGATGATTAGAAAGTATATATAAGTGACCCTAAAAATTTGACCAAAGAACCCCTAAACCTGATATATAGCTTCAATGAAGTAGCTGGATATATAATCAACTCAAAAAAATCAATAGCCTTTCTCTCCACAAAGGATAAAAAGGCTGAGAAAGAAATTAAGGAAACAACACCCTTCACAATAGTCACAAACGATATAAAATCCCTTGGTGTGACTCCTACTAAGGAAGTGAAAGATCTATATGATAAGAACTTCAAGTCTCAGAAGAAAGAAATCAAAGAAGATCTCAGAAGATGGAAATATCTCCCATGGTCATGGATGGGCAGGATCAACATTGTAAAAATGGCTATCTTGCCAAAAGCAATCTACAGATTCAATGCAATCCCCATCAAAATTCCAACTCAATTCTTCAAAAAATTAGAAAGGGCAATCTGCAAATTCATCTGGAATAACAAAAAACCTAGGATAGCCAAAACTATTCTCAATGATAATAGAATCTCTGGTGGAATCACCATGCCTGACCTAAAACTGTACTACAGAGCAATTGTGATAAAAATTGCATGGTACTGGTATAGTGACAGAGAAGTAGACCAATGGAATAGCATTGATGACCCAGAAAAGAACCCACACAGCTATGGTCACTTGATATTTTACAAGGGAACTAAAACCATCCAGTGGGGGAAAAAGACAGTATTTTCAACAAATGGTGCTGGCACAACTGAAGGCTATCATGTAGAAGAATGTGAATTGATCCATTCTTTTCTCCTTGTACTAAGGTCAAATCTAAGTGGATCAAGGAACTCCACATAAAACCAGAGACAGTGAAACTTATAGAGGAGAAAGTGGGGGAATGTCTTGAATATATATGGGCACAGGGGAAAATTTCCTGAATAGAACAGTAATGGCTTGTGCTGTAAGATCAAGAATCAACAAATGGGACTTCATAAAATTGCAATGCTTCTGTAAGGCAAAAGACACTGTCAATAAGACAAAAAAGGCCACCAACAGATTGGGAAAGGATCTTTACCAATCCTATATCAGACAGGTGACTAAAAAGAAACTTTAGTAAAGGTCAGAGCACACATTGCACCTCACACAATAATATTTGGAGACTTCATGACCCCACTCTCATCAATGGACAGGTCCTGGAAAAAGAAACTAAACGGAGACACAAGGACACTAACATATTTTATGAAACAAATGGATTTAACAGATATCTACAGAACATTTTATCCTAAAACAAAAGGATATACCTTCTTCTCAGCACTACATGGTACCTCCTCCAAAAATGATCATATAATCAGTCATAAAACAGGCCTCAACAGATCCAAATTGTTGAACTTATTCCATGCATCTGATCAGATCACCATGGACTAATGCTGATCTTCAATAACAGCATAAATAATAGCCAACATTCACATGGAAACTGAACAACACTCTACTCAATGATTCCTTGCTCATGTATGACATAAAAAAAGTAATTAAAGGCTTTTTAGAGTTTAATGAAAATGAAGCCACAACATACCCAAACTTATGGGACACAATGAAGGCAGTCCTAAGAAGAAAATTCATAGCCCTCTGTTCCTCCAAAAAGAAATAAGAGCTTACTCTAGCAGCCTGACAGCACATCTAGAAGCTCTAGAACTAAAGGAAGCAAATTTAACCAAAAGTGTAGATGGCAGGAAATAATCAAACTCAGGAATGAAACCAACCAAGTGGAAACAAAAAGAACTATTCATAGAATCAACCAAACGTGGAGCTGGTTCTTTCAGAAAATCAACAACATAGATAAACCCTTAGCCAAATTTACTAGAGGGCACAAGGAGAGTATCCAAAATAGCAAAATCAGAAATGTAAAAGAGGACATAATAACAGATCCTGAGGAAATCCAAAGCATCATCAGATCCTTCTACAAAAAGCTATACTCAACAGAACTGGAAAACTTGGATGAAATGGACAATTTCCTAGACAGATACCAGGTACCAAAGTTAAATCAGGATAAGATAAATGATCTAAACAGTCACATTTCCCCTAAAGAAATAGAAGCAGTCATCAATAGTCTCCCAACTAAAAATGCCCAGGACCAGATGGGTTTAGTGCAGAGTTCCATTAGACCTTCAAAGAAGACCTAATTCCAATTATCCTGAAACTATTCCACCAAATAGAAACAGAAGGTCCTCTACCCAATTCATTCTATGAAGCCACAATTACTCAAATACCTAAATCACACAATGATCTAACAAAGAAAGAGAAGTTCAGACCAATTTCCCCTATGAATATGGATGCAAAAATATTCAGTAAATCCTTGCAAACCGAATCCAAGAACACATCAAAATGATTATCATTCATGACCAAGTAGGCTTCATCCCAGGGATGCAGGGATGGTTTAATATATGGAAATCCATCACCGAAATCCACTGTATATACAAACTCAAAGATAAAAAACACAGGATCATCTCATTAGATGCTTATAAAACATTTGACAAAATCTAACACCCACTCATGATAAAAGTCATGGAAAGTTTAGGAATTCAAGGTCCATACCTAAACATAATAAAAGCAATATACAGCAAAGCAGTAGCCAACATCAAACTAAATGGAGAGAAACTCAAAGCAATCCCATGAAAATCAGGCACTAGATAAGGCTGCCTTTTTTCTCCCTACCTATTCAATATAGTACTTGAAGTTCTAGCCAGAACAAGTCAACAACAAAACTAGATCAAGGGGATACAAATTGGAAAGGAAAATGTCAAAATATCACTACTTGCAGAAGATATGATAGTATATATAAGTGACCCTAAAAATTCCACCAGAGACCTCCTTAATCCAATAAACAGCTTCAGGGCAGTAGCTGGATATAAAATTACCTCAAACTAATCAATGGCCTTTCTCTACACAAAGGACAAATGGGCTGAGAAAGAAACAACACCCTTCACAATAATCACAAATAATATAAACTCCCTTGGTGTGACTCTAACTAAGGAAGTGAAAGATCTGTATGATAAAAACTTCAAGTCTCTGAAGAAAGAAATCTAAGAAGATTTCAGAAGATAGAAAGATCCCCTATGCTCATGGATTGGCAGGATTAGTATAGTCAAAATGGCTATCCTGCCAAAAGCAATCTACAGATTCAATGAAATCCCCATCAAAATTCCAACTCAGTTCTTTATAATAGAGTAAGAAAGGGCAATCTGGAATAATAAAAAACCCAGGATAGCAAAAACTATTCTCAACAATAAAAAAAAAAAAAAAAAAAAACCCTCTGGTGGAATCACCATGCCTGACCTCAAGGTGTACTACAGAGCAATCGTGATAAAAACTGCATGTAACTGATACAGTCACAGACAGGTAGATCAAAGTAATAGAATTGAAGAACCAGAAATGAATCCTCAAACCTATGGCCTCTTGGTCTTTGACAAGGGAGCTAAAACCATCCAGTGGGGAAAAAAGACAGCATTTTCAACAAGTGGTGCTGGCACAACTGGCAGTTATCATGTAGAAGATTTCAAATTGATCCATTCTTATCTCCTTGTACAAAGCTCAAATCTAAGTGGATCAATAATTCCACATAAAGCCAGAGGCAATGAAATTTGTAGAGAAAGTGCTGAAAAGCCTCGAAGATATGGGCACAGGGGAATAATTCCTAAACCGAACAGAAATGGCTTGTTCTGTAAGATCAAGAATTGACAAATGGAACCTCATAAAATTGCAAAGCTTCTGTAAGGCAAAAGACACTGTCAATAAGACAAAGAGGACACCAATGATTTGTAAAGGATTTTTACCAGTCCTAAATCAGATAGGAGACTAATATCCAATCACAAGAAAATCAAGAAGGAATTCCAATGCCTGGATACTGCATTCCTCCTTAGAATAGGGAACAAAATACCCATGGAAGGAGTTACAGAGACAAAGTTTGGAGATAAGACAAAAGGATGGACCATCCAGAGACTGCCCCACCTGAAGATCCCTCCCAAATCATCCTCCAAACTCAGACACTATGGCAAAATCCAGTAAGATTATCTGAAAGGACCCTGATATACCTGTCTCATGTGAGGCTATGCCAGTGCTGGCAAATACAGAAGTGGACTCTCACAGTCATCTATTGGATTGAACATAGGGACGTCAATGGAGGAGCTAGATAAAAATAGAATTACTGCAGTGAATGGGTTGGTGTCTGACTGCAGATCACCTAAAATTAATGGACGCCTTCCTTTGGTACATAGAATATTCTTATAACAGTATTGTGTTTATGAACATTATCAAGAGAATATTTAATTCTTGCATAGTTTATTTGTTTCAATTCACATTTATAAGATGTGTCATCAAATTTCCAAAACAATATTCATATGAAGAGATTATATTTATTTTTTTCAAGATGAGTATGATTATTCTATATATTAAATACTTATAAATATTGGTAGTTCACATAATGTTCTCTCACTGCCATGCTCAGTTAAAATTCATAAACACTCTATTATTCTTTCCAAAGCAAATGTATGCATAGTGGTTTGAATAAGAATGGCTCACATGGGCTCATATATTTAAGCAGTTGGTCACCAGGGAGTGAATCTGTTTGAAAGGATTAGAAAGATTAGGAAGTTTGACTTTCTTGGAAGAAGTGTCACTAAAGTTAGGCATTGAGGTTTCAAAACCCATGTCAGGCACCATCTTTCTCTGCTTGCAAATCAGGATGAAGATCTCAGATACTGTTCTAGCACCATGCTTGGCATCATGCTCCCTGACATGATGGTGATAGATTGACATTATGACACTGCTAGATAGTTTGTTTTCATGGTGTCTTCACAAAAGTAGAACAATGACTAAGTTGGTATATATAAAACTTAAACTACCAGTTGGAATAACAAATAAAATGTGAACATAAATTTTATATTTTTCAGTATGCCATAAAATGGAAAGAAATGATCTAATTGCTCTCATGTCTACGTTTTATTTTCATTAGCAAATATTAGCTATATGCATTAATGGTTAAAATTGTGATGTTTTCACACTTTTGTGTATTGTATTTCAACTACACACATCTCCTGTGACCCTCTTTTATTCTCTCTCAGATCCATTAAATCCCTCTGTTCTATCTTTTTTGTTTATATAACCAAATGAGTACTCCAGGGTTTATTTATAGGAGTATAGTTGGGAGTTGGTTTACAAAAGTTTGTGTACCTCACTAATGGCTACAACACTGAAGAAATGAATGAATTTTCCTTCCTCCTTGATCATTATCTACATATAAATCTTCAGAAATGTGATACATATAAATTAAACATGCTTCAGAAACAATAGCCAGTATCCATCCTCACATTATTTTTAAAAATATTTCCCAGAACATTAGTCCAGGTGAGATAACAATAAACCAGATTTGCTATGGAAATCTCCCTGATAGCTACCCTGAAGATTTCGGTGGCATCTGGGTAAAAATATAGCAATCACCTAACAGAGGCAACCCATGTACAGACGCCGGCCCTGACCTTCAAGTTTTGAGACTTATTTCCAAAAGATAAATGTTTCTGTTGCAGAGTCATTTGGCAATCTGAGCTATGTCATAATTCAGAGAAATTTAATCACTTAAAAAATTTTTCTCTGTAGTTTCTACAACTAAGTAAATATATGCAATTAAAAGATCACAAATATTAGAATAATTTTATAAGGAGACAGTCTCAGAAAGAGTGAGAAGACAGGAGAGAATGTATCTAAAGCCGAATTGTGAAAATGAGATGTAGGAGTGTTTGAACCCCAAGAGACAGGGTCTTCTGCCTCATTTTCATTTTCTAGTGTCTTATCTTCTTACCAATCTTGGATAGGTAGCAAACACTATGGGTTCTTAAAAATAGTTGTTTTCTTTTATGAGAAAATCTGAATGAGCTTGAAGTTGATAAAAGGGCCCTAATGACCTTAACTTTTTGGCTATAAGTAACCAAAAACCATATGTGGTATGAAAATATGTCTTCATGGACCTTTTCTGTCCACAAAGAAAACTATAGAATGAATAATTTGTATATTCATATATGCAAATTATTATATACACATATACAGGTACATATATATTATATACATATATATTAAGTGTGAAGATTTTGACGAAGAAAAAAGTGTGAAAACATTGATTGTGAGTATACATGTTTGTGTACATGCATGCAAACCAACATATACTTTCATAGGTGTCATGTAAATGTAGCAACCATAAGTCAATATTGTATGTGCTTTTATACATTGCTTTTTACCTTGTTCATTGAAATAAAGTTATTCACTGACCCTATAGCTTATTAATTATGCTGCCTGCTCAGTAAGTTTCAGGGATCTACTCCGCTCTGCACTTCAGCACTGGGGTTATAGATGCTTACCTGTCCCACGTGGCTTTTCATGAGAGATGCATTCTGAACATAGTTCCTCATATTTATGCAGGAAGCATGGTACCAGAAGAGCCATTTGCATGGCCCTATTGATCATTCATTAAAATATTATTGGGAAATCATTTGTCATGACAAAGCTATGGTCATGAAAGGATAAAACATGGGCATGATAGGAACCCTTGAGTCATGAGTGCTTTGCCTCTATATGGACTGAGATCATAAAACATCAGACTTTTTAAAGAGGCTTACCCTTCTTTGAACATGTGAAGAATAGTGTTTCTGTCCTCCAGGGGATGCAGGCTTCGTCTTGGAAGCACATCCTTGTCTCTCACTGACTAGCCAGTCTGCTGCTACCTTACTCCTTTACTAATCAGACTCCAGAAACATGAGAAATATATTTTTCATTAGTATTACTCACTATTCTAATTTGGTCTATGCTACTGGGATAAGAATCATGATTCAAAGAAACTTGAAGAGAACTGGTTTACTTGGATTTTAGGTTGGAGTTTTTCATCCAGAGAAGCCAGGCAGCAGAGACCATGGAGAAATACTCTTTCCTGGCTTGACACAAATAGAGCTACCTGTCTCTTATGCCTCTCAGTGCCATGGGTGGTTCTGTCCATGGTTAGCTGGACCCCCCTCACACACATTATTAATTGAGGGAATGCTGCACAGACTTGCCTGTGTCATGGAAGAATTTCCTGAGTTGAGACTCCATTTGTATCATGTTCACTGAGACTAAACCAGCACAGTCAGCCTTGGACTTTTGCTTACAAAAGACCAAACAGTGCAAGTTAACTATTGTAACAGGACTAATGATGCACTAATCCTAGCCACACATTCAATTCAGGTTGCGGTTGAAAATACAAGACCCTGCCAGTCATGTCATAGCCTACATGTGTGCATAGTTAATATCCACCTCTGCCCATAGCAACAGGTACAGGCAAGGACCAAATAAAAATGAGAACCTTCTGACAAAAGATAAATAACAACATAAGTAAGAAAAAGGGCACCAAGTCCAAATGCCAATTCAGATGGCCACATACCTGCCACACAAATATAATATCTGAGTTCAGATCCTAGAACTCACATACAAACTGGGTGTGCTGGGTAATTGATAGTAACTTCAGAACTAGGACATGGGAAAAGGACCTTGGAGTTCACTGACCAACCTAACCAAACCAAGGAGCTGCACATTCAGTGAAATGCTGCCTAAAAGTAAAATGGCAGAAAGCTATGAAGGAAGTCACCCTTATGGATCCCTGCCCTCAAATGCATAGGGCCATTCATGAATGAGTAACCACATGGTCATGAACACATACATATGCATAGTCACATAAATATACCTCAAACGTGTGTGCATGCACTAATTCAGAACAGTAGATAGCAACTTGTGTATTTCAAATGAGAGAATTACAAAGTTTTTCTTTGCTTTAGCAGGTTTTAGAAGAATGATGGACTAGGTGTTGCACAAAGACCTGGAATTTCAACATGGCATCATTGCATAAATTACTAAAAATCTTATGTGGAGCACCTCCAGAGATATCAATTTCACACCTTTATAGTTGTCAAAACGTGAGCCACATTGCCCAACACTGGCAATACTGAAGCATTCTCAGTTATCTCTGCATACAGCAAGATAATGTTCTGGAAACTTGTGTATTTGTTGATAAACAGATTCTGTTAAGAAATGCCCTGCTTATGATCCAGCAATACCTCTCCTGGGCATATACCCAGAAGAAGTTCCAATTGGTAACATGAGCACATGCTCCACTATGTTCATAGCAGCCTTATGTATAATAGCCAGAAGCTGGAAAGAACCCAGATGTCCCTCAACAGAGGAATAAATACAGAAAATGTGGTACATTTACACAATGGAATACTACTCAGCTATTAAAAATAATGGATGTATGGAATTCTTGGACAAATGGATGTATCTGGAGAATATCATCCTTAGTGAGGTAACCCAATCACAAAAGAAGTCATTAGATATGCACTCACTGATAAGTGGATATTAGCCCAGAAACATAGAACACCTAAGATACAATTTGCAAAACACAAGAAAATCAAGAAGAGGGAAGTCCAATGCCTGGATACTTCATTCCTCCTTAGAATAGGGAACACATGAAAGGACTTACAGAGATAAAGCTTGGAGCTAAGATGAAAGGATGGACTATCCAGAGACTACCCCACCCGGGGATCCATCCTATAATCAGCCACCAACCCCAGACACTATTAAATATGACAGAAAGATTTTGCTGAAGGGACCCTGTTATAGCTGTCCTGTATGAGGCTATGCCAGTGCCTGGCAAATACAGAAGTGGATGCTCATAGTCATCTATAAGATGGAATACAGGGCTCCCAATGGAGAAGCTAGAGAAAGCACACAAGGATCTGAAGGGATCTGCAACCCTATAGGTGGAACAACAATATGAACTAACCAGTACCCTCGGAGCTCGTATCTCTAGCTGCATATGTAGCAGAAGATGGCCTAGTCAGCCATCATTGGGAAGAGAGGCCCCTTGGTATTGCAAACTTTATATGCCTCAGTATGGGGGAATGCCAGGGCCAAGAAGTGGGAGTGGGTGGGTAGGGGAGCAGGGTGGAGGGAGGGTATAGGTAACTTTCTGGATAGCATTTGATATGCATATAAAGAAAATATCTCATTAAAAATGTTCAGAACTTCAAAAGAGAGAGAGAGAGAGAGAGAGAGAGAGAGAGAGAGAGAGAGAGAGAGAGAGAGAGAAAGAAAGAAATGCTCTAATGCCCTGCTTGACACGGTGCTTGTACTTTCCTGCTGGGACCTTAATAGTAAGATGTTTCTTACGTATTTCCTTATGATTATATTTTCTTACTTGTTTGTATGGTCTACCTATAACTCAGAGTTCATCCATTCCAATACCTCTTTCATTCTTCAATTTATTTTCAATTTTAGACAACAGAATAAAATAGCAAAAACAAGATAATTGTCAAGTATTTCAAGATTTATGGCTATCAATATACATTTTGTGACAGACTTCATGTACCACAAGTATGATGGTTGGTAACATCATTACCCCTAGAAACTATAGTTGTTTGTTTGATTTGATATGTAAGAATAAACTTCTCCGAAGACTGCAGCATTATTGCTAAGCATTGTGCCTAGAAAACTCAATAATAGCAAATGATGGAGAACAGTTCAATTATCTCTGAGTAAAATATTAGAGCTATTTATTTAACATGCAGACATGGGAGTCCATTAGAAAACATTCCTGGGTGCTTTGAAGTTGAAACCCTGTTTTTCTCTGATGAAGAAACTAGAATTTCAAAGGTGGAATTTGTAGTTTGAGAATCCTAACTGAGTTAGGCATAAATAATTTATATTCATCTAAGTCAAATGTTCAACTCTGGCATGTTAAGTGCTACAATTATCAGAGCCAGACAAGTGTTTCGTTTTCATTTTCTTGAGTGGTGATTTTTATGGTTGAGTATCTCTGTGGATATTTCTGCATGATTACTCACAATGAGCTTGCTCATTCCCCCACTTAAACTTGCTACAAGAAGTTAGCCTACTGCTCCACTATATGAAAATGTATAGTACTCCACAAGTCAGGTTGGATTGCTTTAAAGTGGTTTGTAACTGTTTTATCCTTAGACTATAGGAAGGAAATTCAAGTAAAAGAGAAATTCTATTTTACCTAAATAAAATGTCCCATTCCTCTTGTTTTGTCATATTAAACTATAATTATATTTCTTTCTAACCAGTTTTTTTTCTAACCATTTCTTTTGGAAAGAGAAAAATTTAGTCTAATGAAATTATTTTTATTATATTTGTTATTAGCATGCATGTGTGCGTGTGTGTGTGTGTGTGTGTGTGTGTGTGTGTGTGTGTGAAAGAGACAGAGAGAGGGGGGAAGAGGGAGAGAAAACCAGGCATTTGCCATGTATGTGGAGATTAGAGAATTATTTTAGATGGTAAGTTTTCATTATCCATCCTGTGGGTTCTGGGGAAGGAATTTAAGTCTTCAGGCTTTGAGGCAGATGTTTGTCATCTCATCTGTGCCTGAAAGCCTTTCTTTCATTTAGGTTTGCTTCATTTTTAAAGTCTTCTCCATTTTCCATATTTATCTCACAATGTTTCCAGTTTCCCCTAGAAAAGAACAGAAGAACAAAAATCAAATATTTGACTTCATAATTTGAAACATCAACAGATAGCTAAAAGGAAAAATAAAAGGAGAAGGGAGGAAGGGAGTCAAAAAATGACATAAACTGATGAAGTCAGTACTTAGTTTAGAAAACTAGCTTTGGTCCATGTTTTGTGTGTGAGAATTAATACTTGTAACTCGTCTTTCATGTGTGATCCTTGGTAACTTCCCTTTCTTTTACCTTTCATAGATACTCAACCTCAGCCCCTCCACAGTACATAGCTGCCCCTGCTTTCCCTTTCCAGCCTCTACTTGCAACCCCATTAAAAGAAAGAGCAGTCTCCTGATCTGAGTTGGAAAAATACTTGTGCCATGTTAGTCTTCTTATCAACCATCATCCCTGGATTTGTGGGTTCACTCTATCTGGAAAGTTCCTTTTGTTGTTTATTTTACTTTTTGTAGCACTTAGTTCTGAATCCAGAATCCAAGATCAACACATAGTTAAAGTCACTCTTCACTGTATGTTTTCTGGGTCACAGAAGGTTTGGTTTTCTTATAATCTGACACATGAAAAGGCAGGGGACACCTTTCTCTGACGATTTTTTGAAAGACCACTGGCAACATGACTAAGTGGGTACTGACAGCCTGGGTCTGATCTTAGACCTATAAGGTGAACATATCAGCCAACTCTTACAAGCTCTCTTCTGACCTCCATATTCCTGCATCTACATACATACTGAGACATACTAAAATTACTAAATGAAATATAACAATTTTTAAAGGCCATTGGTCCTGTTTTTCGAGATTTTATTCCCAAGGCCTATCACTTCCTCAAAGCGTGATTTCATAAAATCATATTACATTAGTGTCTTAGTCAGGGTTTCTATTCCTGCACAAACATCATGACCAAGAAGCAAGTTGGGGAGGAAAGGGTTTATTCGGCTTACACTTCCACACTGCTGTTCATCACCAAAGGAAGTCAGGACTGGAACTCAAGCAGGTCAGGGAGCAGGAGCTGATGCAGAGGCCATGGAGGGATGTTCTTTACTGGCTTGCCTCCCCTGGCTTGCTCAGCCTACTCTCTTATAGAACCCAAGACTACCAGCCCAGGGATGGTCCCACCCACAAGGGGCGTTTCCCCCTTGATCACTAATTGAGAAAATGCCTTACAGTTGGATCTCATGGAGGCATTTCCTCAACTGAAGCTCCTTTCTCTGTGATAACTCCAGCTGTGTCAAGTTGACACAAAACTAGCCAGTACAATTAGGTTTTACAATTTAACTATATGGATTTTGGGAAGATACAAATACTCATACCAGAAAATAATTGTACCCTATTACATTATTGCCATGTTTCCTTTCAAATTGGATTTTTTGTACTGTTACTATTCTTGGAATGTTTCTTATTTGTTGTTCATTTGTATATTTTATATCACTCCCTTCTCTCAGTTCTTAGAAGATAAGCTCTATGAAATGCATGGCATCATTTTCTCAAATCTCTGTTCTCCAAACATTCCAAATAATATTCACATTATGTTCAAATAATAAATGCTTATTGGTATCAGGTATGTGAGTAGATAATAGAAACACACCATAGGAGAAAGCAAACCAGGTGATCAGGACTTTGTTTAGATATTATTTTTAGCTGTGTGTATGAATGTGTGTCTGTATGTAGGTATGTGCATTTGACTACATGTGCCCAGAGAGGCTGGAAAAGGCTACCAGATTCCCAGAAACTGAGGTTCAGTGCTGCCAAGTGTGAATGCTAGGATTCAGTCACTCTGGACTACTAAGCCATTTCTCAAGATGTGTTTTGGAACTGTTACAAATTCACAACAAAATTGGGCAGAGAGCATAGAAAGGTCTTTTATATTCTCCACTGTATGTATGGATAGCCTCACTCACTAGTGACAACTTTCAAAGGAAACTGTCAGAGACTGGCATACATGTCCCAACCATGAGAATGCTATCCCAAAGAACACACCTTACACTAGGCTTCATTCAAGCAAATTCTGTGGTTTTTGATTCATGCATATTGATATTAATTCTGTAACGATTCCACTGTTTTGTGTTCTACTTTCTGTGGTAGTCCCTCTGTCAGTCGGTGATTTCTATACTGTGTCCAAAATAGTATGCAGGAGGAAAAGGGTTCTTTTAAACATAGTATATTTCACTTGATGACTGTAGTGGTCAGATTACCAGGTTCTATGGGTTTAAAATGATTTGCCTCAGTTTAGATTTCATATTTTAACATGCAATTATGTGGATTGGGTGAGTTAATTTTTCATATGTATTTAGAATTGATAGGTTGAAGTTTTGAAGATGTTCAGTGATTGAGTTTGGGTGCTTCTACATTTCTGGGTTTTAGAGGTATTAGAGTTAGCATATTCTACTCTATGCAAATTTCTAACAAAAAATACATTTACCCAAAGACATTTCTAAGTAGTGTTATGGAAAGCACTGAAATAGAGTAGTTGTGTAGCCTTAAGCAAGTCTGTAAATCTTAATTACTGTATCTGTCACATAGGTATCATAGATTTCTGTGAGTGTTCAATGAAATAAATTGTGCTATAGACTTATAGTCTTAGGTCAGACCTGGAGCATACTTTTCACTCAAACACTGCATTGCAAATTTCTGCCATTGGCTCTGAGTTCAGACATGCCACAATTCTGCCACTTCCTATTCATCCAGTCTAAGAGCATTCACAGTCACTTAAAGAATTGGTTTCTTCATCAGTGAAGAGGAATTAGTGGCATGCTATGTTTATTCCTAGGAGAACCAATTGAGATAATATGTATGTAAAACTGGTAACATGCTATAGCCCCTTAAACTAGGACAATGGCATTCATTTACTTCAAAAGCAGCAGCCACATTTAAAAACACATAGGGCTTTGATGATTTTCATGAAACAGGTTGGAGGCAAGTATTGTCCATCTCTACATGTCAGGATAGTTCCAGGGCTCCTGGGAAGGATAAATATGTCTGTAACCAGAACAGGCTTGCTAAGCTTCAGAAGAAAGAGACTGTTTGAACTAAAGATTGTTCATCTAGATTATTCAGGGATAGGCACAGTAAGAAATACCAGGCCAATAACTGATATGTTAGTTCCTGGGTTTCATTGTAAATTCAACTTACAAGAAGTGAACCAGACAAATCAAGAAACCCAAAACAAACTCCAGAGCTGGAGGGCAAAGCAACAGAGTAGAACAAAATATAGGGAAAAAACAGGATGTAAATATTTAAAGCTATTGAGCAACAAAACAAAATTTTTGAGAAAAATATTACAGAAAGGAAGTACAGAATAAAAGCTTAGTAAATTGAATTTGCTAAAAATAACTTTCACAAAAACACTTAGTTTCCCACCTGGCCTAAATACATGACTTGATAATAACAATAACAATAATAATGCTGGAAGGAAGAGGGGTTGGGAAGTTCTGGGAATTAAAGGAATATAGGAGAGAGATATATGATAAAAATACAAAATTTTCAAAGAATATGTAAATTATCACTTAAAACATTCAGTTCCTAGTATCCTCCAGGCAAGACACTTGGTGATGGACACTAATACTGGAATAAATAAGATATTGGGACTCCACTCACAAAGCTCCCATGAACCAAACAAGAGGTAACTGCATAAACAGTATGTCACTAAATTTTAAAGTACAATAGCCTGTGGTGGCCAGACTACTTTTTCATAGAGCAATGCACAGAAATTTTAAAGGCATCAGGTACTCACAGAGAGGTTTATCACTTCTGCTACAGGCACAGATTCTTTCCGTTTCCCCACACTCACCATGCTAACACCTAAGGGACGTGACACTTTGCCTTGGAAGATATGTAAATTCAGAATTTCAAGACCAAAGTATAAAATAGATAGTACAATGAAAAACTTATTTCCACAACTTTGCCCTCAAATCTCCACAGACATATCATTGTTATATGAGCCAACAACCACCCTACAATACACACACACAAACACACAAACACACACACAGTGACAGAGAGAGAGAGAGTGTGTGTGTGTAAATAAACAAATAAATAAATGTATGTTTAAAGCCATGGGGACTAATATCAGACTATTAGAATTAAGATAATATCATAAAACAACAACCTTAAAACATGGAGGTCAGTACTTGGAAGAAGACTGAGGCAAATAAACACCTAAGGTTCTCTACACATTTTATTGTCTAATGTATACATCATAACGTCCCTTTAATGTCTTCCATTATTTCCAAGCAGAATTCCTTGAGCCAAAATGCACTTGGTTGTTTTTCCATATTTCTTAACCAAGTTGGAATTTTTGTGTACACTCACTCTTTGTAGACCAGCTCTGTACAGTGAAAACCAGCCATAATCCTAAATAGGAAAAAAAGATTTTTTTCTGATAGGAAAACTATTGAACCCTGAAATGGATTTTTACAGGCCACGATGAAAGCTTACATTTGCAGCCATTGTATGTCAGAACTGTGTAACATTAAACTGGAAAGATAGCTCAGGCATGAAGACCTAAGTTCTAGCTTCACAACAGACATTAAAACAGAAAGTTAGGCATGGTGATGTGTGCTTGTAATCCCACGGTAGAAGCAAAGACAAACGGATTAGCAGGCTAGTGAGAAGCCCTGTCCCCAGAGCAAGGTGTATAACAAATGAGAAATGTCACCCATAGCTGTGTTCTGTCTCTCTCTGTCTCTCTGTCTCTCTCTGTCTCTCCCTCTCTCTGTGTCTGTCTCTCTGTCTCTCACTTTCTGTTTCTCTCTCTCTCTCTCTCTCTCTCTCTCTCTCTCTCTCTCTCTCACGCACACACACACACACACATGAATGAACACTGTCTACACACAAGTACCCATATTCAGATGCATATATGCATACAAAAAAATCAAAGTGTGAGTGTGTGCTATGTCTAGAAAGAAAGGGATTTTTTCTGACAAGCTGAGTCACTGAATCAATGCAATAACAAGCAGAGTAATGATGGCTATACTATACTTGACGAAGTATGCTTCAAAGGGACATGCAAACCTATGACAAACCTTGCAAACCTTTTTCCTTTCCATTATTGAAATGGAAAATAAATGTTATCAATTTGAGCTTTCTAATAGATTTGCTAGAAAGGGATATTAAGTATGAAAGTAAAGCAATCCATTCCCTGTGTACGGTTATAATTGAATCCTATTCCTTAATGAAGTTGCAGACCATGAATACAGGATCCAGCAGGTGCTGTTCTTAACCCATGTCCACAACTTCAGGGACATATTACAGGCTTGTCAACATGCCTGGTGACATCCTCTTATATAATACCTTCAAACAAAATGTTAGTGAGATACATATGAATCATCAGTGGAGTTTCCAAAATTGCAAATTCTCAAGTCACTAAAAATTTTTGATTTGAGACGATGTGTGCTCTTATGAAAATCTCAAGTAATTCTACTGCAGGTGACCTTCACAGGGATATTTTGAGAAATGGCATGCCCCATTGCTGCTTTCTAAGGAGGAAGCCATTCAGATCAATTTGCTTTGCCTGTTTTCCACTGAGATTGTATTTTCCTTGAATTTAAACGAGTCTTCTCTCTCCTCATCTTTTTCATCTGCTATTTTACTTTTTCTGTCCATGTAACTTTGCATAAAGCTTCTCTATGTGTCTCAAACTCACACTGGTCTGCTTTCTCTGCCAAGGACAGCCCTGAAGTAGGCTTTCTTATCACCTCTGTCTTTGCATCTCTCAGAGTTGACATGCACCAGACTCAATCATTGGGTAGGAGTCCCTCCCTTGTCCCTTCTCTACCTAAAATCAATCCCTGAGTAATCTTATTCATCTATTGGCTTGAATAACCCACTGATTCATTAACATTACAACATGAGAACCTAAAAATGCAATACAACTTTCCATGCTCCCAACTCTAAGTCTAATACAGCCAAATCTAACTATCCTTCAATCTTCTCCAGTTGTATAGCTAACTATTTACAGCAGATAAGATGCAATCTTAAGGATTAAAGTCTTTTTTTTTATCTCATCCTGCATCTGATCCATTAACAAATAGGATTAGCCTTAAAACCAAAAGCAACAACAACAAAAACAAAAATAAGGTATTTGTAATCAAATGTTTCTATCACTCCTAAGTCACCCTCAGGAGTCCAGCACCTCCATTTCTCTACTGGAAAAACTGAAGCTTCATCATTGTACATCATCCTCCACTCATTACCCCTTCTGAGCTGCTTATACTACAACTGATATACTAATCACATCACCCTTCAAAGTCCAGTGACATCTTTTACTCTTGGCAAATTTGCACCATGGTCCCAAGGCCCTACTAGAAATTAGCCACCATTCAACCCTCTGAAAACATTTCCTATTACTACACAACATAACCCTTCCAATTGAGTTAAGGCAACCCTAAACACACAGATAGACAGACAGATAGATAGATAGATAGATAGATAGATAGATAGATAGATAGATAGATAGATAAACAGACACACACGAACACACTGTTCTAGCACATGCTGTTCTAGAACATGCTGACACACTCTACCCACAGACACTTTACACCTGCTGTCACCACTGCCTAGAGTGTTGTTCCCTCAGATGTATGCATGGTTCCCCTGTATTTTCTTCAGCTCATTATTAAATTATCAAAGCCCTTGAACATACTTTGTTAGCTAATCTACCTAATATTTTTACATTTAAACACTTTTAGCTATTAGAACTTTATAACCCCATGTTACATCGCCCTCTTGCTCTTATTTTACGTACACTGATTCTCTGGCCATCTCACTGTGTCAGTGCTTCCAGGACACCTGTTTGACCAGCACTTTGCTTTCTGCTCTATCTCTAGAACACAAGCGCACATGACACACAACAAACACTCAGTAAATACTGATTGAATGACTCAGTGTGCAAACTTTCTCTACTAAAGCTCTGCAATCTACTTAACTGGATCCTCACATCTTTTCCAGTTCTTGCTTTCACATTTGAAAAGTTTTGTTTTCCTTTGTACATATTGTACAAATAGCTGTATTTTTTTATTCTTTTGAGAATTTCATACATGCATATCATATATTTTGATTATATTCATCCAACCACTTCCCCTTCACCTCCTCCTATATTCACCCGATGATGCCATACCAACATCATATCCTTTTTATTCTCCCTCTCCTTTGATAATATTTGAATTGATGATTTAGAAATTTCACATCATGAACATCAAGCACCTTCACTTCCCAATCTTCCCAGCTCCACCCTACCCCATAAATTCCCTCTCCCACAAAAAAAGGAAGAAGGAGAGACGGGGGGAAGAAGGAGAAGGAGGAGAAGGAGAAGGAAGAAGAAGAAGAAGAAGAAGAAGAAGAAGAAGAAGAAGAAGAAGAAGAAGAAGAAGAAGAAGAAGAAGAAGAAGAAGAAGAAGAAGAAGAAAGAGGAGGAGGGGAGGGAGGGAGGGAGGGAGGGAGGAAGGAAGGAAGGAAGGAAGGAAGGAAGGAAGGAAGGAAGGAAGGAAGGAAGGAAGGAAGGAAGGAAGGAAGGAAGGAAGGAAGGACAACATAAAACAAAATAAAAGAAAAATAGTTCAGTTTCTGTTGACTCACTATAGCATGATCAACCTTCTATTGGGCAGCCCCTTAAATGAAACTGAGTTCTTCCCCACCTGTACTCCTGTAAAGAAGCCACCAATTGTGGAGAGCTACACTTCAGGATACTCATCACAGTTTTTAAGAGTTCTTTGCAATGGCATTCTGTCTAGGTTGTTACTTTTAGGGGAAGAGTTGTCACAGAAGGCTTTCAGGTCCCTCTTTCTCAACTGTGAGTCTGCTGTCATAAATACCAGGCAAAAGTAGTTTTCCCTCCCTTTACAGTCAGTGATAGCATGAACCATGGGCCTACACACGGTCTCTGGCATCAGTAAATGCCATAGACCTCAGCATGATCTCCAGTGGCAGGACAGACCATGAACATCAGCACAGCCCTCTACCTCTGCATGGGCCATGAACACCATCACAGCCCTCAGCAGCATCATACATCAAGGACGTCAACTTGGCTTCAGTGGTAACATGGGCAGCAACACAGACCCTGGCTGCAGTTGGACTACAGATCCAGAGATGGCCCTCAATGACACAGTGCTGGATTGCAACATGGCCATCAACATGCAGGTCATTCCAGTCAATATGGCACCCGGTGGCAGCATACCTCATAGATATCAAGATAACTTTAGGTGACAAGCAGACGATGAACTTTTCATGACATTTAGTGGTCAGCCATATAAGCCATGGACACCACCTGCAGTAGGACTAAGACCCACATCGTCTGTTTTAAGAACCCACTGAGGCTTTAGAACTGCTCATAAACCTATGAGTGTGGAGTCATCTAATGAAGCATGGGCAACGTATCAGAGACCACACCCTCAAAGAAAACAGATTTTTCCTCCCTTAGGAACAATTAATTGTCAACAGAATTTTAGTTAGGAATGAAGATCCTGTGTTCTTCCCCCAGTCTATGCTGAAATGCTTACTGTCTGTCTTTGGTAGAGCTGATGCAAAAACAGAAGCTATGGATTAATTAGAGCAATATTCCTGTCATGTTCATAGATGTTTTTCCCCAAGTCATTCCTGGAATCTGGCTCTTACAGTATCTCTGACCTCTCTTTTAAGGTTTTTTTTTTAAGCCTTTCAAGAGAGAGAGAGAGAGAGAGAGAGAGAGAGAGAGAGAGAGAGAGAGAGAGAGAGTATGTGATATAGATTTTCCATTTGTTGCTAAGCATGTTGCAAACACGTAAGAGCTCTCCTTTGTCCTACTGCAAGTCTTTATTAACTGCAATCCATCGAGCAAAGAAGCATCTCTGATGATCTCATAGATCTATTTTTAATAAGTAGGTATAGGGATAAATATTTAGAAGGCAGTTTGCTGCTATATCAGTTCAGCAAAATGACTGTAATATGTTCTTCCCTATGACCTATAACCTTCCAATTTAAAATACCAGGCATGAGTTTCCTGTAAAACAGACCAAATTATATAGTGGTTGGTGACCCAGATAAGTGTTCTTATATCTGCTGTGGTGTTATTTGGTCTGGTCTCATTTCCACAGAGAAAATAGTAGCTTTTGCTTTTTTAGCCCTTCCTGTGCAGAAAGTGCTGGCATCATTAATCTCACTGCTCTTACATGTTACAGATGAGGACAGTCATTTTGGAGTGAGGTGCCTGACATGATTTTTGGCCACTATCATTGAGTCTGTTCTCAAAGCAGATGATTATTTGTAAATCATGCCCAACCTTCCCTCTCAGCACCAAATCACATGGCTCCATATGAAACTGCTCCATGATGAGCTTTTTTTGATCATAGTAATGCAGCACCAGGATTTCTTTGTAGGAGTCCCATGCGTTATTTTATTTCCTGGTATTACCCAGAAGCCCTATAGTCCCACTCCTCTGAAAGCTTTTCTGATGGTGGGAGAACTTTAGGCATTTGTACCATTTTACTTAAAAGATCTATTTCATCACATTCTATTGAACTCAACAATTAAATAAACCTCAAATTGTGACTTCATTTCTAAGCTGTAACAGAGAAGTGAGTGTTAATAGTTGTAGCAAATGTCAGCAGGAAATTGGAAAGACCCTTGATTTCAAAATGAAATTACTGGCTCATTAATCTGGCTGGGTTATTTGCACAGAGACACATGTTCCAAGCATTTCTCAGTAAATTATATTTATTGGAAAGTATTATAAAGACATTATTTTAAGATGATGCACATTTTGAAGAATGCTAACATCCCAATCTTTATAAAATCTTTGGTCCACTTTTATTCATCAAAAATTAAGATTAGCTACTTGACATTAATGAGAAAATGTTTTGAAAAAGGAAAACACCTTTTATTTTTATATATATTTTATACATAGTTTAACAAATTACTCATGCTATGCTTGCTGAGAGTGCCGGAGTTCAGTCATTGCCAATGAAGAATAGTATTGGCTTAGCAGAAAGAAATCCTATTTTAATTAATTAGTTAATTAATCCATTATACAACCCAATATTAGTACTCCCTCTACAGCACGCCCCACTTGCAGCTTCTCCAGCACTCCCTCCTCCACTTCTCAGCACAAAACCATAAATGTCTCTTTGTACTTATAATTTACCAACTAATCTAGTAAGGCCACATTTTATAAACCTTATTTCTCTGGGAGGCAGCCTAAGACTCACAGGGTTTTGGGGTTTGTTTATTTGTTTTTGTTTTCGTTTTTGTAGCCTCGCAGGGTTTTTTGTTGTTGGTGTTGGTTTTTTTTTTGGGGGGGGGTTCTTAAAAAAAAAAGAAGAAGAAGAAGAAGTGGTAACAGAATAGCTTTATAGAGGCACTTCTGTAATTCATTGTTTTTCCTAGTGAAGATGATGGATTTTACAACAATATTGCACAGCAACTTAACTCTCTTAATATGTAGTAGGATTTTTATTTTCAATAACTTTCTGTAGAAAAATGTTAAAGATGCTTATTTATAAAAGAAGAGAATGCATGTAATAAACTTGAAAATAATGCATGCATTATAGAAGTTGATATTCTTTACTATTCTACTACACAATATGTAACATAACCAACAGTCAATGAAAAAGGAGAAGAAAAATAGAAAAATCTAGAACCAACTTCAATCACTCAATGCCACAATGCTATCAACAACGAAAAAAAATCTCATCACAATTTGCAAAGGAGATTCATATATGTAATATTCTAACAAGTGTTATGTTGCAATTTCAGCTACCTAAAGAATTGATTCCTTAACATTCTTTTCAGTGTTGTTTCATTATAAGCAACACATGACCATCACACATTTTTAGAAAGTCAATTAAATTAGACATAGTTCAGGCAAAGAGTCATTTGGGTCCTTCAAAGACTCTATGAACAACTGAAAAACTGTCAGTTAGAAGACACATGCTTTTGTAATGTAAAACATCATTGTGTTAGTAAAGGATTATAAATGTCCTACAGAAATCACTGTTCAGCCAGGCAGTGGTGGCACACGCCTTTAATCCCAGCACTTGGGAGGCAAAGGCAGGTGGATTTCTGAGTTTGAGGCCAGCCTGTTCTACAGAGTGAGTTCCAGGACAGCTAGGGCTACACAGAGAAGACCTGTCTCAAAAAAACAAAATAAAAAAAAAAAAAAAAGAAGAAGAAGAAGAAAAGAAAAAAAAATACACTGTTCATATGGATATTTTAAAGTTCTAGCCTAAACAGAACTAGCATTTTGTACTGAATATTTCATATTTTTGTACATTTAAATGTCTATTTTTAGTTGTATGCATATGTCTGAGTATATGTGTATGAGTGTGAGTGTGTGTATGTGTGTGTGTACATGTGAGTGTAGGTGCTAATGGTGTCCAGAAGAAAGCGTTGGATCTCCTGAAGCTGAAATTACAGGCGATTTTGAATGTCATGCTGTGGGTGTTATATGCCAATCTAGGGTTTCTCTAAAGAGCATGAGCCATTACTAAACATGGATCTCTCCCCAGCCCTGTTTCTTGACTCTTGAAAATGAAGATATCAAATAATCTTTGCTATGTTATCATCAGAAAGTTTAAGCTTCTTCAGAGAACTCTCACAAAGTTACCCATTCATAGTTTTGAGATCATTTTCATTCTGAAAGGTCCATATGTTATGTTGAGGCTCAGTCCTCAGAGTGGTGCTATTAGCAGGTGATCAGGAATGCCTCAGTAGGACTTGAAGCACCTTGGGCTGTTGGGACTTACTCTTGAAGGGGGTTATAGGGTCTGTGCCCTTGTCTTCCTCTTTCTTTAGCTTCTTAGACATAAAGCACAGCATCAAAATAACCTGTGTTATTAATCACAACATATATTTTGTTATAGTGATAGAATGTCAACTAACATGACTGTGTTACGTATTAATGAAGTGTTTTTGGTTAAAAATCTAACTCTTCAGAATGATTATTTTAGGTTGAAAATAATTGAATACCACATTTTTCTATCTATATGTGCTGCCTGAAGCTCAATGAAGCTGTGAAGGCAGCATACACTAAGAGATATCCTACTCTTGTAATAAAGGCATGTATGCCAACCTATTTCATGGAAATGTTCATGTATATGCTTTCTATATCACTCTTTAACTGGTGTCAAGTGATAGCAAGCAGTCCAGGACTTCAATAGTCAACAGCATTTGAGAAGTGCAGTCAGTTATAAAATGTATTCTTCCTTCAGAGTTGTTTAAAATTATGGGAAAATTGTAATTTAGAATTGCTAATATATGTCATTTCTTGAATACTTTTGTTTCTTCTATCAGGGAGAATATTCTCTGCATCATAAATTAATTTCCACATTTACCTTTATTAACCTACATTCTGTTGCTTTGGTGTTTTTAGAACCCCTATCCTTGTGGTAAATAGTGCTCAGTTCATAGATGCTTTGTTCCAAATATTGAATATTGAATTCAAATTGGTACTTCTGGTATATTATTACTTTCATTGAAAGAACCACCTTCATATGTATTATGTGGACACAAGCAGTGCTGGACTAACAGTAGCAAACTACATAGTATTTCTAAATATTAGAATATCACAGAAACTTTAAAAGACCATATAAATACTGTATTTTGAGGCATACTCTTTTAGAAAAAACTAATAATTGAGTTTCTTTTTCTATTGTATTTTTCTCTCTTTGTACATAGTATTATAGATTTCTGGAAGTCTTTAGTTGAATATAATTTTAATTTTAATAACTATTTATAAAGTAGTATCCAAAAAGAAAATCCCATACTGTAAATTTCTTTTATTATTTTATTTTTTTATAGTCCAGTCATTACCCCCTCCCAGTCTGCCCTCACACAGTTCCACATCCCAATCCTCCTTCTCCCTATCTCCAAGAGGATTTTTCCACCCCCCACTCCACCCCACCCCTACCTGGCCTCCCGACTCCCTGTGGCCTCAAGACTCTGGAAAGTTAGGAAAATCATCTCTCACTGAGGCCAGACCAGTCAATTCTCTACTGTATATGTGTCCAGGTTCTCCTACCAACTAGTGTATGCTGCCTGGTTGGTGGCTCAGTATCTGAGACATTTCGGAGGTCTGGGTTAGTTGAAACCGCTGGTCTTCCTATGGGGTCGACTTCTCAGTTTCTTCCCGTTTCCCTAATTCAACCAAAGGAGTCCCCAACTTCAATCCAATGGTTGTGTATAAGTATCTGTGTCTGTCTCAATCAGCTGCTTGCTGGGTAGAGGATAGGGATGCTAGGTTCCTGTCTGTAAGCACACCATAGCATCAGTAATAGTGTCAGGCCATGGAGCCACCCCTTGAGATGAATCTCTAGTTGGGCTGGTCACTGGACATCCTTTCTCTCAGTCTCTTCTCCATTTTTCTCCCTGCAGTTGTTTTAGACAGGAACAATTCTGGGTCAGTGTTTTTGGCAGTGGGATGGCAACCTCATTCCTCCCCCTTGTTGTGATGTTTTTCTACTGGGAGTGCACTCTAGAAGTTCCCTCTCCCCAGTGTTAGGCTTTTCATCCCTTTGAGTCCAGAGAGTCTCTGACCTCCCAGTTCTCTGAAATATTCTAGAGGGTTCCCCCATCTCCCACCCCCTGAGGTTGCATATTTCCATTCTTTCTGATGCCCCTCACATATAAGGCCATTATGAAAATAGTGGAGCAGGTGCTCCTGTGGTATAGTGGGCCACCTTTTGGGTATGTGCCCAAGAGTGGTATAACTGGGTATTCAGGTAGATATATTTCTAATTTTCTGCAGAACCTCCAGACTGATTTCCAGAGTGATTGTACAAGCTTGCAATCACACCAGTATAGAGAAGTTTTCCTCTTGCACCACAACCTAACCAAAAAGTTTTGTCACTAGAGTTTTTGATTTGAGCCATTTTGATTGGTGTAAAATTTTGGTTGTTTTGATTTGCATTTCCCCCCTATCAATAAGAATGTTGAAAATGTCTTTATGTATGTCTCTGCTATTCCAGTTTCCTGTGTTATGAATTATTTGTTTAACTCTATACCTTTTTTTATTATTATGATTGGTTTGTTTGGTTGTTTGGAGGTCAGCTTCTTCAGTTCTTTATATATTTTCGATATTAGAACTCTATCTGATTTGGAATTAGTGAAGATTTTTCGCAATCTGTAGGTTGTCAATTTATCCTATTGACTACATCTTTTGCCTTACAGAAGCTTTTCAGTTTCATGAGGTCCCTGCTGTGGTAAATCTTCAGCCCAAATAGGTCCCGGAAATGAAAACACAACTCAGTTAATATGAATACAAGCTGTGCACCTATACTGGGCATATCTACCACTATACTACCATCTTCCTCATCTGTGAGATCCCTTATAACTTGTGGTTTCTCCGGGTCTTCTGCTCTGCTTTCCTTCCACCTCCTCCTCTGTCATCCTCTCTCTCTCTCTCTCTCTCTCTCTCTCTCTCTCTCTCTCTCTCTCTCTCTCTCTCCCACTCCTCCTTCTCTCTCCCAACTTTCAGGTCCACCTTCCCTTCCTCTGCCCAATCACAGGCTCTAGTCTTTATTTTACAAATTAAGCTGGGAAAGTTTACAGGAAATCACCTGAGTGCTGACTCATTCCGTGTCCCCAACACCTCAAGGAGAAGGGAATTAGCATCAAATTACAAATAGCCCAGAGCTATCCACAACAGGTCCCATTTATTAATTTTGATCTGATTTCAGTTCAATTCAATTATCAGTTGAAGATCTTGATTCTGATCCAATGGCCTGAGCCAGTAGAGTTCTGTTTAGAAATCTCACCACACTCCCCACCCCTGTGCCAATGAGTTCGAGGCTCTTTCCCACTTTCTCTTCTATTAGATTCAGTGATGTGATTTTATGTTGAGGTCCATGATCCACTTGAACTTGAGCTTTGTGCAAGGTGACAAATGGGTCTATTTTTGTTTTTCTACATACTGTTTGCCAGTTAGAACAGCACCATTTATTGAAGATGCTTTCTTTTTTCCATTGTATATTTTTTTACTTCTTTGTGAAAGATCAAATGTACTAAAGTGTGTGGTTTTATTTCTGGGACTTTAGTTAGATTCCATTAACTAACTTGTCTGTCTCTGTATCAATACCATGCAGTTTTTATCACTATTGCTCTGTAGTACAGCTTGAAATCAGGGACGGTGATTCCTCTAGAAGATCTTTTATTGTATAAAACTGTTTTCTCTTCCCTGTGGTTTTGTTTGTTTGTTGTTTTATATTTATTTGTTTGTTTGTTTATTTTTGTTTTTTATATGAAGTTGAGAATTGTTCTTTCTCTGTATTTGAATAATTGTGTTGGAATTTTGATGGAGATAGCATTGAATATGTAGATTTCTTTTAATAGAAAGGTCATTTTTACTAGGTTAATATTACCAATCCATGAGCATGAGAGATCTTTCCATTTTCTGAGGTTTTCTTCGATTTCTTTCTTGAGAGACTTGAATTTCTTGTCATACAGATCTTTCACTTGTTTGGTTAGAGTTATCCCAATATATTTTATATTACTTGTGACTATTTTGAAGGTGTTATTTCCCTAATTTCTTTCTCAGCCTGTTTATCCTTTGTGTAGAGGAAGGCCACTGATTCGTTTGAACTTTGCTGAAGTTGTTTATTGGTTTAGGAGTTCTCCGGTAGAATTTTTGGGATCACTTACATATAGTCTTATATCATCTGTTAATAGTGATACCTTTGCCAGTTTGTATCCTCTTGATATCCCTTTTTTTTTTTTTTTTTTTTTTTTTTTTTTTTTTTTTTTGTCTTATTGCTCTAGCTAGAACTTCATGTACTACATTGAACAGATATGGGGACAGTGGCCAGCTTTGTCTTGTCCCTGATTTTAGTGGAATGGCTTCAAGTATCTCTCCATTTAATTTGAATATTGGCTGTTGGATTGCTGTGTATTGCTTTTATTATGATTAGGTATGGGCTTTGAATTCTTAATCTCTCCAATAGTTTTAAAGTGAAGGGATGTTTTGCTTTTCAAATGCTTTTTCAACATCTAAGAAGATAGTCATGTGATTTTTTTTCTTTGAGTTTGTTTATATAATGGGTTACATTAATGTATTTTCGTATATTGAACCAACCTTGCATCCCTGGCATGAAGTCTACCTGATCATGGTGAATGATGGTTTTGATGTGTTCATGTATTTGGTTTGCTAGAATTTTATTGAGTTTTTATGCATCAATATTCATAAGTGAAATCATTCTGATGTTTCCTGTCTTTGTTATGTCTTTATGTGATTTAGGTATCAGAGTAATTGTGGCTTCATAGAAAGAATTAGGTCGTGTTCCTTCTGTTTCTATTTTATGGAATAGTTTAGAATGGAGAATTCTGCACTAAATCCATCTGTCCCTGGGCTGATTTTGGTTGAGAGGCTTTTAATGACTTCATCTAATTCCTTAGGGGATATGATCCTATTTAGATAGTTTAGCTGCTCTTGATTTAACTTTGGTATGTGGTATCTGTCGAAAAATCATTCATGTTGTCTAGACTTTCCAGTTTCTTTGAATTTAGGCTTTTGTGGTAAGGTCTGTTGATTTTTTGAATTTCCTCCATTTCTCTTTTTAGGTCTCCTTTTTCATTTCTGATTTTGTTAACTTGGAGACTGTCTTTGTGTCCTTTAGTTAGCTTTGCTAGGGGTTTATGTATCTTGTTGATTTTCTCAAAGAACCAGCTTTTGTTTTTTTGATTCTTTGTATCATTCTGTTTCTTCCTATTTGGTTGATTTTGAAACTCAGACCTTTATGAAGGCACTGAATGCTATGAACTTTCCTTATAGCACTATATTCATTGTGTCCTGTGATGTGTATATACACATATTGGTAGTGGAAGACTTCAACACTTGACTCTCAAAATGGACAGGTCATTAAGACAGAGAAATAATGAAAGTAACAGATATTGTAAATCAAATGGAACTAACAGATAACTGCAGAATATTTCACCCAAACATAGAAGAATATACCTTCTTAGCACCTCATGGAACCTTCTCCAAAATTGACCATACAATGGGCCACAAAGGAATCCTCAACAGGTAACAACAAAACTAAAATAACCCTAATATCTTATCAAACTATATGGATTAAACATGTAACAACAACACATTTTAAACAACAAAACTAACAGAAAACCAAAAAACTGATGGAGCCTGCAGAGTTCTCTACTGAATGACCACTGGGTCAGAGGAGAAATATATAAATTAAAGACTTTTCTTGAAGTAAAGAAAATGAAGGCACAACATACACAAATTCATAGGACACAATTAAAATAGTGCTAAGAGGAAAGGGCATAGCATTCAGTGTCTTCATAAAGAAATTGGACTTTTTATACTAGCAACTGAAAAGCACACCTGAAAGCTCTAGAAAAAGAGAAGCACACACACCCAAGAGGAGTAGACACCAAGAAATCATCAAACTCAGGTTGAAATCAATAAACTAGAGAAAAAAAAATACAATGAATGAATGAAACCATGAGCTGGTTCTTTGAGAAAATCAAGAAGATAGATAAACCCTTAGCCAAATGAACTAAAAAAGAAGAAAGACAGTATTCAAATTAACAAAATCAAAAATGAAAAGGGAAACATTTAACAGATACTGAGGAAAAACAAAGAATCATTAGGTCATACTTTAAAAGGCTGTACTTCATAAAATCAGAAAATCTAAACGAAATGGATGATTTTCTTGACAGATACCACTTAGCAAAATTAAATCATGATCAGATAAACAATCTAAATAGTTCCATAATCCCTAAGGAAATAGAAACAGTAATTAAATGTCTCTTAACCACAAAAATATCATGGCCAGATTATTTCTGGCAGACTTCTACCCGACTTTCAAAGAAGAGTTAATACAAATACTCCTCAAACTATTTCACAAAATAAAAACAGAAGATTTCCAAACTCATTCTATAAGGCCACAGCCAGCATGATAACTAAACTACACAAAGGCTCAACAAAAAGAAATTCAGACCAATTTCCCTTATTGATGAAAACATTGATGAAAATGCTTAATAAAATACTCACAAACTAAGAGCACATCAAAATCGTCATCCATCATTGTCAAGTAGGCTTCATCCCAGGGACAGGGATGGTTCAATAAATGAAAATTCATCAATGCATACAAACTGAAAAAAAAAATACATGACCAGGTCTTTAGATGCTGCAAACACCTTTGACAAAATCTAACACCCCTTCATGTTAAAAATCTTGGGGAGATCAGAGATATGGGGTACACACCAAACCATAATAAAGATACTATACAACAAGCAAATAGGCAATATCAAATTAAATGAAAAATAAACTAAAGAAATTCAACTGAAATCAGGTATAAGACAAGGCTACCTACCTACTCTCTCCATATTTATTCAACATAGTATTTGAAGTTCTAGCTACAACAATAAGACAACTAAATTAAATCAAGGGGATACATTAGAAAGACAGAAGTCAAAGTATTGCTACTCACAGATGATATTATACTATACATAACTGACCCCAAAAATTCTAACAGATAACCATACAGCTGATAATATGCTCAGCAACATGGCTGGATCCAAAATTAACCCCAAAACTCAATAGCCCTCCTTTATACAAATGGTAAACAGGCTGAGCAAGAAATTAGGGAAACAACGCCTTTTATAATTGCCACAAATAATATAAAATGTAGTGATGTAACTATAATCAAGCAAGTAAAAGACTTATATGAGAAGAACTTCAAGTATTTGAAGAAAGAAACTGAGAAATCAGAAGATGGAAAGATCTCCAATGGTCATGGATCTGTAGGATTACCATAGTAAAAATGTTCACCTTACCAAAAGTAATCTATAGACTCAATGAAACTTCCATCAAAATTCCAACACAATTTTTTACAGACCTTGAAAAGACAACTCTTAACTTCATATGGAAAACCAGAAATCCCAGGATAGCTTAAACAATCGTGTACAATAAATGATCTTCTGGAGGTATCATCACCCTTGAATTCAAGCTGTACTACAGAGCAATAGTAATAATAAATGCATGGTATTAGCATAAAAGCAGCAGGTGATCAGTGGAATAGAATCAGAGACTCAGAAATACACCCTAAAACCTATGTATATTTTAGTTTTTAGAAAGAAGCCAAAAGTATACAGTGGAAAAAAGAAAGATCTTCAACACATGTGATGGTTTAACTGGATGCGCATAGGAGAATGTAAATAGATCCATATTTATCACTCTGTACAAAGCTCAAGTCCATGTAGATCAAACACTTCAATCTAAAACTAGTCACACTAAATCTAATAGAAGTAAAAGAGTAGAACTTCCCTGAACACATTGGCACAGGACACAAATTCATGAACCGAACAGCAAATGGTGCTCAATCACTAAGATCAAAAATTATTACATGGGACCTCATGAAACTGAAAGACTTTTGCAAGGCAAGGAAACATTCAATAAGACAAAACAGCAGCCCACAGGTTGGGAAAATATCTTCACCCACCCTATATCTAACAATGGAATAATATCCAAAATATATAAAGAACTCAAGAAGTTAAACACCGAAAACCAAAATAATCCAATTAATAATTTGGTGCAGAGGTAAACTGAAAATTCTCAACAAAAAGATTCCCTAGGGGCACTTAAAAAATGGTTGACATCCTTAGTCATCAGGGAATGCAAATCAAAATGACTATGAGATTCCTTTTTAACAACTGTCAGCATGGCTGAGATCAAAAACTCAAATGAGAGTACATGGAAGCAACCATGTGGAGAAAGAGGAACACACCTCCATTGCTGGTGGGAGTGCAAACTGGTACAACCACTTTGGAAATCAATTTGGTGGATTATCAGAACATTTGGAGTTGTCCTACACAAGACCCAGCTATAACACTCCCAGGTATGTACCCAAAATATGCCCCACTATACCACAGGGACACTTACTCAACTATGCTCACTGCAGCTTTATTCATAATAGCCAGAAACTGGTAACAACCCAGATGTCCCTCTGTAGGCTCCCCCAGCCTTAAGGGGGCTGGTACAGACCAGGCTGCCACTGACTTGGCTGGTACCTTTTTGAAGTGGCAACTGCCCTGCTCTTCTACTACCTGCTGAGAGGCTGAACCTGTCTTCTCAAGACATTCCTGAGATAGCTGACTACCTGTGGAACTGGCAGACTAGTGCTAACAAATTGGCAACAATACATCAAGAAGCCTGGCGACCAAGTGCTGACTCGGCTCCAGGCACCAAGAGTGGACTGGCGGGGGGGGGGGGGGGGGGGGATGGACCTTCCCCCATATAAGCAAAGTCTCTTAATATACTCGAGAACTTTGAACAGGGAATCACTTTGGCTCCATTAATCTCTCGCTGTCTAAGTCTTTTTTAGCCCACCCTGCCTCCCAGGTGTATGAGGTTCTTGTAAGCCACGGGCTAGTATACAACACCTCAACTGAAGAATAGATAAAGAAAACATTGCACACCCACACAATGGAATACTACTCAACGTTTAAACCCTGACATTATTATGGATGCGAGGAAGTGCTTGCTGATAGAAGCCTGATGTGGCTGTCTCCTGAGAGGCTTTGCCAGAGCCTGACAAATGCAGAGGAGGAAACTCACAGGCATTAGACTGAGCTTGGGTGTCCGCCCGACCCCCCCCCCCCCAGTGAAGTAGATGAAGAAGGGACTGAAGGAGCTGTGGGGGTTTGCAGACCCATGGAGGGAGCAACAGTGTCAACAGGCCAGACCCCTCAGAACTCCTAGGGACTGGACCACCAACCAAAGAATACACATGGAGCAACCCATGGTCACATAACTGGTCACATAAGTGGCAGAAGATGGCCTTGTTGGACATCAGTGAGAGGACAGGTCCTGAGGCCTAAGGGTGTTCAATGCCCCAGGGTAGGGGAAATGCCAGGGTGGGAAGATGGAAGTGTTTGCGGGGGAGCACCCTCATAAGGGCAGGGAGGGGCGGTGGGATGGGGATTTTCAAAGAGGAGAGCTGGAAAGGGGAAAACATTTGAAATCTAAAGAAAATATCCAAGGGTAAACAAAAAGGAAAGAAAAAAGACATGAATTTTGCAGGCAGATGGATAGAACTAGATAATATCATCATGAGTGAGGTAACCAGGCCCAGAAGGACACACATGGTATGTATTCACTTAAAGTGGATGTTACCCATAAAGTGCAGGATAACCATACTACAAGCCACAGACCCTAGGAAAGTACTAAGTAATAACAACAGCTCAAAGGAGAATGTATAAATCTCACTCAGAAGCAGAAATAAAATAGATATGCATCTTAGGATCAAGTAAGATATAATGGCTTTTATGTCAACTTGTCATAATCTAGGAACATCTGGGATGGAAGAATCCTAATAGAGAAAATATCTCCACAGGATTGGCCAATATTAGCCTGCAAACAAGTCATGAGTTACTGTTCATGTGTAAGGACCCAGCTCACTATGGGTGGTGCCACCCCAGACTGGGATCCATAATCTAAAAAAAAGCAGGCTGAGTATGGCAAACACAAACAAACCAGGACAGTGTTGCTCCAGGGCCTCTACATCAGTTCAGGCTTCCATATATTTGGTTCACATACATACATTCAGCCACACATATACACATTTAATAACTAAATAAGTAAATAAATAAATAAGTAAATAAGTAAATAATTGAATAAATAAAGGATAAAATAACAAAACAAATCAAGTAATGAATCTTTAAAAGAATAAATACGAAGAGGTATAAACAAGATTTTAGAACACAAAAGATGGAATTAATTTCAAACTCCTAAAGTCCATCCACTGATAGGGAAAAAAATCACATAGAATAAAATTAATTACAGAGAATGTAAAGAGTTGGTATTTTATGAGTGTTAATAGCCTCTGAATATTTAATATTTATTAATCTGTCTTACTGACAGATTAAACTTAGTTCCACTGAAAAGAAGGTTGCATGTGTAGAGACATAAACATAGGATTTTCTTTACTGAATTAAACATCCCCCACAAAGAAAGGAACATTTAAAGACTTGTGTATTAATTTCTTGCTAAAAAAAAGAAATCACAAGACAAGACAGAAATTAAATCATAAATGTAACTGGGTGTGTGCCAGGCTTATAAGGACAAAAGTACATCCTTTTGAAACGGTCTGGAAGGTGTCCCACATCAATTAAGGAAGAATTTTACAGAATATGCAACATAGCCATCTTTGACATTTTAAATTTAGCTCAAGAATGGGTAAGGGAAGATGAAAAATACAAGAAGGTGAAGAAGAAAGTACTGATATTGGAATTCATCGATGTGGTGAGCTAGTAGCTCAATGACTCATTCACCGAGACTGAATTGTGCAGCATAGTGATAAGCACTTACTGGTGACTGGGAAGGATGCTGGGTGCTTGCCTCTGTGACCTGTCAAGAGATTGGGGCAGTAGGAAAAAATGCAGCCAACCCCTAGTGATGACACCTGGAAAATATAGCCAAGTCCTTGTGACAGTGCCTGAAACTTTCTGCTCCAAATGTGTCAACATGAAATTCTTAAATGTGTCAGGTGTTTATTTATAGGATTATAGAAAAAAAAACGTACACTATGTCTATACGGTCAACATTCCCTGAGCAGAATTCATTGAAAACACTTGGCTTTTGATGTACTGGCATATACAGCAGCTCTCCGCAAGTTAGGACACAGTGGTATAAATAGGTCAACTCCTGAGTTCATAAAGCAGAAGTTCTGCTGCTCTTTCTACAACACTATCAACTACCTTGAAGCTTTAAAAAAACATTTACTTACTGTGTTTATGTTGTTGTATTTTTGTGTACCAGGTATGTGCAGTTGACTATGAAAGGCCGAAAGATGGCTTACTTGGAGAACATAATATTTGCCACCATATGTGGTTAAATTGGTTTATTAAATTTATTTCACTTTTAATAATATGGTAATAAAGGAATAAATATCATGCATATAACAGATGTCAATTAAAATATAGAAAAGTTTAATTCAAAGGTCACTTATGTTTCAGAGAAAAATCACAAGATAAGTGAAAAATGTTATGCTATTTCCTACCATAAAATAGTTTGTTTTGTAAATGTTAATATATTCTCTACATGCAAATAATTGATTTCTTGAAAACGAGACTAACTTTAAAAGTAAAATAACTTTCAAGATTAGGTACAAAAATCAACATTAGTTTATACTAATTCAACACTTTAGTTTATATTAATTATTGAATTTTCTAAACCCTGTTGATTATAATGTGTAGAAGTCTTTTCTCATATTTGTATATATGCTAGTTAGTTTTAACTGTCCACTTGAAAAAACCTAGAACCATGTGAGAGGGAATTAAAATGAAGAGATTGCAAGAATGAGGTTAACCTATGGTCACATCTGTGGGGATTTTCTTAAAGGGTCAGTCCACTATGAGTGGCACCACTCCCTGGCAAGGGGATTCTGGACTATGAATAAGTAAAGCTAGCTTAGTTAGAACTAAATAATCAGGGAAGAAAGCAGGCAGGCAGGATGGATGCACATGATGTGACCAGATACTTGAGCTCCTGTCTTGGCTTCCCTGGGGTAGAACTGTGATGTAATTAAACCCTTTCTCCCTTAAGTTGTTGATGTTCTGAATATTTTATCACAGTGACAGGAATGAATCTAGGACAGGATACAGCCAGAGTTTGGAACAGAAAGTATTAAAATATATGTGGGCTTAAGTGAGCCTGCACATGTATCACAGGCTGAAATCAATTTGTGAGAACATATTATAAAAAAAAAAATGTTCAGAATTCTGAAAGCAATCTAGGTGGTGTTATAGAAAGGACAGAGTAGAAGTCAGGAGGTAGTGTCCTGGATTCATTAGTTTTTGTTTTGGTTTGTTTTGGTTTGTTTTGGTTTGTTTTGGTTTGTTTTGGTTTGTTTTGGTTTGTTTTGGTTTGGTTTGGTTTGGTTAGTTTTGGTTTGGTTTGGTTTGGTTTGGTTTGGTTTGGTTTGGTTAGTTTTGTTTTGTTTTGGTTGGTTTTTGTTTGTTTGTTTTGTTTTTGCATTTTGAGATGGAGTGAGTGAAAAGTGAACAACAGAGGAGATCCACTTTGAACCAAGTAGACACCATAAAAATGACAAATATTGTCAAGAGAATGGTCTTGCATGAGTTACAATGTAAAGATTGGCAGAAATTCAGTTTAATAAAAGGGGGCAGGGGGCTGACCCACTTGCAGAGTTGAGAAGTCTTTCAAAAGGCCGAGCCACATATTACTTCTCCACTGAGGATTTTATAAACAGTAAAGGAAGCCAAGAATGTTTGAAAATGAAACAGAAAACAGCATTCTTGGTTCCTGTTATAAAGGAAAAGGTCACAGGATAAAAATAGTGTTAGATCCTAACTTAACCATGTAACAATCCAATCCTGATACAGTATTCCTTTGGCATAAACACTATTATGTCTAGACCTATTATAAGAGGCTATTATTTCTTTCATTTTCTTAACAATACATGTACCCATTAGTTATACAAATTTCACTGGGCAGTTGCTAAATATAAATGAGATAATTTAAGTAGTTAATCATAATAATATTTACAAATCTGATTTCATTGTGTTGGTTCACTCTTCTTAATGGTCCACAAGCAAAGACTAATTTAGTATTTGGTTGAGTTAGTTTGAAGCACATACAAAAAAAATTTAAGATAATCTTCCCTCTTATCTTCATGCCAGAAATTTCCTCACTGTTAAAGTATTTTTATTAAAATTTGTTTTGTGCACAATCATGCCTTAGTAGCTGTAATTTAATATAAAAGTCAATTATTAAGTGATACACAAAAGAAGATTCAAAACAATTTGTTTGATTCAGGTGTCTGATTTTATGTCTTATTGTTACATTTAGATATCCATTGCTATTTAAATTCATGTTGATTGTTGATGTCTTAGAACATTTGCTATCATGTTTTAGCTATGACTTAAAAGTGTCCAGCATCAGTACATCAGATAAAAGTACTTTGAATGAATATTTTAAATGCAGTGTTTGATATGAGATTGAGACAGACAATTTGAACATTTTGATACTTGGAATAATTGTATAACCACTGTACATTTTCTCATTATTCCTAGGTCTTCATGGTTGAATCTAAGTATAAAAATAAATCAACATTTCCAACTACATCTAAAATATGGATTGGATGTTTCAGCAAGCCTCCTGCTCGTATGCCTCTTGTTCCTCTTCTTTTACTAATGCACACATTCATTTACTATGATTTCTCTGCTTCACTAGGTTATACACTTATGGGATTAAGAACCTTGTCTCAATTAATTGCTATTGTACCTTCAAGATATTTAGAACAGAGAATGAAACAAAAGTAAATCTAGTGTTTGTTGAATAAATAAATGAGGAATTGTTGTGATCATAAAAAGATAAAGGTAGTATAAGATTATGTTCTAAGGGGGTATAGTGAGATGTGGGGGGTGGGGGTGCCTCAGCGGGCCCGTGCTGAGGCATCCCTTCTTCCTGAGAGTCCAGCCACACAAGGATATAGCATGGAATAGAGGTTATTTAGGGCATGAGGAGGGGAGTTAAGAGGGTAACAGAGGCAGAGAAAGGCAGAAAGAAGGAGAGAGCAGAGAAATAGAGGCCGGCCATAACCAGGATGAGAGGAGGGGAAGGGGATGGGGCAAAAGGCAAGAGAGAGAAGCGGGAGTAAGAGAACAAAAGAGGCAAGAGAGCCAGGAGGGGGCAAGCAGCCTCTTTTATAGTGGGCCAGGCCTACCTGGCTATTGCCAGGTAACTGTGGAGAGAAGCAGGCACCCCTTCCCCCACATCTCACCTCACCCCCACAGAACATATTCTTATATTTCTTTATCTTTTTATGATCACAACAGGAACTGCAAAGCTGTGCTTATTTTTAAATTTGTGTGGTGGCTATATGTGTGTGCATGTGTGAAGCCCAAAAGCTAACACTGAATTTCTCTATTGTTTGTTTTGAGCTGGTATCTCTGGCTGAATCATGAGCTTTCCCTTTACACAAATTAAAACCCAGGATCTACCCTCTTGCTTTACACAGCACTGGAGCTTCAAATGCATACCACAGTGCTAGGCCTTTACACAAGTGTGATGTGTGTCTTCATGTACTTCGCTGACTGTACCCATCGCCTGTGAGCCTACTTTCTATGTTGCTTCTCTGTGCCTTTCTTCAGGGCAGACTATATACTTAAACAATATAAACATATTTTTTTCTTTAGGGGGGTTCAAATTTTTTAATTGTAGGCCACATCAATAGCATGTACTTTCTTATGCATCAGCCCATAAAACAATGATACCCATAAAGCAAGAACATCTTACATGAACTTGATCGAGAACTAAGAAGGCACTACATTCCATTTTATTCACTCAGAAATAGTGCAGGTGTTGAAATAAAGTTACACACATCTATATCCTCTCAGTGCTGGGTGGTAGAGTAACTTGTAAAGTCTGTATTGTCATAACGCCCTCCCTTCTCAGCCACTTTTAATGAATGAATATTGTGTATGTCCTATACTCTAGACTTTCAGGCCTAAAAGATGTTGGGACTTTTGTATCACAAATGTCACTGACGAATAGCTGAGGAAATATGTATGCTTGATTGAGATTCATCTATAAAAAAAAATCACAGTCCAAAATTAGTTCATCTAATTCTTGCCACGGTCACACAAAGCATTCCTACTTGTATTTTGTACCAAAAGACACTGCATTTCTGGGCTCCAGTGCTTTCTTGCTTTCTTTCGTCCCACTGGCTTTTGACCTATGACCAAATATCCCTCCTTCATTTCTTCTATAGTATGAACATATTTAAAATCTAGAAAACATACAATATTCACAGGATTTTGCTTTGTTTTTTGTTACACAGGGTCTTCATGCAGCCCAGACTGGCCTGAAATGGAGTTCACTATACTGCTTAGGTTGGCCTTGAACACTGACCCACTTGCCTTCACCTCCAAACACCAAGATCACTGGCATTCTAATTCTAATCACTACATCTAATTTATTTGTGTGTTCATTTTCTGTTGTTGTTTGAGACAAAGTCTTTCCTTGTAGCCCTCTTCTGCCTTTGCCTCAAGGTGTTCAAACAGTCCCTGCTTCTCTTCCTGAATTTTGTTATTTTAACTAACATGATGGATGATGTTGGTTACTGCACTTAGTGTAGCAAAGGTCACAAATACATCTGTGCATCTTAGGAAAGATGACTGGCTTTGTTTTTCAGTTGAAATCACCTTTAAGTCTTGGTAACTGAGCCTCAAGGCAAACTCAGCATGGGCTTCTTTGTGATTGCATTTCCTGTGGAAGGTGGAGTGAAGTCTTGCTCAGTTGATTTAAGTTCTAGTATAATAGTCCTAGCAGATTCCAGTAACCAAAGCCAGCACTTAATGGGCTGTCAGAGGATTTGACCACTCACCTCTAGAGAAGTTCTATCCTCCTCTCACTCCTCCTGATCACTTTGTGCCCTACTCCTGGCCAGTTTCTATAAAACCGGAAGGGTCTGGACCACCTTCATACTCATGCTCAGTGACAAAGCTATTTTGGCTGGGACTGTGAGCCAGGGCTCCAGGATCCCTGTTCTCAGCCGCACTGCCCAACAACTTACACAGCCTCCCTTCCGCAGAAGAGCCAGACGCTGCGACGCCGGCTCCCTGCAGCCTGTGCTGCAGCCGCTGTCCACCGGAGGGGGGCGAATCCACGTCAACCTGTTGTTTGTCCAGCTCCTATTGATCAAGTCAGAACTACAAGGAAGTGCGGCACACACACGCGCTTGGAAAGTTTAGCTTGCAGGAAGTTTTGGGAGAGCTGCGCCAGTAACTGGGCGGCCCGGACAACGCAGCCGGTGAAGGCGAAGAACTGTGCAGTAGAAATCCGCCGACTCAACCCTTTGGGCTTTATTTATTTACTTTTGGAGCAACGCCGTCCCTAGGTCGCTGAGCCCAAATGCAACGGCTCGTTTTAGTCTCCATTCTCCTGTGCGCGAACTTTAGCTGCTATCAGGACACTTTTGCGACTCCGCAGAGCGCATCCATCAAAGCTTTGCGTAATGCCAACCTCAGGAGAGATGGTAAGCGATTCATTTGATTTGTGTTCATCATTGAAAAGGTCACATTTGCTATTGTCAAGGTTCTTTGGGTCATTCACCCGGCCCCACCTCCTCCGTTTTTGAATTTTTCAAATGAACTCAGAAGTCATTCTCTGGAAAGGATTCTCCTGCCTGCTCCTCACCCCTCCCCACCCCCGCTAAAATTGCCCCTCATTCTATAACTACTAGAGAGTGTTGTGAAGTGTCCTGGAGGCCACTGGGGGAAGTCCTGGAGTACATTGGGGGTGGGGTGGGGGTGGCTCAAGTGGCTTTCTTCCCTGCACCTTAGAATCATATCAGTAGGTGTGTGTCCTGGAGTAGTTGATACCAGGATGTGGGTGCCTCCTTCCAGGGTTTGAAAGCTGCAGGCTGTGCTCATCTTGGCATTGTGGTGGGCGGTGGAGTCCAATGGCCTTTACTGGATGATGTAATTCTTATTTATTTTTTTATTTTAGTTAGGGGAGTAGGGATAACACGTTTCAACATTGTGGTTATTTTTGCAACATACTGGCCATGTATAAATCATTTGTTTTCAAAAGAAGTCAGTGTTGTCCTTTATGTCCCTCAAGTGACTTTCCCTTGGAGTTCAACAAGGGTCAGGAACTAAGTGTGTGGGAGGCAGAGCTCCTGGAATGTTCTTGTAGCACAAGGTACCTGGCGTCTTTGGTTGGTTTCCTTTGTATGGAAGTTTTCCAAGCTCCTCAAATGGCTGTCCTAAGAAAGGTACTGAGTAAGCATGCTTGTTTTCCTGTCCTGTGGAAGATACATGGGAAAAATAGGTCCCAGAAACTCCTAATTGAGCTTGTTTTTCTCCTGGAACTTAGGCCCTCAGCTGTAGCCTGTGGTCCCAGCAAGGTACAGTCCTTGTGGTTGGGTACCTGTAATATCCCAAGGCATTTTTGGCTTTTATGTTCCTACATGAAGCTCATTCTCTTACTTGGTTAAAGTACCCAGAGCCTCCACTTGCTTCCATATCACTCCACTTGCTCCTCCCATCAAGGACATCATTGAGTTGTTCTTAGTGGCTTGATTGAACTAGAAATATTTAACCATCTTGGTAAAATGATAGTAGCCACCTTAGTCACTAATCAGTGTCTTTCTTGATATGTTCTAAATTCAGACTTCCTTAAAAAGCTCTTGGAATTGCTTTCTGATGACAGGTAGAATGTAGAACAAAGGGCAGTGTCTCCAAGTTATCCAAAGTGTTGAGGTGTGTGGTCTAGGAACTCAAATTCCTACTGGATAGCAGTGTTTTTGTAAAATATTGTGATGGTATGTTTTGGATGACCTCCCTCCCAATTAAAGTACAGAGATTTTGCTCTCAACTTTAAAGGTTAAACAAGGTTGAGTGTCAGTGTACAGTGCACATTTGCAGTTGGTTTTCCTGGATAGTGTCTCCAGTATGTTGGGAACAAAATAAAAAGGGGGGGGGGCTGGGGCCCTGGGGAAGAACAGAAGGAAAAAGATGCCCACACCCTGCCAGCGTTTCCCTATTCTCTGGTCAGTCAGGCATGGGAGGGCTGCTATCTACTCTATCCACTCATCCCTGGTTGGGCATTCCTCTGTCCCACTCTTCAGAGGGTGGTCAAGGGGAAGCCCTGCCTGGGGAGCCCCCCGGAGCTACTTTGCTAAAGACACCAGGGTTGTGGGAGAGAGGGAAGAGGGAAGAAGTTCCCAACACTGACCAGAGTGCGCAGCCGAACTTGAAGGAGCAGAGCAGAGACTCTATGGTTTTAGAGCTTTATTATAGAAATGCAGGGGAAAGAGAGAAGGTAGAAAGGAGGAAGAGGGGGGGGCTAGAGAGAAGGAAAGAGAAAGGAAGAGAGGAGAGGAAAGACAAAGAGAAAGAGAGGAGAAAGAAGTGAGAAATAAGAGAGGTGAGAGGAAAAAGGAATAAGAGAGTGAGCTGCGAGCTGAGCACCCCTTTTTATGGTCTTCACTGTTGCTAGGTAACTGGGGAGGAGTTTAGCCTGAAGGTCAGAAGCTTGGGCCATTGCTCATGTGACTACTGACCATGCTTCTCTTGTGGGGGCCGTGGGAGGTGGTACCTTAGGCAGGGGCCAGAGTTCCAGGAGCATGAGGGAACTCCTACCTTGTCATGTAGGTGAATTATGACCATCGGGGTTCAGACCTCAGCTCGACTGGAGACCATCCAGCAATTCCCCACACCAGTATGCACAGATCTTTGAGTTTTCAGCTTTGCCTTTTTGGCTTCATAGAGTTAAACACCATGTTGATGCATGATTTCAGAGCCATAATTTGTAACCCTCCCAAGTATTGGTTACAAGAATTCAAGGACAAAAATGAAAAGCATGCCGTCATTGCTTATTAACCCAAGAATCTGACCCAAATTCAGTAAGACAGCTCAGAAATTTTCCATGCTCCTCTTTCTTTTGTTGGAAAGCACACTCATATCTTAATTTTCTTTATTAAATCTCCGTTTTTCTATCTAGTCTACATATGTACTTCTCAAAAAACTGATGTCTCTCGATTTCTTCATATTTTAGCTGAAGCTGTTTCACAGATACTCCTACAGCACACACACACATGCACATGCACACACACACGCACATGCGCACACGCACGCACGCGCACACACACACACACACACACACACGCACACACACACATAGTTAATATTTTTCTCTTTAACAATCTTACCTCCTTTAAAAACTGGCTGGAAAATAGGAAACCCAGACATACTTATTGAAGATAATACTGACATTCAGAATAGTTTCTGAGAAAGATGGTTAAAAGGAGTGAGACTGGTTGAAAGGGCTGGAAGTTGAAAGATAGTGTTACAGTAATATGTGTTTTCCCAAATAATGTAGTTTCATTATCTGTGAAGAGATGATTCAGAATTTAAAGTATCAGGGCAAGAGAATGATTGAAAGAAATAAGCCTAACAATATTCTTTGAGGGTATCTTGGTGTTAATGGAGGATAAAGTGTTGAGTGACAGCCAGAAAGTGTTTCTGAGACAGCCTTTGTACATTCTTTCTAGCTGGGATTGACTGCCCAGTGCTGGATTCAATAAAGGAATCATAAGGGAAGGCCAGGTACCTGACAGAATTGGCTTCCGATGATGTGTTGGAATCTTCATGGGCTGGTTCAAATGGTCTTTGGAGAGGTCTAAACACCACTGAAATTCCTAATGCATATCAGGGAGAAAGTTTAATTTATTACATCAAATCCTTGCTCAGACTGTACACATTTTTAGTTTGCTTTCTTCAGTTTCCCTCAGGACTCATTAAGGAAGGTGTTATTTTGCTATTTTGACTCTCAGATGAAATTAGCATATAAGTCTGGGGAGCATGTGCTTGAGAAATACGCTCAGGAGAGAGACAGAAAACAAATCTGATCAACATTAATTTAGTCATTGGACAATGTGGTGAGTAGTCACTGAAAACCCTGAATGGGTTTGGGCATGCATGTGGAAGCCATTATTTGAAGGTAAGGCTAACTTCACACTTGAATGCCAAGTGTTTGCTCTTTGCAGTTCCATTAGTTGCTACCCAGTTTGGGAGCTGAGAAAGAAAGTATGAAGGATTAGGGAAGGAGCTCCATGAAAAGGGCATGCAATGGATATTCTTGATTATTTTTAGCCTGATAGAAAAAGCTTTGGCCGGGTGGTGGTGGTGCACGCCTTTAATCCCAGCACTTGGGAGGCAGAGGCAGGCGGATTTCTGAGTTTGAGGACAGCCTGGTCTACAAAGTGAGTTCCAGGACAGCCAGGGCTATACGGAGAAACCCTGTCTCGAAAAACAAAACAAAACAAAACAACAACAAAAAAATAAAACAAAAAAGAAAAAGCTTTAGTTTGATCAGCTATGTCTAGGAGGGAAGCTAAGAAATGGCATAAAGACCTTAGGTTTATAAAAAATAGGTTCCTTTTATAAGGTGATTGGTCTACTTGAATGTTCTTTCACAATGCTGTTCTTGTTGGGAAACAAGTACTCCAGATCTTTCCATTGAAAATAGCTGAAGAGGGGCATCAGAGGAAGGCGGTGGATGTGATTCGAGTGAGATTTTATAGGTATGGAAGAATACATTACAGTAAATTGAAACACATAATGCATTTATACTTCCTTATATTGTATTATTAAGTGTCATTCTTGGTCAAACTGATTTACCTTAATCTTATCTCTAAATCTAGACCAGATCCTAATTTAGGAGCCACATCTTATTTAGTGTCTATGCAATTGATGCTTTCATGATAATGCCTGTTCACAGCAGGTGATGTTCAGATTGATACCAGTTAAATGGCATTATTAATCATTCCAAAATCTAACTGAAGAGCACTCCCTGCCTAGAGAGTTAAGAATACACACCTGCCTCCAAGTACTAATATGTTGCTGGTATGCAGTGATTTTAGATTGTACTGTTTTGCTAATAACTGAATTGTCTACAACTTTGTTATCAGCTTGGGAGAGATCTCCAGGATCTGCCCTTGTGTTATTTTGGATTCTAAAGCAGCAAGTCCAAGTCTTAAGCAATGTGCTTTCCAGGGCCATACAGATGATAGCACACTGACCTTGGTCAGAGATCAGAGATGAAAAGGCATGGCAACAAAGGAGGAAGATACAAACCATTTCTTGTGAACATTTCTGAGAGCTATGAGCCATAAGAGTGTCTAAATCTTGTGTTCATTTGTTTTTAGATTTTCCGTTCAGTTCTAAGAGTATAGAAGCTTTAAACCTTATGATGCCATATCTGTGTTTTAAATGCAACTTGGCTTTGACTTTATAATTGCATGGCTTGAAATACTTAGTTGAAATTCTTTTGAGAGGAGAACAAGGACATAGGTCTGGGGAGATTCTGAGAGTAAGGAAACTCAAGTTGGTGTCCTTAGAACCTACTTAAAACTGGATGCAGGGTCAGGTCCTCTCTCCCTGAACTCTTACAGGGAGGCCGCAGACAATGTGAGAAGAATCTCTAGAAGTTTGTGGAGAGGAAGCCTGGTGTATGTAGGAGGGAGTTAGTGAGTGTCTGCTTTGTCTTTATTTCACAGTGTAAAGCAAGGACCAAGATTGTACCATGTACGAACCAATACCAAGGCTGTATTGTGATCTCTGCATGTATGCAGTAGCATATATGACAGAATTCATGCAAATGAGCACAAACAACTGTAACAGTAACAACAACAACACACACACACATATGCACACACATGCCCACACACACATGCCCACACACACACACACAGGTATATGAACAAAAAGCTCCTGTAGAAAAAAATTTTTTTAAATTAAAAAATAAAACCCAAAAGACAAAACAAAACAAAAAACTAAACAACCAAACCTCCTACTGAACCTTCCACAAGGCGGATTAACTGATTAGAACTTTAATCATTGCAGAGAGGTTGCAATAGTGCAAATCTAGAGCCCAACTGTCTGTGGCCAGCTTTAGCCCTGTTAATAGCCTTCTATTGCCTGGGTTTGTACCTGACTTAACATATTTGTAGTTATTAGGCAAATCATTTAGAATTTACAAACAGTCGTCTACACCACAAATCAAAAATCTAAGTGTCATGAGATTGCATCGGAGACCTATGGAAGGGATTTTTTCTGCTTTGCTCTACTCACTTGCCTTATGTCTCCACCAATGTGTTTTAAAAATATCTTCATTCATGACCTTCTTTGTTCTGTTATTATGAAAATCTCATAAAACTAGAGTATGGAATTTAGGACAACATAAATATCTGGTCCTAGGTAATGCTGATTGGCAATTGACTTGAGAATATATTATTTCTTATCCCCTTTGAGTGAGAGTTCTCTTTTGGGGAGTGCACAGGTATCTGCATGCCATACATTGTATGATGTCTTGGGGTACCAGAATTCTGTATATTGTTGGTTGTCCTGATATGTCGGGTCGTTATGCATTGTAGGGTTCCCTGAAGTGTCTGGTTGCTGTGAATTGTACAATAGCCTGAGGTGTCTGGATGATGTGCATATATAATGTCCTGAGATATCTGGATGCTGTGCAATGTAAAATGTTTTGAGATGTCTGGATGCTGTGCAATGAATGGTAACCTGAGTTAGGATGTGAGCTACATTGGCTGAAACTGATTTTTGTCTAGAGGATTTTTTTGATGAACAAAAGTATGTCCCAGTACAGGGAAATGCCAGGGCCTGGAAGCAGGAGTGGGTGGGTTGGGGAACAGGGAGGGGGGAGGGTATAGGGGCTTTGGGAATAACATTTGAAATGTAAATGAAGAAAATATCTAATAAAGAAAAAATTAAAAAAAAAAAAAGTAAAACCAAATTGCTGCAGGAAGGCAGGACCAAACAGGGAGCAGAATCAGCAGAGTCCCTGCTTTGTCTCTTCAAGTCCAGGTGGATGCAGGTAGGACTCCTCCAAGTATTTGTGGTCTCTGAACCCTACATTGTCATTTTAAAAATCTGGAAGGGACATGAGTGTTGTCTGTCTTCTTCCTTGAGAGCTAAGTCAAGCGAATGCTGTTTTCTCTGGGACTCTTGAACTTTTCATGTTGAAATGATCTGATTGGTATTTCAGAGTGGTGTATGAACACCTTTGGATGGGAACCTTTTGCGAAGCAGGTGTAACTCTTGGATACCTTATTATTTATCTCTTGAAAGGACCTAGAGAGTTTTCGGGTAGAAATGAGTTGGTGTACATTAGCACTCATTCAGTTACTTGTTTTCAAGCACTTCCTTAATTGAGCTCAACTGTCTTCCAACAATGCCCATGACACCAGCAGTGCTGATCATGGATCCTTCTCTGCACTCTATTTTTTATGACACTTTTTTATTTAATGACTGTTTTGCTTTCTTGATATCTACCATATCCTGTGCTGAAATTCAGTTTTCTAGCTAGTCATGACTTATCTAGAGCCAATCTATAACAGAGAATAAAAACAGATAGTTCCAACTGACTTTTTGGTTTTTTTTAGGCAAAGTAAAACTGGCCCTAGGGATTATGGGCAGATATTAAAGCTGCTGGACACCCTCCAGGTCTCCAGTCCTTGGCAGCAGATAAGCTCACATATATTCTGGTTGTTCTGTTTTCTATGGAGGTTTTGAGTTTTTTACAAGATTTTTAGTTGAGAAAAGTATATCTCATAGTTAGTTAAATTGTGAAAGAGTCAATTCACTATATAGTGGGGCAGGTGCTTTTATGGGGAACAGTGTAATAAGTTCCAGGACATCATGAAGATGTGAGTAACTGAGAAAGGCTTTCTGACAAGGACAAGATGGATAGGAGTTTAGAACTTGTGCACAGTGACAAAGGAAAGTAGAGTTTATCAGCAAAATTAAAGCTTGTCTCAAGTTTTGGGCATGAGAATTATAAAAATAATATAAATAAAATAAAATAAAATAAAATAAAGGAATGACAAGATGCCTCAGTGAGTAAAGGTGCTTGTGGTACAAGCTGGATACTTGAGAGTTTGATCCCTGGAGTCGATGTAAAAGTGGAAGGACAGACTAGACTGTACAAAGTTGTCCTCTGCCCTGACATACATAAATGTCCTCCCATTATGCACACGCCAAACGAATAATACAAAATTAAAATGCAAGAACTTACCTACTCATGAAGGACCTGGGAAGAAATATAAAGGAGCTTGAATTTAATTCTGAGAGTGAAGGAAAGACATCAAAGACTGAACTGAGATGAGGGATGTTTAGCTCATGTAGCAGAGTGACTAGCTATAAGGCACAAGGAACTGGGCTTCAGTCCCAACACCATAGAAAAGCTGAATATGGTGGCACACACCTGTTAATTGTCTCACTGAAGAGATAGAAGCAGGAGGGTCAGAAATTCAAGGTCATGTTAGGTACATAGGGAGTTCAAAACTACTCAGGGCTACAGGAGACATTGCAAACCCTCCTATAATTACATACATGTATACATACATATACACACATACATACATACATATATGTTTTCATACATGTATACATACATGTATGTGTATATGTATGTGTGTATGTGTGTGTGAAGGGAGGAGGAAGGGAAGAAGGAAGGAAGTTTTAACTGAGAAAGCATCATGGCATCTCAGTGTTGAGTGCAGAAAAAGTGTATCCTAAGGAGTGAATGAGGCCAAGGGTGGATAGAACCAGACTCATTACAAACTCATTGCCTGCATGACATGAACACAAATGGTGTTAGTTCATTTTCAGAATGATAGAAGATATGACTGACAGCTCTACTTCAAAATCTCCAAATACTAGTACTCAAAGCCACCTGCTAGTCACTATGTCCTCCTAACTCCAGATGATTTTCAGTCACTCAACATAAAATATTGTATAAACATAAAATTTTTCTCAAGGGAATGTGGAAGGTCAGAAGAACTTGGATAAGGTGCTACAACACTAAGTGACTTCAGATATCTGCATTCCAAAATTAAACACAATTTAAAACCAAACATATTTACAATAACTTTTGTGGGACTGATTCAGCTAAAGCATATATAATAAGAAAACACATCTAAGACAGGAGCAGTGGGAAGAGGTGTCTGTCTGCACATAATTTCAGGACCAAATAAATTTCCAGAAGTCATAAATAAAAACATACGTTCACAGTTTATACACAAGAAGAATGTCTTTATGAGGCTTTTCTCCACAACAAGAATGAAGTATGTTTTGCTCTGTTTCACTACAAGCATTGATGATACATACCATGATATGTCTTTTTTCCTATCTACACCTGGTCTACCTATATCAATATATTATGTTTAGTTGTGTTCTATCTTGTGATTTGTGACATTTATGGTTTGTTGATTTTCACCTTAGTAGGTGGGAAATTGGATGTGCAGCAAGAAAGGGCACACGAGCTGCCTTTCAGCCCTGGGAGTGACATTTACTCAGATTTTCAGATTTTCCCTCAGCACTGTCTTGTAGAATGTGTGCATTGCATGAAGACACTATTGGACATGTGTAGTGCTGCTCCAAATATGACTTGAAACTTTATATTTCAATTCTTTTTAAAGAATTAATTTATCCTAAATATCTAAATTATTTTAAAGAATTTATTTTATTATCTATTCATTTTTAATTAACAGAAATTTTTATATCTGTGTACAAAATGTTTTGAAATATGTGTTTATTGTGGAATGGCTAAAACAAAATTATTGGCATATATAGCAGCTCATATACTTTTTTGGAGTAAGAGCACTTAAAATCTACTTGACAGGTTCGCCGGGCGTGGTGGCGCACGCCTTTAATCCCAGCACTCGGGAGGCAGAGGCAGGCGGATTTCTGAGTTCGAGGCCAGCCTGGTCTACAAAGTGAGTTCCAGGACAGCCAGGGCTATACAGAGAAACCCTGTCTCGAAAAACCAAAAAAAAAAAAGATCTACTTGACAGTTGTTAAGCATGCGATGTTTTGCTAGTAACTGTAACAATCAACTTGTGTACATTAAGATTCTTGGAGTTTTACACTTGACCTGTGACATGGCTGAGCATGGAGACAATCTCTTGAGTGCAGTTGGCTGTGAACAGGAGTTGGGCAACTCTTCACCTAATGTAACAAAAGGCTCATAATTCTACATTTCACTGGAACAACTAATAAGCAATATAGCAACAGCAGCTTTTAAGAAAGCCCACTGAAGCACCGTTAGTCATGGGAAAAGCAACCAAATGAACCAATAAGTAGGCAACAAATTGACTTCAAAGCTTAAATGAGGGTAAAATTATATACAAATAAGCCCTTAAGGTCCTTGTAGAAAAGTAACAACCACTGGGTTTTACTTAGCAAGGAGTTCTATCCTACGTGCCTAGGTGACTTCCATATCTCTGCACAGAACATTAACATATTAGAACAGAGAGGAGCACTGTTTTTGCTTGAGGTCCTCACATCCTGGGCACTGAACCAGGGAGACCTAGGGGTTTTCTTCTGTCCACGTTTCCAGGCTTTAGAAATTTTCCATAAGAACTACACAGACATCTGACTTAGGTTGTGGTTTCTTTAAAAATGTCATATTCAAAATTTTCAACATGCCATACTGTATTACAAAAGAATGTTCTCATACAAGTATATTTTAAAACACTGAGTACATTCTCTCATATTCAGAACTTTCCATTCATCTCTTCTCTCCTTCCCATTAGTCCCATTGGGTCTCCAGACAGTCTCATTTCTGAATATATTCATATATGTATATATGAATATGCATATGAATTCATATATGTATATATGACTTTCATGTCATATATGTGTTCATAATTTTATGAATCTATATGAAATCGAGGAAGCAGACATGGGATAAACATTTTTTGTCTATCTCAGCCCAACTTCACCTGCCTAACGTGGTTACATCCACTTGCACCCAGGTTTCTGCAAATGACTTTATTCTTTACAGATGAAAACCATTCAGTTGTGTCTAGACTACATTATCTGTATCATTTCCTCTGTCATTAGACACCAAGGCTGGCCCCATAGCTTAGCTGGTGGGACTAAAATGTGAAGAAGGCTGCTGTGTGAATATCTATATGATAGGCTGATGTGGAGGTTTGTAGGTGAGGACCCAAGAGTGGTATAACTGGGCCACATAGTAGATCTACATTTAGATCATGTGTGTATAGCTGGGCCATATGATAGCTCTACATTTAGATCGTGTGTGTGTGTCGCGTCCGCTCTCGACCAGCAAGAATGACACGACCACCAGTCCTTCTAACAGCAGTTTATTCAGCAAACGTCTTCTTTCTCTTCATCTATATCTCCCGAACCCTGGGCATCTCACTCTTATATACTCTCAGTTCCCATCCACTCACAGCAGGCCATGTCACCTCACCAGGTATGCAGCTTCAGCTAATCAGGGCAGCAGGGGCATGTCTCCACCAAAATGGATTCGCCAGTATCCTGGTGCACCTGCACAGCTCTCACGATGGTTGTGGCTTATATTCAGGTGAGGAAGTCAGGTGCAAGTCATAAGACTTAGCTGCAGTCCCTGGCGCCTTCTCGGGACTGCTGCCACACCCGATCCTCACATTTCCCCTTTTCTTTTTTTTTTTTCTTTTTTGGCAGAGAGAATGTCTGTAGATTGCCCCCTGCAGCAATGCCCCTTACCTATCCTTGGGAGTCAAACAGCATTGGTTTGATCCCTGTCTTAGGTTGGTGACATGCCCAGGGAAATCTTATCACTGACTACTTCTCTATCATGCCAAGCCACACCTGGGGAGATTGTCCAGGTTGCATGCGGCAGGTGCATCAAAAGGCCAGGATGTTGATTAATCTATGACCAGATCTTGATTGCTGCAAGCAAGCCTCTTGGGTGAAGGTAGAGGTCTGATCCCCAGTGTGCAAGCATAGGGGCCCTACACAAAACCATCCCTTGGGCTCATCACCCAGAGAGGTCTTGGCCACCTCCCATGTCATTTTTCCTGGGGAAAGGGGACTAGGACACTGAACCTTCATGCAATCAGACATGCCTTCCACAGGATGCCAACAGCAAGCTATCCTCTGTGCAGTGCTTAGCCTCGCAACCCATGGCATAACGCAGCATTATTTCTTTAGAGCGGCAAACCGAATCTGAGGAGATTGCCCCGCCTCCACTGCGGCAAAAGCCTACGCTACCATGTTGAAAGTGCGGGCCTGCACATGCTGCACCTAACACATGTGCCAAACACACAACACACACACACTATTACAAGCATACATCCCAGGGCTCCCATCCCCGCTCATCAGCCCTGAAGCTAGGGATCTTACAAACAATAAACACAAAAGGAGGTCACATACAAACACAACAATCCCTTTAGCTGAAGCAGCATAGAAAAAAGGCAATTGTAGTGAAGCAGTAGATATAAAGAATTGAGGAAACACTTGAATGCATCAATGACATGGGTTTCAGGAACACAGCCCCAACATAGCTCTTCAGTTCTCACTAGCGGGAGGATTCCCAGACACAGGAAAATCCACGTCCTCACAGCTCTGCTTGTTTTGAATTGCTCTGGTCAGCCGTTCTGGGACCCACAGCTGTTGTCGATGATCCTGAGGAAACACAAACAGACCCTCTCTCCCAAACCAATTGAGAGCTCTCCTCTCTTACCTGATTCAGTGCCTCATTGTCTCTCTGGAGTTCTGCAACACTGTCAACACGGTGGGCAATGATTTCCACACCCTTATGGCAATCTGATTCACCTGCTCAAATACGTGCACTGGATATCCTGTCTGTTGTTGTGCAAAGCGACCTTGGCCAAGCAGCATATCCCTATCCCATGCTGGATTCCCTGCAGCAGAGTTAGCGGCTGCCTGTTCATTTGCAAATTCAATAAGGAAGGCTTTCCAATCTAAATACTGCCCAGGTGAAAGGCATGCCTTCACCAAGACTGCCCAATCGGATGGCGTCATGCAGTTTCTATTCAAGGCCTCTACTTGAGCCACAGTATAGGAGACAATTAAGTCGTACATCCGCACGGACTCAGCCAAATTCCTGATTACTTTGGAATCCAGAGGCTCGTGATATCTCTGCCCTGCTTGGTCGGTGAAAATAGGACATCCCAGCAAGGAGAATCTAACCTCTCTCCAAACCTCTGAACAGAAGGTTTGCTTATAGGCGGCTGCCGAGGAGGCATAGGGAGGGGGCGCAGAAGCTAATTCGCGCCTCGGCTCTTTTATTTTGTCCTTTCTGTCCACCTGATAACACTGTGTCTCCTTTCTTTTTCTTTTTTCTTTTTAAGCCCTTCTCCTCTTCTGACATACTTTCTTGTTGCTCTGTAAGAATTTTCTGACCTGTCTTGACTGCCTCTACACACAGTTTCAAACAGTAACAGAGTCCATATATCAGAACAAACAAGACCAAAACTATCAGACCTACCCACAAAGGGTCAATGGGTGAAAAAAGCATAACTACACAGCGAGGATCTATTGATCACTACACTGAGGTTATCATAGTGCCTTAACTTGTCCCAAAACCGTGAACCTTAACTTGTCCCCATGGTTTCACTTTTACTTTGTGCCTGCTCCCTGGCAACTTTATATTTGCCTCTGTTTTATCCGAGGTCCTTCCCAAACTCCTGGGTTACTTTGTGCCTGCTTCCTGGCAACTTTATATTTGCCTCTATTTTATCCGTGGTCCTTCCCAAACTCCTGGGGTAGCAAGTTTCACTTACCGTGAACTTACCCTGCCGGCAAACACTGACTGCTGAAAGTTCTGAACTCTTTGGTGGGGGAATCGGTTCCCCGTACAGGCTACCAATTGTTGCGTCCGCTCTCGACCAGCAAGAATGACACGACCACCAGTCCTTCTAACAGCAGTTTATTCAGCAAACTTCAGTCTTCATCTTTCTTCTTTCTCTTCATCTATATCTCCCCCAACCCTGGGCCTCTCACTCTTATATACTTTCAGTTCCCATCCATTCACAGCAGGCCACGTCACCTCACCAGGTACGCAGCTTCAGCTAATCAGGGCAGCAGGGACGTGTCTCCACCAAAATGGATTCGCCAGTACCCTGGTGCACCTGCGCAGCTCTCACGATGGTTGTGGCTTATATTCAGGTGTATGAGGAAGTCAGGTGCAAGTCATAAGACTTAGCTGCAGTCCCTGGTGCCTTCTTGGGACTGCTGGCACACCCGCTCCTCACATGTGTGTATGTGTGTGTGTTTGGAGGTTGTCCATACTAATTTTGAGAGATTTATTAGAGATAGGTGGAAAGAGTTCTAACTTATTTCCATATTTCAGTAGAAATTGTTAGATCATGTTCAATGCAATTGTTTATCTTTAAAATAATCATGTCCTTGATCTGTCAAGATAATTTTATGTGTTTGATAGATGTGTTGGTTTTATAAGCTGGAAATATAAATAGTTTTAGAATATATGAAGGTAAAGCAGAAAATCCTGTGTTTACTAGGACCCCCTACTGGAAACAACTTGTCTAACTGTAGCTTCTAGATGTGTCTGGTTAAGAGGGCCATGGAGGAGAACTGGTTTGGCTCTGTAGGTTAGGCCCCACTGGATTCAGAATCCTTAATAATATGTGTGTGCACAAAGCACATATTCAACCTACATATTTCAGTTTTGAAAATATAGTTTGTGAGCTGGATCAGGTGCAGGAGTTGGTTACACTTTTATGAAGGCCAGATGGTAAATATTTTACAGTTTCCAGGTCCTAAGATCTCAGCTCTGCAATCAGAGCAAAAAGTAGCCACAGAAACTGGACAATAGAATTGAGATGGCTATTAAACTTTCTTAGTTTGTAACATTCATAAAACCTGACTCTCCAAATAAGACTGGGAGCCTGCAAGTCACAATTTATAGAAAATGTACATGTTTTTTTGAAGTAAAGGCTGCAACTGTGATTAGGAAAGGATTCATGCAAAAATCTAATTCAAATAAGAAAATAAGGAAGAACAACAATATGAACCAACCAGTACCCCCAGAGCTCCCAGGAACTAAACCACCAACCAAAGATTACCCATGACTACAGCCACATTTGTAGCAGAGGATGGCCTTGTCAGTCATCAATGGGAGGAGAGGTCCTTGCTCCTGTGAAGGCTCGATGCCCTAGTATATGGGAATACCAGGACAGGGAAGGGAGTGGGTAGGTTGGTGAGCAGGGGGAGGGGGCATGGAATGGCGGAGTTTTGGAAGGGAAAGGAAGAAAGGGGTTAACATTTGAAATGTAAATAAAGAAAATATCTAATTAAGAAGAAAGAATATAAAACCAACACATTTGTAGCATCAGTTAATGTGGCTTAGCATTAGATCATGATATGGATTGATGACCATGGATGATGGATGGATCGTAAATGAAAAGGTAGAGCAATATAAAGAGAGACATATCACTTCTCTGAAGAAATATAATTGAGTGAAGGTTAACAATCAACCCTACCAGCAATAACAGTAGGACTAGCTTTGATGTTTGGATGAATTGAGGAGGTTTGGATGAATTTCTTATTGTGTTGCTTTGTTCCAGTCATCTTGGTCTGGCTGTATAGTTTCTTTGGTCTCCTTTCTTTCCATGATCCTGCTTTTCCTATGATATTAATTCATGACCTGGGGCTCTAGTGTTCATTTCCCTCCCATTTCTAACTTTCTTCTCTTGTTAGCTCCCTCTTCTTGGCCAAGACACATGCTCAGATCACTTTCCCCTGCCCTACAGCAAATTCTGGGCATTTTGCTGTTTCTCTTCATAATGATGTTCTATAAACATCCTAAATGCCCCCACTCTCTTTCCTCTTCAGTGCCTCTTCTTATCTGAAACCATGCCATAGCCCCACTGAGCCATTCTGATGAAGGCACTAGGCCTTGTCGTTTCCTCCAAATGAACTATGGTGTGAAACCTTCTCTTCACTTAAGGGTTACTAATTTTCTGTCTCTACTCTCCCAGATGATGGGTTTGAAATGATGGTAGAGACAAACCCAAAACTAACACAGTCCTTATTTTAAATTCTTTGGAGAAGCACGATTAGAGAAAGCCTTAAAATATGTTGGGAGTGAGAAGAAGGTGAGTGGGGGAGTACCCTCATAGAAGCAGGGGGAAGGGAAACCAGGATAACATTTGAAATTTAAATAAATATAATATCCAATAAAAATATGTTTTATGTTTTATTTCTTTCTGTTATCAGCGAAAGAAATGAGACATATCTGAAAATGTTCTGAGGATCCTGTTAGTGTAAACAGGATGCCTGAAAAGAAAGGTAATATTTTATGACCTATCTGCAAGGGCAGCACGTGTGGTTGAAAAATGATTCTGCTTTAAAAATAAACATTGGCTCCATACCTAGAACTGCTCTGAGTTGCTGAGTGTCCTCCCACATTGGCTTGCTCTCTTATATGTCCTACAAATGCTGGTGTGTTTCTGTGTGTTTTACCTGTTCATTTCTCTCACTGATTCTTCCTGGAAAATCTGACTTTATTCTGATTTATGCTGTTATGGGCAAATAACTCACCAGCCTGCATTTTTTGTTTCTGACTTTTTGGTGAACACTGATTTGTTTGTTTGCTTGCTTGCTTGATTACCCAAAACTTACAATGAATGATCCCAGTGTGGTACTTATGGTAAGTCTTTAATTCAGTAAATAATAAAGTGAAATATTTTGTTTTTTGTTTTAAAATTCTTTTATTTATTCAATGCATAATTCTGTGGCAGACACATCATGATGGCTTTTGAGAAAACTCCTCAGTGACTGAACTGGTCAGCTATAGTATTTTAAACAGTAGTGCCTACTTTTTGTTTGTTTGTTTGTTTGGTTGGTTGGTTGGTTTTTTGAGACAGGGTTTCTCTGTATAGCCCTGGCTGTCCTGAAACTCACTTTGTAGACCAAGCTGTCCTCAATCTCAGAAATCCGCCTGCCTCTGTTTCTCCTTTTTAATGCAAGGGTCCAAAGAAGAAATTAAGGTTTGGAAAATAGCCTTCAGAGAGAGTCTGCATGATGCACTTTAAGAAGGGAAGGGATGATTGGTAGGTTTGCATTCTGTTTATAGAGCTACCTAAGGTGAGGCATGCTTATACAGCGCCATCTGAGGAAAATATTACTGAATGAAATAAAGTATACATTTATATAATAATGAGAATTCACTGGCTAAGTCACTAAATTGAGAAGAAAAGGATTTTTAAATAGTTCTTGATTTTTAAGAAGGAAGTGGGAGTAGAGGGAGAACTGCTTGGAATTTAGTTTAAGCAGAGTTTACAGGAATGCATGAATGACTCAAAAACAGTGGTCTTTAATGTTGATCCTCTACTGTACCACTTGTCGGTAAACCTGGCTGCAGTAAGCATCAATCCTCCAAATTCTGTCGGGGTATGGGCTGAATCCTGAGTATATGGAGACTCCATTAAGAACTGGATAACATAGTTGCTCCTGAGAGCATTTTGTTGCCCTTTCTAAGAAGGACCAAAGAACCCACACTTTGGTCTTCGTTTTCCTTGAGCTTCATTTGGTCTGTGAATTTTATCTTCGGTAGTCAGAACTTTCTGACTAATATCCACTTGTCGGTGAGTGCATTCAATGTGTGTTCTTTTGTGATTGGGTTACCTCACTCAGGACGATAATTTCTAGTTCCATCCATTTGCCTGAGAATTTCATGAATTCATCATTTTTAATAGCTGATTAGTACTCCATCGTGTAAATGTACTATATTTTCTATATCCATTCCTCTGTTGAAGGACATCTGGATCTTTTGAGCTTCTGGCTATTATAAATAAGACTGCTATGCACATAGTGGAGCATGTGTCCTTGTTATATGTTGGAGAATCTTTTGGGTATATATCCCCAGGAGTGGTATTGCTGGGTCCTCAGGTAATATTATGTCCAAGTTTTCTGAAGAACCACCAGACTGATTTCCAGAGTGGTTGTACCAGCTTGTAATCTCACCAGCAATGTAGAAGTGTTCTTCTTTCTCTACATCCTTGCCAGCATCTGCTGTCACCTGAGGTTTTTATCTTAGCCATTCTGACTGCTGTGAGGTGGAATCTCAGGGTTGTTTTGATTTGCATTTCCCTGGTGTTGAACATTTCTTTAGGTGCTTCTCAGCCATTCAAGTTTCCTCAGTTGAGAATTCTCTGATTAGCTCTCTTCCCCTATTTTTATTAGAGTTATGGAGTCTACCTTCTTGAGTTCTTTGTATATATTGGATATTAGCCCTCTATCAGTTGTAGAATTGGTAAAGATCTTTTCCCAGTCTGTTGTTTGCTATTCTGTCCTATTGACAGTGTCATTTGCCATTTTATGAGATCCCACTTGTCAATTCTTAATCTTAGAGCATAAGCCATTGGGGTTCTTTCCCCTGTGCCCATGTGTTTGAGACTTTCCCCCACTTTCTCTTCTATTAGATTCAGTGTATCTGATTTTAGGTGGAGGTCCTTCATCCATTTGGACTTGTTGGAGACAAAGTGCAGAGCAGAGACTGAAGGAAAGGCCATCCAGAGACTGTCTCACCTGGGGATTCATCTGAGATACAGTTCCCAAACTCTGCAACTATTGTGGATGCTAAGAAATGCTTGTTGAACAGAGCCTGATATAGCTGTCTCCTGAGAGTCCCTGCCAGAGCCTTACAAATACAGAGTTGAATGCTTGCAGCAAACCATTGCATTGAGTGTGGGGTCCCCAATATAGGAGCTAGAGAAAGGACTGAAGGAGCTGAAGGGGTTTGCAACCCCATAGGAAGAACAACAGTATCAACCAACCGGACCCCCGCAGAGATCCCAGGAACTAAGCCACCAAAGAAGGAGTACATATGGCTCCTTCTGCATATGTAGCAGAGGATGCCTTGTCAGGCATCAACGGGAGGAGAGGCCTTTGGTCCTATGAAGGCTGGATAGATGCCTCAGTGTAGGGGAATCAAGGGTGGGGAAGCAGAAGTGGGAGTGGGTGGGTGGGTACAGGAACACCCTCATAGAAGCAGGGGGAGGGAGGATAGGATGGGGTTTTCTGGGAGGGGGAAACCAGATAAGGGGATAACACTTGAAATGTAAATAAATTTTAAAAATAAATTAATTAAAATAATAAAAATAAATGAAAATGTTGAAATGGGAAAAAAAGAACTAGGTGACAGCAGCAGTAAATGCTAAGGAGCAGTCCTGATGATTTGGCTAAAGAGAAGAAATATACTTGTTGCAGTAAATCTCCATCCAAATATGCCCTGGCAATGAAAACACAATACAATTAATATGATTACATGCTGTGTACCTAGATTGGGCAGATCTACCTCTACACTGCCATCTTCCACAGCTTAGGAGACCCCTTAGAGCTTGCAGTTTCTGTAGGCCATGTGCTTCTGCTCCACTTTTCTCCTTCTTCCTCCTCCTCTGAGCCCTCTTCCTCTTCCATTTTCTCCTTCTTCTCTCCCTCAACTTCCCTCTACCTTCCCTTTTATCTGCTCAATCATCAGATCTCCTTCATTTTATAAATTAAGGTGGGAAACAGGTTTACAGGAAACCACCTGAGTGCTGACTCATTTCTTGTTCACAACCCCTCACAGGAGAACAGATTTAACCTCAAATATAATTAGCCCCAGGGCTTTCCACAACATACACTTATGAACAAATACAAGGCAACAAGTGCCCTGTGCATGGCCTTATATAATCCAGTATTACTTAATTGGCTGTTGTCATTGTTGATTATTTGTTTCAAGATACTTTTAGGATTCTGTTTCATTTGTCAAACACTGACTTCTGCTGTTCTATCCTAGTACTTAGTTTAGATAAAGTGTATTAGAGTTATTTTTAACACATAGTTTAAAGGTGAAAGACAGATTATTCTACTCTTTAGTAAGGGTACAGTTTCTCTGATATTACATACACTGATTAAAGTTTTGACTGAAAAGTAACATTTAATTTGACTTTTAAGACTATAGTTATGGTTTTCTGTGTGTTCAGATCTTAGAACAAATATTTCAATACCATAAAAACCAGTATGTACACTCAATTACCAACTTGTAAGACTCAACTTTTTGAAACATTATAATAATTTAACTCCTGGATGGCAGTAGACAAAGATGGATTCATATGCCTTATTTTATTTGTTGGTTGGTTGGTTTTTGTCTTCTTCTTTTGGTTGGGAATGTAAATTAAAGACACTCATATTTTCTAAATTTAGTTCTTAAAATCCAACAAGAGAATAGGGAACACTTATATGAAACTATTCTATTCTGTATACTATTGATAAATTTGAGGTCTGATAAAAAAAACATGTTGAAATAGTTTAGATAAATGTTTATCTACTTTTTTTTAACCTATTCCATGTGTTACATCTCTTTAAATGTGCAATATGTCTGTGTAAACATTATGAAGATCCAGTTTAGGAACTTTGAGGACTTCAAGATTTTGATTTTTTTTACAAGAGTAAATGCTTTTGAGCAGCTATTGGTTGGCAAATCTTTGAACACAGAGCTAATGAGTTAGCCACCTTCCTTTCCTTGGCAAGTCAATGAAAAGGAATCTTCAAGGGAGAAAAGCATTATCATGATTTGAGAAGTGATAAATTACCCTCATGGAATGGCACAGCTGCTGAGATCCAATGTGCATATATAGACAGACTGTGTGAACATAAATGTTGTCTGTAGTCCTCCTCCATGATGTGGTGACCAGTGATCAGTCTCAGTATGTGACAGCCATGTAATTGTTGGGCATAAAGTTGCTGTGCATTCATATACCTTTAAAATAAAGTTTGAGGTCATTTGAAAATCTGCTCATATTTTAAAATATTTTAGAGCAGATTAGAAAACAATGTATTAAGTAGCAGGCTATAGATGACCCAAGCAATTAATACCCTAATGCTATGATTAATAAATGTTACCCCATATGGCAAGGTTTATAGATGAGATTACTTTAAACATCTTGCCCTGAGTGAAGTGTCCTGTGTTATTATGAAGAATTCCTAATAAGTAGAATCCCAGTACCATTACAGAATAGGGACAGATGGACATTGGCTCATTAAAGAACAAAGTATAATGATGTGAAATATATATATGTGTGGGTCACACTCACATACAAATTCAAACATATAAAATAGTGACAGCATTAAGTGATAGGAACAAGGAAGAGATCGATCTAGAAGACATATTTGTACATGTTAAGACTAATGGCATCTGGCAAGATCTCTCAGTGGATAGAAAGGTTGCCTGCTAGCAAACTCATATCTGAGTTCAGTCCCTAGTGTCCACACAGTGGAAGTAGAGAAATGACTCCTCTAACCTCTATATGCATTCTGTTGATCAAGTGTACATACACACTCAGATGTACATACATATACACATACATGCACATAAACATGTACATTCACATGTACATATACATACATCAAATAAAGTTTACAATGTCATTTGGAGAATTAATGTTTGGAGAAGAATGCTAAGCATTCCAGTTGGGTTTTGGAATTCAGAGCTCTTAGCTGACATTGAATCTAACCCTTGCCACTGTGAATCATTTTTATCCAAAAAAAAAAGACACTGTGAACAAACTTGTTAGCCACCTAAGTAAAGAAAGGTAGAGATTCATTTTAAAAATATTTATATAATCCAATATGTATGCAAACTTGATTTTGGTGTGAAATAAATTTTGTTTTAATTATTGGGTTTCTTTTAGAATGATTTTAGTGATGGTTAGTCTTCCAAGTGTGCTGTGAGGTTTATACTTTAAGCAACTTCAGATTAGTCACACATTGAACATCGACTGCTATCAGTGCTGGGTCAGTACCAAGGTCAGTGAAACTCCTGAGGTCATTTGCTTAAATAAGCTAGCCTTGCTTTATTTCCGACATATAAACAAAATATGGAGTCGTGAGTCTTCTTGTGATTTGCTGTATTGAAAACACCTAAAGAGAGTTATAATCTCGTGGGAAGGAATCTAAATGCACCACTGAATAAACAGAAAGTAGTAAACATGAATTCAGCAAGTTTATGTTTCCTATGGACTTTGTTTTGTATTATTAAGTCAACAATTATCTTTAAAAATAATAACTTACCATCTTCTGATAGAGTTACATTTCCCAGATTATGTCATGTTCCATGAAATGGTTAAAATATTTGGGAGTTTTCTTATGAAATCAGCAAATACACTTACTTTCAACAGTGCTAGCTTTCATTTTCATCGCCAAATGAATTTGAGGTAGGCAACGATAATGTGGCCTCTTTTATTTCACTATTTTTAACAATTACTCTTTTGTGTTAAACAGTGAAAGATCTATGAAGAAAAGAATCCTGTTGTCTGTTTGAGCGACTTAACCATTAGAGATTTGACAGAGATTTTTATGCAGCAGTCCTAAGATTTAGAGGCTTTGGGCAGCATGCATCTATAGGTGGTCATTTTGTAGAAAACAGAAAGAAAAGGAGGAGAAGGAGGATGAAAAAAAGAAGAAGAATTTTATTTTATTTTTTAAAAAATATCTGTTAAGACTTTAACGTATTCAAATCCCTGCTTACTATACGATGCTAAATTTAAAAGCAATTAGTAAAAATCACTACAGAAATATAACTCATATGTCTTTACTAAGTAATAGACATATCCCAAGCTTTTGGCTATATTCATGTTGGCATTCATTGTCTTTAAAGTAATTATAACTTACATTTGTACAAACTACAATACTCTCTTACGTTGAATTCCCTTTAATGTTTTCTAGTGTCTTATTTTCCTTTACTGACTTTTATTATATCCCTGTGAATTCTTTTTCTAAGAGAAGCTCATAGATGATGATTTCCTAGGAAACTTGTGGGATACATTTTTCTATTTGTTGAGAATTCAAGCAAATTGCCCAGTTTGAAGCCTCGTTGCATAAAGGACTACAGCACAGAATTGCCAGGCTAAGCAAGAAATGCCCTCAGGAGCTCTCAACAGCCTGATGTGTGTCAGGACACAGCAGGGTTCTTGTGTTGTTGAAAGCATTCTATTCCACAGGCACTTTTCATTTTTCAACAGAGAAGTGAGTTTAAAAGCAGCCAGACTTAAAATATGCCTTGGTATGAAGTGTGTAGTATTCTCGTGCATTTTTACCTGAAATCTTTTCCTTAATTCATGCTCTGCCTTCCATCAAGAGCATAAACTCCATAATGTTGAAGACTCTCTGGCTTTGGTTTCCTGGCTTTTAGAGTAGTGTGTGGGCTAAAGGAGGTATTCAATGAACATTTGCTGATTGATTGAGTGAACAGCAGCAGAGTACAATCCAAGTGAAGCTCAAATCATCACAAAAGGGAGAGGAAAGTGGTTTAAAGAGACAGACTCATGTTGATACTGATAAGTCTTAAACTTCAGGTCCCTTGATTGGTCCCATATAAGGCCCTAAAATTTAATTATATAGTCCCAATTTGGTGTTCCTTTTCCTACAGAGGCATCTTCATTGTGTAAATCTCACACTCCACAAAATTTACACCATTCCTTTGTCTAGAGTTAATGTTTTCAGCTTGTCAGTTCAGGTTTGGCTTGAAGTATTATGGAAACAACATAAAATATGCTTTAAAAGGTGAGCAGCAACACACCAGGGGCTTTATTTTCCTAAAATTGAGATTAACTAAATTAGGGTGGAACCTGAATCAATATCAGTGACTAATACCCTCAACCATTGCCAGACTCTTATGTTCCTTCACCGGTGTACACATCAGTACTCACAAAGACATGTTGCCTTTGTATCCACATGTATGTGCACACTTGTAGAACTTAATTAAATATTCGGTGATGCAGCAACATATGAAGGTAATGGGGTTTTGTCTCTTTAAATATTTAATAAGTGGTGTTTCTCTGAACCTGAGTGATACATTGTTACTAAGTGATAATTGTTACTAAGTCAATGCACCAGTCTCTTTATGGTGCCACAACAAAACCTTATGGAAGTAGCTGCTTCAGCAGCACCCATCCATTCCCACAAGGCTGCCAAAGTCAAGGTCAAAGAGCAGTCCAATCTGGATTTCTGGTTAGGCAGCCTTTCTGGCTAGCACTGGGTCACCTGCTGGCTGTGCCTTTCACATGACCTTTCCTTTTTACTTTTGTAGAGAGAGGGGGCTTCTGAGGTCCTTTGTGTAAGGACACTAATCCTACTGTCCAGATGAGAGCACACCTAACTTTCATCACCTTTCCATAGATTTTTTTTACTTCAAGCACAGTCATCTTGGGACCTGGAACTTTAGCATAAGAACTGTGGGATATGTGACTCAGTCTATAATGATTAGTTTTGAGTAAGAAAGACAGTAAAAACATTCTACAGAAAGATGGAAAAAGGGGAAAACAAAATACATTTTCAAGCAGTGTAAGGCACCATTCAGACATTGCTTCATTATTGTCTACCTTGGGTGCCACCTGTTGCGAAAAATATTAAAAAGGACCTGCAAGTTCCTGCACTACCTCAAGCAATTCTCTGACCTGACACAATACTGCCAATACTGCTCTAGCTCGCCCCCACAGTGACCGATTGCTGTGCTCCCAGCTCTGGTTTGCTTGTATCTAGATTTGCTAGTTCCTTCTTAGCCATAAACCCCTGTAGTTGGTGGTTCCACATTCCAGTAACCAAATAAATCAAAACTCTCAAAGCTTATAATTAGCCAGTCTTGTTTATATATACAAATTCTCAATTCACAAGATGGCCATACAATAATTTCAAAGCCACTGAAATGATACAAACTGCCCCCCTAGATCACACAAGTTATGCCAATTATTCTATCCCTATATGATATTCATAACTACCTGTGACTATTTAAAACCACACAGGGTCAGGATCTTTTTCCTGCCCATCCTCCATCTTGCTTTTCTCCTCCCTCCTCTGACCCATGCTCTCTGTCCCTGCAACTCTTTGCTCTGCTTCCCTTTTCCCTGTCCAATCACAGGCCTCCTGCTACACTAATATTCTAATGTATTTGGACAGGGAAAAGTCCTGCTATATATCACCCTTTCTCTTTAGCTAAACAAAAAACAAAATCAAACAAAAAAAACCCAACAAAACAACAACAACACAACCCAACTTTCTGTCAAATTATAAATTGAGCACACCCAGTTCATCATTTTTGTCATTGAGATATAACAATGTCATCTGTCCCAGCTTAAAAGACTTATAATTTTACACGTGACTTATGTTCTGGCATTAGATTGTATGCTATCTGAAAACCATGCTCTCAAATCCGTTCTCTCAATGTCAAACAGCCTGGGCTGGCTACAGGCTTCAACCCCGTCAGAAATCTGAGAATGACCAACATTAACTGAAAATATATAGGAAGCCTAACACAGCTTCCAGAAATGAGACAAATTGTAGACACATCTGGCTACCCATACAGCCCCAGTAAGTCAGGAAATTGGAGCATGTCTTCAGCCTTCTGACCCAGCATCATCTGACATACGTTAGAGAAACAGGAACATTAAGGATTAGCCTAAGCTGTCCTTACCTGTAAACTGTGTTCTTTTTCTGGACAGTATTTTGTCTGTAGATGAAATGAGGCAATTTCTGCCCAGTGGTGACCTAGCCACAAATGTGCAGCCTCACCTGGAGGTAAGATTCTCAGCTGTTTCTTTGAATCCATGAATGGGAAGCTGTTAGGAGCCGAATTGCCTCAAAAAACAAGTGAATAAATAACAATAAATGTCACATTCTGTGCATTTCTGAGGTTTTTGAAAACCAACTAGGAAAAGTAATCTGCACTGTTCTTCGTTAATGACTGTCAGCCATTTCTATTTAAAATAACTAAAAACACACTAACAATAAACTCAGAGTCATGAATTTGCAATTTGGCCCTTAACCCACAGGCTTACACACCTCAGGTCAGTTTATAATAATAGTTATAGAAGGACAGGGTCTAAACCCTGCACGCACTTTCTTTCTTTCTTTCTTTCTTTCTTTCTTTCTTTCTTTCTTTCTTTCTTTCTTTCTTTCTTTCTTTCTTTTTTCTGATTTTCAAGACAGGGTTTCTCTCTGTAGCCCTGGCTGTCCTGGGACTAACTCTGTAGACCAGGCTGGCCTCGAACTCAGAAACCTGCCTGTCTCTGCCTCCTAAGTGCTGGAATTCAAGGTGTGCACCACCACTGCCCAGCTAAGCCCTGCACTTTTAAAATTTTTGTATCAATAGAAGAAATGTATACCAATGAAAACCTAGATTTTGCATCAAAATGAATTCGGTACCAAAATAAGAAATTATAACTTTAACATAATAACAATTATAAAGCTTCTATGACTATGCAATCAATTGTATTTTCTCCCTGTTCCAATTATAACCATTTCTACATTCCCTAGAAAGACAACCTATAATACCATCTCCAGCCCAGGGAACTAGGGCAATGATGCTTCATAACTTCTTCAAGATGAATGGGTGTTGAGATCTTTTGAGGGGGGAAGGGTAGGGAAAATGGGGGAGTTGGTTGGCCTTAAGAAGGCCACAGCAATGATTGATTCAGTCTCTGATGTCTGTGTCTTGACTGGATCCAGCTGAAAGTCCAAGACATCAGGAGATCAAGCAGCTCAGTTCAGCATGTCTGAAGAGGAGACCCACCAAGGCTGAATATTCTGTAATACACAAATCTCAAAACAAAATTTTAGTATCATGAAGATATGTTTTTTGTTTGATTCTTTGGAATCTAGTTCTCTAGGTGTCTCCCTTCATTATATCTGATTCATAAACCTCTGGAAGGTGTAAAAACCCTAACCAACCTTTCTAAACACACAAAGACAAACCCTTTCTTCCAAAATAGCATATCCTTCAGTCAGTGGGCAAGCAAGTTTGTATCCTGCCCTCTCTTCCAGAGGAATAATAAAACCACAAAACTCAAAACCACACCCATTTTGAAAGTTAAAACAATCCAAAACAAATGAAGTAAACTAAAATACTGTATGTGCCTATTCTTAGGCCTTGTTTATTTTGCCAAGCAGGGTAAAAACTTAAGATTCCCGTGGAGCCCACATTAGACAGAAACTGATTATCTGGTGAGGCATAGAAAGCAATCTTCATACCATCATACTGTTCGGCTCTCTGCCTAGAGCAGCCATCTTGTTATACTTTAATCTGCTTGGCTCTCTGCCTGGAGTTACAGACATTCATAACTGATACCTGATCATAGAAGGTAGTCATAGCTGCTCTCATTACTTGGAGTCAGTGACTAATTTTCTCCATCCTAGTTTCAAACCACGGGCGAAAATCCTCACATGATTCAGACAAAATCTTTGTATAAATCTTCCCTAAAAGCAAATAATTCCAATTTTATAAATTTACAGTTCAATCCATCTCTGCCCTAAGAAGTAGACAACTTCATTTTCCTTCTAAGTCAGAACAGCCTGCAACCCAGGGGACTTCAGAGCCTGTGTTGTTTCAGTTACCATGCTTGAGTCCATGTGACTCATCTAGAGCTACTTAAAACATAAAAATCATAAAATAAAAGTCTAGCTCTCAGGCTAATAATCTTAAATTTCTACTGGATTCTTGATCAACACGTTGGTTCAACACCTATTGCACTAATATTTAAATGAAATTAGACAGAAAAATCCTACCACATTCATGTTTTTCTCATCTTGAGAGATAGAGAGACAGAGAGAGAGAGAGAGAGAGAGAGAGAGAGAGAGAGAAATGGATGGGTAAATAATTTTGGATCTGTTTAATAATTACTGCAAAGCATTTATCAGCAGAATACATAATCAAAGCATTTTGTGCCTAGTTAGTGACTAGGGATACACCCAGATATTTTAAGCCAAAACAAAAATGCAAAAGTTTTTAACTTACATTTTCAATTAATGAATTTAGTAACTTTCATTAAATAAGAGGTTTTATTATTGCATACATAGGGGAAATTGATGTATTAAAGAAATTCACTTATTGTATCATGTGGCATTCAATTTATACCAGTTATATGGTTAATGAAATTCATTAACTTGAAAGGAAAATCTAACCCATGAAAGCCTGTACAGAATACTGATTAAGGGAAGAAGAAAAGCCTTTCTCTGCCACTCGCTAGCAATACATTCTCAGGAAGTTGCCCTCTGCCCACCTCAGGATGCAGAGATTAAACAGCATCAACAGCAAAACCCAGTTGTAGGAAGTGAATGTAAAATTAGATAATTGCTGTCAATAAAGCTGTCAGTAAAGCATTTACTGCAATGAGAGGAAAACAACGTACAATCAATGGGGATGCATTTAGATACCTATGAAATACTGAAGAAGGAGACTTCCTCATTTAAATTGTAAACGGTGAACATCATTGTGGCTAAATTTTCAGATAAGTGATACTGGTTCCTTGTTCCCTCCTTTGCTTTTTTTTTTTTTTTTTTTTTTTTTTTTTTTTTTTTGGTGGTTGTGGTGGTTGTGGAGGTTGTGGTGGTTGTGGAGGTTGTGGTGGTTGTGGAGGTTGTGGAGGTTGTGGTGGTTGTGGAGGTTGTGGAGGTTGTGGTGGTTGTGGAGGTTGTGGTGGTTGTGGTGGTTGTGGAGGTTGTGGTGGTTGTGGAGGTTGTGGAGGTTGTGGTGGTTGTGGAGGTTGTGGTGGTTGTGGAGGTTGTGGTGGTTGTGGAGGTTGTGGTGGTTGTGGAGGTTGTGGAGGTTGTGGAGGTTGTGGTGGTTGTGGTGGTTGTGGAGGTTGTGGTGGTTGTGGTGGTTGTGGAGGTTGTGGTGGTTGTGGTGGTTGTGGAGGTTGTGGAGGTTGTGGTGGTTGTGGTGGTTGTGGTAGTAGGACTAAATATATGCATTCTTTAGAAGGTTGATTAAAGGTAGTCCAGGTTATCTTGCTCCTTTTGGCTACTAAACCTTGGCATAGAGAGGCAAAACTCACACAATGGTTATGGGCTGATTTTCAGCTTCTCTTTCTTATGTATTAAACATGAATCTAAATACAATTGAAAGAGTGAAATCCATTCCCACTTGTAGGCAAAATATTTTGCAGCCTAATTTAATAAAAGTTCAACTTCTCCTCTTGACCACCACCATTCAAAGTCCGTGGAAAAAAAAAGGTATTAGAATATGGAGAAATGGATCTGTTTAGCAAAGGTTCTTTGCTGGTGAGCTCAATCTTCCTTGTGAACAGTTCAGTCACTTACCAAACACCAAATACAACTCAGCAGCTACACTCCAGTCCTCTCAGCATGCAGATACCACAAACAAACAAGCAGCTGTAGTTCAATTCTGAAGAAACCACAAGGATTGCCAACTAGCCCAAGGGTCCTGAAGGGGAAAGAAGTTGAAGGAACATCACAAAAAGTCCTTTGGTGAGTTTCTCACAAAGGCTGTTTTGCCATGAGTGGACAGAGCTCAACAATGCTCTGTAACGTAGACCAATACACACATGTTGTTTGTGAAGAATAGCAAAGCAAAGTAAAGCAAACCAATGTTCCTCTTTTACTGTCTGTGGGGTCATATGTATACTCCTTCATCAAAGGTCCTTTTGCATGTTTGCTATAGCAAAACATCCCTTTACCTGTGTCTGCTTCAGAAAAGTATTCTGTCAGATGTCTGCTTTAGCAAGACATCCTTTCACCTGTGTGCCCCAGCAAAACATCATTTGACATAACTGACTTTCCAAAGAAACCAGAAGTTTCCACTTCACCATGTTACTCCCTTCCAGTGCTTTTCTGGGTGTCTAAAGACAACAGAAATGTATGTATTCTACCATAATTCCACAAGCAGAAGTTCAAGGTGAGACATTGGTCACATTGCTTACCATAGGAAGGTTGTACAGAGAATCTTCTTGGTTTTGCCCACATTACCCTGATCTCAACCTTCACTGTCACCCACCTTCCTTCCTTCTTTTCTTTCTTCCTTCCTTCTTTTCTTTCTTCCTTCCTTCTTTTCTTTCTTCCTTTCTTTCTTCCTTCCTTTCTTTCTTTCTTTCTTTCTTCCTTCCTTCCTTCCTTCCTTCCTTCCTTCCTTTCTTTCTTTCTTTCTTTCTTTCTTTCTTTCTTTCTTTCTTTCTTTCTTTCTTTCTTCCTTTCTTCCTTTCTTTCTTTCCTTTTTCTTCCTTTCTATATCTTTCTCTCTTTTTCTTTGTTTCTTTGTTTCTTTCTTTCCTTTTTCTTTCTTCTTTCTCTTCATCCTTCTCTTCTTGCATTTTTGTGTGTGCTACTGTATGTGACAAATATCCCTGACCTCCTTGTTTTATAATGACAATTGAAAATGCATTCAAAGCTCACCTGGAAAATCCACAGTAAACTTCCTCTTCTAGACTTAATTCTCTTCCTACTATGACTCCATCTCTTCCACCATTACTACTACCTCCTTCTCCTCCTTCACCTTCTCTTCCTTCTCCTCCTCCTCTGGAACCCAAGAGTAAAATAAAATGAGAAATTTTTAAAAACTTGAAATTAGAGGATTATTACATTCTGAGAAACTAGGTTAAGCAGAGATGTGGGAACAGAAAGAAGACAAATGGTAACAAAGAAAGAGGTTTTCACAGAGGTGTCCATTCTGTGTGTGGTAAAGAGTAGAGGGAGGTCCATAAAGATAAGATATTGCTATTTCCGTGGAGTCTATTTTCCTTCATGGAGATGCTGATGAGTGAAAGGCAACCAATGATAAATAGAATGGGATCTAATGGGAAAGGAATAGGCCATAAGTGACCAAGACTCTAGAGCAGTGGATCTCAAACTTCTGAATGCTGAGATCCGTTACACAGTCCCTCATGTTGTAGTGACCTCCAACCATAAAATTATTTTCATTGCTACTCCATAACTGTAATTTTTCTAGTATTATGAATCAATGTGAATATCTGTGTTTTCCAAGGGTCTTAGGTGATACCTGTGGAAAGAGGTTGAGACCCACAGATTGAAAACCAGTGCTCTAGAAGATGGAAGTGGTTACTAGGCACCAGGTGCCAGTGTGATACTTGAACTCACAGGCCATGAGGAAGGTAGATTTGGCCTAGAGGGAGAACTTAGTGTTGGTGTTGACCACTTTGAATGGTGAGGTGCCAAAGACAAAAGTGATAATGAGAAGGTATTCAAATAAGATCCTAATAATTCTCTCTTATAAAATTAGAATGAAAAGAATAATAAATAGAATTCCCGCTTCATTTTATTTCAGAAAGTGCATATTTTACACACTATTGTAAAATGATGTTTTTTATAGTACTTTCTATGAACTAAGTGATTGCATATGGGCTCAATCATTTTATATTGTCTCTGCCAAATGCTGAATCTCACTATGATATTTTATTTTTATTTTGTGATAAGTAATTTTCTTTAATTATGACCTTATTAAACTAGCATGGTTATATTTGCTCTTTGTTTTATGATAATGACTGATAAACAAGATGCTAATTGGCATTACAGTTTGAGCTATATTTATTCAGATATTTAAGTGGTTTAATTAGGATTTAATTTGCATACCAGCCTGAGTTGTTGTCTATCCCAATTTATCCTTTAGCATTTTGTTGTCATTCAAAAAATGTTGTTAAGACATGGCAAGAGCTGAGTGCTTTGTCACTATGTGTGGTATTCACAGTGGGTTTCTGGGAAAGGAATGTGTTAACCAACACCTGATTCTAATGTCAGTACGTATGGAACTTTATTGTTTTAGGAGAGAAGGCTATGTTAAGCTACACTTTGTTCAAAGTCGAGTCTTTAGTCCTAGGAGCTTATGTCCACCTCAGTTCAGATCCGTAAAAACCTGTTGTCTCACTACTTATTAGATAATAATTTCTCCTGGATTCAGGGCATTTGCCCTTTCCCAATTATTGAATATAACATGTATACATTTTACCTTTCAGCCTTATCCAGTGGAGGTTGGCCCCTCCCCTCTTTAAACTTGACTGTGATTATGCTGTGAGGTTCATAGGAGCTAGTCCTCCAACCCTTCCTTCTCACCTCTCTGTCTACATACCCTTTAAGAATCATCTGTAAATTGAAAAGAATAGAGTTTTCTAGTATTTTCTTCTTCAAACACATTTAACTACCATAACATGTAGAGTTTGAATGTGCTATATGTTTATTATTTATGGAGATCAGAAATCAACTTGTAGGGTTTGGTTCTCTTCCACTATTGTAGGCCTAGAGATTAAATTTAGGTTGATGCATTTGGGAGGCAAGCATCTTTTCCCAATAGTTTTATTGTCCACTTGAGCTCTGTGTTTAACATGACAGTTATTTCATCATTTTCTTGTGAAGTGACACATTCACACCATGAATCATAAAATAGTAATGGCATTTTCTAAAAGTGGTATATCCTAAAATTTATTATGCACTCTGAGGTCATGTTCCAACCCAGAGTACCTGAAGGTCAAGAAGACAGTGAAGGGTTGAGACTGTGTCCAATATGCTCTCAGGTGTAGTGTCTGTTTCTCCTGTGTAGGCAACACTTTCTGCTTCTGGGGCACAGTGCTAAGGAGCATTCCTAGAACACACAGAATGATAGAAGAACTCATGAACTTACACTTAATTCATTTGGTTAGTCATTTAAAATTTTTATGGAAACTAATAAACTATATTGTGAAATTCTTTTGTAAAACAATTATTTATTTTTGCCTAAAATAACTATTATGTATGGATTTCTATATTAGTTGTAAAGTTGATTATCTCAAGGGAAGAAAGAATTGAGGTATAAATAAAGTGTCTTGACTCATTCTTTTCTAGTCAATAGATGTCAATATGTGAGTGATAAGCTTAATTTTATTTGTTTGAATCGTGGAATTGTCACATTATATCATATGAATTTTTACTCCTTGTTCATAGTAAGTATTTAGGAAATAAACATATATTTGTAAGTTGGGCCATTTGACCAAGTTGTAGGGAACGTGTTCAAGCAAGTATGAGACACAGGACATGGATAGAGAGAGGGAGCTCATTTTCCTGGTGCCATGAAGGCTTTTTTGGTTGCGTGACAACAACTATAACCAAACATTCCTCTGCAGAGGAACTTGCCTGCTGTATGAGTGTGGGCTAAAGAATTTATTAGAGTGTGTGTCTGAGGATCAGCTTGCATTCTGTGTGAGGGTACCCTTATTCTGGTAAGAGTGACCTCTAGACTGCAACTGGGAGGAGCAGGTCTTTGTTGCCTATTGAGGCATCTTTACCTGGCAGTTAAATGAGCCTGCTGTGAAGGAAATAGAAACAGGTAGGATTCTAAACAGGGAAATCCATACATCTAGTCAGAGGAAGACACCAACAGGTGCATAGCTACAGAATAACTTTAGATACAATAGAATTTGTGGCCACTTTTTAAATAGAATTTTCTTTATGGGAGCCAAGAACCCTATCAGTCAGTGATCTTATTAATAAGAATATCTGTGGCAATGGGGTGATTTCTATACTCTCAACTTTATCAAATACAACAAATAGAATTCAGTGCTTTTGAACAATGCCATTTTCCTTCTGCTAATGATACATTTTGTCACATACCTCTGTGTTAAGTTAGGTTGTCTAGAGAATAGAACTGCTGGGATGTAGCCATATATGACAGAAGGTATTTATTACATTGCCTGACATGCTACAGGGGGAACTGAGAACCTAGAAGCCTCTCTGTTCATAGGATAGGATCTTAGATGTCCCAGTCATGAACATTCCCATACAGTGATTTATCTTCAATTTACATTGAAAGACTAAAGAAGCTAGAGTCAGATGTCAGCAGAGGATAACAACAGTAGGGGTAACCATATCAGTTTAGGAGAAAGACATTGTCAGTAAGACTCACCTAGTAAGCCAGCATCATTTCTATACCACAGACCTACCTACACCTTGAATCTGTTTATACCTGAGACCTCTCTGTACCACAGTCATCTCTTTACCTCTGGCTTCTCTTTACCTCAGAACTCTCTGTACCATAGTCATTTATTTACCTCAGGCCACTCTCTACCTCTGATTTCTCTGTACCTCAGTCTTCTCCATAACTCTGTTCTCTTTATGCAGGAGACATCTCAATTTCAGAGGCCTCTGTATGCCACGGACAACTCTATACCCACTAGGCCTCTCTAGACCTCAGACCTCGTTACAATTTAGATTTCTGTTGGAGGGTGTGACTGGGAGAAGGCCTTCTCCACTCAGTTAAACCTTTCTGGAAATACCTTTTCAGATTAGTCAAGGATTGTGTCATCTAATTGATTCCCAATCTTGTCACCTTGACAGTCAAGTGTAACCATCACAATTCCTTATTTATCTTATTCTAAAAATAATACTGGAAGTTATCTATCTATAGGTATATTTTAGATCTCAGGATTTTGCTATATAGTCCAGTGTGTGTGTGTGTGTGTGTGTGTGTGTACAAGTATTTTTGTTTTTTTTAGATTTATTTATTTATTTATTATATGTAAGTACACTGTAGCTGTCTTCAGATGCACCAGAAGAGGGCATCAGATCTCATTACGGGTGGTTGTGAGCCACCATGTGGTTGCTGGGATTTGAACTTCGGACCTTTGGAAGAGCAATCGGGTGCTCTTACCTACTGAGCCATCTCACCAGCCCTGTGTACAAGTATTTAATCTATTTTGTTTGTTGCCTTGCTAGTTTGCTTAATTCTCCTTTCTTCCATCTAGAATGTCTGTTGTTACAAAGGGCAAGTGAATCTACCACTAACACTACTTTGTCCTCAAGAGAGTGCTACAGTATTTATTTCATTTATGATATCAGTCAGTGATTAAGGATCTTCTTTTGTTTTTACTGGTGATCTAAACAGACAAATTTTAAAATGTGCATACTGTTTCAATATTGTTATTGCCAATATTAGAATTATGATATTTTACAAACTCTTTGCAAGACATTACCCCTGGGAACGATTCAACACAGGCATATAGACATTCCATGCATTACTTCCTATAACTACTTATAACCCTTGAAATTAAAAACTCAAATAAAAATTGACTATACTGCTAATATTTTATGTATGCTGTATTAGAAGATATATCAAAGGATCTTCTTCCACAGAGTTCCATACCCAAATAGCGCCTGGAGAGAAATACCCTCCCAGGACAGCAGACAAGCCTATGAGTGCAGGTAAGACCACCACTGAAGCTCAGAGGAGACCCACACAGAACCCTCAGGACACAGGAAAAGAGGGGGGACCTGGGACAGGAGCCCTCTAGTTTCCATCTGTTTCAAGAGCTGATCCTGAACCACAGAGTTACAAACATAATTGCTGCCAGGAGAGAACTGGTCTCCCAGGAGTGTCTACAAACCTGTGAGCACAAGTAAAACCAGCACTTCTCTTCAGATTCCTGGCCCAAAAGGGACCCTCCCAGAGCCATCAGTACACAGGAACCAAGGATCAGCTGGAGACAGGATCCTTCTGAAATCTGTATGCACATCAGAGCTGACCCTGTACCACAGCTATCCATAATTAAATTCCTCCCAGGGATCACTGCTCTCCCAAGAGTACTAACACACAAGCTTGCAGGAGAGACAAGCCACTGTCAGAGACAGCAAGAACAGCTAACACCAAAGATAACCACATAGCAAAAGGCAAGGGCAAGAATATAAACAAGAGAAACCAAGGCTACTTGGCATTATCAGAACCCAGTTCTCCAACCACAGCAAGCCCTGGTTACCCCAACACACCAGAAAAGCAAGACTCTGATTTAAAATTACATCTCATGATGATGATAGAGGACTTTAAGAAGGACATAAATAACCCCCTTAAGAAATGCAGGAGAACACAGGCAAAGAGGTAGAACCTCTTAAAGAGGAAACACAAAAATTCCTTAAAGAATTACAGGAAAACACAACCAAACAGGTGAAGGAATTAAACAAAACCATCCAAGATCTAAAAAAAGGAAATAGAAAAAATAAAGAAATCACAAAGGGAGACAACAACACTGGAGACAGAAAACCTAGAAAAGAGATCAGGAGTATTAGATGCAAGCATCTCCAATAGAATACTCGCGATTGAAGAGAGAATCTCAAGGGCAGAAGATACCATAGAAAACATTGACAAAACAGTCTAAGAAAATGCAAAATCTAAAAAGCTTCTAACCCAAAACATCCAAGAAACCCAGGACACAATTGTAAGACCAAACCTAAAGATGATAGGTATAGAAGAGAGTGAAGATACCCAACTTAAAGGGCCAGTAAATATTGTCAACAAAGTTATAGGAGAAAACATCCCTAACTTAAAGAAACAGATGCCTATGAGCATACAAAAAGCCTACAGAACTCCCACTACATTGGATCAGAAAAGAAATTCCTCCTGTCACATAATAGTCAAAATATCAAGTGAACAAAACAAAGAAAAAATATTAAAAGCAGTAAGGTCAAGTAACATATAAAGGCAGAGCTATCAGAATTATACCAGACTTCTCACAGACTTCTCACTAGAGACTATGAGAGCTAGATGATCCTGGGCAGATCTCACATAGACAGGAAGAAAACACAAATGCCAGCCCAGGCTTCTATACCCAGAAAAACTCTCAATTACCATAGATGGAGAAACCAAGATATTCCTTGACAAAAACAAATTTACACAGTATCTCTCCACAAATCCAGCACCTACAAAAAATAATAGGAGGAAATTACCAACATAAGGAGAGAAACTACACCCTAGAAAAGCAAGAAAGTAATCTTCTTTCAACAAACCCAAATGAAGATCACCACATAAACATAAAAATAACATCAAAAATAACAGGAAACAACAATCACTATTCCTTAATATCTCTCAACATCAATGTACTCAATTTCCCAATAAAATGACATAGACTAACAAACTGGATACATAAACATGATCAAGCATTTTGCTGCATACAGGAAACATACCTCAGTGTCAATGACCAACATTAACTCATAGTAAAGGACTGGAAAACAATTTTCCAAGCAAATGGTCCCAAGAAAAAAGCTAGAGTAGCCATTCTAATATCAGATAAAATGGACTTTCAACCAAAAATCATCAAAAAAGATAAGGAAGGACACTTCATATTCATCAAAGGAAGAATATACCAAGAAGTCTCAATTCTAAATATCAATGCTCCAAATGCAAGGGAACCCACATTCATACAAGAAACTTTACTAAAGCTCAAAACACACATTGCACCTCACACAATAATAGTAGAGGACTTCAAGACCCCACTCTCAATAGACAGATAAGGGAAACACAAGCTAAACAGAGACACGATGACAATAAGAGAAATTATGGACCAAATGGATTTAACAGATATCTATAGAGCACTTCATTCAGAATCTAAAGAATATTCCTTCTTCTCAGCACCTAATGGTACCTTCTTAAATTAAATTGACCATATAATCAGTCACAAAAATGACCTCAACAGATATAAGAAGATTGAAATAATACCATGCCTCCTATCAGATCACTTCGGATTAAGGATGCTCTTAAATAGCAACTGAAACAACACAAAGCCCACATAGACATGGAAGCTAGACAACACTCTACTCAATGAAAACTTGGTCAAAGTAAAAATAAAAAAGAGAAGAATGTGAATTAATCCATTCCTATCTCCTTGTACTAAGGCCAAATCTAAGTGGATCAGGGAACTCCACATAAAACCAGAGACAGTGAAACTTATAGATGAGAAAGTGGGGAAAAACCTCGAAGATATGGGCACAGGGGAAAAATTCCTGAATAGAGCAGAAATGGCTTGTGCTGTAAGATCGAGAATTGACAAATGGGACCTCATAAAATTACAAAGCTCTGTAAGGCAAAGGGCACCGTCAATAAGACAAAAATGCCACCAACAGATTTGGAAAGGATCTTTATCAATCCTAAATCAGATAGGGGACTAATATCCAATATATATAAAGAACTCAAGAAGGTGGACTACACAAAATCAAATAACCCCATTAAAAATTGGGGCTCAGAGCTAAACAAAGAATTCTCACGTGAGGAATACTGAATGGCTGAAAAGCACCTGAAAAAATGTTCAGCATCCTTAATTATCAGGGAAATGCAAATCAAACATTCCTGAGATTCCACCTCACACCAGTCAGAATGGCTAAGATCAAAAATTCAGGTGACAGCAGATGCTGGCGAGGTTGTGAAGAAAGAGGAACACTCCTCCATTGTTGGTGGGATTGCAAGCTTGTACAACCACTCTGGAAATCAGTCTGGCGGTTCCTCAGAAAATTGGACATAGTACTACCAGAGGATCCAGCAATACCTCTCCTGAGCATATATCCAGAAGATGTTCCAACTGGTAAGAAGGACACATGCTCCTCTATGTTCATATCAGCCTTATTCATAATAGCCAGAAGCTGGAAAGAACCCAGATGCCCCTCAACAGAGGAATGGATACAGAAAATGTGATACATTTACTTAATGGAGTACTACTCAGCTATTAAAAAGAATGAATTTATGAAATTCCTAGGCAAATGGATGGACCTTAAGGGCATCATCCTGATTGAGGTAACCCAATCACAAAAGAACTCACATGATATGTACTCACTGATAAGTGGATATTAGCGCAGAAACTTAGAATAACCAAGATACAAGATACAATTTGCAAAACACATGAAACTCAAGAAGAACAAAGATCAAAGTGTGGACACTTTGCCCCTTCTTAGAATTGGGAACAAAACACCCATGGAAGGAGTTACAGAGACAAAGTTTGGAGCTGAGACGAAAGGATGGACCATCTAGAGACTGCCATACCCGGGGATCTATCCCATAATCAGCCTCCATATGCTGACACCATTGCATACACCAGCAAGATTTTGCTGAAAGGACCCTGATATAGCTGTCTCTTCTGAGACTATGCCGGGGCCTAGCAAACACAGAAGTGGATGCTCACAGTCAGCTTTTGGATGGCACACGGGGCCCATAATGGAGGAGCTAGAGAAAGTACCCAAGGAGCTAAAGGGGTCTGCAACCCTATAGGTGGAACAAGAATATGAACTAACTAGTACCCCCGGAGCTCGTGTCTCTACCTGCATATGTATCAGAAGATGGCCTAGTTGATCATCATTGGGAAGAGAGGCCCCTTGGTCTTGCAAACTTTATATGCTTCAGTGTGGGGGAATGAGAGGGCCAAGAGTGGGAATGGTCGGGTAGAGGAGTGTGTGTGGGGGGAGGGTCTGTGGGACTTTTGGGATAGCATTTTAAATGTAAATGAAGAAAATACCTAATTAAAAAATAAATTAAAAATAAATAAATAAAAAAAATTAAAGACTTTTTAGAATTTAATGAAAATGAAGGTACAACATACACAAACATATGGGACACAATGAAAGCAGTGCTAAGAGGAAAACTCATAGCTCTGAATCCCTCCAAAAAGACACTGGAGAGATCATATGCTAGCAGCTTAACAGCACAAGCTTTAGAAGAAATACACTCAAGAGGATTAGATGGAAGGAAATAAACTCAGGGCCGAAATCAACAAAGGAGAAACAAAAAGAACTATACAAAGATTTGACAGAACCAGGAAATGGTTCTTTGGAGAAATCAACAAGATAGACAAATGCTTATCCAGACTAACCAGAGGTCACAGAGGCAGTATCCAAATTAAGAAAATCAGAAATGAAAAGGGAGATACAACAACAGAAACTGAGGAATTCAAGAAATCATTAGATCATACTATAAAAGCCTATACTCAACACAACTGGAAAATCTGGATGAAATGAACAGTTTTCTAAATAGATAGCAAATACCAAAGTTAAATCAGGATCAGATAAACCATCTAAACTATTCCATTATCCCTAAAGAAATAGAAGAAATCATCTAAAGTTCCCCCACACCCCACCTCAAAAAAATAAAATAAAATCCAGGACCAGATGGGTTTGTTGCAGAATTCTATCAGATCTTCAAAGAAGATCTAATACCAATACTCTTCAAACTATTCCACAAAATAGAAACAGAAGGAACATTACCCAATTCATTCTATGAGGCCATAATTATGCTGACTTCACACAAACCACACCAATGCCAAAAAAGAAAGGGAATTTCAGGACAATTGTCCTTATGAATATCTATGCAAAAATACTCAAGAAAATCCTTGCCAACCAAATTCAAGAACACATCAAAATGATTATTCATCACGATAATGTAGGTTTTATTCTGGGAATGCAGGGATGGTTCAATATATAGAAATCCATCAATGTAATCCACTACATAAACAAACTCAAAGGAAACAATAAAAAAAATGATCATTTCATTAGATGGCTTAAAAGGCATTTGACAAAATTCAACATCCCAGCATGTTGAAAGTCTTGAAAAGATCAGGAATCCAAGTGTCATACCTAAACATAATAAAGGCAATATACAGCAAACTAATAGGCAACAACAATTTAAATGGAGAGAAATTTGAAGCAATCCCATTAAAATTAGGGACTAGACAAGGCTGCCCTCTCTCGCCCTATCTATTCACTATAATACTTGCAGTTCTAGCTAGAGCAATTAGATAACAAAAGAAGGTTAAAGCAATATAAATTGGAAAGGAAGAATTAAAAATATCACTATTTGCAGATGATATGATAGTATACTTAAGTGACCCCAAAAACTCCACTAGAGAACTCCTACAGCTGATGAACAGCTTCAACAAAGTTGCCGGACAGAAAATTAACTCAAACAAATCAGGAGTCTTCTTATACTCAAAGGATAAACCGGTTGAGAAAGAAATTAGGGAAACAATGCCCTTCACTATAGTTACAATCAATATAAAGTATCGTGTTCTGACTCTAACCAAACAAGTGAAAGATCTATATGACAAGATCTTCAAGTCTCTGAAGAAGAAATCAAAGAAGACCCCAGAAAATGGAAAGATCTCCCATGCTCATGGATTGGCCGGATTAATATAGTAAAAATGGCCATCTTGATAAAAGCAATCTACAGATTCAATGCAATCCCCTTCAAATTTCCAACTCAATTCTTCAGAGAGTTAGAAAGAGCAAGTCTCAAATTCATCTGGAATAACAAAAAACCAAAGAGAGTGAAAACTATTCTCAACAATAAAAGAACTTCTTGGGGAATCAGCACCCTGGACCTCAAGCTGTACTACAGAGCAATACTGGAAAAGCTGCATGGGATTGATACAATGACAGGCAGGCAGATCAATGGAATAGAATTGAAGACCCAGAAATGAACCCACACACCTATGGTCACTTGATCTTTGACAAATAAGCTAAACCCATCCAGTGCACAAAAGACAGCATTTTCAACAAATGGTGCTGGTTCAACTGGTAGTTAGCATGCAGAAGAAAGCAAACTGATCCATTCTTATCCCCTTAGACAAAGCTCAAGTCCAAGTGGAGCAAGGACCTCCACATAAAATCAGATACAGCTGTACCACTGTACCAGTATACCACTCCTGGACATATATCTCGAAGATTTTCCAACTTGTAATAAGGACACATGCTCCACTGTATTCATAGCAGTCTTATTTATAATAGCCAGAAGCTGGAAATAACCCAGATGTCCCTTAACAGAGGGATGGATACAGAAAATGTGGTATATTTACACAATGGACTACTGCTCAACCATTAAAAACAATGCCTTCATGAAATTCGCAGGCAAATTGATGGAACTTGAGAATATCATCCTGAATGATGTGACTCAGTCACAAAGGAACGAATATGGTATGTACTTACTGATAAATGGATATTAGCCCGAAAGTTTGATGTACCAAGGATTCAATTCACAGACCATATGAAGCCTAAGAAGAAGGAAGACCAAAATGTGGATGCTTAAGTGCTTCCTAGAAGGGTGAACAAAATATTCACAGGAGAAAATATGGAGACAAAGTGTGGAGAAGAGACTGAAGGAAAGGACATCCAGAGACTGTCCCACCTGGTAATCCATCCAATATACAGCCACAAAACCCAGATATTACTGTGGATGCCAGGAAGTGCTTACTGATAGGAGTCTGATATGGCTGTTCCCTGAGATGCTCTGCCAGAGCCTTACAAATACAGAGAAGGAAGCTTGCAGCCAACCATTGGACTGAGCTCAGGTGTTGGGAGTGACCCTGTTTGAATGTTAACTGCCTTGTCAGTCATAAGTGCTTATTTACAAAGTCTTGGCCTAGTTACTGGAAAAGTACTAGTTTAGTTGAGATTTCTATGGGAAAAAGTTGAAGACTCTATGGGAAAGTACTACCCCCAGTTAAGAACAAATAGCTATAGATCTTGTGGACATGTAACTAGCAATCCATTCTGTTCCGTTTCTCCTGCTGAACTTTTCCTGCTTTTGGGAACAGGTCCGTTCTCCCAGAAACAAAGCGATTCTGTGTCACCCCCATCCCCATACCCTGCTTGTGGGCATAAAACCTGCCTGGGAATAATAAAAATTTGACAGCTTGATCAATCAGACTTGCTGTCCTTCCTTGTGTCTCTCGCTCTTCATTCTCTCCATAGGTGGTTCCTCAGACCCTGTTTGACACACAGGAGTCCCTGATTGAGGAAACGGAGAACGGACTAAAGGAGCTAAGGGGTTTGCAGCTCCATGGAGGTCGCAACAGTGTCAACAGGCCTGTCCCCTTCATGCTCCCAGGGACTAGATCACCAACCGAAGTATACCCATGGAGCAACCCATGGCATTGGCCACATATGTGGGAGAAGATGGCCTTGTTGTACATCAGTGGGAGGAGAGACCCCCCAGGCATGAGGGTGTTCAATGGACCAGTGTAGGAGAATGCCAGGGCAGGAGGATGGGAGAGGGTGCGGGGGCGGGGGGGTGGGGTGGGGGAGCACCCTCATAGAGGCCGGGGTGGGAGTTGGAATGGGATAGGGGTTTTCAGAAGGTGAGACCTGGAAAGACAAAAACATTTGAAATGTAAATAAGGAAAATATCAAATAAAAAATAAAAATAAATAAAATTTTTTAAAAAGAAGATATACCAAAGAAGATATATACACCATCATTAGACCAAAAGACAGTGGGGGCACTTGGTTGTTACCCAAGTTCAGCTACTGAGGAGTAGGTTTCCTTCTGGAACATTCTGTAATATGGTACTATGTCTGTGTGTTTTCAGAGTATGAGACTGTACTACTGACATTCTCAAGAGCCTCCTTATTTCAAATTCTGTGGATATGATCTCAGGTATTTTTATGGAGTTTACTCAAATTATTACTTTTTAATCAGGCATAAGAGAACACTCTGGACGTTTTTATTTCAGTGAAACAGAAATGCAATGACAAATTACAGTGGGGCAAGGAGAAAATGGTAGAGAAAAGAGAGATTAAACACAATTAGTTAGCTGGTTTGGGAGGTTTCTTTTGTTTCCGATTTGGGTGTGCAGCCTAACTAGATTTTTATGTTATTTACTACTGGAAAGATGATGGTTGTGAAAAGTCACATTCAAACTGAATCTTGTTCTCATGTCATGATTTCATTAAAAAAATATTTATTTTTCCAAAGTAATATACATGTATTTTCTAAAAAGCAACCATGACACCTAACGTTTCATATTTAAGAACATTCATCTATTTAATCCCCATTAAGGGATTAAATGAGTGGATATTGCCAAAGGATTATGTGGTAATTTGAATATGTCTGGCCCATAGGGAACTGTACTGTTAGGAGGTATGGCTTTCTTGGAGAAAGTATGTCACTGAGGGAGTGGGTTTTGAATCTCCATCCAGTGTGGAAGAGTCAGTTTTTCTCCAGGTTGAAGTAAGATCAAGATGCAGAATTCTCAGTTCCTCCTGCTCCATGCCTGCCAGGAAGTTGCCATGTTCTTGATTTGGCGATAATGGACTGAACTTCTGAATGTGTAAGCCATCATCAATAAATGTTGTTTATAAGAGTTGCCTTGTTAATGGTGTCTCTTCAGAGCAATGAAAACTCTAAGGCAGACTATGCATCTTTTATCTTTAATTAGAATTTCCTTTGTTCTTTTCTCCATACGACAGTTCCTTACTTTTCAAACATAGACATTATGATATAGACTCAGAGATAAAGACTTTTTGGTTTTGTGAAGAAAGGAAGGTAAAGACATTCATGGCATCTACCACACATGATAGGAAGCTGAAGATGTGATATAGAAATGGCTGATGATGTTTATAATCTGTGTATGACAGTAGCTGGATCATGAACTCATAATGGCTTTAGTTATTTTGCTGACCCCAATCTCTGCGGATTGAATCCCAAAGTGGCTGCATAGTCTATAATGTCCTCCCTTTCCAGGTTCCCAAGCTCAGGTTTTCAGAGTCATTTTTGTGGAATACACATTCTTAGATTATCTTCCAGGCCACACATCAACAAGAGTCACTCTCATTCTCCTGTCAGATTCCAAATCTAGAATTGTTTTCTCTGTGAATCCTTGCCTTGAACTCTGGAGAGCTAAGGGCTGCAGGCCTATGTTTCTATAGCTGTTGGGATCTGATTTCATAGTCAACCCATCTCTCCACTTCTTGTGACTGTTGTCTTTTTTTCTGACCACTATATTTCATATCCCTTATCTATATCTCATAACTCTTTTCAGATACACAGAACAAAGCTCACCCTAGTTTTTACAAGCTCTTCAGTGTGGTGAATGGCACTCTTACCTCTTACAGCAATCCATTATCTTGGCCTATGGGTTCATTACCTTTACCAAATAGATGAGGCACAGAACAGACCACTCCTCCTTTTAATTTTTTTTTCAATTTAGCCAAATCCCATTGTAGATAGGCCCCAAGACCTGGTTCTTTCAAACTTCTCCAATGGTATGTGAGTCAGGCTTTGTATAGATATATACTTTGAGCTTTGGTTTTTGCTAGTCTCTTGGCATCTCTGGAAAATAGCATGTTCTGTCTTACTCTGGAGTTTCATATATTCCTTTCCTTTCACTCTTTCCCTCCCTCCCACATGGTGTATCACTTCCTATGCTATTTTTCCTCCTCCATCTAGATGTTTGTAAAAGAGAGCTAAATGTCCGAGCATTGGCTGGCCCAGGCTTTGGACTTGGTTGTGTTCTCTATAGCACCTACCACTGTGTGCTATATAACCCATTGTCAGGTTAGTTATTTATTTAGGACTATTTTCTCCTTGATATTGTTCTGTTTTAAGATATCAATTTATCCAAATGTGAATTCCAGCTTAATTAGTAATAGAACAGACATAGTCATGCATTTGTTTCCTTCATCTTTATGGGTATTCTGCTCAGAGAGCAGTGGATTTTCTTGCTGTGTGTATTTATTAAAAATAAATCCTCGCTATCCCCAGCTACTCTCTCCGGTCGCAGTGGTCTCCCCACCCTCATGGCTTTCCCCAAGCAGTGGTCCACCCAACTTCCCATGCCTGCCACTGAACCACTGTTTTCTGAGTCATGCAATCCTTGTGGCTAGCTGCGGCCCAACCCGCGCAGTACTCCCAAATTTCCGTGGCTAGTTGGGGGCCACTCTCACCATCCGACTCTCTGCTGTGGTTACCTTTTTCCTGGAGTTCAGCTTAGTCTCTGTGAAAAGGAAAACACAAGACAATCTTAGTTTAGGATCAACATAATCTGTGGGAGCGATATCTACCGTCTAGAACTCGTTAACTATTTTATGTTAGAAATCTTCCAGCGGCAGGTTCTGGTGGATTACCCCAACCGATCTCACAGACCCTCGTCTACATTTTGCCTGATTTCTACCTTTGCTATCCCCAAAGAAGGGCCCTCCTTCTGCGTTGCCTCTTCCTCTTTTGAACCTGGAAGGCCCGCCTCCTCACTCCATGATTGGTGGAGTCATCTTTATCATCCAATCAATTAGGAGAGAATTCCGCTGACCTCTAACTCCAGACATTGATGAAGACACACTCTTATTAGGCTAGATTAATTAATTTAATACTCTTTGGGCCTCAAATTTGTTTTTAAGATTACGATACATAAGTAGGTCATTTCTATTTAAAAGTTTACTTGAACAAGAAACAAATTCTAGAACTGAGCTGTACTTCAGAACAAAGCTGTTCCTCAAATGCAGACCATCTAATGTGGTGAAATAATTTTATAAAGAAAAAGAAGTCAGGAAATAGCTTGCAAAGATTTCTGGTTGCTGCAGTGGGCCTTTAATATTAACTAGAACTAATGTGGTAGTCTTGAGGTACTGGCTCAGAGGCCAGCCACTATTATTGACTGAGGCTTTTTGTTAGCTACAGTGACATTCTTAGTTTAGTTAGAGTATAGTTGTGTATGAAGCCAGGCTCCTTAAAATGATCTATAGAGGCCCATTAATCTCAACTCACAGTTTAAGTATAGAGTCAGATTTATTATTTATTCAAATTCAAGAGTTGTCAGTATAGGAGGTCAGAGAAGACTAAACCAGGAAAAATACTATTATCCATTTGGGGTAACCAGTTGAGAAAAACAAAGAAAATGCTGTCTGTCAGTCATGACTTCTGGAAAGGTAAAATGTAGGCCTCTGTTTTATAATTTTATGGCTGAGCTTCTGGCCCTAGTGAGATCAGATTAAATACACACAGCCTCAGGTTCCAGGGAGCTCATTTGCTTTGTTCCTTGCATGTACTCTAAATGAGTAAATTCTGTTGCTTGGAAGAGAATATTTTTTGATTCAGATATTAAACATATTAATTTTAGGTATTAAACAAAATACTGGCTGAAAGTTTATTGACCACATGGAGAATGAACTCTTGGAGCTTAGCACATGGCCTGATACACTGGAGTTTCTTAATGGTTGGGTGACTATGAGGGGTTGAAGTAATCTAGTTTGTGGACTTGAAACCTTGAGATACTCAAAACCAGTATGACTTCTACCTAGTGATCCTGAGATTCATAGCTTGAATTAGTTGAACTTCTGGGAAGCCATGTTATTCTAGTTTGGGATTATACTTTTTATATGATAGTGTTTCTAATCCACCAAAATTCTTTATTTAAAAGTGTTATTAGGAAATTATTATTTTGATTTTTATAGATGCTTAATATCTGTAAAGAAATGATGCACATGGTCACATGATAATGCATATGCTTTTCAGTAGTCACCTTGAATGTGGTACTCCAGAGGTGATATTGCTCGTGTTTGAGAAGAGATGTATGTGTTTAAGTATGCAAAACACAGAAATATACACACAGCTGAGATTATATTTATAAAAGGTAGAGGAAACAAGAAACAAAACACTTTAAAAAAATAATGCCTGCATTTCTATTTATTATCTATTTTAGGGTTATCTGATAGAAGTGGTGAATGTGGTATCAAATTTCTTAGGAAGGACAAGAAGCAAGCCTGAGTGTGAACTGCACAGATCTTTCCTCTGCCATGGATGAACACCAGTAACTAAGAGATGGCTGCTAGGTATATTCCATTTTACCAGCTCATGTGTTTGGAAAATGAGATACATTGACCCTGAATGCAAGGAATTAAAGGAATCAGAGCTCTGCCTCATAATGGCATATTGTGCATGCCTCAGTATCTTTTTATGGTTTTAAAACTGTAGATAGAATTGAACTCATACCCTAGTATTTGTTCTAAGCTCACCTAGTATACTGTGTAGCAATTAGTAGCATCACAATGAATTCTAATGCTTACAACCTTTGTTTAACTCAAGGACTGATATTTAGGTGTGAATCAGAACATGGATGCGCATAGTGAAATATGCCAATAACATCCTAAGAAAAATATAGAACAGTCTTCACAAACATAATGTCAAACCTGAGTGTGTGCACTGATGCTGATAAAGTCAGAAGTTATCATTGGGCATCTTCCCTGTTATTCTACCACATTGAATCTGGAAATGTAAAGAGTTTTAAAACTGCTGAACAATATGACTTTTAAAACAAGGTCACAAAAATGTTATCCCCAAATGTCCCCCAGATCTTAAGAATTTCATCGACTTTATTACCTAAGAATTTTTAATAAAATCTTGGTGAAATCACAATAATTTCTGTTTTATTACATGTTTCTTATGATTTCCCAGACTAAAGGTATTAACCAAAACTGGAGTATGCCATTGTTGGCTTCAACCTTATTAGCTGCTGGAAGTCACTTAATCTTTGTTTTTAATGAGATTATACTTATATAATTACTATGTTAACATGCATTGCATTAGGCCCTCAATATACAGTTGTGGCCAGTGGAGACAACGTTTGTACATCTGTGGGGTCACCTTTTTGTATGAAGAGAACTAAAGAATGCTATTCAATGACAGGTATGGTTTCCACAAGTTAAAAGTGCTATGGAGAAGTGATGTGTGGAAGGAGACTTGGTGAAGCTAATGAAGAGGCTTGCCAAAGGCCAGAAGTAGGCATGGAGGGAGTAAATGCAAATATCTCAAGGCAGAAAACAGCTGATTGTGGGGGGTTGGTGTATTCAAGTACTAAATACTGTATTCTAAGACCTGGTAAGACCTGGTTGGCCCAAGACAAGTAATTTCTCAGGTATACAGGCTTTTTTGTGTAAACCTTGCCCCACTACATTATTCCTGATTGCTTAATAAAGATGCCTTCAGCCTGAGATGAAGAGAAGAAGAGAGGGGGAAGTGCAAAGGTATCAAGCTTAGAATTTAAGACAGGGATCATATAAGGAGAGGAGGAGGAAGGAGGAAGGAACCATAGGATAGGCAGATCATGAGGGCTGGCCTGATAGGGTAGGATCAGACCTGGCAGAACATGGCAAGTGATATCATTGGGATCACCACAGAGAAGTAGACAAAATAGCAGAGAGGGTAGCTATCTGGCCAGCTCTAGTGCTTTTATGGTTATAATACATCTAAAGGTTTCTTTGTCGTTTATTTGGGAACTAAATGATCTGAAGTGGATCCTTTAAAGGCAATAAAGGGGTATAACAACCTCCAGAATAATAATTACCACAACAAGATCAGTCCTTTGGAGATGGTAATCCACTGGATTGGGTCTTACATCATGCAAGCTGTGATTGAGTCTTCCTTCCTTCAGGAAAACTGAATTATGAATTATATTTGTTTTATCTTCATAACTAGCTCTAGCTAGTGGACAGTTGTGCAAGAGAGACTTATCAATTCTAGTTTTAGACAAGAGCCACTATATCCTTTCTATATGCTTGCTACTCTACTAAAGCAGCCTGGAGTGTCCCTAGTAAAGGTATAAACAGATCATCCAAGCAGTTTTAAATTAAACCAAATCAATCAACACCCAGAGATAGGCAGCTGCCAAGTCAAGGTTATTTTCTTATCTCAGCATAACCTATCTTATACTGACAGATGCAGTTAACACTAGGCAGTTAGACTGCTCATTTATTAGTTTTTAGGACACCCATACCTGTGAACACACACACACACACACACATTCCAGTACACACCAAATGAAAGTATAATTCATTCATTAACTAGCAGGTTTAAACTACTTTCCTTGTACACTGTTCTATCAGCATGTTTCACTCATGTTCTATAATAGAGCAGCAGAGAAATGAAAAGACAAAGCAAGCAGTGAAGCTAGGAAGACATTATGGTGAACAGGGAACTTGAGAGAAAGGGCTTGCAAGATGAGCTTCAGAGACAACTTGAGGTCTTTGAGCAGGAAAGTGGGTTAGTATACTGTTAGTATCCTGTCAGCATTTATTGGCATCCTAGAACACAGTAGGTATTCAAACTATTTATTTAGGAAAGAAGATTTGCTCCATCTTAGAGTGGGGCTTCTACCCTCCAGAGCAGACAAGAGGCAACACCTGTGAATGCAGTTTCTCCATCAACTCCAGCAGATGGCTATTCTGATCTAACAATTGTGTCCTGAAGACTAACCTCCTCCAGTGAGTAGAAATGCGCTCTTCTAGTCTTAAAACCAAGACGTGGCCCCAGTGCTTCCCTTACATAGCCTAGGTGACATTAAACTACAACAAAATGTGATGCTTGCTGGTTTGGTCTGCAATAGGATAACTACTTGACTGAAATTCATATTTGTAGAAGCCTGGCAGAGTGGAGATAAAGCTGATGGAGACACCACAGTGGATTTGGTGTCAAGGAACAAAGGGAAAGAAAATCTCGGAATTATGTCTGGAATTTATCTGGCACATACATGAATTCTCTCTACTATGTGGGTGGATTCTTTGGAGAAATTCATGGATTCAGTTGGCTTTATTAGAAATATATTAAGCACTATTTTGTTAAGTACAATTTTACCTAGCTTACTGTGAAAGGGAAACAAAGAGAACACTGAATGAAAAAGCAGAAATAAATTAACTTAAAAATTATTAACTTCTACTTAATACTGTGGGATAAAAAGATAAAAGTCTTACATGAAGCTAGAGAGATTGCTGATATTTCTCATATCTTGTCATGCTTACTATGTCACCTGCTTTTATGCCTCTAACCTGAACCACATGAGGACAGCATAGATTTTTGTTTTTTGGGTTTTTTGACAGGGTTTCTCTGTGTAGCCCTGGCTGTCCTAGAACTCACTCTGTAGACCAGGCTAGCCCCAAACTCAGAAATCTGCCTGCCTCTGTCTCCCAAGTGGTGGGATTAAAGGAGTGTGCCACCACTGCCCAGTAACATAGCTTTTAACTAGGCTTCTCCATACAGACATCTAAACATCCGTTGTGGTACCACTGTCAGTTTTATCTCTGCTCTGTCAAACTTCTGCAAATGAAAATTTTAGCCTAGAGGTTATCTCATCCCAGTAAATATCACCAAGTTTCTTGGGTTTTCATAGTTCATTGTTGTCTACGATATTTAAAGGAAAACATGGAGAAAATGTCTCTAGAAAGATTAGATAGCATGCCTCCTTACTGGTGGCAGCCAACCTTCAAGGCACAATTTCTAGATCAGAACAGCTACTTGTTAGAAGCTGACAGCAGAGTTTCACTTAGAGTTGTCACATCTTACACTACCATGGATGGTAAAGAACATCTGTAGGGCAAGCTCAGGTCAGTCTTAGAACAGCTTTCTTTGAGAACATACTATGTTATCAATTTCTGAGATATTAGGCAATGTCCCTGCTCCTATAGATTTTTGTATGGTAAAGCTAAAGGTGTGTGTTGGCAAGCATGAAATCGGTAGCTTAACTCGTTGATTCTAAGTGGCACACATTGTAACATTTTGCTAATTTTAAACCAGATGCTGCTTGCAGTTAAAGGTGTTGTACAACTGCTGTCCAGGCAGCAGAAGAGAGCAGACAGAGCACCTGTTTCCTGCTATTGTCTAGATTTGTTCAAAGAGAAGTGTTGTCAGCATTGCAAAGGTTGAGTTTAATTGCCATTTATAATGTTTTTATGAAGATTATACTGCAGCCCAACATTAAAACAAAAAGTTATTCAGACAGAGGAGACATAATCAAAACACTGAGACACAAATTTTATATTAATGAAGTTGATACTCATTTTTGAGGCAAGTGTCTATAATTTCATGTTTTATTGAAAATTGGAAATACATACTTTTGTATTTTCTTATTAGATGTACATGGCCTTTACATATGGTAAAATTACTACATGAACCTACAAGAACTTTTTTTGATTAAATATACAATCACAATTCAAACTGGAAAAATAAATAAAATGTTATAATTTAATAATACATAATTAGTATTGTAAAAAGTAATGATATTTTTATAGTGGCAGTATTTTTTTATCCAATGAAATGTAATTAATAAACAGGTGAGGACATCATTTCTATCTGCATCCCCGAGCTGACCCTGTGCCACATCACTCTATACCCAAATTTCTCCCAGGGAGGACTGGTCTCCCAGGAGTAATGGCACATAGGCTTGCAGGAGGGACAAGCCACAGTTAGAGACAGCAAGAACAGCTAACACCAGAGATAACCACAAGGCAAAAGGCAAGGGCAAGAATATAAACAAGAGAAACCAAGGCTACTTGGCATTATCAGAACCCAGTTCTCCAACCACAGTAAGCCCTGGTTACCCCAAAACACCAGAAAAGCAAGACTCTGATTTAAAATCACGTCTCATGATGATGATAGAAGACTTTTAGAAGAACATAAATAACCACCTTAAGAAATACAGGAGAGCCGGGCGCGGTGGCACACGCCTTTAATCCCAGCACTTGGGAGGCAGAGGCAGGTGGATTTCTGAGTTCGAGGCCAGCCTGGTCTACAAAGTGAGTTCCAGGACAGCCAGAGCTATACAGAGAAACCCTGTCTCGAAAATCCAAGAAGAAAAAAAAAGAAAGAAATACAGGAGAACACAGGCAAAAAGGTAGAACCTCTTAAAGAGGAAACACAAAAATTCCTTAAAGAATTATAGGAAAACACAACCAAACAGGTGAAGGGATTGAGCAAAACCATCCAGGATCTAAAACTGGAAATAGAAACAATAAAGAAATCACAAAGGGAGACAACACTGGAGATAGAAAACCTAGGAAAGAGATCAAGAGTAATAGATGTAAGCATCACAAACAGAATACAAGAGATAGAAGAGAGAATCTCAGGGGCAGAAGATACGATAGAAAACATTGACAAAACAGTCAAAGAAAATGGAAAATCCAAAAAAGCTCCTAACCCCAAACATCCTGGAAACCCAGGAAACAATAAGAAGACCAAACCTAAGGATGATAGGTATAGAAAAGAGTGAAGATACCCAACTTAAAGGGCCAGTAAATATCTTCAACAAAATTATAGAAGAAAACTTCCCTAACCTAAAGAAATAGATGTCCATGGACATACAAGAAGCCTATATAACTCTAAATAGATTGGAACAGAAAAGAAATTACTTCCGACACATAATAATCAGAACAATAAGTGCACTAAATAAAGATAGAATATTAAAAGCAGTAAGGGGAAAAGATCAAGTAACATATCAAGGCAGACCTATTAGAATCACACCAGACTTCTCATTAGAGACTATGAAATCTAAAATGTCCTGGGCATATCTCATACAGACCCTAAGAGAACACAAGTGCCAGCCCAGAATACTATACCCAGCAAAATTCTCAATTACCATAGATGGAGAAACTAAGATATTCCATGACAAAACCAAATTTAAACCAAAAATCAACAGATGTTTGCAAGATAAGAAAGAAATTGTGAAATGGAGGTGGAGACTGGGGTTCCTTATACAGGCAGTCTGAGGACTTCCTGGAGAAGTTTGGATCAAGGCTCTAATGATGCAAAATGAACCATAGCCCAAAGGGATGCTCAGAAGGAAAAGCAGGAGGTATGCACAGCCCTCTGGGAGCAGACTCATGTGGTTTCATGAAAGGAAGTACAATGCAATAGTATTTTCTACCTTTGCCATGTGTTCCAAGAGTAGGAAATACCAACTTGTATAACTGATATTGCCCTTCTTTCTAAGGTCCCCTCTCAGGCCCTTTAGAGGAGAGAGTTCTAATCACCTTGAGCCTTGTCTGCTGTTTCTTTGTACCTTGCTGAGCACTGAAGTGATCAGAGTCACTTGCCTTAGGACAGGCTACCACCTGGAGACAGGAAAATCTGCCCCTGTATTTACAGTCCTCCTCCTATTGTGTTCAGAAGATGTTGGAACCTCCTTTGTACTCCTGTCTCACAAGGAAGAAAACTAAGATCATTAGTCATTCTCCCTCTCAGAGCTTCCATACACCTGAGTTTCTACATATGGCAGTCTCTTGTAACATCTTTCTCTGCCTGCCTGCCTGCCTGCTTGCCTGCCTGCCTGTCTGTGTTCCAAGCAATCTTTTCTACCTACAGCCCTCTACTCTCCTGGCAACAATGATTGGGTTAGTTTTATCTTCCTGTTATTTACTCTTTCTAATTCTAGATTTTATGTCTTACTTTCCACTTCTATGAAACTGATCGAGGCAGAAGTTTTGTGATGGGGTTATATACTGTCTTACTTTTATTTCTGGTACTCAGACAAATACTGTGGCATAAAAATAAGCAAGGGGAAGAAAGGACACATTTGATTTAGAACTTGATGTTAGAGTCCATTATTTTGAGGAACTCAAGGCAGGACATCACATGCTAGTCACATCAATCACATCCAAAGAACAAACAGAACAAATGCATCCTTTCTTGATATTATCTAGATTTGTTTTATATTAATAGTTCGGGACTCATTACTTCAGGAATGGTGTTGTACACTGTAGACCGAGTCTTCCTGCATCAATTAACAATCAAGACAGTCTCCCATAGATATGCCCACAGGTCAACATGATAGAAATAATGTCTCATGAATATTCTTCCAATATGGCTATAGGTTATTTCAAGATAACAATAACAACAAGAATGTTACATCACATGTACCAATAAATCTAATATAATCTAGGAATATCCTAAGTCAAAATTCATTTTAAGTACATTCCTAACCCAGGGCACATATAGCTTAGCTTAGCCTGTATTAAGCATGTTCTCAACACTGATAATTAACCTACATCTGGGCAAATTCATGTAACTAAAAACCTACTATGTTCTAAGATGCTGACTGAATGTAGTCAACCCTAAGACATGGTAGGAGTTGTTAAGGCATGTGATGGAAATCATGAAACTTTGGGTGGTGGGAACTTTGGCCCACTTCTGCTGCCTGTTGAGCATTACCTGGAGTGTCAGACCTTGTCCCTCCTAGCCCCGGGGAAGAATGAAAATGCAAAGCTTAGTTTCTGCTGCCATCTGTCCTGCAGTTTTCTCTGCCTCATATATGTATCCATACCTATGTAAATTTCTTGGGCATTCCCAAGAGTCCTGAACTCTTCTTTTTTTCATGTGGCCACAGAATGAATTTGGAAACTCTGATGGACCGGGAGATATATGAGTTAGCATTTCTAGGTCACTATAAGGATGCCAGTTCATAGCTAATAATTACAATCTGCAATATGAGCAGCAGCATAAAAGATAACAATCATAGGCATTCAATGAATGTTTCTGTGTGTAAGATAATGTTGGAAAACTCACAACTATCCTCTATGTAGCTTATACATTTCATCTTCAGAATAAGTCTGCCAGGGAATGACAGGTTTTGCTCTCACCTTACACTTTACACATTGAAACCCTATGAATTAAAATCAATATCCCAAATGAGCTAGGATTTCACATGGAAGTTTACTAGCCTTGGGAAAACCTGATATTGTCTCTTCCGGTGTGTGTGTGTGTGTGTGTGTTATGGTAAATAGCTCTAATTCTTTTTTTTTTTTTTGGAATGCCAAAAAAGAAAGCTACATACACAATTTTGCTTGTTGGTTTTAGCAATAAAAATGTCAAGTCCAAAAATTAATATTTTTTCTTTCAATCTTAAAGGAATAATATCTGGATGGTGATTTTTATTCACTCAGCTTGAAACATAATTTAGCTTACTGACTTATCTGGACATATTAAGGTCACTCATAAAAATACTGCAGCAGCTTGTGTGGGCATAAGGCTCCCTGTGACATGCAGCATTAACCAGATTCTGCTTTTACAGAGCCCTCAGGACACAGCATAGTTTGGATTAGACACAGTTCTGAAAATTGTTTATCAAGTTACTACATCTGCCTATCAAAACTTTGCCACATGATAACTCATATGAATTTTTATAATCATTTGGAAAATAAAACCAAATCTCTGACCTCTGAATCTGGGGAAATGTATGAACCGAGCTACTTTAATTCATGTGATTATTTTCAATGTTTGCACTTAGTGAGGATGAAATCTGGAAATATATGTGAGTGTGCTACTTTCTCCAAATTCCCTGTAGTAGATGCTGATGCATCTGGGTGTAGGAGCTGTTTTGTATTCAGTCTTTGCCTCATTTCTGCAAAGGTCTTACAGTAAAGTCTACAGCTTGAAACCATCCACAAGGTGCCTTGATTTTTATTTTGCCACATGCATATATAAAACAAACCCTTCCCCCCTCCTGTCTGACAACTCTTAAATATATTGGCATTTGTTTTGTTCTTTACTCTTGCTCTTTTTTATATTTGCTTTCATGGAGATCAGTACAGCAGTTCTGTGCAGCTTTGACCTGGTAGGGGAAGGGGAGGTAAGTGACATTTTTGTTCACTTGAGTGTGCAAAACAAATAATCATGTAACTCTAGCATTGGAGTTTGGGGTCATCTGCAGCCTCACAGGTGTCCTTAACACAAGCCAGGAAGGACTTTAAGGTCCCCAGTATTCTGCTTAGCTTCTTCTCAGTCAGCATATTTCCTGCTGGCATAGTCTTAGAACTCCTGTCCTACAGTTCCCATCTATATATACTGTTTCTCTCTTTGCCAACCTGTCATCACCAGCTGCTTTCAAGACCACTGTCCTTCTTCAGTTCACAGTGTATAAATTTTGCCATACAATGTCAATTCAATATAAAAAAATAATGTTTTGCCAAGCCAAATAGACTTTTCCTTATATCTCTTAAACACTAGTAAATATTGACAGAATGACTGAGTCTTTCTTGATTAGAAATAATTTATTACATTTGTCTGTTATCCAGAGACAATACCCAATGGCCAAAGCAGATTACAAAAGAAATAGAAAATAAAAGTTATATTAAAAAATATAAAATCACATGAGAAATTCATTTCAAAAGAATATAGGTGCTATGTACTAAACAAAGGGCATTTGAAAGATCTTTAATATTCAGCATTAAAATTGTAGACCCTGCTGGCAAGTGCTTTATTTTGCATTTGATTTCATGAATAAAGACAAAAGAATATCATTTTAAACATATTTAATTAATTGAACTCAGGGCTTCAGGAAAATATTGACTGAGAGTTCACCGGATTTAAAAATTAATAGAATGCTTATTAATAATAGATGCTTGTAGTCATTGTTTACCATCTACTAGGCAAACATAGGATTAGTCTCCATAGAGTAATAAAACAGTGATTTAAGACAATTAACTTGACATTGAACGAATGTTTCCCTAGAGTAGTCTTGATACCCTGGTGCCCTATTTGCTTTTCTTACTCAGACAAAGAGGTAGAACATAAATTTTTCTCTCACATGAGAGAAGATGACATCCTTACTAATAGACACTTTCCACCTAAAACCACACTACTATTTCAGGTTTGGAAATTAGATTTACTTTTTAAAATAAATGTGTTACTTTCCACATGAGATAAAGTGTCTAATAAATATCTCCTGCTATGGATGTGTCCTGGAACTTACAAAGCTTCCCATAGCATTCATTTACCATTGATTTGCTAGTGACAAAGGAAAATAAAATGTCAACACAGCAGTGTAGGATGGGAAGGATGTCCTCCTTGTTGAATTCACTCAGCTAGTCCCTGCTTATCCTGTCCAGGTTTGGTCTGGGCCGATATCAATTGTTCTTCTTGTATCAGCATTCATATTCATATTCATTCTCTCTTTCCCTCCTTCTCTCCCTCCCTTCTCTCCCCACTTTCCCCTCTACCTTTCTCTGTGCCTATAAAGTTATCAAATTGAAAGTAAGATGCATAACTCCGTAGTCCTTTTTCCTTTCAATATACTTGTGGTTGGGTAAAGAAATACTTTTATACAATGGAAGTGTTATTCTAAGAATTACATAGGTCCAGAATAAAGATTCCTGATTATGCTTGATTATTCTCAGGTGTATTACTGCACTGACAGGAGTGTGGTATTTTATGAGATTATATTTCTTGGACTATAACATAAGAGACTGTTTATTCAAAAGGGATTTTGAAGACTAGAAGAAGCAATGATTACAAGAGTTTAGATCACAGCTTGGTACAGAGAGCCCAAGATAAATCAAGGATTCTTGAGTCTCTCTGATCATCTTTAAAATGAGATGATGATATCAGGCTTGCTTCAGTGTGTTTTGTGAACTAGTAATGAACCAGAAACCATCCCTTTCATGATGAGTAAAGTAATGTAGAGGGTGAGTAAAATAATTTGAAGCAATTTGCCAGGATAACTTTGCATCTGGTGATTTGCTGGCAAACAATACAATTCTATTTATAGATGGTTTATGTTTTAATCATTCATTTTGTAGCAATTCAGTTTTACAAAAGTATTGGTCTGTAGCAGACTGCAAGTAGCTGAAGTAAATCAGTAATGCTTGTCCTGTTCCAAGGAAAGTGTATTAGTTATCTATTACTGTGCTAAGACACTACACCTATGGCGACTTACAGACGACAAATTTACTTGGGCTTACAGACCCAGAGGTTTTACAGTAATTGAAAGCACAATAAAACCATAGTGGCAAGAATAGGAAGCTGAATGCTCACATCTTGAACCCCATGCATAAAACACAAGGGCAAACAAGAAAAAGCATGAGTCTTAGACTTTCAAAGACTACCTCCTATGGCACACTTACTCAAATAAGGCTGAACCTCCTAAGCCTCACCCCATAGCACCAACAACTGTGCACCAAGTATTCAAATGCATGAGACTACAAAGTGGGGGTGGGGTCCATTTAAGTCACCCAAGACAGTTAGTAATAGGAGACCTACTTTGTCTTAGTAGTAACCTGCTAAGACATTATTTCCTGCTTCAATTTTCTCTAACGCTGGTGTACTACACACATGTACTTTGTGACATAGACCACTGTGGTCACAGCAGCAGGAAAAACACACAAGAAGGCAAACTGGCTGAGAGGAGAGGATTTGTAGATTTCAACTTTGGGACTGACATAAGAGGTAAAATAAAAGGCACCAAATTGGGGTTTGGAGACTGGCAGCAGGGAACAAAAGCCAGTCAACCCAGATCCCCAAACAGGGTCACTTCTCCAACAGCTCATGGGACCCCAAAGAGACAGGGAGGTGTCTGTAAAGGCAGTGTCTGGCACAAAGGTTGCAGACCCAGGCTGAGGGCAGGGAGGGACGTTTGGCAGGTGGGCTGCCAAAGGACCCCACCACACAAATGGCATAGGGCTTTTCTCAGATAGGGAGGAAACCCAAGCTCTCAAATGTTAGAGAGGATTGTCAGGGAATATGGGACCTAAGAGTGGCCCACTCACCAGGCAGGGGTCTGCACCAAGACTGACTACAGAAAATGCTTCCACAGTAGTCTAGAGATGTCTAGACAGGCAGCAGGGTGACAGGCCCCCACGAAACACCTGCATTCCCACACTGGTGCCACCACGGTGACTTATGGGGCACTAGTAATAAAAGTCCAACATGAGGGAAGATTGCTTGCCCAGGACTCCAAGTGCCTATCTCAGCTTGCTCTGGGTGTCTAGTCTGCTCCTTCCCCAAGCCCAGGAGTGTTGGACCTCAGAACTATGGCACAATTTAGTGGGCCAAAGCAGGGGTATGGGTCGGGATCCAGAGGGGAACAGGGTCACTTCTCACTAGGGCTTGGGCCTGCTTGAAGGAGGCAATAAGGACATGGCCCGCTCTGTTCCCAAATCCAGTAGCACCCAGGTGTGTCAGGACTCCAAATCCTGACTGGGCTTTGGGACGTCAATCTCAGCTAGAGAGAACACCACATCAGGGCAAGACTGAAGATTTCTGCAGGGTACTTGAGCCCAACCACACAACTAATTAGCCTTTTAAAAAATGAAGCTGTAGCCTTACTTGCAAAGCATAGAGTGTCTCCCTCACCAGAGAGGCCCTGCCCTGACTGGACTTGGGAGAAGGCCCTACCAGCCCCACCCCTCTCTTCAATGCCCTGGGGAGGGAGCTGTATCAGGCCTCCCCCCTCCACCTCACAGTAGTTGGGCAGGGAGGTGAGGGTCTCTTTAGGTTAAGGAGGGATGAGTAAAAAGGATGCTATGTCCAAGCAGGTAGCTTTTAAGTCAGTGGCCACCCGGCTTTCTTGAGGTGACAGGACAGACTGAAGTGGAGGCCCAGAGAGGTAGAATCAGCAGGAAGCCATTTTCCAGCCCTGAGTCTCAGGACAGGGTAGAGTTGGCCCCCAGGTCAGACATCAAAGCAAAACCAGAGACTGGAAGGCAGGTCTGGCTTGGGCAATGGTCTCAATAATAGCTCAAGTTGAAGAGGCCCACGCTAGTGGGAGACTCCTTCACGGTGACAGTGATGAGGTTGTCTGTGACATCCGTGACAAAGACGTGCTCTATGAGACTGCGGGTAGGTTTCCAGTTCTGGCTGGTCTGGATAGCTACGGACAGGTTATGCGCAGCACTGGGAAGCGAGGTCGAGTCAGGGTCTGAGTCAGAGCTACTATTCTCCTCTCCTGTGCTCAGATCGGACAGCGCAGGTGGCTTTCGGCCTTCTCCGGGGCTGTGTGGCCCTCCTGCCCACCGGAGGCAGCAACGCTTTTAACCGTGTCCCTAAGAGCCGTTGCCTTGCAAGCCAGTATTTTCCATTTGTTGGTGTCTGTGGGAGCGTTGGTCATGTTTACTCCTGTGGGGCTGCTTCCAGGACCTTTCCCTGTGGCTGGGTTGGTAGCAGGAATAGCCTTGGCTGGGGCATGGCGAGCGAGCAGGCCCACACCAGGCACACCGTTCTTGATGCTCTGCAAGTCAAGGGCCTGATGGCTCTCAACTCCTCAGTGGGTGCCAGATGTGAACCTGGGCTCCCCGAATTGTTCCCTCTCTGCTGCTCTGCAGCTTCGCCGCCAGGATCCTTAGAGGTTCTTGCCTCCTGCGGGGCTCACCCCTAACCGCCCCACCCCCCCTTCTGCGTCCTCACTTTCAGGTCTAGCCTGAGACCGCACTTGTTGGTGGCCTGGGCCTTGAGCGACAGTCGGCTGGCAGCCTGAACCTGACTCTGGCTCATGAGGTCGATGTAGTTAGTGTACGATAGGACTCTGCCAGATGCCGGCTCTGCTGGGGCTCCCGGCCATGCCTTTCATCAGACTGGCCAGGTTCTCTGGGGTCAACATAGTACTGGGGCCACCACAGGCCTCTTTGGTGTGGGCCTTCAGGGCAGCCAGGCGTACCACAGGAGCACCGAGTGGAGGGGGCAGGTTGGCGGCTGAGGTCCCCAGATCCTTCCTGGTGGTCTTTAGCATCTTGGTTAGGCTGACAGGTCTCCAAGCTGTCTTCTGTTCTGGGGATAGAGGCTTGCTTCCCCGTTTCGTTAGAATGGGATCCTTCAGCTCTGGCTTGGCTAGCAGGATCTGGGCTTTTCTCTGAGGCACTGGGTGGGTTTCACGGCCCAGGGAGCCCCTCTTGGAGTCTAGGTCGCTGTCGTCTTCTTTGTCTGAGGAAGAGGAGGAAGATGTGGAGGAAGAGGATGAACTGTTGGATTTGGACTTGGACGGTGCATCTGGTTCCTTGAACTTGGAGCGCCGGCTGCAGGAGGACATGACTGTGAGCTTCCTCAGCCTGCCCCTGGGCCTCTTGCCTCTCTTCTGGTTCTGTACCTCCTTCTCATGTTCCTTCTTGTGGAAGGCTAAGAGCAGCAGGGGGTCAAAAATGTTCTCTTCTGGCTCCTAGCTATTGTGTCAGAGACTCACTGGGAGGACCAGCTGCACCACTTGACCAGGTACTCCAGCTTGCCCTTGCTCAGGATGCAATGGCGAAGACCTGCTCGCCCACGCTGCTCAGCTCCTCCATGCCAACGCGGCCCGCACCCCACAGACCCTCAGCTGCTAATCCTTGTTTTAGAATGTCTTAACCCTGGTAGTGGAGAATTTTATGAAGAGGACATTTCAGCTCACATTCTCCGAAACGCAGTCAACATCTTTTATACAGTGAACTTCACCTTTTTCATCAAATGCTGGTTGATAATGGTTAATGTATTGAGTTATTCTTTCAGTGTAGCGAATTATCACACATCTAGCCACTCAAGCAGCACTTTTGATTGCCTCAGTTTCAGAAACATTGAAGCCCAGGCAAGAGTCCTTGGCCTAGTTCCAGATTAGATGTCACGGTAATAGTCTCACTGAGAACTGAATTCCTCTGCGGGCTCACCATTGGAATTTAGCACTGTGGCAATCGTGGATTTAATGAGAATTGTACATCCATAGGCTTGCTCCCTGCTGCTGGTGTTGTGTGGGAAGAATATCAGGAGACAGAGTATCAGTGGAAGAAGTGGGCTATCAGGGATGGGCTTTAAGGTTTTATGGCTCAGCACCACTTCCTCTCAATCTCAGCTTCATGCCATGTTCTTTACCACCATGATAGGTTATGCTCATTCAAACTGTGATATTAAACCTACATTTCTATCATTTTGGGCCAAATTCTAAGCAAGCTTTATTAAATATTAAATAGTGACCAAGAGAATGACTTTGATCAAGCCCACTCCCTGGAATTACTTAGCTGAGTGACCCTGAGACATTCGCTGTAGTGGTTCATAACAACATACCCTCCCCCCTCACTCCCCTACCCACTCACTCCCACTTCTTGGCCCTGGCGTTCCCCTGTACTGAGGCATATAAAGTTTGCAAGACCAAGGGGCCTCTCTTCCCAGTGATGTCCAACTAGGTCATCTTCTGCTACATATGCAGCTAGAAACACGAGCTCCAGGGTTACTGGTTAGTTCATACTGTTGTTCCACCAATAGGGTTGCAGACCTCTCTATTTTTCTTTTACTTAAAATATGCTTTTCTTACACAGTGTGTTCTGATTATGATTTTTCCACCCCCATTCTCCTCCCAGAACAGAACCATCTCCCAACCTGTTCAAATCCATACCCACTCTGTCTCTCATTAGAAAAACAACAGGAATCTAAAGAATAATAATAAAGTAAATTAATCTTAAAAAGAAACAAAATGGAACAGGAACATAAAAATAAACAAATAGAAGAAAGAAAACGAAGTCTACAAGAAACATATAAACACACACCCAATAATCTCATTAAGAACACAAAACTAGAAGCCATCTTAAACAAAAATTGTCAAAACTTTATGAGACAAACTATTGCCAAAGGTGTAACTTAATTTGTTTTCTATTGGCCATCTAACTGGTCATGGTGCTTACCCTAAAGTATGTTTTTTATTTTCCAGTTATATTCCACTGGTGAAAACTACATTTTCATTTGTGAGTGGTTATTACCTGAAGATAGCTTTGAGATTAAGAATGGGGCTTATGTCAACTTTTCCTCTCAACTCTGGAATTGCCATCTGGTGCAAGCTTTGTGTATCCTTCCATAGACTCAGTGAATTCATATATGTAACGGTCCTGTTGTGCTAGAAGGCTTTGGTTATTTAATATCCTCCCTCTCCTATAGCTCTTAGAGTCTTTCTACGTCCTCTTTTGCAAGGTTCTGTGAGCCCTAAGGAGAGGGATTTGATGGACACATGCTGTTTAGGTCTGAATGTCCTAAGATTTCTAGTCTGCACAATATCTAGGTTGGCCTTAGTATTTGTTTCCATTTGCTGCAGAAGGAACCTTCTCTGATGATGGCTAAGCAAGCCACTGTTTTTTAGGTATAATATAATTATATTAGGAGTCATTTTATTGCTATGTTCCTTTAGCAGCATAGTATTTGTTTTCCCCTAAGTCTCTGGCCTATATAGTTCCAGATTCTTGGCCAATTGAGCAACATTGGGTTTGGGTTCCTTCTCGTGGAATGGGCCTTAAATTCAATCAGATACTGGTTAGTTACTCCCATAACCTTTGTGTCCCTGTTGAACTATTACATCTTGCAGACAGAACACCATAGTAGATCGAAGAGTTTGTAGTTGGGTTGGTGTTGACCTTTCTCTTTTAGTGGTGCTTGGAGTACCTTCTCTTACCATGAGCACTAGTTCATAGGAGGCTCTCAATGAGCCTTAGCTTGACTTCTCTATGTTCAGTGAGTTGTTTAGATGTCTTCTGCAATGGAATCATAGGCTAGCTCTCACCAGATTGTCGTTTTGAAGACAATCCCCTTGAATATCCCTATTCAACTCTCTAGGGAACTTTAATAAAATTGTAGTTTTTTTTTTAAAGCTTTGTACTATTTTGTAACCTAATCATGAACATGGTATCATCACTGGTCCTGTCTAATCCACAGAGTGAGATTATGTGAAAACATGAGTCATTTGGAGTCATCATAGAATTTTTGCCAGGCAGTGGTGGCACACACTAATAATCCCAGCACTTGGGAGGCAGAGGCAGGTGGATTTCTGAGTTCGAGGCCAGCCTGATCTAAAGAGTGAGTTCCAGGATAGCCAAGGATATACAGAGAAACACTGTCTCGAAAAAAAAAATTGCTATCACAATTGGTAAAGAAAACTTGCTTCCTCTGTTTTTCTGTGTCTCAATGTCATGCAAGGCCAAAATGTCTTGTTTTCTCTTACTGTACACAACACCTTACCTTGGTCTTCCACCTAGGTAATAGTATATGCTGAATGGCTGAATGAGTATGGCCTTTTATACCCTCTATGTCAATTTCAGCCTCTCAACCAGAGCTCATATCAGCATATGGTTGACTAGAAAGAGAATCAAAGGTCTGTGGAATTCCCAATAGTATGTAGGCTGAAGCAGATCTAGTGATTTGGTCTCTGTGGAAGGAACAATAAAAACCAATTTTTAGAAGTTTAGCTGTACTTCTTGATGATGACACACATTCTTCAGAGCTAAAACATAAGCATATGCCAGCAGTTAACAGGCTCATGAAGTCCTCCAGATACATCCATTTGCCCAAGAATTTCATAAATTCATTGTTTTAATAGCTCCATTGTGTAAATGCACCACATTTTCTGTATCCATTCCTCTGTTGAGGGAAATCTGGGTTCTTTCCAGCTTCTGGCTGTTATAATTAGGGCTGCTATGAACATAGTGGAGCATGTGTCCTTATTACCAGTTGGAACATCTTCTACGTATATGCCCAGGAGAGGTATTACTGGATCTAGTGGTAGTACTATGTACAGTTTTCTGAGGAACAGCCAGACTGATTTCCAGAGTGGTTGTACCAGCTTGCAATCCCAACAGCAATGAAGTAGTGTTCCTCTTTCTCCACATCCTTGCCAGCATCTGCTGTCACCTGAATTTTTGATCCTAGTCATTCTGACTGGTGTGAGTTTAAATCACAAGGTTGTTTTGATTTGCATTTCCCTGATGATTAAAGATGCTGAACATTTTTTCAGGTGTTTCTCAGCCATTTGGTATTCCTCAGTTGAGAATTCTTTGTTTAGCTCTGTACCCCATTTTTAATGGGGTTATTTGAATTTCTGGAGTTCAGCTTCTTGGGCTCTTTATATATATTGGATATTAGTCCCCTATAAGATTTAGGATTGGTAAAAATTCTTTCCCAGTCTGTTGGTGGACTTTTTGTCTTATTGACAGTATCTTTTGCCCTACAATAGCTTTGCCATTTTATGAGGTCCCATTTGTTGATTCTTGGTCTTATAGCACAGGCCATTGGTGTTCTATTTAGGAATTTTTCCCCTGTGCCCATATCTTCGATGCATTTCTCCACTTTCTCCTCTATAAGTTTCCTCTGGTTTTATGTGGAGTTCTTTGATCCACTTAGACTTGAGCTTTGTACAAGGAGATAAGAATGGATCATGTCTCATTCTTCTACATGATAACCGCCAGTTGATTTTAGTGGGATTACTTCCAGCTTCTCACCATTTACTTTGATGTTGTCTACTGGTTTGCTGTAGATTGCTTTTATCATGTTTAGGTATGTGCCTTGAATTCCTGAGTATCATCCTGAGTGAGGTAACCCAATCACAAAGAAGTCACTTGATATGCACTCACTGATAAGTGGATATTATCCCAGAAACCTAGAATACCCAAGATACAACTTCCAAAACACAAGAAAATCAAGAAGAAAGACCAACGTATGGATACTTCATTCCTCCCTAGAATATGGAATAAAATATACATGGAACTACTTGCAGAGACAAAGTTTGGAGCTAAGATGAAAGGATGGATCATCCAGAGACTGCCCCACCTGGGGGTCCATCCCATAATCAGCCACCAAACGCAGACACTATTGCATACGCCAGCAAGATTTTGCTGAAGGGACCCTGATATACCTGTCTCCTGTGAGGTTTTGCCAATACCTGGCAAATACAGAAGAGGATGCTCACAGTCATCTATAGGATGGAACACAGTACCCCCAATATAGGAGCTAGAGAAAGTATCCAAGAGCTGAAGAGGTCTGCAACCCTATAGGTGGAACAACAATATGAACTAATCAGTACCCACAGACCTCATGTGTCTAGCTACATATGTAGCAGAAGATGGCCTAGCTGGCCATCATTGGGAAGAGAGGGGAACATCAGGGCCAAGAAGTGGGAGTGAGTATGTAGGGGAGCAGGACAGGGGGAGGGTATTGGGGACTTTTGGGGTAGCATTTGAAATGTTAATGAAGAAAATATCCAATAAAAAATTTTCCTTTCCCTTTCATCTTAGAATATTCATCTTAGAATGCTTTCAAGGAGCCTTCTTTCTTGTTTATAGAATAGGTTTAAATAATTTTTATTAGCATATGTAATTTTAAGTCTATTTTTACATAATAACTTCCCACAATCAAATAGTATTTTGGATAATATTTACCCAAGTACTTACCATATATAATGTTCTTCACTATCTTTATGTAATGCATGTATTGTCTAAATAAATTTTCTTTAACATAAAAAAAAAAACCAAAAAACAAAAAACAGACTGATGAAGAACTTTTCAAATAAATGCAACTGAGGACTGAAAACTTGGTCTTACCTCATCTTGTTTACAGCTGTCCTGGCTAAAGACTAGAACTTACAAAGCTTTTCAAGACACAATCCCGAACTGCTTTCACCTTGCTGCCAATTGTTTAATCTGAAAAAGGCAGAATTCTGAACTTCTACTACATGTGTGAGCATTTGTGATTCAACTTCCTTACAGTGCTGCTAAATCCTTTACACTTTAATACTATTTCTGAAATAACTCTCAGTGTAAGCATCTCACATATTTTACCTCATCATCATTTCTATTTTTAAAGAATATAATAAAATAAAGCAAAACCAAACAAATCATAATTTTAAAGCAAAACATATATAAAAAATTCCTATCAACCAGATATAATCCTTTCCGACTTGTGTGTAGCTTTGTCTCAGACTCATAATACTAATTCCTGGGTAACCAACTTAGAAGTTAAACTTTCTCTGATAATCACAATGTCTTCTCTAGAGAAACCTAAGACCTTCTAACCATTCTTACGAAGGGTAGGTTTTTATAGTTTATCTGTCTTTGCTGTCCATCTGCTGTTTTTGCTAGAGATATCACTTTTTACTAATATTTTGTAAATTATGGGCTTTTGCCAGTGAAATTTGTGAGCCATCACTTTTATACAGAATATCACTGGCATGTGGGAAAAATTGCACGTGAACCTGAATCAGCATTTGGAAATATGGAGACATTCACAACCAGGAAGTTTGAATGACTGAAGACACAGATACTCTGTTTTTCTTTCCTTTATAGACAGTTTTATGTGAGCTAGACAGAGAACTGGGCAAACAGTTCCCTTTACACACATAAACTTGGTTTATTTTACTTCTTTTTTTCAGTGTGTTCCCAGTTATGTTCCTTGAGTCTAAACAAGGTTACTTTATCCATTAGGCAATTTATAAGGGCCCATGACTTGCAGTTAGCTCATGTCACTTGAGATAGTTGCTAACAAACATAATATCAAGGACAGTAGCCTATAATAATCATGTAAGTTTAAGTCCTGTGTTTTCGCTCAGTTCCCCTATAGTTCTAAGTGAAGATCAGTTTTCCAGTCAGAGGCTTAGGTTCAAATGTAATGCTAGCTGAAAAGTATGTGATCCAGGCAAGTCACTCTGGCTAATCTTGATCCAGTTTTCATGCTTGTGAATGATCATCATGAAGTGCTTCTTCAAGGGGCTGGGGTGTGGCTTGTATGGGGCATGTGTAGGAAGCACTCAAGTGATTGGCACCTTAAATGTTAACATGTGTTATGCTTTATAGTGCATTATGCTGGTACATATGGTAAAGTACAAAAAGGAAGTCCTTAATAGGGGAAATTTGAGAAGTTTTAAAATCCAGATGTTACCTTTTTCCACAGATAGTACATAAAAACTGAAATTTTGGGTTTAATTATTTATTATATTTTTTAAGGATTATGTACAGTTGGGAATAAAATTTAGAAATCTGGTTAGGAATGATACTTCTAGGTTGGTAAGCTGGGTGCTTGTTGCCAATCAAGTTTGAATGCCTGAATTGCATCCTCAATCTCAAAGGACTCCATGCAACACAAAAGTTCATGCACAGATACACACACAGGAACAGAGACACACACACAAGCCCACATGCATGCACACACACACACACACACACACAAACATGCATGTGCCCACACATGCACACATGTGCACACACACACAGCCAACCTGTATGTTTTGATCTCTCATTCTGCTTCAATACTCTGGTCACTGAGCTTTTCATCTGTCTTAAAACATTTTACATTCCAGGTGTTTTTGATTTGGGATGCTTTTATTAGTAAATAGCCATTTTGTATTTTTAAAATGGGGAAAATAGCATTACTTCCCTCCTAGAGTGTGGGGATCTATAGAGATGTCTATCACTTAGCACAGTTGAAGGTCACCATGACAGCCCTTTAAATACAGTCACTTAATTTTAAAAAAATATTTGATGATAGTTCAATACAACCTATATATAGTTTTATCATATATTGAAGTATTTGTGTCCTGGATCCTAACTGTTTTCTAAGCATCATGCAACTGCAGGTGGGATTGTTTAAAAGTCTGAGCTCTTTCTCTAGCACCCCTAACTTGGAGATGTTGTTAATACTTGTCTAAAGTGAACTGTGAGGAGAGCATGCCATAGTGTTTCTAGTTAATGTAGGAATCATTCAGGTCTGACCGCTGCATTACAAGAATAGAAATCCTTACACATATGATTGGTATTTTCTTGAAAGGTGAAACCACAGCTTTCTGTTCACTGTGACTACTGAACTGGCATATTAATATTGTAATAATTGTCTCAGTACATATGTGCTCAGGCGCGCAGCTGATGGACGCTTTGAAACCACATAAGCTTCTCCACTCAGCACTACACAGAGAACCAATAGCCTTGCTGGATGTGCGGCTTCTGCCAAGGACTGGAACAAGCTGCTTGGCCTCATTTGCTATAGGAATGATGGCTTGCAGATCCAATGGAAGGCCGGACCATTTGAAATACAATTATCCTGAAAAGCTGTGTTGTGGTGAGTGGAAAGAAATGCTGATCTTACTTATATTAACATGTTCAGTCACACTCTCCTCATGTGATTTACCTCTGTGGATCAGTCTGTCTAAGAAGTCTGATGACATTGCATAAAATTGTGCCATTGATACGTTTTCCCAAAATTTCCAGTTGTATGCAGTTTTATGTTGATGATAAATGACACTCATTTTATAAAAGAAATCCACTTATTTTAAGAAATTTTAACAGAAAGCTATGTCTTTATTAGAGTAATCAAATAACATCAAATGGACAAAGTCAAATCTGGGAAGGAAATATCATAGTTAATATAATGTAAAACAAGAATATAGTTATCAACATTAACATAATGCTAAAAAGAACAATGCAGGATAATTGATGAATGAATACCCTCTTAAAAATAAAATATGTTAGAACTAATCTGATTAGGAACTTAGGGTTTGCGAATGGTGGCTCTTGCCTGTAATCCCAGCTCTTGGCAGGCAGCTTTCATAAGTCCAAAGCCATCCTGATCTGGTTCCAAGACAGCCAGAGCTACATAGCAAGACCTTGTATTGAAAACAAAATAAAACCAAACAAAACCTCTCTCACACAAAGAAAAAGAAACACGGAGATTCATTAATTAGTAACAAGAAAAATTAAAATATTGGTAATTTACCAAGAATAACAGTAAATTAATTCACCAAGCTTCTATAAGCCTGATATTTAATTGCTATTTAAACTAAGAGTATAAAATGATAAATGACACTCTTCATTAGTGTTCAGATGGTTAAAGCTTGGCCAGTCAGGAATGAGGTAACCCAGGAAACCTCACTCTAATACAGCCTGGCCTATGAATGAGTACATGTAGAGTTGAGTACATGGATGAGTCCATGTTGAACCAAAGAGCTGACTCTCATGCATCCTTTCCAATCCCAAGACTGCTGTCTTAAGTTTCATAGTCTCAACACGTTTGCTGGAGAAAGAAAGTTTGGAGACTATAGATAATTATAATTTGTTCAGTCCTTTTTTTATTCACTCTAAAAATGAAATCTGAAGAGCTGAACAGACAACTTGGGGTTTAAGAACACAAGTTGTTCCTGTAGAAGACCCAGAATCAATTCTCAGCACCCACACTGGGTACTTCGTGATTGCCTATAATTTTAGTTTCAGGGTATTTGTCATCCTCTCTGGTGTATTTTCTAATGTGCCTACACATAAGCATGGATAGATTGGGGATAGAGAAGGAGACATAGAGAAACAAAGACAATTACATAACAGGAACTCAAGAGTGGAATACATACAATCTTGTATGCTTGCATTGGTTTCTGGCAACATAAATTATGTAAATATTATAGAGCTTATCTGTCATTATCCACCTTTTCCTGCCATTTGACCCATTTTCTAGAATAGTTACAGGCAAGAGAGCTGGTTTTGTTGTTGTTATTGTTGTTGTTGTTTTCCAACCCTGTAACAATTCCCTTTATCAGGAAAAATAAAACAGGAATTAGAAATTTAGATTTTTGAGCAATTAATTTCCTACAGACAAGTCAAATTGTAGCTCATTTAATAAACTTTAATTGATATATTCACATTGAAATTATTATCTTTGCAAGGGATATACTGCAAAAATCTTCACTACAGTGCCAACAAGAGGATTAGAACTAAGCTCCAAGTGCCTAAGTGATTCCTGGGAGGATATGTTTAGGCACATCTTTGGTTTTGTATCAATTCTTTCAAGCCCCTGGGGGAGAATGAGATGAGTTACAGCTCCCACATAGGATCTGTGGAGTAAACTGCACCAGAACAAATAAAGTCAACTCACATTTTTATCTTGAATATTGGTAGCATGAATTTCATCTTCACTATGAAATATGAAGAGATAAAAGATGACATTGGAGTTTGTAGAAGGTTCTCTTGTAGAGACTGGAGTTGTCTGTCCTTTCTAAACACTAACAGTAATGAAGTCTGCATGCACAGTGTTCATTACTGGGAGGATTGTCTTTCCTGTGAAGTGAAGTGTTTTATAGAGAGAAACTTAAAGGAAAATGAAGAGGGTATTTCTTACATATCCAATGTGCTTTGAATTCAGAAATTAAATGTTACTTTCTTCTTTTCCTCCTCCTTCTCATTTTCTTTTTTTGTCCCCCAAATAATCAGAGGATGTTTGGACAAAATCACATGTTACAATGGGACCATTAGGCATGACTGCAGGAACTTTAACCTGGCTGAAACTCACAAATTGCCCCTGTAGAGCCCAGGTTTCAGCTTACTTTAAAAGGAGTATTTTTAAATCATCATGTACATTTTATTTATTATGTTATACATAACTTTGGGATATATGTTAGGTGCACTGTGCCTATGGTTGAATATAAAATGTTGAATAAATGAAGATTCTCGCCAAAGGCTTTTAGTTTAGATGAGCAACACAGACAAGTGAAGTGGTAAGAAAAACACTGAGGATTCCACTTCGGTCTTATCATTAGTCACAGAAGTTGTCTGAAGGTATATAGTTCCAATCAGGATTGGAAGCATCGGTGGAAGTGTCTGAGGCTAAGAGTGTAGAGGTCAATGAGGCTAGGAGTCTAAGCATTAGTGGAGCTAGGAAGAGAGGCAGATTTCCAAACAGAAACCTACAGTAACAAGAATGAGCAGACAGATGCTAACCTGAGGAACCTAGCAAGCAGAAGGAGACCAGTTTGGCAACAGAGGGATCAGAGTATACAATAGAAGGGAAGGCAGGGAACAAGCAGTAGAAGCTTAGAACTGCTCATCACATTTTATACACATGTTATCCTCTAGCTGGCTGGCAGGAGGGTTGTAAATTTTAGTAAAGCTACAAGATCATGCAGATTTGTGGGTTCTACTTAGAAAATTTTATTTTTTCTCACTTTAGCTGAAATATCAAAAAATAAAACAAAAGCTTTTAAAACAGGATCATGGCCTGATGTGTGTTGTAAGAATATCGTTGGACATTGTTGATTTGATGGGTAAAATGTGGGTGGAGCTATTTACTCATGTAAGAAAGAAATATCTGGCAAAGTGTGGCACTATCATTGAAAGAGAGATGAAAAAATAGTAGATAATCAGTGTATGTTCAAATGTGTGTGTGAATGTGCCTGTGCATGTAAGTGTGTATGTGTGTTAATAGATATATAAACAAAGAAGCAGTTAGTGGCTCATAGAAACAGTGTGACTTGGCAAAGGATTAGAAAACATTGGCTAGAGAAAAGTCTCAAAAGCCTTTTGTTTTCAACAGTGCACAGGTCTGAATGAGAAATATCCCCCAGTAGATTCATGAATTTGAACACTTGATACCAGTAGATGCTGCTGGTTGGGGAATGCTGTAGATCCATTAGAAATGGGAGCCTTGTAGGAGCAAGTGTATGTTGGTGGGTAGGCCTTGAGTGTTATAGCCTTACTGTACTTCCTGCTCGTTCTTTCATATTCCTGTGAGTGGGTAAAATCTGATCAACAGTTCATTCCTTCCATTGTTGATCTTAGCCTTCTGTTATCATAGGCTAGCTGAGATAAACCCTTTGTTTCTGAAATTAGTTTTGATGATGATCTTTTAATTCACAGCAGCAGACAGTAACTCATACAAACAGCTTGGTTTGACAATAATCCTGTTTGCTGAAAAGAGTGAAGTAACCCTTTTAGGAGATGATAAACAGTTTAATTTTATAAAGCAGAAGTTTGCAATGAAAGCATCTCAAGTAGGTGTTTAGGCATATAAATTTTTTACTTCCATGGAACTTTGAAGTGTGAATATCATTGTTTCATGAAAAAATAGCCTAGGTGATTATTATTCAGAGGTGAAGAATGAGCCAGAACTTGTCCCCTGAAAAATCCTTTTATTCACACATTTAAATTAGAGAAAGAAGTTCAAGGACATGATACTGGAAGTGTGCAGAGGAGACCAGGGAGCCTGTGCTGGAAGGAAGAGTTGCTAACCAGATAAGAGGGAATATTACATGTGCAGAAGACAAGGTTAGTAAATTAACAACCAGAGCATATCCACCTAGGTTTATCAATGGATTTAGAATGAAAATAGTTTACATGTAGTGGCGCTAAAGCAAGACTGTGGTGAAGAGGGATAAGCTGTAGACAAGAGTGGCTGTTCCCAAAATCAAGAACTTTAACACCAGGTAGAGGTGAGTGAGATTAAAAGAGAATTGATTTTTGTTTTGATTAACTTATTTATTCACTTTGTTGTCCTTTATTTATTTATTTATTTATTCACTTTACAAGTCAAGATCAGCCTAGTACTCTGTCTTAGTCAGGGTTTCTATTCCTGCACAAACATCATGACCAAGAAGCAAGTTGGGGAGGAAAGGGTTTATTCGGCTTACACTTCCATACTGCTGTTCATCACCAAAGGAAGTCAGGACTGGAACTCAAGCAGGTCAGAAAGCAGGAGCTGGTGCAGAGGCCATGGAGGGATGTTCTTTACTGGCTTGCTTCCCCTGGCTTGCTCAGCCTACTCTCTTATAGAACCCAAGACTACCAGCCCAGGGATGGTCCCACCCACAAGGGGCCTTTCCCCCTTGATCACTAATTGAGAAAATGCCTTACAGTTGGATGTCATGGAGGCATTTTCTCAACTGAAGCTCCTTTCTCTGTGATAACTCCAGCTGTGTCAAGTTGACACAAAAATAGCCAGTACATACTCCCTTAGACAAATCCTCACCCATTCCAACTTTCTCTTCTTTTGAGAAGGGGAAACCCCTCCTTGTGTCATCCCCCCACCCCCCAACATCAAGTTGCTGTGCCACTAGGCTCATCCTCTCCCATTGCAGCCAAAGTAGTCCATTATAGGCAGGCAGGCAACAGCCTTAATGATAGCCATCACTCCTATTGTTGGGGGACCTACATGAAGACCAAGCTGCACATCTGCTACATATGTCCAGCGGGGGGGGGGGTAGGTCTAGCCTGTGCTCATTCTTTAGTTGGTGAGTCAGTCTCTGTGAGCCCCCAATGTTAGTTGACTTCATTGGTCTTCCTGTGGAGTCCCTGTCTCCTTCAGGTACCTCAATCCTTTTGCCAACTCTGCAGTAAGACTCCCTGAGATCCATCTAATATTTGGATGTGAGTCTCTGCATCTCTTTCCATTGGCTGCTGGAGGGAGCTTCTTAGAAGACAGTTACACCAGGTTCCTATCTGCAGTCATAACAGCAAATCATTAATAGTGTCAGGGATTGGTTCTTGCCCATGGGATGGATCTCAATTTGGGGTAGTCATTGGTTGGCCATTCCCTCAGTCTCTGTTCTATCTTTGTCCCTGCACATCTTATAAACAGGACACATATTGGGTTGAATGGTTTTTGAGTGGGTTGCCATCCTTATAGCTCCGGAGTCCTCCCACTTACATAGCCACTTCAGCATCATTATCCCCTACTGCTAGGAGCTACTGCTAGATCACCCTCAGAGAACCTCTGGTGCCTCTCCCCATCCTCCCTTGGGCCTTTCTTGTTATTTGTCATGGTTATACTAAACATTGTGGCTAATATCCACTTATAAATGAGTACATACTATGTATGTCCTTTTGGGTCTGGGTTATCTCACTCAGGAGAACATTTTCTAGCTCCATTCATTTGCCTGCACAATTCATGATGTCCATGTTTTTAATGGCTGAGTAGTATTCCACTGTGTACATGAAGCACATTTACTTTATACATTATTCACTTGAGAGACATCTAGATTGTTTCCACTTTCTGGCTGTTACCAATAAAGTTGCTATGAACACAGTTGAGCAAGTTTCCTTGTAGGATAATGGAGCATCTTTTGGGTATATGCCCAGGAGTGATATAGCTGGATTTTGATTTAGAACTATTCCAAATCTTCTGAAAAAATGCCAAATTGATTTCCAGAGTGGTTGAACAAGTTTGTACTCCTACCAGCACTGGAGTAGTTTTTCCCTTGCTCCACAGCTTCACCAACATGTTCTGGTTTTTTTGTTTGTTTGTTTGTTTGTTTGTTTTGAGTTTTTGAGTTTTTGATCTTAGCAATTCTGAGTGATATAAAGTGGATTCTCAGAATTGTTTTGGTTTACATTTTCCTGATGACTAAGGATGTTGAACATTTCTGTTTGAGAATCGATTTTTGAGTATTTTTCTGTTTAATCTCTGTACCCACATTTTTAGTTAGGTAATTTGGATTAAGAGGATTGTGTTCAAAGGAGATAGATTCTAGACAAAAGGTAGAAGAAGTAAAATCATTGTCTGAATGAGAGGGGATGGAGACATTAAAGAGCTTGATATATTTGAAAAGAAATGAGATAAAAGAAAAAGAATATGCGAAAGATATTGTGGTCATTCTACCATGCTATTGATGACCACTCACATACCCTTGATTTGTAAGATCAATCAAAGAAGAGGGAGGATGAAGATAAAAAAGATCTGAGTTCTTTCCAGTAGCTCCAGAAAAACCCATTCAACATAAAAACACTCAGTTTAAAAACAGAAACAGCTAACCAGGGGATGGAGAATTGGCTCAATGATTAAGGCACTTGCTGGTACAGAAGATCTGTGTTCCATTTCCAGCACCCACATAGGGGCTCATAATTATGCTGAATTCCACCCCAGGGTATCCAATGTTCTCTTCTGACATCCATGAGCACTAGGCACACAAGTGCTGCATTTATAGAAATACAAGTGAAACACCCATTGACTAAAATAATAAGTAAATTTTAAAGAAAACACCTAACTGGAGAAAATGTGCCTGCCTTTTTTCTCTACAGGGACTCAGATTTCTGAGGGTAGACTGTTTCTGAGTATAAATTCATCACAACAATTCCACAGAAGGCCTCAAATATCTCATAGCTCTTTTCTATCATGCCCCTAATGTTTTATTAGATATTTTCTATATTTACATTTCAAATGTTATCCCTTTTTTCTGGTTTCCCCTCTGAAATCCCCATAACCCTTCACTCCTCCCCCTGCTCACCAACTCACCCATTCCTGCTTCCCAGTCCTGACAATCCCCTACACTGGGCATCAAGTCTTCACAGAGCCAAAGGCCTCTCCTCCTATTGATGACCAACAAGGTCATCCTCTATTACATATGCGGCTGGAGCCATGGGTGCCTCCAATTATGCTCTTTGGTTGATGGTTCAGTCCCTGGGAGCTCTGGGGGTACTACTTGGATCACATTGTTCCTTCTATGGGGCTGCAAACCCCTTCATTTCCTTGGGTCCTTTTTCTAGCTCCTCCATTGAGGACCCTGTGCTCAGTCCAATGGTTGACTAAAAGAGTCTATCTCTGTATTTGTCAGGCACTGGTAGAGCCTCTCAGAAGACAGCTATATCAGGCTCCTGGCAGCAAGCACTTATTGGCATCCACAATAGTGTCTGGGTTTGGTGACTGTATATGGGATGGATCCCCAGGTGAGGCAGTCTCTGGATGGCCTTTTCTTCATTTTCTGCTCCACACTTTGTCTCTGTATCTCCTGAAATGGGTATTTTGTTCCCCCTTCTAAGAAGGACTGAAGTATTATCCTCACTTTGGTCTTCCTTCTTCTTGAGCTTCATGTGGTCTGTGAATTGTATTTTGGGTATTCTTCTGGGTTAATATCCACTTATCAGTGAGTGCATCCCATGTGTGTTCTTTTCTGATTAGGTTACTTCACTCAGGATAATATTTTCTAGTTCCATCGATTTGCCTAAGAATTTCATAAATTCATTGTTTTTAATAGCTAAGTAGTATTCCATTGTGTAAATGTACCACATTTTCTGTGTCCATTCCTCTTTTGAGGGACATCTGGGTTCTTTCCAGATACTGGCTATTACTATTAAGGCTGGGATGAACATAGTAGAACATGTGTCCTTATTATACGTTGGAGCATCTTCCAAGTATATGCCCAGGAGTGGTATTGCTGGGTCCTCAGGTACTATGTCCAATTTTCTGAAGAACCACCAAACTGATTTCCAGAGTAGTTGTACCAGCTTCCAATCCCACCAGCAATGGAGGGATGTTCCTCTTTCTTCACATCTTTGCCAGCATCTGCTGTCACCTAAGTTTTTCATCTTAGCCATTCTGACTGGTGTGAGGTAGAATCTCAGGGTTGTTTTGATTTGCATTTCACTGATGACTAAGGATATTGAACATTTCTTTATGTGCTTTCAGCCATTTGGTATTCCTCAGTTGAGAATTCTTTGTTTAGCTCTGTACCCCGTTTTTAATAGGGTTATTTGGTTCTCTGGAGTCTAACTTCTTGAGTTCTTTGTATATATTGGATATTAGCCCTGTATCAGATGTAGGGTTGGTAAAGATCTTTTTTCAATCTCTTGGTTGCCATTTTATTGTGTTGACAGTGTCTTTTGTCTTACAGGAACTTTGAAATTTTATGGGGTGTCAAATCTTTCATAGCTCTTTTCTATCATACCCCTAAAATTTTATAAACAAAATGTATTAGTTTTTTCTTTCTTTTTTTCTTTACATTGTAAGTGAATATGTATCAAGTACTCTCAAAGAAGTCAAATGCTTTCAGAAGGGCTATTGTAAATTTTACAAGCATGTGAGACTCCACTGTCTGAAAAGCCAAATAATTATTTGTCCCAGGAAGCACAGTGGAGAAAAATGACCATACTTGAAAACATCTATTTTATAATTTTTTTAGTCTATTAAGTTTGTTCTTTATGAAGTTTTGTTTTATGCCACAAGAAAGTGCTAGACACATTATTAGCCCACCTGTAGAGAAACTTACTCTTTGCTTGGGTCAATAATAAAAGTACCAGAAAGTAAGAGTATAAAACAAAATTTTAAAGACTCAAGGTAACTATTTCATTATCACACTTCTTGTACTAATACAATTTTCTTGTAACTCTGCACACTGATTACAAAGTCACAAACGTCAACATTATCAATATGTATTTTTGTAAATGTTTCTTAAAATTGTAATTTTCTACCTATGTGCCATTGACACAGTGCTATATCATATGCAGTAATTTCTTGAAAGAAGCTACAATGTGTGACGTTTCCCCCACTGGAGAAACGTTTAATTATAAAACCATCCCTTGGGGTGATATATTTCTAACTTATGTAAAGAGGCATTGTTGCTCAGAATACTATTCATGTTGATTTTTAAACTAGTGTCTTAGCCAGTGTTCTACAGCTGTGAAGACACCATGACCATGGGGGCTCTTATTAAAGAAAACATTTAATTGGTGCTTGCTTACCTTTTTAGAAATTGAATTTGTTATCATGGTGGGGATATGGCAGCAAGCAGGCAGACATGGTGCTGGAGAAGGAGGGGTGGGGGGGGGGACTCTACATCCAGACCATCAGGCAGCAAGAAAAGAGAGCCATTGGGCCTGGCTTAGACTTTTAAAACTTCAAAGCTGACCCCCAGTGAGGCACTTCCCCCTACAAAGCACACATCCCTCCCAAGTAGTGTCATTCCCTGATGCATTCAATATAAGCATTTAAGTCTCTGGTGGCCATTCCTATTCAAGTTACTAACTCTGGATCTGTTTTGCTATTTTTGTATCTAGGCACAGGGGACACTGTGGAGGTTTTGAGTGGATCTTAAGTATTCTGATTAGTGAAAATAGGAACATTTCTGTCCTCTCCCCTAAAATGTCAAGCTTTTCAGCAGAGGGCACTTGGGTAGAAAGACTCATAGTTTCATTAATGGCTGAGGGTGACTTGGAGTGTTCAACCAAAATGGGGTGTTTATAGCAACCCTCCAAGGCACACCAGAAGAGAGAATGGAAAGGCTGGAGAATGGGGAGGAGTCCAACTTGGCTGCGGGGATCATAAACATAAACAGTAGTAACTGTGCACAAGTAAAAGATAGAAGTAGGAGGAGGGGAGTAAGTGAGAATAATGGAGGGAAACTATCCTAATGCATTGTGTGCGCACATGAACCTGACAAAACTAAGTGTAACAGGAGGACCTCTTCATAAGCTAGTGTATGATCAATGATAATTAGGGGGCCATGGAGAAGCTGCAGAACCCAAGACAGGGAGAAACCATTGTCTTGTCAGACATCTAGAGCTCTAGATTGTGTAAGAGCTGTGGGATTTTAGGAGATCACCTTGCACTCTTAATCTTCGCTTGATCCTTAGCATGTGGAAATAGACCTCTTTTCTACACTTCAGTTTCTCCTTCATCTTTGAACAAAAAAGTCATCGTTATTTTACGAGCCTGATGTTACATGATATTGTTACATAATGATTGTATGTAGATGTAAGGTTTACTTGTATTATTATATCAATTTGTTATATTGTTAGAGACAATTATATGATATTAACTTCTCTTTTATTGTCAGCCAGATTCGTCTCCACCCTAACAGATATGACTTGCAATTTCATCTAACAGCTTATTCAATTCCCATGATGTGTTGTACCCACAAGTCCTGGATTTTAGGTCATCTTCTCAATGTGGTGCTAATTTCACAATAAGTTAGAATCAAGATTATGGAGGTTTTGGTTATATAATAGACATATAATTATTTATTGCATCAGTAGTGGAGGCTCTCTATGTTTTAGCTTGATGCTTCCGGAAGGATATTGCCAGTGAACCTTTAAGCAAGCTGTGGGAACGGATCCATTAGAGGCAGATTGTCAATCTTTCTACACAAGCAGAGTGCAGATGTCAGTCTTCTGCTGCAGTGATGAATGTCTTTCACTCATTCAGCCTCCCTTCATGTGGTCTGTGCTCTTAGCCTTCTCACATTCCTCAGGCACTTTCTGCAGCATTAGTTCTGTGTGGTCCTTGCACAAATACAGAATGGCTACAGGGATGAAATATATCATGCCTTTCCTCAGATATAAATTATGGACCTTATTACTCCTATTCCATAAAAATATAAGAAAATATTTTACAGCTGACTCACTGCATTGTTAAGCATTAAAATTTTTAACAAAGAAAAAATTAATTCTCAATGTGATTTAAATTTTTAAAATTTTCAACTGAAAAGATATTTGTAAAATGATGTCTGTCCTATTTTTACACATACATGAACCTGGGCCCAAGGCTCAAAGGGATTGTTTTAGTTCACAGCACCTCTTTCCTTTCACCCCTAAGGAATCAGCTGCCTTGCTGGGTGAATTCAGTTTTTGCTGGGGAATGCTTTAGGCCTGTAGCCTGTGATTAGCTTTGGAGAGAACCACTGCTGGCCAAGGTCCACATCTGCTGCAGAGACATAAGAGAAAGTGTATCATAAGGCATGCATTGCCTTCTGCCACATCTGTTCACCTTGAGTTCCTAAGTGGTCAGTAATAGCATGTTCCAGGCAGTAGAGTGCAGGTGCAGCTCTTAGCACTGGGGCAGCCAAAAGGAAATAATTGATCATTTTCTCTAACTTTTTTCCATGGCAGACAAATATTTATGGGATAGGGCATGTGGTTTTGTTATTTGTTTGGTTTTCTTTTCTTTTCTTTTCTTTTCTTTTCTTTTCTTTTCTTTTCTTTTCTTTTCTTTCTTTCTTTCTTTCTTTCTTTTTTTTTTTTTTTTTTTTTTTTGAGGGATGTCTGTTTTATAAAACAGGGTTTCACTGTGTTGCCTTGGCTGTCCTGGAACTCATTCTGTAGACCATGCTGTCCTTGAACTCACAAAGTTATCTGACTCTGCATCAGGAGTGATGGAATTAGGGTGTTCACCTACACCAACTAGCTGTATTTCTTTTTAGAAGTACTGGGTTTCTTTCAGGTTTTTCAATCAGTTGCATTTTTTTCAACAAATGTGCTCTTCTATAGCTTGTACTGAAGGAAAGTTCACACATGCTCAAATTTCATTTCAAAAATGTCCACAGGTTTGTAAGTCTCCAGTCCTATATCACAGGTCATTTTTTGTGAGAACCATAGTTATGCATCTAGGGGGAAAAGATAAAGTCAACTTATACCACTTCTTCCTGTTTTCCATCCTTGTCTTTCAAGGAAGAAAAGGTGCAGTGAGCAGTGTTATCATACATGTTTCCTCTATATTTCAACACTGGGGACACTCAAAAACCACCAAAACTGAAAACAGAATGACTGCCTGAATTCTCTTATGCATCCATCTTCTTCATTGTCAGATCTTCTTAGGAACTCTGTGCCTTAAAGAGTCAGTCGATTTGCACTTGTGTGCTGAATTCATAATCTCTGTGTGGTATTTGAGATGCTGTAGCCCCTTCAGAATGGACAGTGGACTTCTGTGTTGCTCATTCTTCAAAATTCAAATTTAACTGGGTATTCTCTACTTTATCAGGAAAGATTTTCCTTAAGAGAATAAATTATTTCACACTAATCATTAATTCTTTCCAAGATATATGTGCCAACTCCTGTGAGTAGCCCAGTGCTTGTAAACAGGAAACCTAGGATACTTGCTTCCAAGTGTGAGCTTCCATGCTAGGTCATTTAGGTCTAAAATTTGCTGTGCTAAGTTTACACCTGGGGTGTCTCCTTTGGACCTGTTGATATGTGGTAGACAAATGTTTAAGTAGAGTTCAACAGGAACCCTTAGGTAATATTAGGATATGCATAATCACAGGAGACTAAATAGTATCAGTTATTCCTGTCTTTCTTTCAACCAATACAATGTGAGCAACTTGTTTGTCTGCTAAGAGACACTGTTTTGCTACAGAACAACCAACTGTGGACTAAAGTCTCCAAAATGGTTTGTCAATGTTAATCTTTTTTGTTTTTACAATGGTTATATCTGGCATTTTGTTACAGTCATGGAAGTCTGTCGAAAGCACTACTATGCATATACTAAAAAAAATCAATATTTTCTCTTTGTTTAGTTTGTTGTTATTTTAAAGCCTTAGACTACAGTTATATTTTCTGTGTATTAGTACTTGAAATTTTTGATTTGAGCTATCAGGATGCCCAGTGCTACCAATACAAACAATAGAGTGAACATGTTCAAAGTTTAGGAAAACAACAACAGATGGGGGACTCTGCTGGGACGTATCACTTTTTAGTATGTCCTGAAAATCTTCACAGCACACTTTTCCACTTAATTTTTGTCTCATAGAAACCTTACAGTTAGTTTGACCTTGCTACGAACTTTTTCCCATGCAGCATCTTCCCCAACCACTAGCTGGATCAGAATGTTGATTTGCAACTAGCATCTATTTTTTGTTTCTAACTCTCCTTTCAACTGGTTAAAATGACCAACTTCAGTTATCTTCTAACTTTTATAATTAATTTGTTAACATCTCAAAGATTAAAAAAGACTTGGGTTAGCATGATCTGAATATGAGGTGAAACTGTATAAAATATGATGGATTACAGCAGCTGGAAGCATGGTGTTATGACTGATGAAGACCTTAAAGATTTTTGTAATGCACATAATATTATACATTTGTAATAAACTTGGTATTCTAAATTTTTTTCCAGTTAGTAACAGTTAAAGAGAAAATACTCTTTAATGGGTATGCATTTTAATGAGTCACAGTGATAAAATAAGACCTAGCACTCCTTCTTTGTACTGGCCTTTAAGATAGACAATGGAAAAAAACTCTCAATATGCAAATTTTATGTGAAGGTCACGATAAATTTTAGTAACTATAACAAAAATGCCATAACCATAACTATTTGCTTGTGAGTTACAAGCAAATCTAGATAGGACTCTTGTTTGAGATTTTTAAAGGCCAATCTTCGACTGGATTGTAAGTAAGGACTCTTTGAAGCCCAAGAACAGAGTAGAAACCCTTCAGGCTCAGCTCATTAGAGTAGAAGTCACCTGTGGTGGTAAATTACAACTCTTTAATTTCATTGGATTTGGGATCTTGTAGTAGACACCTGTGAGCTTGCCTGGCCAAGTTTTCTGATAGGTTTGACTGAGTAGAAAAACCTTCGCTGGATGGTGGAGGCACCGCTCCCTGGAATAGACTCCTCCTCTAATGAAAAGGAATCTGAAACCTAGTGCCACAGCCATTCCCCTCTGTTCCTCCACACCAGTCACACCATGACCAGATTTCTTGGACTCCTGCCAGCATGCCATTCCCGGCAATGGACAGTCCTCTTAAACTGTAAACAAATCAAACCATCCCTCCTTTGAGTTGCTTTTTGTCAGTCAGGTATTACTACAGGTATCATCTACTATAGGATAGTTAGATAAGAGTCAATACTTGTCCTTTGCAAGTCAACAGTAGAAAAGATGTTGTAGTAAAATTTCGTTCCTTGTCTCTGTAACACAATCCCATTAAGAAACAACTGAAGCAAGGAAAATTTTATTTTGTTGTTTGGTTTCAGAGGGACTTTAATCCACTACAGCAGAGAAGGCATGATGAAATGCCTCCACATGTGGGCCCTTCACAGGATCCAGCCTGGGAGCAGAAAGTAAGCACGTGCTGGAATGGGACAGAGATTTAACCTTGAGATGCCATCCCCTCCTACCCTACTTATGTTAGCAAGACCTAAAGGCACCTCAAGCTTCAGAAGAGTGCTACCAACTAGAATATGAGAATTCCTAACGTGAACCTAAGGGGATATTTCAGATTTGAACGGAAACAGCGATTTTAAATTTAATATGCTCTGATTGCAAAGCAATGGAGAAAGTAGATATCAACAATTGACAGCTGCATGGAAAAGAAACAATTGACCCTAGAAAGGTAGCAAGCTTATTCCAACACTTGAAAGGTAGGACCAGAAGACTGCTAATTTGACTGTGCTAAATAGGAGATATCCTTGCAAAAATAAACAAGTGAGGCAGGAGAGGTGGTTGTCAAATGTATGTTATTCTGTTCCTAGTATCCACTTCAGGTGACACATAAATGCCTATAACTCTAGCTCTGGGGGATCTGATGTTCTCTTTTGGCATCTTCAGGTGCTTGTACTCATGAACACTTACATATACACAAATATACATACATGCATAATTAAAAATAAATATAAACAAAAACTAAGAAGCAAAAAAAGTAAAAATAGCAACAATAATAACAAAATAAATCTTAAAAATTTTGTGAATTAAAACCATCATTCTCGGGAGGCAGAGGAAGGCGGATTTCTGAGTTCGAGGCCAGCCTGGTCTACAAAGTGGGTTCCAGGACAGCCAGGGCTATCCAGAGAAACCCTGTCTCGAAAAAAAAAAAATCATTAATGTGTGTTTGCCATAAATCTGTGGTGCTTTCAGTATGTTCTGTGAAATTTTTATCAATATAAAAGTTCTATGAAATTGGCTGTTTCAAGTGTTATCAATTTTAATAATTTTCTAATTTTAATAATTAGAAAATGAATTTAGGAATTTATTTTATGAATATGGTGCTCAAACCGAGATATCAACTGTCCTTCTCTGGAAAGTAAAATGCAGAATATTGTAATAGAAAGCAAAGACTCATGTAAACAGCTGCTCTCAGTGTCCTCATAAACATGGTTTACTCCACAGAAGTTTTATAGCTGAATATTCTTATCCACTGCTGCAATTGCAAGATTGAAGTGTTCTTCTTTGTTTATGCCACCATAACTACAATGAAAGTGGAATTTTATAGTGTGGGTGAAGAGAGTTGAACACAGGGACTGTATATTCTTTGTGGTTCTCAGTTCATTTGATATTTGATAGGAATTATAGGTTTTCTGATGAAAGAAAAATAACATTTGATGACTTATTTTTTTCAAAACATTAAATAACAAGCTGAACATTCATTCACAGGGGTTTTCAATCTGTCACATAAAAGAGGCAATTTTGCTTCACACCAAGAATATTAGCAATGAAGTTTTCTATCAACAGCAGCCTGAAAATATGACTCGATCAGCATATTGCCAGCTTATGCACAATGCTTTTTGGGATATTTCCTTGTCAGAGTTCATAAATAAATGAAAACCAATTTCTCTTCTGAATCCACTAACATATTATTTATATACTGAACATGACAATCTATTCTTAAAGTAACTGATTGAAGCAAAATCGCAAACCCTTTGGCAACTATGAGAAAGGATTTGAATAAAATTCATGTCCTTGCAAAAACTCTGGCATAAATGTTTAGCAGTTTTTTTCACACATGACTAAGTGTGGTAGCCACCAAGATGACCTACAGTAGGTGAATAGATAATTAAGTTGAGGTCCATAGCCACACAGTGAATTTTAGTTGATGGCCATTACAAAATGAAGTGAACTTCCAGTCCTGGATCCCAGAATAGATAAAAGTCCTCAAGCACTGTACCCAGCGCGCTATTTCCTGAGTGCCTAGGAAGATATTTTAATTTAACACCTTAAGAATAAGATATCTCTGCTATGTTTTAATTCAACATGGTAATAAGGCATCACTGGTTGTTTTAACCCAACAAGTTAATGATAAGATAACACTGATTTATTTATGCCACTGAGATGCCTGGAGAGAAAGTCCTAGGTATTGATTGAAGAAAAAGATTAAGAGAACATTTTCCTTTAGAAAATTCAGCTGTCTAACCCTCAATATCTGAAGGTGAATCTAAAGTCATTCGTTTTTAATTTCTTTTCCCTGTGACCAAGTTGTTTCACTCACCTGACCTGGCTCCCATATATGAATCTGTGGTGCCTAATGTTGGGATCATGGTTGTAGGATAGATAGATGGGTTGTGGAAAGAGGAGCCTTTCCATGTATGTTAGCCATCACATGAGACTTGCTGGAAGTTCCTACATTGTCTATCCTTTTATCTCTTCTCTATCTTTCAATGATACCATCTTACATGGAAAGGCCCAGTAAGGAGTGGGTGAAGTATGGTGGACAAAATGTGTTCTTAGCAAGTAAAGCACAGTGTTGTGCCGTTCCTGTGGTAAGTTATAAAGTGGAGGGCAGGCCTTTCATGCCCATGTTCTTTCTATCTTCTCTCCAAGGGAAGGAACAACTCACAAACTAAAAGGCTCAGCTCTCCAATTTATCATCCATTGATCTGAGTTTAGGGTGTAATTAGTTTTAATACATTAAAGATTTGCTACTTTGGCTCTTCATTCTCATATAATCCTTGGCATTATTGCCTTTATTGACAGAAATATTAGTCATGCTGGTATACTTATTATGAACAAAGAGCTCAGAGATCACTCTTTCCATCATTCTGCAGTGCTTTACTGCCCATACCACCCATTCAACAATTAAATTGAATCCTGCCTTGAATAATTCTTGGCTTCCTAATTAAACAATAACATTTTGTAAGACAAGGTTGTTTTTTATCTTTTTTTCTTTTATTTTGTGTGATCCCAATACAATAATGCACAGTTTATTCCTGATATTTAATAAACAGGTTTTTACTTTTCTTTTGTAACTTCAAAGTACCTTTTCTCCCAACCTCATTCTTCTTTCTTCTCTCTCCTTTCCTTGGTCCCTTTTACTTTTCCTTTTTTCTATTTGTGAACAATTTATATTCATTCCCTTTTTAGCATAGAATTTGTATTACATTTGAAAGCCCACTAGCTTGTAAAAACAGAACTAATAAGATCTTGTCTTATATAGACAAACACTGTGCTCTGCTCAATATTACATTACAATCTGAATATTATCAGCATCTGAATAAAATAGATGTTTAAATGTGATTCTTTGAGGAAAGAATGGACCATGACATATGTGGTAACTGAATTACTTATGCTCTGTTTGGTATGAGAGGATTTCTAATTGGTAATCTAACCTCTGGAAACAAATGGGATGGTGACTATTATTAAGGCATTATTTGCAAGTTACTATTCACTTTTGTTGGTGTATATTATGTTATATAGTTTTTATTATCATATACTATAGGACATATGTGCTTGGCAAAACATGTAATAAGCCAATCTCTGAAAATCTTTTCTTGGGATCAGGCAGGTTCACTGGGCTGACTAGCCTTATGTCACCTTGACATACAAACTAGATGTATCTGAAAGAAAGAAACATTACCTGAGAAAATGCCTCCATAATATCTGGTTTTAAGGTGTTTTTCAAATTAGTGATTGAAGGCAAGAAGGCCGATCCTATTGTGGGTGAGGTAATCCCTGGATTTACGGTCCTGGGTTTTATAAAATAGCAGGGTGAGCAAGCCCCAGTAAGCAGCACCCCTCCATGGCCTCTGACTCAGCTCCTGACTCTAGCTTATTGCCCTTATTGAGTTTCTTGCCTTGATTTCCTTCGATGATGAACAGCAATATGGATATGTAAGCCAAATAAAATAAACCCTTTCCTAGCCAAGTTGATTTTTGGTCATGATGCTTCATTGCAGCAATAGTAACTCTAACTAGGAAACAACTATTGATTTTCATAAATGTACCGTCCTTACAGAGGTCTCCACAGAAGGCATGCTGTTGCTATCTTCTTTTCACTTTATTTACCCACATTTGGCATAGATTTTGAGTAAGACTAAATAACTCATCTGGAGTTTCATCACATTAATATGCATTAACAATAATGATATCAGTCTCACTAATTTTTAATCCAAAGAATGTGGCCTATACTTGAGATCCTGTACACCACAGACAAACATGTTAGAAGTGCATATTCTTCTCAGAAATGTTATAGTATACATGAGTGCCATGAAATCATGTTTTCAGTTATTTTGAATCTTTGCCATGGTTATGTTTATGCATGTAGTAATATTCACATGCTAAGATTAACTTTTGAGAATGCAGGAACTGTGCTTTTACAGATACAAATAATAATTTGGGGATAGAAAGATGTCCAGTAAAGAGTGCTTACTACTCTTGCAAAGAGGTAGAGTTTGGTTGCTGGCTCCCATGTCATGTGGCTCACAACCACTAGTAATTCCAGATCCAGAGGATCTGGGACACTCTTCTGCCCTCCACAGGTGCTCCCATACAGGTGACATATACTCATATCCATATCCATAAATAAAATAAGCAACATTTAAGAATGGACAGAGCTTCTGTAAAGGAGATCTTTAGAAACAAATGAGGTCCTCAAACTAGAATTGAAATTGTAACTCAGGAAACTCAGGAGTTCATGTTATAACTAATGTGCGATAATCCAGTGAGACATATGTATGCATGCATGTATGTTTATATGTATATATACACATATACAGGTCTACACATATACATATATACATACATACATACACACACGCGCGCACACACACACACACACACACATATCAATGGGTTTAGAGGGATGAGGCCTGGTGATAGGATCTGGGACCCAGTGTCAAGTGTAGGAGGAAGAACAGTCAGACAAAGGAGACATAACAACTGTAATAGCCACGAAGCAGAGGGACAAGTACAGGACAACTTCACTTTAAGGTAATTTCCAAACTCTTGAAGGTATGGAAATCATTCTGTCATGTAAATGCAATTTTCTATTAGCTGATACCTGAGAAGAAAGAGGTTGATATAACCATTTTGAATAAAAATAGTTTTTAAAGTTAAAAATACAAATGCTGAATTTAAATGAGCATTGTGTAGTTTATAAAGCTTTTCTATTTATGTAGCTAAATACTACTAATGGTTTGTGAACTTAAGATAAACCTCTTGACTGGACTTTCTCCTATTATCTCTGTAGTCCTCCATTAAAAGCATTCCTGGAGCTATCTGTTATCATTGATAACATTAACATTTAGTTAACTTCAGTATGCGATGGAATCTACAAAGAAACTGAAGAAGTATCAATCCAAGGGCATTCAAATTCAAATGATTTTGTGTCATTTTCTCTGAGAGTCACTCCTTAAACTATTTAGATTGCATTCTTAAAGCAGTGGGCTGCTGGAGGAAATTTCCAGGGATGGAGAAAGAGGAAGATAGGTACACTCGGAAAACCATCCCAGAAGCTGATGGCAATGCTTCTAGGGCAGGGTGGTCCAGATGGGGTGCAAATGCACTCCAGTATGGTGGGGTAGAATCAGGATGTGGGGGCAAATTGTAAATTATGAGAGAAAGGAGAGAGAGAGAATGAGAGAGACAGAAAGGCAGACAGAGAGACAGAGACAGAGAGTGACAGAGAGATGCACACACAAAGAGAATGAGCACTTAGAGAAATATAGTTAGGACAACTCAGGTTGGGTACTTGGCTACCATCACTGGTCCTGAGAAAGAGAAGAACAGTATGAACTTGGGGTGTTGGGGAGACATTAGATAAATAAGGAGCCCAGCAGTAAGGGCAGTGAGCCATGCTTTTAGGGGGCACAAGTGCAGAGTCCCAGAGATGCCCAACTCAGCAGTAAGCAGGGGTGAAGCTGTGCTCCCAGCATGCCTGCCTGTACAGAACACTGCAGTTTCCCACTGCTTCTCCTTGTGACCCCACTGCAAGGGACAGCAGAGAAAGACATTGTTCCAAATGCATGCATTTCAGTATTTTCAGAGCATCTGTATGTGCTCTCTTCATTGTATTATAGATAAGTTCTGAATTAGATTCTCAATTTTGTACGCTTTCTCCTGTCCTCCATAATGGTATTTGAGTGAATGGGGAACTCAGCTTAGGCCATCTGGAAGATGGGCTGGAGAAAGATCCAGCCATCGTGTGCTTTCTGTGGTAGCTGTCTATTCATGGTGGTGGCCATAGAGAATTGTGCTATGATGCTCTTGATACTCTCTGTCCTCCCACATAGGTTTCCTGTGGTGAGTTCAGACCATGGGGACAAAGTCTCTCTAAAAGGCCTATATACCTCTACTGTTATGCATTAATGAAATCAGCTGCAGTCAGATTCTCAGGATTCAGATCCACTTTTTCTATTGGAAGGTATTTCTTTCTTAATTCTAATTATTACTATCACTGTATACATGATAGAGAATGGTAGAGTTTACACGCACACATGCAGAAACCTAAGAGACCAGGAGAAACTACCAAATAGTCTGTAGCTACAGTTATAGGTAGTTGTGGCCCAATATGGGTGATAGGGATTAATCTGAGGTGCTCTTAAATACTGAGCCATCCCACTAGTCCATGAATATTGTTTTAAAATAATTGTCTGAGTTGCTGCCTTCTTAAAAAATGAATAGTACCATTTGACTTCCTCCAGTTTTGGCAATGGTGAGAAAAGCCTGAACAATCTAAAGGAAGCTCATGTAATGATTCAAACCATTGTGAATATAGTTGAAAAACTCAGGTACCACTGTCCAGGTAAGCAATGTAAGGCCACCATTTATCCTTAGTTACTTCAGCCTGGTATTTAGGGAATGATATTTACTCAAGTCATACACATACAATGTGCCAAGACTCTTCCTCGCCTTACCCTCTTCTTAAAACAATTTAATGTTTGTGAACTTATCAATAACATGTTTATCTTAATTATTTGTATGAGAGAGAGTAATGACTTGGCTTGTTTTTGTTGTTTGTTTTTGGGGTTTTTGTTTTGTTTTGTTTTGGTTTGGTTTTGGTTTTGGTTTTGGTTTTTGGTTTTTTTTGAGACAGGGTCTGTCTGTATAGCCTTGGCTGTCCTAGACAGGTTTTTGATATAAAAAAACAAATCACAGGTCCTTTTATTCTTCATGGGTATTTTTGTAATCTGAGGAAAATTTCCCTGCCTTTCCTTCAAATGCTCTCATACACTCTCCCATACTCTCTTTCAAATTAATTGCCCCTCTCTTCATTGTTATTGCATGCATAGATGTATATGCATGTATATACATGTTTAGATATACATATATACATATCTGTGTACATACAAATATGTATATGCATGTGTATACATATATGTGAGTGCACACAAATTTCTAAATTTAACCTCCTAAATTTCATGTTATTTTTTTTCTTTTTTTTTTTTTTTTTTTTTTTATATATTTTTATTACATAATTTCCTCAATTACATTTCCAATACTATCCCAAAAGTCCCCCATAGCGCCCCCCACTTCCCTACCCACCCATTCCCATTCTTTTGGCCCTGGCATTCCCCTATATTGGGGCATATAAAGTTTGCAAGTCCAATGGGCCTCTCTTTCCATTGATGGCCGACTAGGCCATCTTTCGATACATATGCAGCTAGAGACAAGAGCTCCAGGGTTCCGGTTAGTACATCATGTTGTTCCAACAATAGGGTTGCAGATCCCTTTAGCTCCTTGGGTACTTTCTCTAGCTTCTCCATTGGGAGCCCTGTGATACATCCAATAGCTGACTGTGAACATCCACTCCTGTGTTTGCTAGGCCCCGGCATCGTCTCACAAGAGACAGCTATATTTGGGTCCTTTCAGCAAGATCTTGCTAGTGTATGCAATGGTGTCAGCGTTTAGAAGCTGATTATGGGACGGATCCCTGGATACAGCAGTCTCTAAATGGTCCATCCTTTCATCACAGCTACGAACTTTGTCTCTGTAGCTCCTTCCCTGGGTGTTTTGTTCCCAATTCTAAGAAGGTGCACAGTGTCCACACTTTGGTCTTCATTCTTCTTGAGTTTCATGCGTTTAGCAAATTGTATCTTATATCTTGGGTATCCTAAGTTTTGGGCTAATATCCACTTATCAATGAATACATATTGTGTGAGTTCTTTTGTGATTGTGTTACTTCACTCAAGATGATGCCCTCCAGGTCCATCCATTTGGCTAGGAATTTCATAAATTCATTCTTTTTAATAGCTGAGTAGTACTCCATTGTGTAAATGTACCATAATTTCTGTATCCATTCCTCTGTTGAGGGACATCTGGGTTCTTTCCAGCTTCTGGCTATTATAAATAGGGCTGCTATGAACATAGTGGAGCATGTGTCCTTTTTACCGGTTGGGACATCTTCTGGATATATGCCCAGGAGAGGTATTGCTGGATCCTCCGGTAGTACTATGTCCAATTTTCTGAGGAACCGCCAGACTGATTTCCAGAGTGGTTGTACAAGCTTGCAATCCCACCAACAATGGAGGAGTGTTCCTCTTTCTCCACATCCTCGCCAGCATCTGCTGTCACCTGAATTTTTGATCTTAGCCATTCTGACTGGTGTGAGGTGGAATCTCAGGGTTGTTTTGATTTGCATTTCCCTGATGATTAAGGATGTTGAACATTTTTTCAGGTGCTTCTCTGCCATTCGGTATTCCTCAGGTGAGAATTCTTTGTTCAGTTCTGAGCCCCATTTTTTAATGGGGTTATTTGACTTTCTGGAGTCCACCTTCTTGAGTTCTTTATATATATTGGATATTAGTCCCTTATCTGATTTAGGATAGGTGAAGATCCTTTCCCAATCTGTTGGTGGTTTTTTTGTCTTATTGATGGTGTCTTTAGCCTTGCAGAAGCTTTGTAGTTTCATGAGGTCCCACTTGTCAATTCTCGATCTTACAGCACAAGCCATTACTGTTCTATTCAGGAATTTTTCCCCTGTGCCCATATCTTCAAGGCTTTTCCCCACTTTCTCCTCTATAAGTTTCAGTGTCTCTGGTTTTATGTGAAGTTCCTTGATCCACTTAGACTTGACCTTAGTACAAGGAGATAGGAATGGATCGATTCGCATTCTTCTACATGTTAACAACCAGTTGTGCCAGCACCATTTGTTGAAAATGCTGTCTTTCTTCCACTGGATGTTTTTAGCTCCCTTGTCGAAGATCAAGTGACCATAGGTGTGTGGGTTCATTTCTGGGTCTTCAATTCTATTCCATTGGTCTATTTGTCTGTCACTATACCAGTACCATGCAGTTTTTATCACAATTGCTCTGTAGTAGAGCTTTAGGTCCGGCAAGGTGATTCCACCAGAGGTTCTTTTATCCTTGAGAAGAGTTTTTGCTATCCTAGGTTTTTTGTTATTCCAGATGAATTTGCAGATTGCACTTTCTAATTCGTTGAAGAATTGATTTGGAATTTTGATGGGGATTGCATTGAATCTGTAGATTGCTTTTGGCAAGATAGCCATTTTTACAATGTTGATCCTGCCAATCCATGAGCATGGGAGATCTTTCCATCTTCTGAGATCTTCTATAATTTCTTTCTTCAGAGACTTGAAGTTTTTATTATACAGATCTTTCACTTCCTTAGTTAGAGTCACGCCAAGATATTTTATATTATTTGTGACTATTGAGAAGGGTGTTGTTTCCCTAATTTCTTTCTCAGCCTGTTTATTCTTTGTGTAGAGAAAGGCCATTGATTTGTTTGAGTTAATTTTATATCCAGCTACTTCACCGAAGCTGTTTATCAGGCTTAGGAGTTCTCTGGTGGAATTTTTAGGGTCACTTATATATACTATCATATCATCTGCAAAGAGTGATATTTTGACTTCATCTTTTCCAATTTGTATCCCTTTGATCTCCTTTTGTTGTCGAATTGCTCTGGCTAGGACTTCAAGTACAATGTTGAATAGGTATGGAGAAAGTGGACAGCCTTGTCTAGTCCCTGATTTTAGAGGGATTGCTTCAAGCTTCTGACCATTTACTTTGATGTTGGCTACTGGTTTGCTGTAGATTGCTTTTATCATGTTTAGGTATGGGCCTTGAATTCCTGATCTTTCCAAGACTTTTATCATGAATGGGTGTTGGATCTTGTCAAATGCTTTTTCCGCATCTAAGGAGATGACCATGTGGTTTTTGTCTTTGAGTTTGTTTATATACTGGATTACGTTGATGGATTTCCGTATATTGAACCATCCCTGCATCCCTGGGATGAAACCTACTTGGTCAGGATGGATGATTGTTTTGATGTGTTCTTGGATTCGGTTAGCAAGAACTTTATTGAGGATTTTTGCATCAATATTCATAAGGGATATTGGTCTGAAGTTTTCTATCTTTGTTGGGTCTTTTTGTGGTTTAGGTATCAGAGTAATTGTGGCTTCATAGAATGAGTTGGGTAGAGTACCTTCTGTTTCTATTTTGTGGAATAGTTTGTGAAGAACTGGGATTAGATCTTCTTTGAAGGTCTGATAGAACTCTGCACTAAACCCATCTGGTCCTGGGCTTTTTTTAGTTGGGAGACTATTAATGACTGCTTCTATTTCTTTGGGGGATATAGGGCTGTTTAGATCATTAACCTGATCTTGATTCAACTTTGGTACCTGGTATCTGTCTAGGAACTTCTCCATTTCATCCAGGTTCTCCAGTTTTGTTGAGTATAGCCTTTGGTAGAAGGATCTGATGGTGTTTTGGATGTCTTCAGGATCTGTTGTTATGTCTCCTTTTTCATTTCTGATTTTGTTAATTAGGATGCTTTCCCTGTGCCCTCTAGTGAGTCTGGCTAAGGGTTTATCTATCTTGTTGATTTTCTCAAAGAACCAGCTCCTTGATTGGTTGATTCTTTGAATAGTTTTTCTTGTTTCCACTTGGTTGATTTCACCCCTGAGTTTGATTATTTCCTGCCGTCTACTCCTCTTGGGTGAATTTGCTTCCTTTTGTTCTAGTGCTTTTAGGTGTGTTGTCAAGCTGCTAATGTGTGCTCTCTCTAGTTTCCTTTTGGAGGCACTCAGAGCTATGAGTTTTCCTCTTAAAAATGCTTTCATTGCGTCCCATAAGTTTGGGTATGTTGTGGCTTCATTTTCATTGAACTCTAAAAAGTCCTTAATTTCTTTCTTTATTCCTTCCTTGACCAAGGTATCATTGAGAAGAGTGTTGTTCAGTTTCCACGTGAAGGTTGGCTTTCTATTATTTATTTTGTTATTGAAGATCAGCCTTAGTCCATGGTGATCTGATAGGATGCATGGGACAATTTCAATATTTTTATATCTGTTGAGGCCTGTTTTGTGACCAATTATGTGGTCAATTTTGGAGAAGGTACCATGAGGTGCTGAGAAGAAGGTATATCCTTTTGTTTTAGGATAGAATGTTCTGTAGATATCTGCCAGATCCATTTGATTCATAATTTCTCTTAGTTTCACTGTGTCCCTGTTTAGTTTCTGTTTCCATGATCTGTCCATTGGTGAAAGTGGTGTGTTGAAGTCTCCCACTATTATTGTATGAGGTGCAATGTGTGCTTTGAGATTTACTAAAGTTTCTTTAATGAATGTGGCTGCCTTTGTATTTGGAGCATAGATATTCAGGATTGATACTTCCTCTTGGAGGATTTTACCTTTGATGAGTATGAAGTGTCCCTCCCTGTCTTTTTTAATGACTTTGGGTTGGAAGTCAATCTTATCAGATATTAGAATGGCTACTCCAGCTTGTTTCTTCATGCCATTTGCTTGGAGAATTGTTTTCCAGCCTTTCATTCTGAGGTAGTGTCTATCCTTTTCTCTGAGATGAGTTTCCTGTAAGCAGCAAAATGTTGGGTCTTGTTTGTGTAGCCAGTTTGTTAGTCTATGTCTTTTTATCGGGGAGTTGAGTCCATTGATATTAAGAGATATTAAGGAAAAGAAATTGGTGTTTCCTGTTATTTTTGATGTTAAAGTTGGCATTTTGTTCTTGTGGCTGTCTTCTTTTAGGTTTGTTGAGGGATTACCTTCTTGTTGTTTCTAGGGCGTGGTTCCTGTCCTTGTATTGGTTTTTTTCTGTTATTATCCTTTGAAGGGCTGGATTCGTGGAGAGATAATGTGTGAATTTGGTTTTGTCGTGGAATACTTTGGTTTCTCCATCTATGTTAATTGAGAGTTTGGCTGGGTATAGTAGCCTGGGCTGGAATTTGTGTTCTTTTAGTGTCTGTATAACATCTGTCCAGGATCTTCTGGCTTTCATAGTCTCTGGTGAAAAGTCTGGTGTAATTCTGATAGGCTTGCCTTTATATGTTACTTGGCCTTTTTCTCTTACTGCTTTTAGTATTCTATCTTTATTTAGAGCATTTGTTGCTCTGATTATTATGTGTCGGGAGGTATTTCTTTTCTGATCCAGTCTATTTGGAGTTCTGTAGGCTTCTTGTATGTTCATGGGCATCTCTTTCTTTAGATTTGGGAAGTTTTCTTCTATAATTTTGTTGAAGATGTTTGCTGGTCCTTTGAGTTGAAAATCTTCATTCTCATCCACTCCTATTATCCGTAGGTTTGGTCTTCTCATTATGTCCTGTATTTCTTGGATGTTTTGAGTTAGGATCTTTTTGCATTTTCCATTTTCCTTGATTGTTGTGCCGATGTTCTCTATGGAATCTTCTGCACCTGAGATTCTCTCTTCCATCTCTTGTATTCTGTTGCTGATGCTCATATCTATGGTTCCAGATTTCTTTCCTAGGGTTTCTATCTCCAGTGTTGCCTCATTTTGGGTTTTCTTTATTGTGTCTACTTCCCTTTTTAGGTCTAGTATGGTTTTGTTCATTTCCATCATCTGTTTGGATGTGTTTTCCTGTTTTTCTGTAAGGACTTCTACCTGTTTGATTATGTTATCATGTTTTTCTTTAAGGATTTGTAACTCTTTAGCAGTGTTCTCCTGCAATTCTTTAAGGGATTTTTGTGCTTCCTCTTTATTGTCTTCTTCCTTTTTAGCAGTGTTCTCCTGCATTTCTTTAAGTGTGTTATTAACGTCCTTCTTGAAGTCCTCTATCATCATCAGGAGATATGCTTTTAAATCCGTGTCTAGCTTTTCCGGTGTGTTGGGGTGCCCTGGACTGGGTGAAGTGGGGGTGCTGGGTTCTGATGATGGTGAGTGGTCTTGGTTTCTGTTAGTAAGATTATTACGTTTACCTTTCGCCATCTGGTAATCTCTGGGGTTAGTTGTTATCGTCACTATTTAAAGATTGGAGCAGAAGCTGTGTTCCACTCACCAGCAGTCTCTAAATCCTGCGGCGGGGGTCGTGGGTAGCTGACGGTACCCCGGTGCTGGTCCAGCCGGAAGAGGCCTGTGGTCCTACTGAGGCCGTTTTTCTGCTTCCCTAACTAATGCAGTCTCTGGTCCCGCGTGCAATTGGATTGGAGCAGAAGCTGTGTTCCACTCTCCAGAAGTCTTAAGATCCTGTGGTGGGTGTTGTGGGTAGCTGGTGAGTGTCAGCCGACCCTGCGCCCCAGCTGCCCCGGTGCTTTTCTGACCGGAAGAGGGTTGTGGCCCTATGTAGGCCGGATTTCTCTCTCCCCAACCAGAGCAATCTCAGGTCCCGCGTGATTGGACTGGAGCAGAAGCTGTGTTCCACTCACCAGCAGTCCCAAAATCCTGCGGCTGGGGTCGTGGGTAGCTGGCAGGTGTCAGGCAACCCTGCGCTCCCGCTACCCTGGTGCTGATCCGGCCGGGTGAGGCCTGTGGCCCTACTCAGGCCAGTTTCTGCTTCCCTAACTAATGCAGTCTCAGGTCCCGCGCAATTGGATTGGAGCAGAAGCTGTGCTCCACTCACCAGAAGTCTTAAGATCCTGTGTCGGGTGTTGTGGGCAGTTGGCGAGTGTCAGCAGACCCTGCGCCCCAGCTGCTCAGGTGCTTTTCTGACCGAAAGAGGGTTGTGGCCCTATGTAGGCCGGATTTCTCTCTCCCCAACCAGAGCAGTCTCAGGTCCCGCGTGATTGGACTGGAGCAGAAGCTGTGTTCCACTCACCAGCAGTCCCAAAATCCTGCGGCGGGGGTCGTGGGTAGCTGGCGGGTGTCAGGCAACCCTGCGCTCCCGCTACCCTGGCGCTGATCCGGCCAGGTGAGGCCTGTGGCCCTACTCAGGCCAGTTTCTGCTTCCCTAACTAATGCAGTCTCAGGTCCCGCGCAATTGGATTGGAGCAGAAGCTGTGTTCCACTCACCAGCAGTCCCAAAATCCTGCGGCGGGGGTCGTGGGTAGCTGGCGGGTGTCAGGCAACCCTGCGCTCCCGCTACCCCGGCTCTGATCCAGCCGGATGAGGCCTGTGGTCCTACTCAGGCCGGTTTCTGCTTCCCTAACTAATGCAGTCTCAGGTCCCGCGCAATTGGATTGGAGCAGAAGCTGTGCTCCACTCACCAGAAGTCTTAAGATCCTGTGGCGGGTGTTGTGGGCAGTTGGGGAGTGTCAGCAGACCCTGCGCCCCAGCTGCTCAGGTGCTTTTCTGACCGGAAGAGGGTTGTGGCCCTATGTAGGCCGGATTTCTCTCTCCCCAACCAGAGCAGTCTCAGGTCCCGCGTGATTGGACTGGAGCAGAAGCTGTGTTCCACTCACCAGCAGTCCCAAAATCCTGCGGCGGGGGTCGTGGGTAGCTGGCGGGTGTCAGGCAACCCTGCGCTCCCGCTACCCTGGCGCTGATCCGGCCGGGTGAGGCCTGTGGCCCTACTCAGGCCAGTTTCTGCTTCCCTCGTTATTTTTTTTCAATGCTAGCCATTTGGTATTAGGTAACCAATCAGTGTGCTCCTTCGAAACTGTGGTTGACAGTTTCTCCCTCTCTCAACATTCCTTAGTTGCCTGGATACACTTATAAAATGTTCCTCACCTAAGCCTCAGTTAACACTGGGGCAGAGGGAATGCGAGCATCGTAAGAGGCAGAGGTTACAGAGTGTCCTGTGAGTTTGTTAGGGAGGGCCCCATCCAATTTGACATGTTTGAAAAGTCATGCTGCTGAGACTTTACAGACATGGCTTCTGGCATTAGCATGAAACACAATCTCACAGAACACTTCCTAACCTCTGCCTCATTTTATAAGTGTAGCCATTGGGACTGGACTTTGCAACTTTGCATTTTGACATATTGTGATTTCTGAAATGGTCTCTGTCCGTTGCAAAGAGAAATTTCCTTAATGATAGGTGAAGAAAGCATTCATCTGTGGGCATAAGAACCCACATAGATTGTTGTTAGGGATTATGCTGGTTTCATAAAATAGTGGTTGTAGATTCTCCTCCAATATTTATGATTTCAGTACACTAAGTAGTTATAGATAAATACATTGATTCCCCAGTTCTGTTCTCTAAGAAATCCCAGAACCACCCGCACTAAAGGAATGAATGAGTATGTCTAGAACCAAGATCTTGATTTCTGAAGATGTCTCTCAAGGGGGCCTTTATAGCCTTTATTACTGTGATTCAATATTGTGACCAAAAGCAACTTTGGTAGGAAAGGTTTTATTTTGGGCTTGTGGTTCCAGAGAGATAAAACTCCATTACCATCAGGACAGAGAAACATGGCAACAGGTACCAGATATGATGACAGAAATAGCTGAGAACTCACATCTCAAATCACAATCAGGAAACAAAGAGATAACTTGAAATGGCATGAGTTTCTAAGCCCACCCATACTAATATACTTCCTACAGCAAGGCTTCACTTCCCAAACCTTCACAAAGAGTCACCGTCTGGGATCAAGTCTCCAAATTTCTAGTCTATGGGAGAGATCTTATTCAATCCACTACATAGAGGAAAGAGTTATATGTAATAACAATAAAAAAAAACAAACAAAATATAAATGAATTACCTCTATTTGAACCCTAAAACTGTGGGAAGAACAGTTAATCCATAGCTGAGGAGGGGAGAGAATTTGAAGACCCACATGTACAGTCATGACAGAACACAACTTTCTAAAAGTCTTTATTTTAGTATTTCAGGGAACAAAAGAATATTGATGTGAGTCAGATTTAAAATCATGAACTGTTTCAGAACATCTGATTGGCCAATGAAACAAATTGAAGGCAGAGTTTTATACAGTGATGATATAGAGGAGTTATGTTTTTGTTTGTTTTCCCCCTGTTGCTATCTTGCGATATGTGCTTAATAATATTCTTGAAATACTCTCAGCATTCCTTAACATGAAGTATAAACTGTTATAGTCGTTCATTTTTCCAACTATTCCTTTACATTGAGTTACCTTTGAGTGTTAGCCAAACCTATTATGTATCATATAAGGAATATTTCTCTTAGTTTGTCTATAATCTGCTGTTTGTGTCATCTCAATTGGTGATTCCCTGCCTTCTCCAGATCTAGCATCAGCGAGACTAAAGCCAGCAGAGATTTCTGCAAGAATGTTACCTTTTACTCTCATTTATTCCATGAAGTATCAGAACATTTGTAACCTCATTTTATATCTCTGTCTAATTTCGTAATTTGGGATACTTCTTCCAGAATTCTTCAGTTTATTTTTGTATTTTGCTACAGATCCTCAGGGATAGGAGTTTGGATCCTGATAACTCAAGGCTATGTTCTTGTCAGAGAATACACAAACTTCTGATAAATTATACCTGGCATTATTCTTTAAAAGTCAGACATTCCCTTCCCCCAAAAGCAGGCATGTTACTATTATATTTCAATAATAAATATATTTTCAATTTGGCATATTGCCAGATTACAGGAGTCTGTTATTTATGACAACAAGTTTTTCAAGTAATTGAAATATTGTAGATAATTGGGTTCTTACTATTGCTATTTAAAGTATTTGGAACAATCTGTGTATTTGTAGTTCAATTTTGATTGGTTACTTTGTTTCTGGGACAAAATATCAGACAGGAGAAACTTAAGGGTTTATTATATGGTTCATGGTTTGAGGGTATGTCTTTTGTGGTGGTGAAGGTATGACTGTAGGAGTGTGAGGCAGCTTGTCACACTGCATTTACAGTCAGGAAGCACAGAGAGGTGCATGCTACTGCTACCCATATTCAGGGTAAGTGTCTTAGTCAGGGTTTCTATTTCTGCACAAACATCATGACCAAGAAGCAAGTTGTAGAGAAAAGGATCTATTCAGCTTACATTTTCAAATTGTTCTTCATCACTAAAGGAAGTCAGGACTGGAACTCAAGCAGCTCAGGAAGCAGGAGCTGATGCAGAGGTCATGGTGAGGGGGGGATGTTACTTACTGGATTGCTCAGCTTACTCTCTTATAGAACCCAAGACTACCAGCCCAGAGATGGCACCACCTACAATGGGCCCTCCCCCCTTGATCACCAACTGAGAAAAGTCCCCACAGCTGGATCTCATTGAGGCACTTCTCCAACTGGAACCTCTTTCTCTGTCATAACTCCAGTCTTTGTCAAGTTGACACACAAATCCAGCCAGTACAGTAAGTCTTTCTCCTCTGCACTTCAGATCTTCTGGAAGCACTGTCATAAACACCCACAGATACAAATCCAGGTTATTAAAACCCACCCAGTAAGTTGAGAGTAAAAATTAATCACCATGCCCTCCTTCATCTACAGGTTACAGTGATTTATTTTCCCCTCCCCCACCATATATTAAGTATATACTAGGATCAAAGTTTGCATACATTTTAACAAAATTTTGCCCTAGCACATTTATCAGGCCACTTATCTAGAAAATTCACCATTTTATGTTTGAAGTGCCTGGTCAGTTAATACTCTGTGACATCTGAAGAAGAAAGCAGAACAAAGACTTACACAGACAATAAAGTTGGCTTTTTCAGGTCTGTGAGGTGGCCCAGAGGGTAAGGCTGACTGGTGCCAAAGTTAATAATAGGCTGGCTTTGAACACAGAACCCACATAGTGAAAAGATTAAACTGATTACTGCAATTCTTCTAACATGCACATATATGTCAAGCCATGTGTGTCATGTGTACCTCAACATACACACACACATGTGCATCATGCACACATGCATGCACACACATGCATGCAAATGAATGTTTCAAATGTAATCTTGATAGCCCCTTTCAAAAGATCTATTTCTCACATTCAATATTCTATTTAACTTGATCCATAGGTTGGAATGAGTCAAATTTCAGATATATTCTTAAGAGAACAATTATACTCTACAAAGTTTACATGCTATTACTTTGTACTACTTTACCAATTACTCAGATGCTAAGCCAAGAAGTAGATGTTTGTGTATCAGTTTTCCACTCCCAAGTAAGAGGTTTAAGGACAATGAGGGCTTCTCTGTAGACTCGGTGGCTGTGTTTCCCAAATGGCACTTTATGGTATGACCTCAGACAGTTTTAAGAGAATTCCTTGAAATCAATTGAGAAGGAAAGTTGATAAAGGTGTTATTTATCTATGACACATAAGATATCGAGTGGAAAGGGAATATTTGGGATTCTATAAATCTAATTTTGATTGTGTTACTGAGATCAGGTGGAAGATTAAAATTATTGCCTATGTGGGTAGCTTCAGTAGGTTCAGGGTGAAGATCCCAAATCCTCACCCCACCACGAACTATAAAACCCTGAACAAATCACTTAAATGGGGTTATTTCTTTTTTTCATGCTGGCTATTGGCTTCTCTCTTCCTTTTGAATTATAGTGGAGTTTGATGTGACATATTTGGAAATTATAAAAAGGAACTCTGTGATCCAAGCATACTCACAGTGCCACCAGTCTGTATAAAACATAGAAATTTAGTTCTATTCCCCCTATTTGTTAATGAAACTTGATCTCGGTCTTTCCTGCCTCATCTATTTGTCTCTGACTTACACACACACATACTCCACTCACTCACACTCACATGCATACACACACATATGCATATGCACATAGTCACATACATACATTTACAACAGCATCGTGGAAGGGATGATGAATCATTAAGGGACTCTCATGGGTTTTCCGGTTTTGTTCATGTAGAGATGATGATGTTGTGTTAGTGGAATATATGTATTAGTAAAAAGTCTTCACAATCCTCTGCCTGAGCAAAAAAGTCTCCTCTCTGCCTCTGCTGAGGTTTCATTGTGCCGTATTTAGCACCATAATTGAATGCATGTCCATTAAGTACTTTTCAAAGTTTGGGACAATTGCCTCAGTTAGCTGAATCTCCTGAATATCATGAGAATTACTTAAAAGTATGTAAATATGCATGTTCAAAATTAGAAGATTTTTTTCATTAATGTTCAGAAGAAACAGGTAGTCAGATACATCTATGTGGAAGATGAAATCACTAGCAATAGAAGACTGTTTCTGTCTCTAAATAATCTTATCATAAAGGTCACTAGTGTATCTACTGTGAGTAATTGTATTTAATCTGATTAAAGATGGGTTGTTTTCTCCTTTTAGGAGAACTTTCTAGCATCTCCTTGTCTCTGGAAAACCCTTTTGTCTTGTCCTTTCCGGCTACATACTTAAGAGTGCAGCAATCTTTCTTGGAGAGTCAATTATCTGCTGACTAGTGCTGCAACAAAAGGAGGATGTGAGCGAGTGTATATGTATATTTAATAAATATACATGATCACTTCTGAGATATCCTATGGTATGGAGCTATTACCTGATGGTTTTTGCAGTCTAACAAAAAGTAATTTAATTTCAAATTATTGGGGTAATTTTGTAAGTTATTGATAACTTGGTTATGTGGTTTCACAAGCTTCATTTGTATTCTGAAAACTAAATCTTTCTGTTAGATGAACTCAGGACAGAGGGCAAAAAGAGTCACTTGGAGAGCAGGTTGGGAAGGCAAGACAGGACTTGTTTGCCTTGGAATTCAGGGATGAGAACTAACTGGGAAGAACTAGTAGTCTACAGCTGAAGCTGGGAAACTGTGGGAAGTACACTGGGCATTCACCTGGGAACAGGGGTGCTGGTGAGTGTTCACGGCAGCCGCTGTAGTGAGTAGTTTTCCCTTATTCCAAAATCCAAGGAAATCTTGGGGGAAAAGCACTTCTGGTTTTCACACACAATATTATGAATGCATTTATCATCACTTAATTTTGTGCTCTGAAATGGCTTAAATGCTAAATTTTATGTTATTTAAATTTTTACCACAATAAAATAATTAATGTGTTGGAAACCTAGTGAATTATATAAGTTAAATAAGTGAACTAAATAAATTATAAATAACTTAAACCATAAAACTGTTTTTAATAAGACCACAGAAAGAAGCACCATGTGGAAAATACAGTCCCAGGGAGAGGTTTGGTATATTTGTAAGCTTGTTTCTTTATCAAATAATTAGATACAGAAATGTGCTGTGCTGCTTATGAGCACAATATGCAGACATGTGCACAAAGGTCTCTACAAATGAGAGAGAATTCCATGGGATGCCTTCTTCTGCAGAATTTAACCTTGGACACTGTATGAGTGACATGGAGGTGACCTTATAGTCATTCCCCACCCCTTGTATTGAAAGAAAAGGAGATACTCATTTTAAGTTCAAGCCTTTTACCTGGATGAGGATACAGGCTCAGTGTAACTGTCGCCAGGATTCTCAGCAGCTGCTTGTATATGTATTATAGTGCTTCTCTGGTATAAAGATGGGTGAATCATAGTCTAGGAATGAGGAATCTACTGCAGCCAGTGTGGGTAAGTTCTAAGTGGGGCCTCTTGGTTGCTGATCATAGTAAAACCCAAACCTAGAACTTAGTATTGCAGGATACATAGTGTTATTCTTAGAAAAGTAGGTCAGGACAGCCACATGTTTCCGATGCAGACTGACATTAGTGGGGATCTGAGATGACATAATGTTGTCATGTTTGTTTATCTGCAAACAACAAATTAAGATGTAGCGTATTGTTCTTCATAGGCCATTCATCCTGATGTCTTTCCTTGGGCTGTTACCTTTGTAGGCCAATCAAAGCTAGGAATTAACTCTCGCACATAGTGATATGGTAGCTGATATTCAAAAGGATTTCTTTCCAAAGCTAACTTGTATTTAGAACTTTTAAAGGTGTGGCTCTTTGTAAAGGGTTAAGAAAATACAGCTGCCTAAAATAAAAAGTAACTGTTCTCATGTTAGGATAAGAGACAGATTATGCCAAGGCACAAGTAGGAGTACCCAGTGAGTCAAAGCTGTAGAACAGAAGAGCTTCCATCAAGGAGGGATGTCAGCTGTGTTGAAGAAGGGTTAGTAGCATCTCTTACACATACAGAGCTTCATAAAAGAGAGAGAGAAAGTGGGAGAAAATGTACAGCATGTGAGCAATGTGTTTCTAAGCAGAAGCTTTCATAGCCAACTGTGAAAGGATGATATACTGAAGTCACTGATCTTATAAGAATACAATCATTAATCTAGAGCAAAAAGATTTACCTGGGAGAGAGAGCATGACCACACAGGGAGAGATGCTTTGTTTTTTTCTATTAAACAGTTAATAACTGCATAGAATGCAAATGCCCGAGACTGCATGCTAAAGAGACTGTTAATGCACAGAAGAAAACTATGATTTTCAGGTATAGAAATACATAAAAACAATGCATGAGAATCTGTTATGTAACACTGTCATAAATCCCAGAGAAAGGTTTCAAAGGAAAGAACAATGTTGTAAATTGACCTCAAACGTGAACAGCCATAAAGCCATTACATATGTAACATTTCTCGCTCTTTTTTATTATTTATTTGCCTATCATTACTTGCATGGTAGAGTACACTGTACAGAACCAGCTAAATACAGGCTGGGCTGGATCCTCACTTCTTTTTCTTCTACTGCAGCTGGGTCTGGTTATCTCTGGTCCCATAAAGAAGTCAAAGCACAGGAACTTAAGAACGGTTTTTGCTTATTTTCTCATTTCATAAATATTCATTAGTCCAAACACTATTCTATCAGGCATAGAGCAATGAACAAGGTTGAGTTAGCAACAAACTGGGCCAGATTTCAAGCTCTGTCTCGGAGACTCTGCACTCAGTGTTCTTTCCAATAAACATTCTGCTGACTCTCACCCTGTTTGTCAGACTGCTGGCTCCTTGGAAATGAATCACTTGAAGTGAGCTTATGTTTTGTGGCACAAAGGAAAAGCACACCCTAGTCTCTGCCAGGAGATTGGTTTTTTGTTTGTTTGTTTTGTTTTTTTTTCTTGTTTTATTTTCTTTAATTTTTATTTTATTTTTTATTTTTGTTTAGTTTCCAGTGATTTAATTCAGGGACTCATCCATCTTCAGCACAGCTCTCTCTGTCTTGGAATGCATTTCAGCTTGTATTTCAACCCCCACCACCCTCATAAAATCCACCTAAGGAAGAGGTCCACCGTGTAAAAAACAAATTAAAAAATCATATGCCACATGCCATTGTTTGAACTATTTTTAAATGATAAATTCTGTTGTTCTTACTTTAAAGGGAACAAATTAGGTTTAGAAACAATGAGATCAGGCTCAGAAACACTGACTCTTACCTAAAATTCACCCTGCCTTTTGTGTAAGACAGATCACCCCACTGGTGCCCCACCACCTTGCCTCGGGATCCTTATGTTGTCATTACCCAATCCTTCAGTCTCTTGCTTGTCAAGCTTTATTTAGAGGCTTCTTTTTGGCCTTTCAGTTTGCACAAGTGTCTGCCATCTAAAGAGTGTCAGGCTTCACCCTTCTACCCCACCTGACTACAGCTAATGCTGAACTGCTCTTTCTCATTTTATAAAAAGATTAAGTGGAGAAGGAATATGGTGAATATGTAGTCAGATTTTGGGAGAAGGGGGTGCGGGGGAGGGACAAGACAGCAGAGCAAGAGCAAGAAAGCAGGAGAGAGAAGAGGGGGCGAGCTAATTTGTGAGAATCAGATTGTTTCCTCACTAAGCAGCAATGGACAGGATGCAGCAAGGATTTACGGTGTCCAGTAAAGGTAAGTAGTAGAGTGCAGATGAGAACATCAGCATCCCCGCAAGGAGAGACAGCACGTAATGGTGCACGCTCATTTTCCCAGCAGAACCAAAGTTGCCTCCTCTGCCCGCATCACGTCCCACAGTCCAAATCAGTTATGAAGCAAGGATGTGTTGGGTTCTGCCAGTGTTTGCCTCTGCAGCTCCTGGGAATGGACCATGTTTTTAGAATCCTGCTTGCTGTGAACAGTTAGCAAGTTTATCTTTTAAAATAAAATGTCATGCCTCCTCTTTTTCGTTTTCTATAATTCCCTAAATGTGTACCTTCAAAAGGTCCCTATTTTGCTAAATTAGATATCTCTTTCATATTCATCACGTGGCAAAGAAGCAGCATAACCAAGACTGTTCTGAAGTTGGGAAGCCTCAGAGCTTGGGGAATCTTTCCATTTACTTTATAGACTCATCAAATTTTACAATGAACATGTGCTCTTTTGTGACTCCGCATTACATCTGGTTGGATCTCACTGAATTATGCATGTGTTTATATAGTCTGTGCTGGTGAATATGTGTGCTTTTCTTTGCTCTGTGCTTTCTGTAATATATAGTTTTCCAAACAGTTGATTTGGCTCCCAGGTTATAATTTCAATTAATTTATTCGTACTCTATCTATTTGGAAATTTTTGATACGCATGGTATCTGTATACAGCATTTATCTGTTGCTGGCAAAGTAATGCTATAGACTAAGGTTTTTGAAGAAAATTGGTTGAGTTTATGTAGCTTATAATTTTGAGGATGCAAGATTGGGGGACATGCAATGACCTTCTTGCTGGTATATGCCGAACATGTCACAACATGAGATAGGGAGCATGCATGTGGATGTATGTCACATATTGTTTCTCTCCATCTTCTGTCAGAGCTATCAAAACCCATTCTTGGGTGCCATTGATTGGTTAGTTTAGGATGTATAAATTTGGCATAAATTTAAAAATATATCAGAAATATTTGAAAAAGAACTTTTAAAGATTTATAAAAAACAGATGGCCATTTTTATATTTAGACAATATTTGTTTTTATATATGTCACTATATCTGAAACAGCGGTAGCTCTAATATCTAGCATGTGTTTTGTAAGTAGTAAATGTCAATGATAAAACTATTTGACGTGCTGAAGGGATGCCTTAGCATTTAACAGCACATACTGCTCTTGTATAGTCCCTAGCACCCATATAGGGCAGCTTACAAGCACCAGTGACTCCAGCTTCAAATCTAATGACCTCTTCTGGCCTCTGCCGGCTCCTGCTTTTGTGTGTGGAACTCCCTCCCTCCAACACACACATATGTACATAATTAAAAATAAATATTTAGAAAACTACTTGCAGTGACTAGAATTTTTATTTTTGTTTTGTTTTGTTTCATTTTTATGACCCAGGAATCACCCTTTATCGCTAAAGATTTTCACCTAGAGTTCTGTCCATTTGTCTCTTATGTCACTACCCAGTCATTTACCTGGATCTGGAACTCTCCCAGTGACTTGTGTGTTCATTTAAACATAAATAATTACTGTGATGTTAGAAGCTCTCACATGGCGCAATTCCCAGGGCAGAATTATCTTTGAAAATCTATTTGCTGGCCAGTCTTCAATTTACACTTCTCCATTAATGAAGGTGTCAACTAGAAAAGTCACTAACAATCATGTGTGCTGCACCCTACTGAACATTTGAATAGACTTTGATACATTGCCTTTAATAATTGCCCTGTCCCTTTCAACTCATTCACAGTTCATGCTGGAAATCTTGTAGTCAATCTGGTTAAAGTTATTTTTTCTCCTTTCATGGTAGTGAGATGTTCTCTGCCATATGATGACTCCTAGATCCAACCTCTCTCTGCTACTGTTGGTGTGATTTCCAGCAATGCATAGGTTTCACTATTATGATCACTAATGAGAATGGCTTCTGTGATAATTTATGGCTGCATTTTTCACTTCTGGATCACCCTGTGCTGGCTCTTTCCTTTCTTCACTGTCATCTACAGAGAATTTAACTGTTCATTAGTACCTTGTAAGACCTGAAGAAACAGCAGGAGCAAAGTCAATTTCTGGTATTTTATCTGGATAACAACCTTTTCTCAGGAGAAAGTGGAGAATTGAGATTGAATGCTTGATTTATTCCCCACCATAACCTGGTCTTCTCTGACATAGACACTCAGGATGTACTCAGTAGACCTGGGAGACATTTTTCCTGACCAACCACTTCTGTCCTTCTCAATAGGAGTGGGTACTGCTGGGGATTCAGAAGGCATAATTACTTATCCTGCAGAATCTCCCATATAGTAAAGATTGTTGAACACCCCCAGTCCACAGAACTAAATCTCAGTGTCCTGAGACAAATGAAAGCTGTCTTCCTCTGTGTCTCACAGTTTCAATCTGTGGCTATCTCATTTGATTTAAGCAAGCTGAACTATACAGATGTTTACTGAACTGAATAAAAAACACATGTCCAGCTAGTGACAAAATCCATGTCAGAACCAATATAATATGTCATCCGCATAGTTGGTTCTCTTTGTATCTTAAGGAAGAATCACAAATGACTTCCCAGAATTGGTGTAAAACCCAATTAATTACCTTTTCCTCTTGGCTTCCTGCCTATCCTCTAAAGGATGCTTCACACCTTCTTATTATGCTCAGTCATTCAGCCCTCCCTTCTTCCTTGGAAGCCACTACTTGCTTCCTCGGTGAAGAGCGAGGGAGAAAACAGTCTCTTCTCCAGACCAAATGGCCTCTCTTTGCACCCCAGAGTCACAATCACACCAAGCTCCTCCCTTATAAGTAAGGACTCTCTTGTATGAAAGTTCCTTCCTCCTACTTGATTATTGCCATTAACATGGAGCCACACTGGAGCCAGCATAGCCAAAGAAATGTTCTTTGGCAAAGAAATGCCCTTGCTCTGTTGCAGCCTTTCTGCCTCCATAGGCCTCTCTTCCTGGAAATTGGTACTGTTCTCCCTCTTTCTGTAATCTCACCAGTTTCTCAGCCCCCTTCATGCCGGGGGCTTCTATGCCCACCATCCCTGCTTAGCCACTCTCAGAGTTACCAACAGCTCCCTTTCTCACCTGTGCTCATCTCCATCCTGACCTCACATCTGAATCTGACATGGGGAATGCACATGATGTGTGCACCCTCCTTTGTGACATACCCTCATGTGGTGTCTTGGTCCCTTTTATCTCATTGCTTACTCTCCCTTACCTCTAGTTCATTCTCTAGAATACTCACACCCCAATCCACTTACCTTTTAAAAGCTAAGCTAAAAATTAACTTTAAAAAAGTTAAGTTAAAAATTAATTAATTTTAACTTAAAAATTAATTTAAAAATTAACTTTTTTAAAAGATAAAGTTAAGCATCATGTTTAAAGACATGGTAAATGCTAAGTAATGCAGATGGTATTGCTAACTTGTGTTCTATCTTTGTTTGAAACTTTTGTTTTGAAAATAGGCTTCAAGGGAAGATGACATTAGCTTTTGTGTTCTATCATTTGGTAGTATGTATAGTGTTGCCCTCAGTATCTAGTTGTGAGATCATGAAGTGAGTGATACAGAGTAATGTCTTGAAGTACTCTCATGCTGTATATATAATTTGCAAACATTTCTGAGGTTTGAAACCCTTAGTGTGTCTGTAGGAGAAGTGACTTAGAATACCATGAAGTAAAGTGCCTGCATCTCCTCTCTCAGCATGCTTCCTGTAGCCTTCCATTTAGGTAAGAGTGTACTCAGACCCTTCCACATGTAGACTCCTTGAAAAGAACAAGTGGTCACAGAATGAATGCAGGGAACTAGAGGGCCACCCAGCAATGAGTTCAGAGCACTGACTTGTCATTCCTGGAAGAAGACAACATTAAAGCTGAATGACAGGCAGGCTTAACATTGTAGTTATAATACTCAGATTTACCTATTTGCTTCTAGAATCTTTTAAATATTCTTGGGAAATTTAAATGTTCTTAATGTTTTTTTATTTGGAATTAAATTACTATTTAAATTCTTCTACGTCAGGAAGTTACCCTACAACTTAACATAGTCAACTGAGGACAGAGACCTTCAGAGCATCAAAGAAAACTACTGAATTATAAGCAGATATGCTGAGAGCATGCCCATAAGAGAAATACTCAATAAGATTTTACATGGTTCTCTCCAAATGTATACTGAGGTGCATTTGCATTTTGACAGACAAGTAACAATGGTGATCTCACACTGCCTATTGGAGCCATAGCAGATCTTTAGATCTGTACTGTATTCATTTGGCCAACTTTGAAAGAATACCTTGCAGTTAGTCTGATGTGTTGCGTTGTCCCATTTCACAGTGTCACTACCAAAGGCACCTTAATCAATTCTCAGAACATACTCCCAGACATCAGTTTGTCCTTATTGCTAGTGGCCAGAAAACTATCAAAAGCTACAGTGCAGGAGAAGTTTAAATTTGCCAGTGTTCTCTGATAGCCTGGTATCAAACCTGAAAAATGCCTGGAAGCTCCCATGGGAGGAAACTTATTAAGAATATTATCACTGTCTTTACTGAGGGATTTTTTTATTATTCAAAAAGTAATTTAAAGTGAATCAGTGGAAGCAGATAGATGGTAGGGAAAATATTTGTGGTTTTCATGAAATATAAATTGAATACTTGCTATGAAAATAAGCCATGGTTTTATTTCTTGTACTATGAAATTTTTCCACAGCAATGCCATAGGAATTGTGGTATGGTGAGACTTTGACAGCACCAGCCTTGCCATATGGGGACATAAATTCCTATGGCTATGGAATATCAATTGGATCATTTACTGTCTATTCTCTTCTGAAGCCCAAGTCATGACATTTGGCACTGTGTAAAAAGAGACTATTTCATCTGTTTTACTCTAACTTCCCATCTGTTGCTTGAAATTTATGTGCTTATTTCTGATAGAAGCCTATACCACTAGCTCCCTCAAACTTTTGTGAAAATTATTTCATGTCATCTAATTTTAAACTCTAGATGAGCTACAGTAGGAACAAATTATTCAACAGTGAATTTCAAAGTAGGTAACAAATATATATATATATATATTTTTTTTTTGCTAAGTTTATGGTGTTCCATTGATGCCATCAGTTTGTTTGTGTGCTGCTCTTCAATTCTATGAAACTGAGCTGTCTTTCCATGACTCTGATCACAAGGGAAAGGCTTACTCTGTCCTTGCACTTTCTCCACATAGCATAGCACACTGAATGTCATAAACTGACTTGTTTTCCCTCTGTTTCCATGACAACATGCTAGTCTGGTCACAACTTCCCTTTGCCAAGCAACAACAGGCACAGCCGACCATGGAACCATGGGCCCTCCCTGATTTTCTTTGCCCTCAGCCAGTCATGGAGCCAGTCGGCAAATCTGCATGCCAACCTGTCAGGATCCTATGCATCTCTTTGTTTTCTGCTATTTCATTCCTCCCCGTTCTTTTCATCTAAGCCCTCCCTACACTCATGACAATTTTTATGTAAGTATGACGATTCCATCACTATTCACACTACTTCAAAATTTTCTGCCCTTTAAAAAAAATATTCCCTTCAAACCCCAAATCTGCCATATTTGAGACCAATTCCATCCCTATCAGTGGTAGGGGGAAAATGATGTCATTTCACTGATGTTGGTTGGATCTAGGTTGTTCCAAGCTTATGACTCCTTTAAATGCTGTACCTGTTTGTAGTTTCTCTTGTCCTGATTTTCTCCTGTCTTTTTCTAATTCCTGGTTGTATAAATATGTCCAGTTTTCAGTGATTTTTGAAAAGTCAGCTGTAATATGAATTTGATTGAAACTATTTTAGAGTACTTCCATTAAATTATTTTATATTTCTAATAATGATGTTTTCATAGAACTTCTAAATGATTAACTTTCTCTATACGTGAAATATTTGATTGATTGATTTCAATTACATTATTTCTTCAATCAGAATGAGATAGAATATTTTACTTTTAAAACTAGGGTGTGAATTAATAGCACAGAAACTTTCTTACTCAAACCTGTTACAGTTTCTTTCTATTTAGAGACTACAGGATGCCTGCAAGCATAAAATTTAAAGTTTGCTTTTAATGCTACTTCTTACTCTTCTTCATTTCCCAGGTCTGAGCAAAGAGGCTGAAACAAGAAAGTGTCAGAAAAATTCATTAATTGTCCACTCTTCTCAACCTTAAAGGAAGTACTTTACATCTCTAACTTTACAAATTCTTGGAGCATGTACATAATGTTTTCTTGAATTTAATTATTGTTATATTTGTTATGCAAATATCATTAATATTGCTAACTCAGAATGTATTGGTTCCAGTTCTGTCAAGATAACCCTACCTGCCCAGTAGTGGTGGTGCACGCCTTTAATCCCAGCACTTGGGAAGCAGAGGCAGGCAGATTTTTGAGTTCCAGATCAGCCTAGTCTACAAAATGAGTTCCAGTACAGCCAGGGCTACACAGAGAAACCCTGCCTTGAAAAAACAAACAAACAAACATAACCCTACCTAGGAGTGATTTGGCCACATTATTGCCTATGGAAAGAAGTCGAGTTCTAGGGAATTGGTAGAATTTCCGTTTCAGCCCTGAAATTAAGTCACTTGATGGAGAACATTTAAGTTCTAAGGTTATAACTGGCATACAGCAAAGAGTCATTACAGTTCTGTGGGGCAGATCCTGCCATGCTGTGCAAAGTGACTAAATGAGAAGTAGGGTTCAGTTTCATTTAGTTTCATGTTTATGAATCAGCATTGGCTTCTATATGTGTTTATATGGCACTTTGCTTTTCTAAGCCTCTCCCTGGCCTATTACATTTTATATGTGCTTAGCCAGGGTCTTAAACATTGATTTTTTTTTTTTTTTTTGGACTGATTTGTTTTGACAGATATAACTGGAGACTGAAGAGGAAAACATGTGAATTAATGTAGTCTCAATTATTTGTTCTGTGTTAAGAGGTTCTTGCTATAAAGATCTGGCTTAATTTCAGATTGGTCACCAAGTTATAGGGCAAGAATCTGACAGATCAGTGATTATATCCATGGAGTATATTTATGTTAGTAATGGCTAAATTTCTATTTGAATATAATAGCAACATATCAATTAGCAGTTGAAAAATATATACTTTACCCACATCTAAAGCATACCCACAGACTTAAACACACAAGAAAGTCATCTTGAAAATATTGAGGGGCTGGTGAGTTGGCTCAGTGGTTAAGAACACTGACTGCTCTTCCAAAGGTCCGGAGTTCAAATCCCAGCAACCACATGGTGGCTCACAACCATCCATAATGAGATCTGATGCCCTCTTCTGGTATGTCTGGAGACAGCTACAGTGTACTCAGATATAATAATAAATAAATCTTAAAAAAAAAGAAAAGAAAATATTGATAATGCTGTACTTAAACTCTACTGATTAGAAACTATGGGCTGGAGAAATGGCTAAGAGGTTACCAATTGACTACTCTATCAGATTCAGAGCTCAGATCACCCATTTTAGGACACTTACAAATGCCTGGAACTTCAGATCTAAAGGGTCTGATGCCCCCTTCTGGCTTCTGTGGGCACCTGCACACACACACACACACACACACACACACACACACACACACACACACAAAGTAAAAGTAATGTTTTGAAAAAAAACTTGAATTAAATGTCTTCTAAAAGTAGAAAACTAGATGACTAATAGCAAGGGAGTGAAAAGGGGAGGAAGTAAGGGAAAGAATAGAGTGGGGAGAAAACTCAGCATGAGCACACTGTAAGTGTGAGTGTCCTATGAGTGGACCTGTGAGTGCCCACCTCATTACTTGGGACCTGTGAAGAAGGTAAGGAAGGTACAACAATATTCTATTGTTCTCCTTCTAGAAAGATTTTGAGAACTGCTGAGGCTCTGACAAATGGACCTAGGTATTGAAAAAAGCTGGGGTTTAAAGGCAAGTTTGATACCCTGTAGGTGCAACAACATATGACTCTAGCTGCATATATATCAGAAGATGGCCTAGTCAGCCATCACTGGAAAGAGAGGCCCATTGGACATGCAAACTTTATATGTCCCAGTACAGGGGAACGCCAGGGCCAAAAAAAAAAAAAAAAAAAAAATGGGAATGGGTGGGTAGGGAAGTGGGGGGAGGGTATGGGGGACTTTTGGGATAGCACTGGAAATGTAATTGAGGAATATACGTAATAAAAAAAATATTTAAAAAAAAATAAAGGCAAGTTTGATTTGAACCAAGTCAACCCAGATTTTTAGGAGAGTTTTTAATTGATTTTGTTTTGTTTCTTCTTCATCTCATCATCTGTAGCATCTCCCCCCCTTACTTAGTTGCCTAAGCAGTTGTTATACTAGAATAATAATTAGGCCTGGGGAGAAGATGACTCAGCAGGAGATGTGTACTGTGCAAGCATGTGAATTTGATTTAAAATTCCCAGCACTTTGGTGAACAGGACAGTTCGTGTGTGTGTGTGTGTGTGTGTGTGTGTGTGTGTGTGTGTGTGTTTGTCTTGGGCCTGTGGTAAGAGGAACTCTCTGGCTCTCTGGCTTGATGGTCACCTCCTAACTTCAAGCTAACTAACTAATTCCTAACTCCACATAATGTCTTTTTCCAAGCTGTCTGTGTTAGCATGGGCTAGTGCATCCCCATATGCATATACCATATAAACACATAATGCCCATTGAGAAAGAGAGAGAGAGAGAGAGAGAGAGAGAGAGAGAGAGAGAGAGAGAGAGAGAGAGAGAGAGAGAGTCAGAGAGACAGGGAGAAAATAAAGAAGGATAGGATATTACCGCAGGTATTGATTCCCAGCTCACTGATCATTTATTCAGGAATTCTTCATGGACTATTGCTATCAGCAAGTGTTTCTCCTATAATTTGATTAAAAATAAATATGGTGTTCTATTAACAAAGGCAATTTAGTCCCTGTGGTCAAGAGTCTAAACATAGAACATTAATTCATGTTTATCTTCAGGGTCATGGCACCCTACAAACTAGAAAAATATTATGAGCAGATTATTGTAAGAACAAATAATATTATGTGTTCTGTTTACTCTCCTCAGTCTTCTAGTTTAATCATAAATTTAACTACAGTGAACTTAGCTGTAGTCTTAAAACACAAACTTATCACATTTGTTTCCATAAAAAAAAAAAAATGAGCATGTAAGTGGACATAAACCAAAACAAAGGCTTTAGTGGGGCTTTTAAATAGGCCCATTGGTTGGACTATCAGTGGTCATATTCTTAAGGAAAATGGATACCCTTCTCCTATCAACTGTAAGTTACCAATAGCTGTGGGGCGGGGTGATTATTGAGTGCTTTCTGATGACCTTTTGTGACCATTGCTGTAGGTAACACTGTGGTAGTTTCTAACTAATCTCCTGGGGTTAATCCTAGTTTACCAATCATTTACTCAGGAATTATTTTTGTTTTGTTTTGTTGGGTTTTTTGTTTTTTAAATCGAGTTGCTTTAAATAGTCCTGACTGTCCTGAAGATCCAAACATTGACCAGTCTGGTCCAGAACTCACAAAGATCCACCTGCTCTTCCTGCCAGTTGCTGGGATTAAAGGCATACACTATCACACCCTACTACTAGGGAATTCTTTGCAGATTATTGCACTCAAAACAGATGGAATGTTCTCTTAATAAGAAAACATTTAATAAAATGAAAATCTATTGAATTAAATGAATAAAAGGACATTTTATTATTACTTTCTATCTTTTGTTTCCAGGTTTAAAATACATTAATAAATAATTCAGCATTGGAAATAAGAAAGATTTGACTGGGCAACACAATGGTCAGTCAGGGTTTTGTAATTTGTAGAGCAGAATGCATTGTCCACTTTCATATCTGAAATGTGTTAAAAAATAAAATATGTGGAGTTCCTTGATCCACTTAAGTGTAAAAGGATCAAGGAACTCTACATAAAACCAGAGATACTGAAACTTGTAGAGGAGAAAGTGGGGAAAAGCCTCAAAGATATGGGTACAGGGAAAAAAATCCTGAACAGAATAGCAATGGCTTGAGCTGTAAGATTAAGAATTGACAAATGGGACCTCATAAAATTGCAAAACTTCTGTAAGGCAAAAGACACTGTCAATAAGGCAAAAAGGCCACCAACAGATTGGGAAAGGATCTTTACCAATCCTTAATACAATAAGGGAGTAATATCCAATATATACAAAGAACTCAAGAAGCTGGACTCCAGAAAATCAAATAACCCCATTAAAAATGGGGCTCAGAGCTAAACAAAGAATTCTCACCTGAGGAATACCAAATGGCTGAGAAGCACCTGAAAAATGTTCAGCATCCTTAATCATCAGGGAAATACAAATCAAAACAACCCTGAGATTCCACCTCACACCAGTCAGAATGGCTAAGATCAAAAATTCAGGTGACAGCAGATGCTGGCAAGGATGTGGAGAAAGAGGAACACTCCTCCATTGTTGGTGGGATTGCAAGCTTGTACAGCCACTCTGGAAATCAGTCTGGCGGTTCCTCAGAAAATTGGACATAGTACCTCTGGAGGATCCCGCAATACCTCTCCTGGGCATATATCCAGAAGATGTTCCAACTGGTAAGAAGGACACATGCTCCACTATGTTCATAGCAGCCTTATTTATAATAGCCAGAAGCTGGAAAGAACCCAGATGCCCCTCAACAGAGGAATGGATACAGAAAATGTGATACATTTACACAATGGAGTACTACTCAGCTATTAAAAAGAATGAATTTATGAAATTCCTAGGCAAATGGATGGACCTGGAGGGCATCATCCTGAGTGAGGTAACCCAATCACAAAAGAACTCACATGATATGTACTCACTGATAAGTGGATATTAGCCCAGAAATTTAGAATATCCAAGATTCAATTTGCAAAACACATGAAACTCAAGAAGAAGGAAGACCAAAGTGTGGATACTTTGCTCCTTCTTAAAAATGGGAGCAAAATACCCATGGAAGGAGTTACAGAGACAAAGTTCCGAGCTGAGGCAGAAGGAAGAAACATCTAGATACTGCCCTACCCAGGGATCCATCCCATATATAACCACCAAACCCAGACACTATTGCATATGCCAGCAAGATTTTGCTGACAGAACCCTGATATAGATCTCTCTTGTGAGACTTGCCAGTGCCTGGCAAATACAGAAGTGGATGCTCACATTCATCTATTGGATGGAACACAGAGCCCCTAATGAAGGATCTAGAGAACGTACCCAAGGAGCTAAACCCAATAGGAGGAACAACAAGATGAACTAACCACTACCCCACAGAACTGTGTCTCTAGTTGCATGTGTAGAGGACAATGGCCTAGTGGGCCATCAATGGGAAGAGGCCCTTGTTCTTGTGAAGATCAAATGCCCCAGCACAGAGGAAAGCCAGGGCCAGGAAAAGGGAGTGGATGGGTTGGGGAGCAGGGCTGGGGAAGGTACAGAAGGCTTTGGGGATAGCGTTTGAAATGTAAATGAAGAAAATATCTAATAAAAATTATAAAATATAATTTTTACACGTAGTAGACTAGGAAAGAATAAGTTTGGGAACTCTTTCTAAGAAGTGCTTTTTTTTTATTTCAGTTCAATAAATGTGTGAAGACATATGTGTGTGTATGTGTGTGTGTGAGCGTGTGAGCGTACATGATTATATGAAACAGTTATAATGTAAGCTTGAGGATGCTGCAAAATGAAATATTTTAATTATTTTATTTATTTACATTGCAGACATTACCCCCTCCCAGTCCCCCTTTTCACAGTTCCTAATCCTATTCCTCCTCCTGCTTGTTTCCAAAAGGGTGCTCCCCCTACCAGCACTCCCCCTTCCCTGGGGCCTCAGGTCTCTTGAGGATAAGGTGTCTCTTCTCACACTGAGGTTAAACCAGGCAGTCCCCTGCTATATATGTCTGGCATGAGGGGGGTGGTACTCTTGGACTAGCCCATATATGCTGCTGGTTGGTGGTCAGTCTCTGAAAGTTCCCTAGGGTCCAGGTTAGTTGAGACTGCTGATCTTCCTATGGGGTTGCTGTCCCTTTCAGCTTCTTTGATCCTTCCCCTAATTCAACAATAGGTGTCCCTGCATTAGGTTCAATGGCTGAGTGTAAGTAGTTGCTTCTGTCTCCGTCAGCTGCTGGTAGGGCCTCTCTGAGAACAGCCATGTCAGGTTCCCATCTGTAAGCTCACCAGCGCATCAGGAATAGTGTCAAGGCTTGGTGCACACACCCACCCCTATGAGATGGATCTGAAGTTGTTCCAGTCATTGGACATCCAACAAGCTTGTGTCTCTTTTCCATTTTTGTCCCTGAAGTTTTTTTAGACAGGAACAATTCTGGGTCAGAAATTTTAACTGTGGATTAGTAACTCAGTCCCTCTACTTGAGGCCCTGTCTACCTACTGGAAGTGGACTCTTAGAGTTCCCCCCTCCCTAATGTTGAACATTTTGGCTAATGTCACCCTTATTAAGTCCTGAGAGTCTCTCACTCCTGGGTCTCTGGTACTTTCTAGAGGGTCCTCCCACCTCCTACCCCCAGAGGCTGCTTTTTTGCATTCATTCTCCAGGCCCTCTAGGCGTCTTTCCTGTCCACTTTCCCCCATACCTGATCCTGTTCCCCTCCCCTCATGTAGATACCTTCCTCCTCCATCTCCTGTGATTATTTTCTTCCCCTTTCTAAGTGGGATTGAAGCACCCTTATTTGGGCCTACACAAGGTATTTTGCATAATGTTCTGATTATTAATCCTCAGTCTAAAATACCAAAATAACTATCAGGAACCTTACCTTGTGAGTAGAGAATTTCAAACAGAAATTTTCAAAGCATTCAAATATACAAAGACCAGCATTTAAAAATATTTCCTTTTCTGTGATTCATTTATACAATGGAATACTATTCAGCTATTAAAATCAAGGACATCATGAATTTTACAGACAAATGGAATGTACTAGAAAATATAATCCTGAGTGAGGTAACCCAGATCCAAAAGGACATGCATGATATGTATTCATTGATTGTATTCATTGATTGTATTCTAAAAAAAAAAAATCTTGCATTTTTTGATAAGTGTGTGCATTTAAGTTTTGCATTTTTCTATAAGTGTGTGCATTTAAGTTTAATTAACTGTGGCACTTTCATATGTTATACAGGATTATATAATGATTTTAAATCCCAGGACCAAGTTTTCAAATACTTTCAAATTTCTAAGATAACATGAAATCACAAAAAAATCAATCATGAAAATTATCTGCTGATTAATTAACTGTATGGACTATTTTTTAGGTCATTTCTATCAGTTCAACAAAACTATTTTAATTTACCCGCTTATTTAAATTGTATTTTAAAAACTTGGACCATATCCAAAGAAGTATGAAAAATTTTAGAAGCATGCAAATTTGCCTTGTGACAAACACTTCAAAAGTCTGTTAAAATTGGTAAAGAATACTAATTAGAAAATCACTGATTTCATATATAAGATTGCCTCATGCTGGAAAGCTTCAATGTATTCTTAGCAGAAGAAACATGGGGACCAATTTATTGAAAACTATGAAACAAATATTTTGGATCAATAATTGCCCTGGATGGATGCATCTTGAGGAGAGAGTGAGTGAAGCCTCATTGGAATGTAAGCTGCCTTTTACCTTAAAGATTCTGTAATTTTTTTGGAATGACTTTTATATACTAGATAAGTCATTTGATATTAAAATTGATTCCATGTGGCATTGTAAATTTAGTATATTTGACAAAAGTGACCTTAAGATTGAGTCTGTAAATGATATGATATGGATATTCAATTTTTTTACTCACTAAGGGAATCCATGTTTTCTATATGTGTATTGCTTATTTATAAATTTCATCTTATTTATTTATTACTTATTTTTCCTTACCATTTTTTTTAAATAACCTCCTGGTAGGGATGGTTCATACCAGAGCTCAGGTGAGGATTTCAGATCACAAGCTATAGAGGTGAGGTATGTCCTACCATGTAGTTCCCAAGAATGTAATTCAAGAAGCTAGACTTGGTGGTAAGCACCTTTAAACACTGAGTCATCTCTTTGGACCTAATTGTCTTCTATTTGTAATTGCAGTTTGTGTTGAGTACTTATTAGGAGCAAATACCAAAAGGACATCTGTCCATGGAACTTTTAACAGTTCTGCTGTATAACACTTGACACAGATGCAGGAAATGTTAGAAAAGTGGGCTTGAGAACACTGGAGGTAAGTTTGTGTTTAGAAAGAAAATATCAGTATCCCCAAGAGTCAAACCAAAGAAAGTGAAATGTGATTATTAGGGAAGTTTTTTTTTTCTTATAACTATTAAGAAGTCTTCAGATCTTTGGTTCTGGCTGTAAGGCAGCCCTGCCTATAAAGCAATTCAATGAGGATAAGTGTAACCCTAAAGTAGGTTATTTGTCTAAGTGACAGTGAGGTAAGCTCAGGGCATCATTTCTAGGCTTTGAATGGTTTATATAATACCAATATTTTTAATTATAAAAATACTGTTTATCAACATGTGTCTCTGTGTGAATCTAAGTGTGTGTGGGTGAGTCTATGCAGAGTACAGAAGGGAGCACTGGGTCCCTAGGAGCTGGAGTTGCAGTTAGTTGTGAACCACCTTCCACTGGCTGTGGGAACTGAGCTGGATCACCTGGAAGAACAAAGAGCACTCTGACCACAGATTTTTCTCTGCAGCCCTCTAATATCCCTCTTAATCACACACACTGTCCCTTGCTTCTGACAGCCTCTGGAAGCTGAAGTGTTATTCTAGGTATTTTAGGCTAGAACTAAGTCAAAGGGATTCTACTTTCCAGCATTAATCTGAAAGTGAGCTTTCTCAGATGAGTCAAGATCTGAAAGGCCTCAGCACATATATTCAAGATGGCCTAACTGAAATCTTGAAATAGATATCAGAGACCTGAACTATGGCTCACACTCATCTTCCAAGCCCATCACCATACAGACCAAGAACTTCTAGAATTAAGATGAAAAATCCAGGTCATTGTTTGTCTTACAATTGTATTTTCTTTAAAAATATGGAGAAGAATATGCTAGGAATATCAAAGTGTGGAGGCAGACTTTATAAGCAGGACCTTATGGGAATCTAGGGATAGATAAAATGTGAAGTAGTATAACACTGATAAACATGCTACCTACCCAAAACAGGCATTTAGGAGTAGTAGTGAGCCCAAGAAGGAAGTAGACTCTGCAGCATTGCTCACACCCTCCCTAAAAAAAAACAGTGTGAAAACAGACAGATCTTTGAGTATGAAAGTAATTTGAGCTAGGGTATAACTTGTTTGGTGGAATGCTTGTCTACCATACACAAAGGCCTATGTTTGCTGTCAAGCACCACCAAATTGGTGTGATGGCCCTGCTTGTACTCCTAGCACTCCCTCCTTACGTGGAAGCAGCAGAACCAGAAATACAAGGACATCTTTAGCCATAACTCAAGTCTGACGCCAGGTTGAGAAGCATGAGACCCGGTCTCTAAAAGAGGGGTTACAGGGGATTCTGATGATATGACTCAATTAGTAAAATGCCTTTTGCAGGAACACAAGGACCTAGGTTTCATCTCTATCACCCATGTGAGAAAGACGGATTAAGTTGGTAGATAACTATACTATAGCAACACTGGGCAGATTCTAGGTTCTGTGAGAGAACTTGTCTCAAAAGCTAAGGTGGAAAGAGATTAAGAAAGTTATCCAAATTTCTTAATCTCTGCCCTGTGTTGGGGGAGAGACACACACATAGACAAACACGAGGTTCGGGGCATAATATAAAACCTTGCTATTGCTTATGTGAAAACATTTTGTTTACATGTCTTTTTAGTCTTAAAGAATGGCTTCTTTTCTAGGGACTTGGGTAAAATAAATAGACCTTGGCTTGGACATGCCACCCTATAATCTGACAGGGTAGACTTGTTTTCTTTCTCCTAGATTGTTGGGAAGCCAACTTGAAGTTCCACACTGTCCCCTGGGTGAAGAAATGGGCCCACATACATACTTTGATGAATCACTGATGTCTTACATAATCACCCATCTGTGAACTCAGTCACAAGGCCAGGGTTGGTTGCTAAATTGTTTTTAATGATGACTTTGCCAATGAGCTCATGTCTTATAATTTCCTGAAGCCTGAGGCTTGTTTCCTTGTGGCAGTGGCTTACGTATGACCTCCTTCAATGCTTTTTACGTCCAGGACCCTTGACAGGATGTTTAACATTACCTCCTACTTCCCTGTCTGAAGACTCTTCTTGTACAGTCCCACTCAACAGTTTAGCACACAAGGGCAACTCTCCTTCAGGAAGGAAGTGCGTCTGTGAGCCGGTAGTGCCAATCACCAGCACATTTCTCTTTAGGTCGATGGAACACTGGTGCCTCCTGAGCATATCAAGCCCTAGAAGGATATCCATGGGCTGCTCTTCAAGTATAGAGAAAGAGCACTGTAAGAAATCACCTTCAATCTGAATCTGAGCCAAATGAACGCGGCCCATAATCCTCTGTGTGCCTACTCCCTTAGCAACCCCAGCCCACCGTCGGTCTACCAGTCTCATTATATTACATCTCTCAGCACAAGCTTGGCTCATGATAGTCATCTGGGCACCAGAGTCAACAAAAGCCTTTAAAGGATGCCCATTCACTTTGCAGTTAATATAGAGCATAGCGACTTGTCCAAAACTCTCCGGAGCCTCTTCCATAGCTATGTTCATATTTTCTTCAATATTCTGTTGTCGAATTTCTTCTTCTATTCTAGCCTGAGTTTCCTGATCAAATGGGTTAGTAGAGTAAAGACGAAACATCTCTTGCTCTCTCAAGGCCCTTTCTCTCTGCTGCTCCATCAGGACCTGAGAAAATGTCTCAAGGTTTCCACTAAGCAGAGCTTCAGCCAAAGCAGGATTCCGTTCCTTCAACAGGGACAGATCATGGGGGTTGGAAAGCAGCATGCTTCGAATCAGGGCAGGGCTGTTGAGTTCCTGAGCAAAGGCCATATTCTCTCCAGAGGCCAATCCATGGGCTTGCTGTGTTGATGGTATATGTTGATGATGGTGATAATGGTGTTGATTCTGATGCGGGTGTCGGGAACTTGATGTTCCAGGCACGGCCGACCCAGACCCAGTGAAATCTGCTCGAGGATGGTTTGGAGTCCTTCCTGGAGTCCGAAGTCCAACATTATCCTTCTGAAGTAGTACAACCATGTCACCATCTTTGAGTCCATAGGATCCCAGGGAGCAATGGTCATCTGTGAGGAGCTGTTCCATGTAAACGATCTGGGCCTCCTCAGCAGGCACACCAGATTCAAGCTCACAGAGGACTCGGAAGTTTGAGAGTTCAAAGTCAGGGTTGACCTGGAGGGAAAAGGTTACCTCTGTGAGGTCCCTACGCACACAATACACAGTGATCAGCATGGTTTGTCCTCAGGGAGGCCACATTGGCAGAAAACATCTGGTGGATCACTGGCTGATTGGTGCTGGTTTGGGTGGATGTTTGGCCTGCCCCTCACACCTTTGTGTGAAACTCATTCAGCTTTCAGAAAGGCAAGACAGAGTGGGGGCTGCCTCCTAACCCCAGAGCCAGCTGATGCCCCATGGAGCCTTAAGGTAGCAAGTTCATATGTGTATGTGTTGCTTGGAACTTAGAATGTCTGTTTCCATAGAAATAGTTGCTCAAAGCCAGTGGATTCCAAGGCTGGCTCTTCAAAACTTACTTAGTACAGTCTATGCAGAACATCTCATTTTTCTTCTAAACATGTTAATATCTAGTCTGTTCACTGTTGGCCTGTATTCTACATACTTTTTCATATCTCTGAAAAGTGAGAGTGTAACTTTGACAGTTCAAGGGCCATGCTGCATCCTTAGTAGGACACATAGGTCCCTGCCCTTGAAGATAGACAGGTAAATCAGTTTGGGTAAGGATAATTGTTCAGCACTGCCAATAAACACCACAGAGGTTGTGGGCACTAAATAAATTACAAGCAGAATGTAGAAGGAGGACATTTTTGGGGGGTGAGAATAGGTTAGCCATTTCAGACAAAATGAAAGGCAGGAGAGAAAGAGGAAGAAGAACAGGAAGTTGGGGTAGGAAGAAGATGGAAAGGAATAAAAGAGCCTTGAGACATATGATGATTGCTGTTGTTTTCATTGACAAGTAGAGGGATCTGCAGCATAGGAAGAATATGGGCAGCCAGAAAGCATCTCAGGAAGCCGAGAGGGAGATATTGGTGAAGCCTAGAAAACACAGGACTGAGTAGTGAGGAAGAGAGAGGATCTCAATTGGATGGACACTACTTGATGTGGGTCATGTTGAAGACAAAGGTTCAGTAGAAAAACGGTCTCTAAAACAACCCATGGACACTGGGTAAGAAGAGGCTGTTACCATCACCACATGAGTGAAAGTAACCTCTGAGGAAAGCAGTTCAAAGTACATGGCAACTCAGAAGCTAAATATGTCTCTCTCTGACCCTGGGGCACAGTTACCCTCACTACCCAAACAAGCACCTACCTCAGAGTAGAAAATCTGCAGACAAATGTCTACCTATGAATCAAAAAGTAGTCACAGTTCTGTACTTGGACCTTATCTGGTATTTAGGGACTTTCAGCTGTGCCCCATCCGGCAGAGGCTCATGCATCAGCCTAAAAAGTATTATTTTATTTCTATTTCTGTTGTGTTTGTCCCAGATGAAAGACTATATCACTTCATGTTCTAATTATCTCAATGTGGCCATACTCTATATCCTTATATTATGAATGTTGACTGATTGCATAACAGGAAGCCTTAATTGAGTTCTGGGGATATAGTCATAAATGATATGAAATTCATGCTGTGTTCTTATAGGAACTTAGAATCTAAAAAAGAGACACATGCATTAAACACAAACTGCAGATGTTAAATATGAAGAAGAAACCATAGTAAAATTCTGAACAGCCTGAAAGAAATCACTAGTAGGAGAACAGACATGGAAAATGGTGAAGTCTGTTGAGTAGGAAAAGCTTTCTGAAAGAGACAGGTTTAGTGAGGCAGGGGTGGGGGTTTGGGGGTGGGGGGCATGTGTGTACAGACAGTGGTGGTTATGTACAGGTGGGGATGTGTGTACACACAGTGGAGAAACAGATCAGGAGGAGGAGGATGCTCTGATTTACAGGACTTTTTAATATGGAGAAATATACAAAATTTTAGGGGAAAAATAATTTCTTTTCAGGTAAAAAATATTATTTAGAGCAACTTTTACTACTTACAGAGATTTGAAGAGACATTTGAACATAACCATTCAATATCATTTTGATCATTGTTTTTGCATGTGTATGCATGGGTACACAGGAACACGGTGGCTGAAGTTTGTAGTTGCGCTTCTTGGTAATTTAATTCTCCTTACATATTGAGGGTCTGTTCCTGGCAACTAAGCTTCCAGAGTCAGCTAATCTGATTGCCCTGGAATCCCTAGGTTCCACTTCTAGGTGCAGGGATCACAGGCTGCCAACTAAACCTGTTTGGCAGTTTTGGGGGCTGCCAGAATCTGAACTCCTGGCCTCACTGCTGTGTTCCAAGTGCTTTACCCACACAACATTTCCTCAGGTCATTTGATTTCCTTAGTGTCTATTAAACTCTATTAAATTATAGAGATACTACTAGGGTTTTGTTATTGTTGTTTTGTTTTGTTTTTTGTAGAATAAAGGGTATTTTTGTGTTACTGTTCTTTTATTTCAGGTTTGGTAAAGGAAAAGTTGAAGGAAAAGTTGAAACTAAGATCTTCTTTAATGTTACCATTGCCAAGATACCAAACAGAAATCAGGTTAATAAAAGCTGTTCTGTTACCTCAATCTAATTATTTAGTTTTTCTAGCATTTTTGCTTTGCTGTTTACCTTTGACCCAGAAGGAAACAAAGAGCCTTAAGGTCTGGCCAATTAATTCTTATCGCCCCTAACTCAAACAGCAAGGCAGACTTGACAGGAATCATCTGGTTCCAACACCCACCCTGATCTTAAAACCTTGTTCACAAAACAGCTGGAATCTCCAATGATAAACACAACTCCCCAGGCTGTTTGGTATTCCTGTTTTGTATATCGCTTAATTCACTGGCTTTACTCAGCAGTATTGGTGACTCAAATACTGTATGTATAATTTTCTTAACCCAAATTTTAATTAAAAACATCATCTGATCATGTAATAAACATGGAAATTATAAACACTCCCAAACATCAAATGTGCCGCCATGAATCCCTGCAGTATAGAAGTGTAGATTGATGGGCTGTGAGTTAATCAGGTGTACTCATGTAGGTAACCTGAGATTATTGCTTTTTCTCCAGGAATACTTTAAATATTTCCTGAATATTTTTTCTTTGCAAGTGTGATATAAGAACATAATTGAATCCTTGAAATGTGAGAATTCTGCACAGTCTTGTGCCTATCTCCCAGATAATCAATTCTCATTGTACAGCCTAAATGCTCAGAAAATGGAAGAGAGAACACTGATTTCATGGTAGATTTAAAAAGAAAAAAGAATGTTTGTTTAATATGTTTGTTTTGTTTCATTTTGTTTTCTGGAATAAACCATGGTAATAGCTTCTACAACTGTCTTCTTTTTAAGACTTAATGCAGTGGCTCTTAGTCTTTCTAATGCTGTTATCCTTTAATACAGTTCCCCATGTTGTGGTGACCCTTCACCATAAACTCATTTTTCTTACTACTTCATAACTGCAATTTTGCTACTGCTGTGAATCATAATGTAAGTATTTGATATACAGGATATCTGATATCTGACCATTGTGAAAGGGTCTTTCAAGACCCCCAAAGGAATCTTGAAATTACGAACCAATGCCTTAGTGCAACAATAACAACAAACCTTAAATCATTGATGATCCCATAATCAGCTGATGTTTAAGGGAGTATATGTTGCTTTGCAAAGCAAAATAACTATGGGGTTTTTTGTGAAAAAAAAAAAAGAATTTTTGATTAAATTTCATGTTTCACATATATAATAATCAAAGTCTGTTGAGAACTTATAGTCCCTTACTTTGTTTAGAGACGTTCCTTAAAAATCTGCCTGATGGCTCAGGAACAGTTTCTTCCCTGAGTTTCTTCCCAAGTAAGGACCTGAGTTTAGATCCCTAAGACCAATATAAAGTTTGTTCTGGTAGCAGCTGTCTGGAATCCCAGGAATGTCAAAAGAAGCTGGGAGGGAGAAACAAAAGAATCCCTGGAGATTAGTGGCTAACTAGCCTGGCCTGTATACTCTGAGGCAAACAGCTTGAGACCCTATCTCAAAGAAGATGGAGGGCAAGAACTGACACAGGAAGTGGTCATGGAAATGCCACATACACATTCACAAACAAATATATCATACATACATGGATATTACACACACACACACACACACACACACACTGAAGAGACAGACAGAGAGAGAGAGAGAGAGAGAGAGAGAGAGAGAGAGAGAGAGAGATCAAGACTGAAGAGGCAGTTAAATCATCACTTCAAAGTTTTGATGCAATTTTGGAAAAAAAAATGTGGTTGCTAATGCAGCACCCCTGGATTAAGAACTGAGATTTCCACTGTTCTTCCATCTGCTTTACAGTAATGCACAAGCTTAGACAAAGTGTCAGTAAGAAAATAATGAGGTCTTAAAGTCAGAACACTCATTACATCTTCATTGTGCTTTTCCTTTAGGAAATTTTAGCTTCATTGAAACTATTTCTGAGTTATTTCCAGTATTACATGTTTCTGTATCAGCTCCCTTGCCTTGCTCAACCTGAAATTCTGAAAAGCATTCCTATTATGTCTCTTGTTCATGATAGGTGTCAAAAATAGGACTAATAACAAAGTGAACACAGACCTGCCTGCACAATGGAGAACAGTCCACTAGACAAAAACGTTAATAAAACCTTTCACCTACAACCATGTACATTTCTTACTGATTTCTGAATCACGCTGTTGGGAAGTTATTTTAATTTGTTATCTATTCTAATTATCATTATTTCTGGGCTTTGTCTTACCCTTTCCTCCAATCTATTCTTCTAGCAAATAAATGGAAGGCAAACATTTAATTCAAAGCCTATTGACTCAGTCTTGTAAAGTGTCCAGAAATGTATAGACACAATGAGTTGGTGGATGCTTTGAATATAAAAAGCATTTGTTTTCCACACTTAGAGATGGTCTTAGAAATATGTCATTAGTTCCTCATCATAGCTATTTAATAACCACTTTTCATTACCATGAAGTGAGCTGGGAATATGAAGGCAGACAGAAGAATGGGAGTCTGTGTCCTCCTCCAAACAAGTTGCCTATTAATGGAGATAAAAATCCATGATTGCTGAGTTGTGTTGTGGAATAGAAATTAATGATAGATGTATAAATAAGTGGTGGTTACTGTATTGATCAGGGTTCTCTAGAGTCACTGAACTTATGGGTAGTCTCTATATAGTAAAGAAATTTGTTGATGACTTACAGTTTGCAGTAATCCAGAGATGGTGTAGCCCAGATTAAAGGTATGTGCCACCAGATGACCTTGAACTCTGAGGTCTCCCTGTCTTAATCTTCTGGAATTCATAGCCACTATGCCTCAAGATATCCATGCCAAGATCCAGGTCAGAAACTTGTATCTCCAGATTAGGATCACTGGTGAGCCTCCAATTCTGGATTATAGTTCATTCCAGATATAATCAAATTGACAACCAGGAATAGCCATTCCAGTTACTTAGCAGGTAAATATATCTGTGTGTTATAGCAGTAGAGTTGTGGGAATTTTTGGAACTATCTAGAATCCTTACTAGAACTGTCACTGAAGTGGGTCTATAAGAAGGATTTCACCCACTTGTGTTCTAGAGAGAATGCATGCCTGGGGTATCACACTACTGTCTTGACCTTTGTTTAGTTTTGTTTTGCTCCATGTAAATTTTTCTGCCCATGTTTTCATGTGATTGATTCTGTAACCAATGCAATAAGATGGTGGAATTTGGCATATAGGAAGGATAGTCTAACTTTCTCAAAAAACAAAAAAACAAAAAACAAACAAACAAACAAACAAACAAAAATCCCAGCTCATCTCCAAGCTAGTTTCATCACAGACACTAGCACAATGGAAGTCTCTGCTTCCATGTGATAGTTAAAGTTGTCACTTTATGCATAAAGACACTGGTCAAACTGAATGGCTCATTGCCTTCATTTAGCCAGTGAGCAGCAGTGAAAATTCCTTCAGTTTTGGCTTTGTGCTGCCCACCCATCTCTGCCTGTTCTTTTCTCTAGTGAGCAAGGGTGTTTTAATAGAAAATAGGTAGAGGCTTCATTGGGAGTTTACCGCAAAGTCTTTACAGATGTTCTACGTGTGAATGTATATAATTGCTGAACATCTTATTACATTTTGAAGATTATAATAATGTTACAGATTGATCAATAATATCATAGAAAACTATCTGAAAGGAGTTATATTTGGGTTACTCACAGGCCTTTACCTCAAATATGTAACCTTTCAGTACAGAGCAATAGCATACAGGCTTCCTAATCATTAACTGATCAGACCATGGCAAAAATCACTGTATGGCAAGTCCCTTCATTTGTGGTGATGGACACAAAGGCCATGTCTTTGTACAATAGTTATCTATATTGAAAAATCCCAAATAATTAAGAAAAGGCCCCTTGTCACCCCAGACAGTCATTTGGATATTCTACCAATTGCATGACTGAGAGGGGGCCCTTCTGCAACTGTCTCATATAGGAAAGCATTCCCAGAGTGGCGTTTATGTGGTTTTACCATTCTCAGCAGTACCCGACTTGAGCTAATGAATTGCTGTGGTAATTAGTATGGCTGAAGCCCACCTGTCTGTAGAATTTCCTATTATTCCAACCGCGAAAATGAGAAACAACGTCTGGTAAATAAAAACTTCATTTTTTATAAGATGACAAAAAAAAAGAAAAATCAGCTCAGCTCTTATCTGTTTTCCTCCTTGACACTGAATTTAGCCTAGACAGGAAAGAGGGTTGAGGGTACTGGCATGCCAGGAGGCCTATGGGATTTCTTTTCTTTTTTAGTTTTTTTTTTTTAATTTGAACTTATTTATTTATTTATTTATTTAATCTTATTTATTTACATTCCAGTCATTGCCCCACCTCATTCTACCCTCTTACAGATCCTTACCACATTCTGCATCCCTCTAGCTTCCTAGAAGGGAGGATGCTCCCTCTTCACTAGGTCTCCCCCTTCCCTGGGACATTAGGTCTCTCCAGGATTAAGCACATCTACTCCCTCTGTGGCCAAACCAGTCAGACGTTTGCTACATATAGGCCAGGGGCCTCGATTGGCATATGTATGCTCCTGTTTGGTGGCTCAATCTCTGGGAGCTACCTGGCAACTGGGTTAGTTGAGTCTGCTCTTCTTCCTATGGGATTGCTTCCTCTCTCTTTCAGGTCCTTCAATCATCCTAATTCAAACTTAGGGGTCCTCTACTTCAGTACAGTGGTTGGGTGAAAATATCTAACTCTGTCTCAGTCAGCTGCTGGTAGGTCCTCTCAGAGGATAGAAATGCCAGGCTCCCCTCTGTAAGCACATCATAGCATCAGTAATAGTATCAGGCCTTGGTGATTCCCAATGAGATGGATGTAAAGTTGAGCCACTCATTAGACTGTCTTACCTTCAGTCTCTTCAACATGTTTGTCTCTGCACTTCTTTTTTTATTAGATATTTTCTTTATTTACATTTCAAATGTTATCCCCTTCCTGGTTTCCTCTCCAAACACTCCTTCCTTGTATCTCCTCCCCCATTCCCCTGCTCACCAAACCACCCACTCCTGTTTCCTGGCATTCCCCTACACTAGGTCTTAGAGTCTTCACTGGACCATGGGCCTCTCCTCTCATTGATGACCAACAATTGAAGACCATCCTCTGCTACATATGCAGCTGGAGCCATGAGTCCCACCATGTGTTTTCTTTGGTTGGTGGTTTAGTCCCTGGGAGCTCTGCTGGTACTGGTTAGTTCATATTGTTGTTCCTTCTATGGGGCTGCACACCCCTTCAATTCTGGGTCCCTTTTCCAGCTCCTTCATTGGGGATCCTGGGCTCAGTTCAATGAACAGCTGTGAGCATACACTTCTGTATTTGTCAGGTTCTGGGACAGCTTCTCAGAAGACAGCTATATCAGGCTTCTGTCAGCAAGCTCTTGTTGGCATCCTCAACAGTGTCTGGGATTTCTTATTATTAGAATGGCTGGAGAACATTTGTGCCTCAGTGGGCTGTGTCTGCTCTGAGGGGTGGGGAGAAGAGCTTCTTCAACATTCCTCTTTTCTATTAGTATTTATAACCCACTCACAAATATTTCATTAGGCCGTGCTTCCTAATATGTGCTTAACTACTGGTGTATTCTTGTGTACTCAGTATTAGGAAAATACCCACATGTTTTTTCTCAGAGTACCTCTTAGGAGTACTGGAACTAAGCAGAAATTTAGCCTGGCATTTAAAACCAGGAATGCAATTTGTAATGAAAGACCCACAGTGTGAGAACTCCCCCACTTTCTGACTCAGGAGAGGTGACACCCCAAATCACTAAGGAGAAACAGTCTTGCTGCAAACTGCAAGAGGACTTTTTATTCCAAGAGCGCTCTGGGACCCATAGTCATACACCACGCAGGGGTGGGTAACAGGGTATTTAAAGGAAGAAACTACAACTCATGGGGGTGGGGAGGGCGTTGTTGGAAAATACTAAAAATACCAGTTAAGAGTCATGAGGAAGTCACAAGTCACAAGGAAAAATACCTGATAATTGTGATTATTTCTCAAGACAGTTTCTTGAGAAATTGTGCCTCTAACAGTAGCACATTTGCATAGTGGGTTCCAGCAACAGTCAGGGTAGTTCCTTTTGAACAAACACGCCCTGAACCCAGGAAGCAGTTGGGTGAAGTAATGCTGCTATCCGTTTCATGATTAGCATGATTTGGAGCATTGAGTCATAAAGGTCACATTCTCAAGCCTGGGCGTAAAGGCCTAGTTTTGTTTGTTTGTTTGTTTGTTTTTTATGTTATACTTTTTCAGTAATACTGAGCACAACAAAGATAAGAACACTGATTTTGTTTTTTATTAGAAACTAGATGAAGTGAAACAAAAATGTCTCAGGCAAATCAAGCAAAACTGTTACTGAGTCCTTTACTTTTCTAAAGAAAAAGAAAAAGAGCTCAAAACACTGTTAACTTTTAAATAAAAGCTTTGGTTTTATTTTTTGTTTTGTTTTGTTGTTTTGTTTTTCTTTATTGTTTTGTTTTTTGGTTTTTTTTGACATTTCAACACCACATATTTTTAAGTTGTTTATTTTATTTGTTTACATTTCAGAAGTTATCCCCTTTTCTGGTTTCCCCTCTGCAAACCCCCTATCCCATCCCCCCTTACCCTGCTTCTATGAGGGTGCTTCCCATCCACCTACCCACTCCTGCCTCATCACCCTAGCATTCCTCTACACTGGGGCATCAAGTATTCACAGAACCAAGGGCCTCACTCCAATTAATACCAGATAAGTCCCCTTCAGCTCCAATAGTCCTTCCCCGAACTCCTCCTTTGGGGTCCCTGTGCTCAGTTCAATGGTTGGCTGCTAGCATAGGCATTTAAATTGATCAGGATCTGGCAAAGCCTCTCAGAAGACAACTGTATCAGGCTCCTGTCAGCAAGCACTTCTTGGCATCAGCAATAGTGTCTGGGTTTGGTATCTGCATGTGGGATAGATCCCAAGGTGGGGTAGTCTTTGGATGGCCTTTCCTTCAGTCTCTGCTCCACCCTTTGTCCCTGTATTTCCTTTAGACAGGAGCAAATGTGGGTTAAAATTTTGGAAATGGCTGGGTTGCCAGATCCCTAAAGTGGTGGAGGACATGCCTAAACTCTAGAGATGGTCTCCACAGGTTCTCCCTCCCCTTTGTGAGGTGTTTCAGCTAATGTCATCCCTGGAGGTCCTGGAAAGCTCTCCCTTTCCTGGAATCTTGGACTTTGTTTACAACCCACCAGTTCCCCATCCCCCATTGCTACACACCTCTGTTCAATTTCCTGACCCTCTGTAAATATCCATCTCCTTCTACACCTGATTCTGCCCCTCTTTTCCCCTCTCCCTCTGCTCTTCCTTCCAACTCCCTCCTACCTTCTACTCCTTTGATTATATTGATCCCCCTTCTAAGTAGGACTAAAGCATCTATTTTTTCGGTCTTCCTTCCTCTTGAGCTTTATGTGGTCTGTGAGTTGTATTCCATGCTCTTGGCCTAATATCCACTTACCAGTGAGTATATACCATTTGTGACTGAGTTACCTCACTCAGGATGACATTTTCTATATCCTTCTATTTGTCTAAAAATTTCGTGAAATCATTGTTCTTAGTAGCTGAGTAGTACTCCATTGTGTAAATGGACCACATGTTCTGTATCCATTCCTTTTTAAGGGACATCTGGGTTGTTTCCAACTTTTGGCTATTATTAAGGCTTCTATGAACATAGTGGAGAGCCGGGCATTAGTGGTACACGCCTTTAATCCCAGCACTTGGGAAGCAGAGGCAGGCAGATTTCTGAGTTCAAGGCCAGCTGACAGAGTTCCAGGACAGCTAGGGCTACACAGAGAAACTCTGTTTTCAAACAAACAAACAAACAAACAAACAAACAACATAGTGGAACATGTGTTCTTATTACATGTTGGAGCATCATCTGGGTATATGCCCAGGAGTGATATTGCTGGGTCCTCAGGTAGTACTATGTCCAATTTTCTGGGAAAAAAAAAAACACCAAAAACAAAACAAAACAAAACAAAACAAAACAAAACAAAACAAAACAAAACTGATTTCCAGAGTGGTTTTACCAGCCTGCAATCCCACCAGCCATGGAGGAGTGTTCTTCTTTCTCTACATCTTTGCCAGCATCTGTTGTCACCTCTGTTTTTGATCTTAGCCATTCTGACTGGTGTGAAGTGGTATTTCAGGGTTGTTTTGATTTGTATTTCCCTGATGACGAAGGATATTGAATATTTTTTTAGGTGCTTCTCAGCTTTTCGAGTTTCCTCAGTTGAAAATTCTCTGTTTAGTTCTGTTTTCCATTTTTTGATAGGGTTATATGGTTCTCTGGAGTCTAACTTCTTGAGTTCTTTGTATGTATTGAATATTAGCCCTCTATTGGATGTAGGACTGGTAAAGATCTTTTCCTAATCTGTTGGTTTTCTGGAATGTAACTTCTTGAGTTCATTGTATATATTGGATAGTGCCTCCAAAAAGAAAGTGGGGAGAACATATACTAGCAGCTTGAAAGCATACCTGAAAGCTCTAGAACAAAAAGAAGTAAATATTTCCAAGAGGAGAAGGCAAGAAATAATCAAATTCAGAGTTGAAATCAAACAAGTAGAAACAAAAATAACTATACAAAGAATCAACAAAACCAGGAACTTGTTCTTTGAGAAAATCAACAAAATAGATAAACCCTTAGCCAGACTAACCAGAGGGCACAGAGACAGTATCCAAATTAATAAAATCAGAAATGAAAAGGGACACATAACAACAGAAACTGAGGAACTTCAAAAAAAATTATTAGATCCTACTACAAAAGCCTATACTCAACAAAATTGGAAAATCTGGACTAAATGGAAAATTTCTAGACAAATACCAGGTACCATAACCCCTAAAAAATAGAAGCAGTCATTAAAAGTCTCCCAACCAAAACAAGTCCAGGATCAGGTGAGTTTAGTATAGAATTCTATCAAACCTTCAAAGAAGGCCTAATACCAATACTCTTCAAACTATTCCACAAAATAAAAACAGAAGGAAGACTACTCAAATTTTTTCTATGAACCCACAATTAGGCTGATACCAAAACCACACAAAGACCCAAAAAAGAAAGAGAACTTCAAACCAATTTCCCTTATGAATATCAATGCAAAAATACTCAATAAAATTCTTGCAAACCAAATCCAAGAACACATCAAAATGATCATTCACCATAATCAAGTAGGCTTCATCCTAGGAACGCAGGGATGTTTCAATATATGGAAATACATCAATGTAATAGACTAAATAAACAAACTCAAAGGAAAAAAAAACCCACATAATCATTTCATTAGATGCTGAAAAGACATTTGACAATATTCAACAACTCTTCATGTTAAAAGCCTTGGAAAGATCAGGAGTTCAAGGGCCATACCTAAACATAGTAAAAGCAATATATAGCAAACCAGTAGCCAACATCAAACCAAATGGAGAGAAAGTTGAAGCAATCCCACTAAAATCAGGTACTAAACAAGGCCGCCCACTCTCTTCCTATCTATTCAATATATTTCTTGACATTTTATCTAGAGCAATTACACAACAAAAGGAGGTCAAAGGAATACAATTTAGAAAGGAAGAAATCAAAATATCACTATTTGCTGAAGATATAATAGTATACTTAAGTGATTCCAAAAGTTCCACCAGAGAACTCCTATAGCTGATAAACAACTTCAGCAAAGTGGCTGGTTATAAACTTAACTCAAACAAATCAGGAGCCTTCCTTTATACAAATGATAAAAATGTTGAGCAAGAAATTAGAGAAATGATACCCTTCACAATAGTCACAAATAATATAAAATATCTTGGTGTGACTCTAACAAAACAAGTGAAAGGTTTGTATGTCAAAAACTTAAAGTCTCTGAAGAAAGAAATTGAAGAAGATCTCAGAAGGTGGAAAGATCTCCCATCCTCATGGATTGGCAGGATTAATATAGTAAAACTGGCCATCTTGTTAAAATCTATAGATTCAGTGCAATCCCCATCAAAACTCCAACTCAGTTCTTCATAGAAGAGTTAGAAAGAGCAATTCTCAAATTCATTTGGAAAACAAAAAACCCAGGATAGTAAAAACTATTCTCAACAATAAAAGAACATTTGGGGGAGTCAGCACCCCGAACTTCAAGCTGTACTACAGAGCAATGATGATAAAAAGAGAAACAAAACTGCATGTTATTATTACAGGGACAGGCAAGTAGATCAATGGAATAGAATTGAAGACTCAGAAATGAACCCACACCCTTATGGTCACTTGATCTTTAGTAAAGGAGGTAAAACCATCCAGTGGAAAAAAGACAGCATTTTTAACAAATGGTGCTGGTTCAACTGGCAGTCATTATGTCGAAGAATGCAAATTGATCTATTCTTATCTCCCTGTACAAATCTCAAGTTCAAGAGATCAAGGGCCTCCACATAAAACCAGATACACTAAATCTAATAAAAGAGAAAGTGGGAAAAGCCTTGAACACATGGTCACAGGGGAAATTTTCCTGAACAGAACACTTATGACTTATGCTATAAGATCAATAATCTACAAATGGGTCCTCATAAAATTGCAAAGTTTCTGTAAGACTAAGGACACTGTCAATAGGACAAAGCAGTAGCCAACAGATTGGAAAAGATCTTTACCAATCCTAAAGACTGTTTTATTTTGAGTACTAACTGCAGTGTTCTTGATCTAGAATGTAGAGCTGGAGTGGGCCTGTGTGTAAGAGATACTGGATCCGATGTTCCAAGGATAGACACAAATAACTACTTATGACTACATGAAATATACAGACATTTGGTTGATTTCAATGACTTTCAAAAGTGAAGTCCTATTAAGGTTGAGATAGCTGATATGAAAGATATGTTCTGTGGCCTCTCTACATAGAAAGTTGAAAGCAACATAATCAGCATTTGAATTTGCAGCAAGCCAGCCAAAAACAGATAATGATAAAAAACAACAGCAACAACAACAAAAATGTAATTGAATTTATAGCAATGGCTTTGGAGCAAATGTCTTCACAGTTAGAGACCAGCCTCTCCCCTCCTTGTTAGAATTACAGGGAGAATAAGTTTTTCTGGAGGAATATTCTTAGCTAATAAAAGTAAGAATATACTAGACAAAAGATGCTTAATGGGGAAGTAAGATGTTTCATATGTTTAATGTCACAGGTGCACGGCTTACCACAAAATCTTTAGTATCTGTTTTTTGAAAATATTGAATTGATCTATATCCAATAGTAATTTATAAAATGCAAACATTTAAAAATTCCTCATATAAAACAAAGACATGCTACTGTATCCCATGAAATGATATTCTATACCAACTGTAGTTGAGAAGAACCATCCTCTTTGCACCCTGACACAAACACCAGAGTCAGAACAGAGATATAAATCAATGCATGGAAAGCTTTTGAATCAGAGAAGTTGACCCCAAGTTCTCTGGTCCCTCCCTACTTACCTGCATGTTCATGGACACCGCAGTCACTTCTACCAGGGCCTTGCTATCCTGTTACATAAAACAGTAATGATAGTGGTAATCTCTTTTCCAGATAGTTTGGATAAGGACTCTTTGGAATAGTCATCAGAGAACAGACAGAAGATGTAACAGGTATTGTCCCAGATTGGAGTTCAGAAGCTGCCATGGTGGAGACAGGGCTGAGGGCAGACACAGCTCTGCCTGCCTTTGCCTCCCCAGAGCTGCTGAGAGCCCCCAGTCAGATTCCATGGGTCATCAGCAGACATGTGATATGTCTAGATATCCGAGGAAAGAGGGAAATGGGGAAAACAAAAGACTTTGCTTCCCTTTCCAGTGGTTGGAGGTTGACTTGTTCATGAGAAAGGCATTAACAGGTACTGGGAATGCTATGACTTTGTGATGTTTATGCTTTTGGAGCAGGCACAGCTACTGTTCTAGTGCATCTCTCAAATTCCACATGTGCATCCCTACAGAGTTAACATTTTCCCATTTCTAGAAGCTTTGTATGTTGCTTGTTTTTCTTGGGAGCTTCCCAGCAGAAGCATTATTCTGATCTTAGTTCTCCCAAGATGGCCTATGTCACATACTTGTTTTCAGGGGACATGTGCTATGACTGAACTTGAGAGAGCAGCTAGAGTCACATATTTCATCCATTGTGTTGATTTTTCCTGAACTATTTTCTTTGAGATGCTCAAGTAATTTTCAGAACAAAACAATGGATTTGCACCTTACATCATCAATCAAAGAAAATTGTGCTTAGTTTGGGGCTTCGGGAGGGTGTCTAGCTTTGTTCCTTTGGTTGGTGCTGGCAGTGCTCTCTACTTTGGCTCTGGATTAGCTACCTCAGAGTCCAAAGTGCCCCAACAGTGGGTCTGAGAATTTTGCATATTTATTGAATAATTCTTATATACAATCAAAGGCATAAGTCCAATTAGTGCTGCCCATATCTGTACAGGTAACCACTAGATCATGGAAAATACACCAGTCACGACATGTTCTTTCTCTCCCAGCAGCTAGCAACTACCAGTGGGAAAGTAATGAACCAGGGCCTGGAGCAAAGTCCCACAAACATGTAACTTTCTTTGTATTTTAAAGAATGATAATGTTTATATTTTGTTGATGGCCAAGGAACTCTCCAGATATTGATTCAGAGGATTGTGCTGCAGCTTCAATCATTTCAGATAATGTGTTAAGATGACAATGTCACTGGGTAGGAACAAGATCCATATTCTACACACGACATCTTAAAATCAGGTTGTCTGTGGACACTGAACAGATTTGACATTTATGTGTGCAAATGGGTAATTTGTATGCACATTTTTGACAGGGGTCTAAGTGTCTGCCTCATTGTTTTGACAATATTAGCAAATATTAGAAAGACACTGACTTCAACAGCAGTTATTTGAATGCAATTTGAATGTCAACCCACTGTGGTTCTTGCAGAAAATTCATATTCTCTGATATATTTTATATTTTGTGCTACATTTGCAATGTCTACAGAAGAATGATAACTGGTGGGTTAGAATGTTTCCATTGTCTTCATATCATATAATGTTGAAGTATTTTGGAAGCATTTGTGTAAGGATATTCATGACCTATTTGATACTCTTCTTCTAGTGAAAGAGAGGAAAACTTCATTTTCACACTAAATGCCAAATTGCATTTTATAATAGATCTTCCTGATGTGGATTTGCAGAAGAAAATCCTGTCCCTGGTCAGGTGATTTCTGACCACAGGAGGCTAATCAATGGCATATATATGGTACACATTATACATGTGATATATTATGTTGAAGTTTATGGGAGCAAATAAAAGCAAGGATTCTTTGAAGAAATATTTACCATCAAATTACTTATTTCCAAGGTTTTTACCATTTTCTTAACTGTGCTGTGTTTCTACATTAAAATATGGCTAATATTAAACATAATTTGACTTTAATATGTACAGGAAAATTGCTAATTTTTCCCAAGAGAAGCCCAGTGGTACAAGTAAGATACAATAGTCTTTCTGACAGCCTGTGGATGTTTCTGTCACAAACTGCATGTGGAAGTTTGTGACTAAAATAATATTTCATTCTTAGAAGCTCTGAGCCCTGTGTTTTCATGCCATGTTTTCTTAAACCTTATAGCTCCATAATGTGTTTTATGAAAAAGATAGTTGTGTTTCTTAACACAAATTGTCCTTATGTGATATTGGGCCCAGACACTCAGAGAAATGTTGCACTTTATCAGAATGGATTAATATCCTGCTTTTATATATTAGATTAAGTCCTCTTGCTATAATTCTCAATGTTCATTTCCACTGATGCTCAAAACACATCTTAGATGCCTCCCAGTAAGTGTGTTTGGAAATGGTTCTGTGAATCTCTCTTTGGTAAAGGAATAAACAGGAAAAAGCCTTAGTTACAAAAAAAGAAGATACTGAAACTCTGAGATTGAGATAAAGAACTGCAGGAAGTGAGCAGGAACCACGATGCTCAGAGACGTGTGGCAGGGACCACAGACGGAATAGCATAGCTCTTGCTCATCCTGCCACGCTTACTTACAAGATCTTTGGGTTACTTAATTATACCTTTACTAGAAGACATTTGAGGTCGTATCTGCATCAGAATTCTAATTATATACAAAGCTTTAAAAAGTGGGGCATTTGACTTTGGGAAGCCTACACAACACTGAATTGACTGTAACTGTTTTATTATATTAGTAGCTGCAGAATTTGGCTGTGACTGCTAACTCAAAGGTTTCTGTATATATGTTCCATTTCTTTGGGCAAAAGTTTTCTATTCTTTTTACTTTTTGACTGGCTAAAAATTCATACCAACAGGCCATTAAGAAAATAAATACCAAATCTGTACACTTTATGTAATTCATTACCCGCATGGAATCCAGGAAATTTTATGAGCAACAAAAAATAAACTACACATTGCAGTGTCTGTGTGTGTAGTTGTGTATATTAACCTAAATGTAAAGAATCTTGAAATTCAGACATATGTACTAAACTGGACTTAACATAGTAGTCATAGTAACTAAGATAAAATATCATGTCACTTATTTCTTGTAAGTTTTAAGGTCAGCTTGTTCCTTTCTTATCATTGTGGTTGGACCACATGTTTTGGAAACACACATTAGAAAATTGGAAGCATACAATCTGTCCCTTGTGGGTGGAACAAAAAAATATAGGGTATGGTAATGTGATACTTCTAAATAATAATCATGAAAGCATTATTCTACAAACAGTCCTGTTTTCCTCAGGCAGACTGCATAAATTAATGCAATAGTCTTTCAAAGGGATTTTAGTCAACTACTAAATCTTAAACAATGTCCCGAGGGAGCCCATTAAGTTAAAATTTTAAAGCACACATAAAAAAGGGCAATCAACTGAATCCATACTACAGAACAGAAACTTGCACTTGATTTTGTGGAACTGTTTTAATGAAGCAAGATGAATGCATTCAGTATATTTTAGCCTACATACATTCGGTATTATCTTAAAAGTTCTACTGTAGTACATAATTAAAGTCTTCTGTTATATCCTACTTTGAAACAATCTTCTATTATTAATATAGCATGCCTTTGTGTGGTACATTCTTCTTTTGTTGTTTGCTAAACTAACCAAGGTAGAATGTCAGGAAGAACGGTCATTTCCATGTATCAGATCACTGAAAAGGACTTTCAGCACTTAAAAAATTAGGAGGTTTTAACACTTCCCTGAATATGACTTTCACAGATGTCTTAGTTACCAGAAGTTCTAATACGCCTGCAGCCAAGGTCTGTATATTGTTCCTTCAGTAATATCTGTATCAGTAGCTATGTCTGTCCTTAATTTTGAAATATACTGTTTTTGTGTATCTTTGTTAGCTGTTGGCATGCTGAGCTGTGTAATGGCCATCTCAAAACTCAGTGATTTAAACTAGAAACCATGTTTTTTTTTTTTCATGTCTGGGGATAGTGGGTTTTGACCAACCGAGAATGGCTTGGATGATCTGGCTCTTAGCTTCAAGTTAGATCTATATCTGCTACGTGTATCTCTGACCCTTAGCCAAACTGCCTGTTCAACAGAATGCTCTGTCTATGACACTTGTGAAAGCTCAAGAGATTAAAATAAAAACACTTGAGAAAACTAACGGATGGCTCAGAATTAGTACTTCCCTCTGCGTTTCTTTTTTGCCACAATCCAGCCACATTCTCAGGACCAGCTCTAGCAAGGCAGGAAACTAAATTATGACCCTATGTAGGAAATGACAAATATATAACAGAATTTGCAAAATACAGAGAGTGAAATGGAACAAAAATCTAATCTACCAGTGGATGTTCTTAGGGACTGACCCATAGTTCCTTAATTTCCCAAAACAATGCTGTTTAAGTTGTTTTGGTAACAGATCCTTGCTAGTGAGTCATACTGAAAAAAAAAAAATCACTTCATTGCTTACATTACTGAAGCTACCACAGCCCAGATGGGATACATGAGTGGGAACTACTGTCTGACCCTTTATTTTTAGTCTAAAATTAAGGAAAAATTTAACGTTTACAACTCAAAATTCTTATTTGGTTTGCTAAACATGTTTCTGTAGCAAGAAGTTGTCCATTAAGGAAGATGTTCCCCTTGATTTCAGCCTAGCACAAAGTTCTTAATACAATACAGATAAGTCCTTTGCTGTAGAATATATGAGAAGGCAAGATCCATAACACAGAATTGCAGTGTATTCCCTGTGACTGATAAATTATTTAAGCATCCAGAATGAACCTAACATACAGTGAAATTGATATCGTTTTTATTGACATTCCTGTGGTTTTTAAACTGTTTCCTTAGTTGAAGACATTCATAGAGAGAATCTCATGCAAGTAGGATAGATATATATGGACATTTCTATTAATGAACTTGAAAAATATAATGCAAAATATAACTATTTTCTTAGCCTAGTATGCTTAAGAGAGGAACATTTTTGTAAATCTATACCGAAAAGTACACACCTCACTGCCTATTTTCACAATTCTTTAAATATTTGTTTCTATAAGTGTATACATTTTTGTTCAAAATGTAACACTATTAATCATTATTGTGATTAGAACTTGTGCTCCCCTTTGAATTTTTTTCATTCTTGTTAAACTGAAACTTTTAAAATATGAAAAAATTTACATTCTTATTTATTTTGCTCTCTCTGTCTGTCTGTCTGTCTGTCTCTGTCTCTGTCTGTCTCTCTCTCTCTGTCTCTCTGTCTCTCTCTCTCTCTCTCTCTGTATGCACATGTGGGAGAACACACACACATACACACACACTTTCATGCTACACCATGCCTATGAAGGTTAAAGGAAAATCCACAGGAGTCTGTTCTCTTTCCAACACATGGGTCCTGGGGATTGAACTAAGATCATCAGGTACCTTTATCCACTGAGCCATCTTGGCAAACCAAACATATCTAGCTTTCATTTAGAAGCTATAAATAATTAATTTATAATAATTAGGAGACGCTAAATTGATAGAATCAGGTGGTACTTTATCATTTTATATTTTCAATTTTGTATTATTTTATATTGTCCTTTAGCTGAAATCATCTTAAACTTACTAAAAAACAAAGGTAGCGGAGTAGCTCTCAAGCCTATGCCTACAGGCAGTGTCAAAGACAGAGAAGTTTAGAACACTGATGTATGTATCTATATCTCTGCATCCTACTGCATCTGCTGCTCTGCTTGCTGAAGCTAAATTGTTCTGGCCCCCACCCTCTAACTCCCAGGATTCAGCTTGCATTCAGGCTTTTGTGCTATTCTTCTCTCTGCTCTGTCTAATGACATTTCTGTGTTGCTTTCATTTGCTGAAAAATTGTCCACATTTCCAGGCTGTTTATAGCAGTCCAGTAAAGGAATTTATGTTGTCACTATTTTGCAAAGGAAGAAACCAGTAACTAAATTACAAGATGTTTTTTTACCAATGACAAATATAGGAGAGCAAACTTCATTCAAACACATATTTCTTTACAGAGACAATGTGCATTGCTATTGCTGTGCTCCAATAGTGCAGCAATGCAGCATGTGCTTAGATATTTATCTCCTCTCCATGCTCAGAGAAAACATTCATATTTGTACATGATGGTCTTTAGCATATTATGCCAGGATGAGTCTCATAATTTTTGGCATTTTTATTCAGGATTCAATATGTTTGAGTTTTTCCCACAATTTTGTGAAGACTTATGTCTTTCTTATCTCTTCCACTGGAACTAGCATCATCAAGCATTCCCTAAATTAATAAATTCAAGAAAAATAATTAATCCAGTAAACTTTATAGTGTCAGAGAATTTGATAACTGTGAGGAAAAAGTAATCAGTATTGAATTATTTATATGTTATGTGATACTGAACTCATCTGTCCAGGCACCGTGTTATTCATTTGATGTTCAAGGTCAAATTCATTTAGTCAATTCTGCACTAGATGCTGCATGTGGAATGTTGAATCAAGCAACCATATTCTGACTCTGTATAGTTTTGGAAAGAACAAGCTAAAAACCAATAATATCTACATGGAAAATGCAAAGTATAATGTGTATTTAAGGAACAAAAAAGTTTACAATGGACATAAAAGATGATGTCTGTCAAAGGGACGGAAGATGGTTTACTGAAGAGGAGCTGGAGTATGCGCATTGTGCAAGGAATATCCTGAAGAAAGTAAAGGCTTGGATGATTGTAAGGAACTCTGTGCAGAGGACAGGAAAAAGGAGGAATTCTGCCTGTCCTTTATAGGAGAATCCCACCCCACAGAGGTAAAGCACTAATCATCAATGCTAATACTTTACAACATGTCAAATGAGGAGTGTCAGAATAGTATGAGAAGGGGAGACAGGGTGGAGAACAAAAAACAAGAAGAGTTATTGATGCAGACCACATTTGAAACATCGGAGGGAAATAGAGAAGAGCATATACACTCCTGTCACTCCTATAGCTGAGGTAAAATATCCTGACAAAAAAGCAACATAAAACAGGAAAGGGTTTAGTTGGTCTAAAATTTCAACTTTGAAGACAAAATAACTAGTTTCATTACATCCACAGTCAAGAGTGGAGATGCTACCTGCTTGCTAGCTCACCCAGATCTCTTTCTTTATACATTCAGGGTCTAGCCTAGTGAACTGTGAAGCTCACAGTAGGCTAGATCAATTGACAATTGAGATGACCCTCCACAGGCATGTCCAAAGGCCAAAATGATTAAGATAATTCTTCAACTAAGATTCTTTCTAGGTGATTCTAGTTATTGGATGTTGACATTTAAAACTATCACAACATACCATAACAGGTGGAATGGATGAAAGCTAGGGACACAGACTGGTATGAACTCAGCTGACTGGAATTTATCCTAAAACAGTAGTTGCAGGACACTTGTGTTATTACTGACAACGAGGGAGACGATGTGAGCCAGCAGAATAGAGACACCTTATTCTGCGGATATTTGCTAGCAAGACTATATGCCACAGATTTGACTGGGGTGTCATATGAATCTAGCTTCACAACTGAACTCTTGTTCAGCTAAGGGAGCTAGAGCTAACCCATCTTCTTCAGTACTATGGCGGGTGAAGGTGAGGGTTATTCACATATGGACTAAAATACATGCCTTTTCTCCAATATATTCTGAATTTCATTTATTTTTATTGAAAGGCTTTATCATTTCCTGTCAACTCATGAGGAATACCACAGCTTTTATTTGCCAAGGCCTCAGTCGTGGAAGTCAGGGCAAAGGAACAGAGTTAATGTTGCGGCTGAGCCAATGCGATGGCACATGATAAATTTTCCATCAAAAGGCCTAACAAATTTATGTATTCTAGCTTCCTTCTAAACTTGTCATGTCATAATTTTTTTACAACTAAACATTTAACTATGAAATAAACAAAAAATTCTACTTCTCATACTATTAAACATGGTCATAGTATGGGAATTATTTGCATTAGTCTCAAAGAAGTTTCAAAATTCTGTGACAAATTGAGATAGTCCCTGGTTTCCACTGGTTTTGATTTTATTGTCTGGTGCAGGAAGTGAATGTAGAGTATCAATATCAAATCACAAGAGAGTAACTCGTGTACATCATCCTGGCTTTGTGATTTCATAAATTATTTGACTATTTACTGGCAGACATGGATATGTCACTGGGTATAACTGCATTTTAAATTGTATTACATTTTTTATCATTTTTTTCTGTATCCTACCACGCTGCATTCTTCATACAGGCATTACAAATGATAGTTAAACACCCAAATATGTTCCACCTACTCATATCTGGAACCATTGAAGAGACGATTTCAGGTTGAAATCAAGTGAATAGCTGTCTTCTTGCCGTGACTTAATTTACACATACCAAGTTATTGCAACTGAGTCCCAACTTGCTTCTTTTCCTAAAATATGAGCAATTACCAGAAAGTATAATCATACTTGCTATTATAATACATTGAGATGTAACAAAAAAGGTACTTTGGTACTCAGAAAAATTTGGTATTCAAATGACAGTAAACGTAGCACTAAACCTATGCATCTGCATGACTATCTAAGAATGACTACAAATTATGCGCTATGTAATTTACTTCCTAAATTACATAGATATATGTACAGTCAACATAAGCAATGTCTTTCCTATGTTATCACATGTTATGTTTCTCCTGAGATATGTATATGGTCAGGTATAGTGAAGAAAGTGTTTTAACCCATGCAGATCATCTTTCTACTCACTGCAGTATTTCTGACCTTCGTTGCTGCCTGTCCAATCCTACATATCAGAATGTGTTATGGTTCTGTGAACTGCCCTCCACAGAATTCTGTGTTTAATCCTTGCTCCTAGCTGGTGGCATTGCTTTAGAATGTACTGTTTTCAAGGGGCTGAGGTCATGGCTCAGTGAGTTAAGTTCTTGCTGTGCAAGTGTGAATACCTGAGCTCAAATATATAGAAGTCACATAGTAGTCCAGCATGCCTACTTTGAGATGAGGCTGGACACTAGAGAGTCACAGAAGCCCCTGCGCTAGTCGGCCCGTGCTTATACCAATGAACAGCAAGGAGATTTTTATCAGTCAAGGTAGAAGGCAAGGACTCACACCTGTAGTGGGCCTCACAAAGAGGCTGTGCAAACACAGTCATATACATGAAGTAAACACATGCATGCATGCATAAAAAGTCAATTGATAAATGTTTAAAAGTACTGGCTTTAGGAGTAAAGTGTATCTCATTACTAATCCAGCATGTTTGACTTATCTCTGTGATCCTGCTATTAGTTTCTGTTCTATTAGTCATGCTGAAATTAGCATGTTTCCCTGAAAGAAAACTGTTACCTGAAAAAGACTGTTAAATCCTATCATATGCAGCCACTGGTGTGTTAGGCTGGAAAGCCTATGCAAATCCTATGACAGGTGCTGCTTCTGCAGTGATGAGGAACCAGCATGAGACTCCAAGGAAGTGAGAGTCAAAAACAGGTGGACTCAATGGAGCCTGAGACCAGGAGACAGCTGTAGCACTCTTTACCCATTATTTCTCCTAACGATTTTAGCTCTCATTGCTGAGCTTATTGCCTATTAAAATGGTAAAAAAATTATTGTTTAAAGTCTGAATAAATCATGGATAAGGCATGGAGGTACACACCTTTATTCATAGAACTGGGAAGGTGAAGTAGAAAGATTGGGAGTTCAAGGCCATTATATAGTGAGTTCAAGGTCAGTCTATGCAGCTACAAGAGACCTTATCCTCCTATCTATCTATCTATCTATCTATCCATCCATCTATGTTTGTCTGAGCTACAAGAGACCCTACTCTCCCTCTCTCTGTCTCTATGTCTCTCTCACTCTCTCTTGCTCATACACTCATGCACTCTTGCTCTTGCTCTGTCTTCCTCTTCAAAATAAAAAACAATGATAATGACAAAACAGTACGAAAGCACTGGTAATGTGCTGACTTTTCTGAACTTATGATAGGCTTCCACAGTGGATATGCAGAAAACCCATTTCATCACACAGAAATTACTCTTACCAGTGGTTGCTTTGAAGCAGAGATGAGACTGTATATGTAAGTCATTGAGCTACGTTCAGAGACTGAATACTTATAAATCATTCAGCTACATTCTGGGCAGTGTAGCAGTGATATGGTTGTGAAATCATGAAACAACCACTGCACAAATGATACTTGGTAATAACCCCTTTGTGGGGTGAAATTTTCCTGCCTGTGTGACTGTTCTCAGCTTTAGGCTTGTAGCTGCAGTGTACAGGTTGTGACTTAGGGCTCAGGCTCTTAGCTATTTTACTGAAGACCATGAGCCAAAGCACTATGTCTGACTTGCTGCACTGAATGATTATGAGATGACAGAGCCACAAACTCCATGTTATTTGTTGCTGTAGATCATTGAATGGTTTAATTTTTACTTCAACAACTTAATATTTTCTCTTTGCATTTAATGTTCAGATAATATGCTATGTTCTAGCAGATGAAATAAAAATGTTACCAATATTTATAGTTTCATTTCTTCAACATTATTATATATTGTAATGGATTTCCAAATGTATCTGTTGGAACCAGTGCTGATTTTTTTTTCTGTGAATGAGAAACACTAGGATAAAAGTAAGGTCCTAGGGCATAGGGATAAATATCCTCTTACTTTAGGTCACTAGGTACCAATTGTGAGGGAGATTGCACGGTCATAGATAGGAAAATGAGTTCAATATCAGTCTCAACTCAATAAAGTGAAACCAAAAGCCAAATATAGCATATAGAATCTAAATAAGAATACAGAAACTGCAGAAGATTGGACAGGACACAAGAGAACGTTGGAATAGTCCTGGGTTCTAAGATTCAGAATGTGGCAGAATTGTTGGAGAAATGTCTGGGTAGATTATAGTGCAGCTGAGAAGTTACTGATACTTTGTTCAGCATTAAAATGATTGCTGATCTAAATAAATCAAAGAGATGGGTAATAGTGCTTGGGTTACTTTTCTGGAATTTTCTGGGAGATATTATGGGGTGAACTGAGTTTTGTTAAAAGGTTGGGAGCAGAATAGATGCACATAACATTTTAACATTTTTATCTTGAATTTTTTAGAGTCAAGTACATAGTTCAGATTTTGATACTATAAATGTGATCTTCCTTCTGGATTAAAATATAAACTAAGACTCTATACTCCTTCCATCTAAGCACACAAAGACTTTCTGATGAATTTCATTTGTTTTTGATTTAACAGCTCACACTTTGCTCTAGTTAAGTCTGCTTTGAAAAGTACTTCCAGAGTCAGGTTTTGCTTCTGAGAGGCTTTGTACCTTGAGCTATAGATTTCCTTAACTCCCAGATCTTCCTTTGTAGTGTTGACATTACTAATTGCACAAGATTATCATGGGGAATTACATGCAGTAGGCAAGGGAAAGCCACTTATCAGAATGCCTGGTACATAATAATTGCCCCATAAATGTTAGCTATTATTGGACCACCAAAGTAAATTATTTGGTCCAGGGATAAGTCTATGTGTATTGAGTTTAGTTATCTTACGTTTAACCAGATAGATAGTTTTCAATACCTATAATTCATTGTTACTCTTCTGATTAGAGTAACCTTGAGTCCTTGAGTTGGCATGAGCTTATAATAAATAATATGTAAACAATATGATTCAGAAGTTAAGGTACATTATCAATAGTCAAGGATCAGAACTGACTCCAGCAAATTTCACATGAAAAGGAAGAACACTTTCTCCTATTTATTGCAATTTATTTACTTGTTTGTTTGTTTGGAAAGAGGATAGTTTCAGGATTATCTGTGTCAAGATTCACACGTTGAAGTCAGAGGAAAAATTCTGATATCCTTTCTCATGTGACAGTCTCTTGTTCATTGCTTCATATGCCAAAATAGCTGACTAGTGAACCTCCAGGAGTTCTCCTGTCTCCAGCTCCCATCTGGGACTGGAGTACTGGAATTGTAGAGGCATATCAATGCTTCCAGTTTTACATTAGTGTTAGGAAACTCAGTCATCATCTTTATGCAGCAAGTAACTTCCCTAGCCATCTCTCAAGTCTCACCACATCCAATATATACAAAGAACTCAAGAAGTTAGACTCCAGAGAACCAAATAAACCTATTAAAAATGGGGTACAGAGCTAAACCAGGAATTCTCAACTGAGGAATTCTGAATGGCTGAGAAGTACCTAAAGAAATGTTCAACATCCTTTGTCATCAGGGAAATGCAAATCAAAACAACGCTGAGATTCTACCTTACACAGATCAAAAACTCAGATGACAGCAGATGCTGGCAAGGATGAGGAGAAAGAGGAATTGCTGGTGGGATTGCAAGCTGGTACAAACACTCTGAAAATCAATCTGGCCGTTACTCAGAAAAGTGAACGTAGTACTACCTAGGGACCACCCAGCTATATCACTCCTGGGCATGTACTTGGAAGATGATCCAACATGTAATAAGGACGCATGCTCCACTAAGTTCATAGCAGACTTATTTATAATTACCAGAAGCTGGAAACAACCCAGATGTCACGCAAAACAGGAATTGATTCAGAAAATGTGGTACATTTATACAATGGAATACTACTCAGCTATTTAAAACAATGAATTCATGAAATTCTTAGGCAAATGATGGATCTAGAAAATATCATCCTGAGTGAGGTAACTGTCACAAATGTTATATACTCACTAATAAGTGGATTTTAGGCAAATAGTGTGGAATACAACTCACAGACCACATGAAGTTCAAGAAGGAAGACCAAAGTGTGGATAGTTTGGTCCAGTGAGGAGACACAAAGAGTGGAACAGAGACTGAAGGAAAGACCATCCAGAGACTGTTCCACCTGGGGATCCATCCCATATACAGTCACCAAACCCAGACACTATTGTGGAAGCCAACAAGTGCTTGCTGACAGGAGCCTGATATAACTGTCTTCTGACAGGCTTTGCCAGTGCCTGACAAATACAGACATGGATGCTCTAAGCCAACCATTGGACTGAGCCCAGAGTCTCCAATGGAGGAGCTACAGAAAGGGCCCAAGTTGCTGAAGGGGTTTGCAGCTCCATAGGAGCAACAACAGTATGAACCAACCAGTACCCCCAGAGCTCCCAGTGACTAAACCACCAACCATAGAGTACACATGTAGGGACCCATTGCTCCAGCCGCATATGTAGCAGAGGATGACCTTGTTGGTCATCAATGGGAGGAGAGGCCCTTGCCCCTAAATTCTTTAGTACATAAATGAGGACTCTGAAATCCTAAGATAGGTATTTAAGAATTTAGTAGCTATATATTAAGATAGATAGTTCTTTCTATTCATGATACATTATATCTAAGGGTTTTTGGCATTATTGATACAAATTTGTATTTCAGAATAACATTATTGTTTATTAAACATAAGTATCACTTAAATCAAGCCATCAACAATACACAGTCTAAGAAAATAACACAGCAGTTGTGAACAAGTAATAGGAGGACTGAAGATGCTGTGATTATGTTATAGTTTGTCTGTATTGGTTGAATAATTGTGACTGGTTGAAAGTACATATCAGTGTGGGAAGCAGTGTTTGCCTGGGTTCCCTATGACGTCTTCATAACAAGATTAGAGAGCCAGTGATTTTCAACATCATGTCAGCGGTGAAGAGAGGTCAACTGGTGGATGTTCTAGCTGTCTGAGGCAATGTCTCCCACCTCTTTGAGGCTGTCTGTTATAGAGCCAGTGCAGTCATCCAAATCCAGGGAGGGAACCTCAGCATAGCACACTGGTTTCTTTGTCAGTCTGCCTAAGCAAGCTGCAGTATATTAAGTTTCCATTTGCATCTGCATAGATGAGTGCCTACTGATTATCCTCCCTATTAGAGGTTTCAACAGCCTGCTTGAGCACCCCCACCTTTGAGGCCTTCAACCAGCAACTTTAACCTCTTTGACCAGGCTCTGAATTACAGGCTTCAAAGCCATCTTTGTGGGAGGACACAAATAATCTGTGGTTGGAGGTCTGCTAAATATGGAGTTCAAAATCCCTAAAAAATGCAAAGAACTACAAATACTGAAACAGAAAATAATGCCCACCATGCAGCAAGGCAATTGTGATTTGAATTCTCCTAGTATTCCACAGATTTAATGTACAGGCCCCACAAGCCTGTTCTCAATTCAGACACTTGCTCCAAGCCTCAGGATACCTGCACTACTGGCCAACTGGCTACTGATACAAGTGTCCCTGTACACAACCCGTCAGGCACTCAAGGATACACTGTATAAGAAGTTTGATACTGAAACATTAAAATTAAGAATGGCAAAATATTAAGACTCAGGGGGTATGTCCTGAAAGGTTTCACATGTTCCTTGGTTACATTCTCTCCTGGGGAAGCATGTGTGTTCAGAGATTTTACTCTGGTCTCATTATGCAGGCTTGATTACCTAAACCTGTAGCAACCGGGAGTGACTATCCAGCCAACTTCTCTCAGTCTTAGACTTTGGCACCTCTAGTCTGACTTTCCATGGCAAAACACCTCTTTAACCACATTATCTTTCTGAAGTGTCTTATACACATGAAGAAACTGTCTAAGGACTCCACAATAAATTTTGCCATGAGCATAGATGTAAATATAGTCCCAGGAATCTCATCATGAAAACAAAGAACTTCTTAACCACTTGAGAATGGCTAGAGTCTGGAGTCTATTTGCAAGAACCCAATACAAAGACCAAATATATTCCCTGTTATAACACATTAAGAAAATACAACACAGATTAGATATGTTAAAGTCAGACAAAGCCAGAAAGAGAAAGTTCTTAGGTTTATGATAGAAAAAAATCACTTTAAACTTTTTATTTATCAAATTGTAAGGGGCCCTTGAACACTATTAGAATCTCTTCATTTGTCTCTTTCATTCTTTTTTTCAACAATATTTACTGAACCCTTAGTCAATACTGTTAAACTTAATAATTTGTATAACATAGTAAAGCGAAAACATGAACTGTCTGAAGTTATTCTCAGGTTTGATTCTAGTCAAGTCTGAGATCATTGGTTATGTTTGCCTCTCAAGAGTATTGGAGGAAATCCCCAAGGTTACAAAGTACTGGACACTGGGAGCTGCAAAGAGTTCAGGAAAGCAGGCAAAATACAAATAAGACTTGGATTTTTTGTTGACCTGAGTTTACCATTTGGTCTTATGTTTGTAAACTAAATCAAGAAGTACTTTGAAATGTCATGTTGTAAATTATTCAGTTTTGTGTTTTCTTGTAATTGGAACAACATACTAATTTTTACAAGTTGTGACTACTAACAGAGAGCAATCACCTCACAGACTTGTACCAGAGAGAGGAGAACATTCAGGTGACAAGCAATGGCCATGTACAGAGTCCTCGTTTCCCAAACAGCTACCCAAGGAACCTGCTTCTGACATGGTGGCTCCATTCCCAGGAGAAAACACGGATACAACTGTCCTTTGACCATCAATTCGGACTAGAGGAAGCAGAAAATGGCATTTGTAGGTAAGAGAACATTATTCTTTTTAGTGTTCTAATTAAAGTGGGAGAATGTGAATTAAAAACATGGATTCAAATATTCTTAAGCTCTTTGGAATTACCCAAGACGTTTCTATATTAATCACTTTCCACACTTCAGGTAATTTAAGGGAGAAGTGTTCATTTTGGCTCATGATTTGGGGATATCATTTCAGTTGGAGTGTCTGGTCATATTTTATCTCCTGTCAGGAAGAAAAGAGGGATAGATGTTGGTACCCTTACTCTTCTCTCCTTTTCATGCAGGATAGGGACCTAGCTTAGAGAACAATATCATCATCTTTTAGGGTAGGTCTTCCCATTCAAACTAACCTAATAGAGATTATCGTCCACAAGAGTGGCCAAAAAAAAAAAAAGTCTCCTGGATGGTTCTAGATTTTTTTTCAGGTTTTTAATCAGTATTAACAGGTATAAACAAATTTAAAAGGTGTTATGCTGGCACTGCAGAAGACCCACAAAAATGTACACTTCCCTCAGTCACAATTGGGTGTTTCTCTGAATAACAAAACAAAAAACAAAAATCAAACAAACAAACAAACAAAAAACCCACAATGGATTCTGGGACTCTGAGCATTTCCAAGGCCCAGAAAAGCCTTTGTGAGCATGTATATGCATCTACTTCAGGTCCCCCAGAGCTACATACTGTAACTCTGGTGAATGTCTGCCATCAGCACAGAGAACAAAGCCCCTGCTTGCTTCAGCACTTGAGGAAACTGTAAACCATGACGAGAGATGGTGACAGAGAACCAGGTCAGGGACTTCCTGACACTTCCTAAATAGGCAGGAGGAAACAGAGACAACCTCAGGATATATGTGCTCATCAGATGTTTTTCCTGATGGGGCAGAAGATGAAAGCAGGCTAATCACCCTTCCTCATTAGCATGCTTATCAGAGAAAGTCCAGGTCTTTGTTCTTTGACTTGTTGGCTCTCTGCATCTTACTCCCTAAATTACCCTGCAGGAGACTTGGAGGGCGGGGGACTTTTTTGTTTCTCTTTGTGCTTTCCTGGCTGTACTCTTTCTGCAGTGCCAGTTAACTTCTGAACAGTTTATTTTCCTTTGAATAATAAAAGGGGGTGCATCCGATTTGGTTGTCCTTTGTTGCATATTTATTATACTGACAGTTTTTATTATGCTGCTGGGTTTTTTCCCCAGAAAATAACAGCATTGACTATTATTTTCTAGGACCATATATGCCAGAAAGCAGAGATGAATATGCACGTGGAAAGCTAGTTAATATTTACAATGAGAATAAACTAAAGCTGATCTTGTGTCTTTTTAACCTTGAAAGAGAGAACTAATTTGTTGTTTTGCTGACAAAAGAGGGAGGAAAAAGACAAAAACAAAGAAAATAAAGTGCTATTTAAAAATGTTAAAGGTAATAGCAAAAGTGGTAATGTAATCTGTTTCCATGTAGGATATGTCTGACATTGTCTTAGCTTCCTTTAGAGCTGCTGTGGTAAAATACGCTGACAATAGCAACTCATGAGAAAAAGGGTTCATTTTGGCTTACAGTTCAAAGGTGCAGTCTGTCCTATCAAGGGAGTTAAAACAGCTGATGACATTGTGTACTGACTAGTTTTGTGTCAACTTGACACAGCTGGTGTTAAGGAGCTTCAGTTGAGGAAATGCTACCATGAGATCCAACTGTAAGGCATTTTCTCAATTAGTGATCAAGGGGGAAAGGCCCCTTGTGGGTAGGACCATCTCTGGGCTGGTAGTCTTGGTTCTATAAGAGAGCAAGCTGAGCAAGCCAGGGGAATCAAGCCAATAAATAACACCCCTCTATGGCCTCTGCATCAGCTCCTGCTTCATGACCTACTTGAGTTCCAGTCCTTACTTTCTTGGTGATGAACAGCAGTATGGAAGTGTAAGCTGAATAAACCCTTTCCTCCCCAACTGCTTCTTGGTCATGATGTTTGTGCTGATAGAACCTAGTGGGGAAACCCCCACCCAATTCCTGATTCGGCGTGCACCCAAAAAATCACGAAGGACCATCTTGATGTAATTACATGAGAACGTTTAATTACGGAGCTCCAGACCGACATGCATCCCACACAGGAGATAACCAATGTCGGCCACAAGGCTCGAAAGCTAGGGGTTTTTATGAGGTAAGGGGCTTAGGGGTGTGGAATTCAGCACAGCGACATACTATTTATTGGCTTATTCAAACATCAGCAGAAAAATTACATGTACGTGCAGGGTGCCAGAGTTCTGTGAGTTGCTGACTCAGTTTAGGTAGCCCTGTTATGTTTTCACATTCCCCTTTATCTTATGATCAAGATGTTCCCAGGAATGTTTTAACTACGGGGCATACCCAGGTTTGTTTTCTTTTTTCTCAGCCCCAGGCAGCCTCTAGGCTCACAAACAACCAGCAATTTCTGAGTACTTTATATGACTTACAGGTCTTGAAATTTCATCTTTCTTTCAGTGCAGGAATAGAAACCCTGACTAAGACACATTGCAAGGCCAGTCAAGAAGTGGGGACTAATGTATGCTGGTACTCAGCTAACTTTCTTGTTATTATTCAATCAACGACCTAGGACAAGGGTGTGACCTCTGCAATGAAGGTGTTTCTCACCTTAACTAACCTGATAGAGATACTTTCCCACATGCTTGCCTAGAGACCTCTAACCCTAATGATTCTAAACCTCATCAAATTAACAATTGTGTATTGTTATAAACAACAAATATGTGAGATTGGGAATTTTGTTTTTTCCACTCCTAAATATTCTTTAACACCTGCTGAGTGTCCTACATTTTAATTTAATTCTACATAATCACTTGGGCTTTGCATCCAACTCCACAGGACAGCCCCACGAGTTTCCCCTTTGTTGAATGCCAGGTAAATGTCTCAGCCCTCCCATCTTCTGCTCTACCAGCAGTAATCAGGCCCACAATACCTCCTAAGCTTTGAAGAATTGATATCACAACTTACAAAAATCACAGAAGGCCTTGACTTAATTCTTTAGCGGTTTAGTATAAAGGACATAGCTCAAGAAATTGACTACTGAAGAGAGAAACAAAGTAAAGTACATGGAAAGAGCACTGTCTCCAAATGTGTTCACCAACCCAGAAGTTAAGGAGATTGTGAAGAGTTGCATATGTGACTGATCAGCATGGATGGTGAGGAAATGCAGTCTCCAGACCCTCTAGTCTTTAGTACACCTGGAACTGAAATTCTAAACTTAGAATCATTCTTTGATCTTTCTGGAGGTGCTGCCTCCATCTTGAATTGCTCTGGGGTATCATTGAAAGTTCATCATTGTCATAAACTGTGCTGAATAACAAATGAATTTCTTCTTCTATCACTTGAAAACTCCAGAGATGTTAGCATAGAGCTAAAGAGCAGGACCAGATACATGTTTTCTTATTACAGAAAGAAAACCACTGATGAGCTGGGGTTTTGGTCCTAGGCAATATTCAAACATATATTAGGCTGGGTCATTTCTGGACCTTTCATCAATTCAAGTTGTTTCTTGAGTTTTCCAGAATGAAGTGGAATGATAAGAAGATGAAGGATATAAATCAGAGCCAAGTCCAATGGTTCTCCCCAGCCTGGGATGCATACTCCATAGGGACTCAATGAAAAATTACACTGAATTTTTTTTTAAAAGTGACCTAGTATTATTAAAAATCAATTAGATTCATTTTTGTCAACTATATATGATTTACACATATTATATAAAAAATAAAATGCAATTGATTTCTTACCATCTGCCCCTAACCTCACTGCTGTGTATATTGCAATACCTTATTAATGAATATTTCTCAGTGTTTCTTACCTTCCAGCCATATAAGCATCAAATAATTAATTTACACAGCACTCGGGAGATATCTAGCTGGTAAAATTATATAAACTTCTTATTTTGTCCATAGAGAAACTGAGGCAAAGGATATAAGGGCCTCATAAATCACTGCCAGGGATATTTAGTCAGTATATTATTATTCCTAGCTGTCCTTTATATATTGTCCTTCCCAATTTAGTGAAAACCTTGCAGTAAGCAAAGGCAACTAATTCAAGTGGGCTTTTCTGAACATTCAGACCTTATGTTCCTTATACTTCTTCCTTCTAGCAATCCTAATTGGAAAAAATAAACATGTGAGACTTATGAGCCTCTTTTCACTGGAGTGATGATACTTGCTGTGACTTTTAACACCTGAAGTCACTTGGGGAAAGGTGGAGATAGGGAGTAAGAATCTTGATCAACTGAAGGACAGATTGTTTAATGGATCTTTTAGAAAAGCCCAAGACCTGAGGAGTTCTAGGATAGAATAAATGTTCTATAAAGAACGTAAGTATGTCTCTGAAGGTATATTAAGTTAGAATGGGTGAAGGAACCACAATGATCAACTGGGTACACAGAATAATAAGTGGCTATGTGCTGTTGCTTAGGGTCCTGGGGTTCTGTGTTTCTGTGACCATTGATAAGAATGGTCCTGTGTTAATGTAGAACTCATTCACTAACCGTTGTAACCAACTAGCAGTTACTGATTAACACACATAGTTCTTTATATTATTTGTCTTTCTTTCTGAAAGAAAAAAGTCATGTGTAATCATGTGGTCATTCTAACAGACAATTTTTTAAAGAAAAGAGACTCCTTGGTCTATGAAGATGTCAATCATGTAATTCTTAAAGAAGCCTTGGTGTGCAAATTGATTCAAAGTGAAAAGTGTTTTGCAAGCTCCTACGGTGACTACTGGGACATGTATCTCAACCTATCTTTAAAATATGTTAGTAGACAACAGCTATTTGTTTTTCCCAGAAAATATTCTAAGGGTCATGTTCTGAAAGTTCTTTTTAATTATATAGGGCACTGTAATTGTCATAATGGAGGAAGTCAATATTCTCTCAAGATAAAGTGTTGAATTTCAAATTTGACAAACATTGCCTAAACTAGTTTTTGGGTTTCACACATTTCTATAGGTTCTTGTCTTCAGTTAGTTGGAAAGTCAAAAGATATCATGTGTAAGTCTCAATTTCTCAGCAGCTAAAGTCAACTTTACTAAAACCATTAATAAAGTCTCACACTTTAGGTATGACTTTGTGGAAGTTGAAGAAGTCTCAGAAAGCAGCACTGTTGTCAGAGGAAGATGGTGTGGCCATAAGGAGATCCCTCCAAGGATAACTTCAAGAACAAACCAGATTAAAATCACATTTAAGTCTGATGACTACTTTGTGGCAAAACCTGGATTCAAGATTTATTATTCATTTGTGGTGAGTAGCTAACCTGCCCTGGCTTCATAGAGCATAAGGATCATTTTCTGTGATTAAATACAGTACTGTAAGGATAATGTAGTTCCTTACTACATGAGTATTTCTTCCCTCTGGACAGAATCTTAAAGAATGCCTGTGTTTGTAAGGAAAACCAGTGGATCTATTATGTCAAACTTAAGGGCATGACATTTGAAGGAAAATTAGAAGATAGAACTAGGAGTCTATAGTGTAGTAATTCCAACCAAAGCAAGATAAGTATATAAAGCCAAATGTGTGGTGGTGGTGGTGGTGGTGGTGGTGGTGGTGGTGGGGTGGTGGTAGTGGTGGTTGTGGTGGTGGTAGTGTGTGTGTGTGTGTGTGTGTGTGTGTATTAAACATGTTCTAAGAGTTAAAACAGAGAACAAAACATCTCCCTTTGGTTTGAAAGTTGTTCACAAATTGTATCATAGAATGAAAATCCTGCTGATTTTAGCTTAAATAATGCCCAAGAGTTGAGAAGGGCCCATGTTGCTGACCAAGAGACTGAGGACTAGTAAGCATCTTAAAGACCATAAAGTCCTACTTTGGCCTCAATAATCTGAATTCTGTTTGTTATACTCATGCTTACTTATAACTGGTGTTCTAGTTTCTATCTAAACTTCTTAACAGCCATTTTCAACATCAAATGTTTCTGAGTGTTTGGAAATATTCAGCCTCATAGTGGGCTAGAATCTAAGTTAACCCTAGCTGTTGGGCCACATATGGTCATGAATCTTCAATTCTTTTCCATTCATCTAGCATAAAGGATGAGTGTCAAGAACATAGTCTCTAAATGGCATCCATTTGTTGAGTCTTTTTGTTTTTACTATTTGAATTGAATTTAGAAAAGAAAAATGTTTTGCTGTTTTTATCATATAATATTTTCTTGTATTGTTCTGCAATGAAAAACTAGCATATACTGACACTGGTTCAAGATTTAATTTGGAAACAATCCATCCACCATGCTTAACGTTATTGGAGACTTGGTGGTGCTGTGAAGCATTGAAATTAAGAGTGAGTGCTTAGTTTCTCTGTTTCTTTCCTTTTAATGTATATACTCAGTGATACATCTTCTAGCAATTGTTTGCAGGCAAAGTAAACTTTGTAAATTCAACTGGTGATGGGCAGACTGGCTAAGCAAAAGATCTTTTTTCTCTTAAAATATCAAGGACTGCTACTCTAGGGTATGTACCTTCTGTGATGCCATGTCCATGATTAAGAATTGTCCATAAGTCAGAGACAACTTATTTCTATTTATTTATTTTCTTACTTACTTACTTACTTATTGTGTGCATGTATATGCACACTTGTGGAGGTGTACTCGCCCATCTGGGTACTTAAGGAGATATATGTTAATTTCTCAACCATACGTTTTAGATTTTTATTTATTCTTTGATAATTTCATACATGAATATGGGGTGACTAAGTCATATACATCCCTAGTTTACTCTTCAACTTCTCCTGGATAGCCCCCAAGATGCTCTCTCTTGCTCTTGCTCTCTCTCTCTCTCTCTCTCTCTCTCTCTCTCTCTCTCTCTCTCTCTTCCTTCTTCTACACTCTCCCTTCCCTCCTACATCTTACTGAGCTGCATTACTACTGCACGTATTCATTACTGATGCACATATGGTCATGGATGTGGGGCATTATCCACTGCACAACCTCCTCTGAGCTACACCACTGAAAAGAACTGTCTCTCCCATCAACTGTTAGCAGTACCTCAGCTAGAGTTGCACCTTATGATCTCCTTCATTTGCCAAGCTTTCCACACATGGTCATATATCTTCATTTCTCATCAATTCATTTAGATAAAAGATGAGTGTCAGCCGGGCGTGGTGGCGCACGCCTTTAATCCCAGCACTCGGGAGGCAGAGGCAGGCGATTTCTGAGTTCGAGGCTAGCCTGGTCTACAAAGTGAGTTCCAGGACAGCCAGGGCTATACAGAGAAACCCTGTCTCGAAAAACCAAAAAAAAAAAAAAAAAAAAAAAGATGAGTGTCAAGTAGAACATAGTCTCAGAACGGCATCCATGGGGGAGATGGCTTTTCTCCCTCAGCATCCTGCAAAACACCTTTTGCACCATGAAAGCTGGAAAACAGTGGGGGAAGCTTCTAGGTCAGTGTCAGTTTGATGTCTTCATGTTTATAAGCAATGTATGTGATGTCTTCAGCAACAATGCCTTACTACCTAGTTCTAGTGAGAAACCAAGAATATAGTCTGTATTATTTGGGTGGACCTCAAATGGGGGAATAGAGATGCCCTCCCCTGTCCCCAAACCCAAAAACTTGATACATACATCTCATACCTGGAAGTGGGCTTTTTGTTTCTTTGATTAAAATCTGTGTCCTGTTTGGGATATACTGACTGGTCAGTAGGTCTCCGAGATTCTACTGTCTCTAACTCTCCCCAGAACTGTGCATACCAGCATAATTGGCTTGTATATGAATGCAAGGGATCTGAACTTAGGTCCTTATATTTACACAGCAAGCAGTTTATCCACAGAGTCATCTCCCCAGACCATGAGATATCTCATTTCTCATACCACTGTTGCTAAGGTAAAACAACTATGTAATACAAATATGATCTTTCCAAATAATGAATGCAACAATGTGAGATATTAGGGTTTATAATACAGACTCTGTTCTTTCTCTAGCCAATGTTAATTGGGTATTAGCTGTGTGGGTTCCCAAAAGCATCACAGGAATTGAACCATGAAAGAAAAGAAGGAAACTCACTTTAACCCAACTTAGTAAATGCTGGTTAAATCTTCTAGAGAGTCTAACACCAGGAGATTTTTTTTTAGCATATTTATATACAATTCAATTAAAAAAAAAGTTTCCTGGTGTAATAAAATCCCAGTGCACATGAAGACATAATTACATCAAAACTCAATTCAAAGTATATGTGACCACAAAGATGGATTCTATAGCATAATCACCTATGTCCTGATGTGGTCGCTCTGATGTGGTCACTGACTGAGGTAATGTAGGTATTAGCAGGCTATAAATTACACATGACAGCTCACCCAAGGATAGGTTCTATTGACTAAGAAACAAAGCCGAGTATAAAGGTCTAGGAAGAGAGATCATAGGCATTTGCCTGAGGTCTGGCTCTAGGAATAGTAAAGGTCACCAGGTCATTACCAACATTTACTCCCAGCCTTCATTTCCTTCTCTGAAGAGTCAACCGTGTGTGATTAATGCGTGATCAATGGACACCAAGACTTTTGTGCTTCCAACAGACAGCCTTCATAGTCTGATGTCAATTGTGGCACATTGACCCCTTCATTTATCTCAATTTCTACAGAAAACTACATAAGAAATGGAAATATGCATAGGGCTGTTGTATTTTTCCTATTGATCTCTCAGTCAGATTCACTGAGGTGCCTTTTGGATCAAGTTTCTGCCACTAAATATGGACAACAAGGACTAAAGAGTTTGGAGACTGCCAAATGCAAAATAAGTTCAATGTCTAGGAATCTAGAAACTTTAGACAGGTGGCTTTTTAACAGAATTCTTCTGTCTGATTTTTTTTTCACTAAGTTTAGAATGTCTCATGTGTCTTGAACATGGTGTGTAGAAAAAAGCATTTTATTTCTATGTGTACTTTACTTGGAGAGACTTTGTAAAGCATAATTTGAAGCAGTAAGTGAGCTTAGATGTAAATTAAATGTAAATTAATAGGAAGATGGTGGGTTTAATGTATTCAGCTGCTAGCAAGCATAGTAATTGTCAGGATGCAAGCATTTCTGAGGCTAAATGAAGCTGTTTTGTATCCTCGTATTTAAATAATAGTAGGCATCCTAGAAACTTGAGCCTTAGAAATTGCTTTCAAGGAGGCAGCACACCCCTGTGAAGTGGCAAAAAGCTGTGATGAAAAGCAGTGGTGTCCTTCAGAGCTCCAGCTTTCTGATTTGTGCCTCCTATCTGGTGTCTTTGTCTTTCTACCTCAGTGACTGTCCACCAGGGCATACCTTCACACACAATTCTTCAGGCAGCCTCTGAAGCCTACTACTGCACACTGTAGGTTCTTGGGGATCTAAAGACTCAATGAACTGGAATTTAATCTACACGTCCCATTTTCATATATTTTTAAATGTCCAAGTTATACTTAATCAAATTTTATTATATCGGGTTATAGAGGACAACAAATGGGTGACATTGAAGTAATGTAGTTTGTGTTGGGAATGAATCTTCCACATAAGCTTTACTTAATGTGCTTAGGATTCAGTCTTCTGCCTTTCTCCCCAGCACCTGTCATAGTTCCCTTTCAGAGCAGATAGGCGAACAGTTATTCAATGAGTCCTGCTTTGTATTGGAGGCAACTTTCACTGATGCTGATTGTGTGAGACTGAATGAGGTTTTTGCTTTATGCATATAACAGTGGTGTTATAAGATTTTTGGAAGGATGCTATTGCTTCTCTCATTACCTTCATAGTCAGTGCTCAATATACTTTAGAAAATCTTTCTTTTCTTCTTTCTTTCTTTTTCTTTTGATCTTTCTTTCTTTCTTTTTTTCTTTCTTTCTTTCTTTCTTTTATCCTTAGTGGTTTTTTGTTTGTTTTCTGTTTTTTTTTTTATCACATATAGTCTAAAAGGAGTCAAACTGAAAAAGGAAACTTCAGTTGAGAAAATGTCTCTATCAGATTGTCTAGTAGGCAAAAGATTATTGAGTATTTTCTTAACTAATGATTTACTATTCCAAGTGTCATTCCTGAACAGCTGGAATAAGAAATCAGTTGGCACAAGATAGTAATTCTATTCCTTCATGACCTCTTCTTCAATGCCTGCCTCCAAGTTCATGTTTGATTTCCTTTCCTATCGTTCATAATGTACTGTAAGATATAAGATGAAATAAACTCTTTCCTCTCAAAAAAAAAAAAAAGAGTAGTACAAACATTTACTCCCACATGTACTCTACACAATGCCATGTACCAGAGGGCTTGTAGAAATGACTCTTCTCTGAGAAACTGTGACTCCTTAAAGAACTGCATTGTTCGACTTCCTTGTACTGTCTTTCTCCTCATTCCCCTGCACTGAGGAGAATAAATGGCTTCAGGGGGCATAATTAAGCAGAATGTATGATGCTATCAAGCATGCACAAGATGCAACTCTCTAAATAAATGAGGCCTGCCCGCCTCCAATCTAAATTGTGGTGGAGTGAACAAAATGGGGTGCATGGTGCATGTACATGGTGTTGTTTGTGGACAGAGACAGAGAGGATGATGTATGCCTATGAATTTCAGCTCTGCTATTTCTGGCTTCAGTTTCCTCAACTCCACAATGAAAATGATGTTTATGAGATAAGTTTTGATGATTGAATTAAGTAGTTTTCATAAGACATTTTGCATTGGATGTCTTATGAAAACTAATCACTTATGAATATACTAATCACTCAAATGCTTGTTATTATAGTTATCATCAATGGTATTACTACCATATCAGGTAGTATGGGAACCTGTTCTTGACAGTGTATATATTTATGAATGTGTATTGCATTCTGTAGTGTGTATATGTGCATGAAGATGTGGAGTGTGTGCACACATCTAAGTGTACATGTTCATACTTGTGTACTCTGAACATATTTAACTTTCTTTATCCAAGGAAGAAATATTTTATTGAATGTTATAATAAATACAAGAACTTTAAATCTTATGGTGTAGTATTTACACATGTGTGTTTAATACTAAGAAATTATTTTAATTAAAAATAAACGGTCTTTGGAAAGTGACTCAAACCTTTTTGTCCTGTTAATAAGGTTTGTTGTATTTCATATATTGAAATGTGTTAAAGCCCACTATTAACACTTTTGAAAACTCTTTTCAAAAGCAATTTTATTAGAGCAGTCCCTTAAATCTTACTCCTATAGTGAATTAACCTCAAGTGAATCCATTAAGAATCTCAAAAGATTAAAGCTCAAATAAATCAAAGATTTGCTTACAAGTAACTGCTAACTATCTATAGAGAGGAAAAGAATGAGTTAGAAGAACATGAAAACATGGAGAAGGAAGAGTGATGTCCTAGGTTAAATAAGATTAAACACTTTATTATAATTCCATATAGTTCATTGATAACCTCAAAAGTAAAATTATCAACAGTAAAAAGATAGACACCTAATTCTAATTGTAAGATGAATTATTTTAATGTAATATTTTATTAATTCTTTGAAAATTTCATACAATGTATTTTAATCATGTCTGATCACTCCACTGAGCTATTTTAAAAAATAGTAAAGGAACATTGTTCTCTTTTCTTTAGAATTTGTGGCAATTGCATCATTTGCAATTGCAATTTGCAGAACTATATACAACTTTTACAATACTCTGAATATCTTCTTGTGTTTGGCCATTTACACAGATTTGTCAAGCATGAGTAGTGACATCCACAGCAAAGACTCTTCATTCCCGTCTTTCTCCCCGAACACATTTTCCTAGAAGTTTGGAGCTTTAGAAACTGTAGTATTGCTTCTTTTTATTGGGAGGGAAGAGCTAAGTACAGCTTATTTGAAGAACCAATACAAACAGATAAAAGAAAGCAATGTGCTGCGGATTAAGGAAGGTCTCAGACAAGCCAGGGAGTAAAAAAAATGATTTGAAGCAAAATGTCAACTGAAATCTGAAGCATTAGAAGGCAGTGATTCAAGACTGTAGGAGCAGAATAGACACAGCAACAATGTCTAGAACAGAGGGAAGCAGTGTTATCCCTGAGGTTGTGGCAATGTTTTTAGTTCCTTGGCTTCCCAGATGCTGAAAGAAGAGAGGTGGCAGGACCACAGTTAACATCTTTCCGTTAGGTAAAAGGGAGGTAGAGTGAGCTTATGTGACCTATAACACAGTTTACTCAGGAGGGTCCCAATGCCTGCTTGGGCTACAGAGTGAGCTCAAAACCAGCTTGGGGAACTTAGCAAGACCCAGCCTCAACAAAAGCAAGAAAGCAATAAGAGAAAGAGAGAGAGAAAGAGGAAGAGAGAGACAGACAGACAGAGACACAGAGAAACAGAGAGAGATAGACAAAGAGACAGAAACAGAGAGAAAGAGATGAAGAACAGGCTGAACTGTAAGTCAATAATAGAGCATTTGGGGCTGGTGAGATGGCTCAGTGGGTAAGAGCACCCAACTGCTCTTCTGAAGGTCCAGAGTTCTAATCCCAGCAACCACATGGTGGCTCACAACCATCCGTAACGAGATCTGGCGCCCTCTTCTGGAGTGTCTGAAGACAGCTACAGTGTACTTACATATAATAAATAAATAAATCTTTAAAAAAAAAATAATAGAGCATTTGCCGACCATGTTCAAGACCCTGGGTTCAATCCCTAATACTAAAAAAAGTGAGAGAACAATGAAGAAACTTTCTTATCCTTACCCATGGCCCATCCTATTTTAGATACATCTTAAGGTAGTTTGTTTGTTTGTTTGTTTATATGGAATAAAATAGCTAAACCAGAAGATCAGGTAAGACCAGACACCAAAAACAAACAAACAAACAAACAAACAAACAAAAAAACTAAAGAAAAAAATGATTGTGATATTGAATAACATTGACAGAAAGAAAGCCAGGGATGTGGCCATGGACAGACACAGTAGGAACAGATGCTATCCCCAAAGTCCCCAAGCCAACTGTGCTGAACCATTAAGTTAGATCCTTCTATAAGCTGGTGACACAAGCCTTTCTATAAGCAGGCTTATTGCCCAAGCATTGACTAAACATGGAAGGAAATTGTCTTCTTTAGTGTTTCTCAAGTGTCCTAAACTCTCACTAACTTTAGAGGGTCCTCTGAAGGAGGAGCTTTCTCTTCGGGAGCACGGAGAGAATCAATTATTGTTTTTCTAATATGCAAATATTAAACAGAACTATAATTGAGTTCATGACCAAGAAGGAGACAAAATTTACTGTAATTCTGGAGTGAAAGATAATTTAGCAAAGACAAGGTGTCTTAGTCAGGGTTTCTATTCCTGCACAAACATCATGACCAAGAAGCAAGTTGGGGAGGAAAGGGTTTATACGGCTTACATGTCCATACTGCTGTTATTCACCAAGGGAAGTCAGGACTGGAACTCAAGCAGGTCAGAAAGCAGGAGCTGATGCAGAGGCCATGGAGGGATTTTCTTTACTGGCTTCCTTCTCCTGGCTTGCTCAGCCTGCTCTCTTATAGAAACCAAGACTACCAGCCCAGAGATGGTCCCACCCACAAGGGGCCTTTCCCCCTTGATCACTAATTGAGAAAATGTTCCACAGCTGGATCTCATGGAGGCATTTCCTCAACTGAAGCTGCTTTCTCTGTGATAACTCCAGCTGTGTCAAGTTGACACAAAACTAGCCAGTACACATGGATAGGTAAATAAAGGGAAGGGGTGATGGGGCAAAGTTGGGCTCCTCTGGTGAGAGTAGCAAAGGGTGAGGAAGGGAAGAAATGTTGAGTGTCTGTGAGGAGCCAAGTCAGTAAGAGAAAATAATCTGTTAGCCTTGCTTGGTTTTCTTAGTCATGCATTGGTTTCAGTGTGCTACAAAGATTAAGTCTATTGTGATCCTATTATGTACAATATACTAAGGTTAATACTATATATAAAGTACTCAAGTTAGCAAACCTGCTTTTACAGAAAACAACCATTTTGAAGATACAATTCTGGCAACAAGGATAACAACAACAGCACTAATAATAATTAGTATAATAATAATAATGCTATTGCTACATAAGAATAATAATAGAAATAATAGTTGATGAAGCTGTGGATCCTTTAAGGAACTGATATAGGAGATTCTCTCTGTAAGGTGTCTAATGTATAACTAATGCCTACATATCATAAAGCATACGCTGCTTGACCAAGAATTATTCATCACCATTGAAACGGATTTAAAGAAATCTAGAATGGAGAGCTCTGGCAGCTTGGAGAACTGGTATTATGTGAACCCTCTTATTTTCACAGAGAAACAGTAAACACAGCAAATGACAAATGGGACAGTGCACACAAGGCATTGAGGAGGTTAGCTGTGTAGTCATAGATCCAGAGCTAGAGAGCAGCATTCCTAACATACTAAAACCTGTGGATTTACTTTATACAAGGATAAATATACTCAGAACTGTGCATCACATTTCAGAAGGCCTTGCAAACCTGACATAAAAGGTCTTAAGGAACCCCAAGGACAGTGCCACGAAGTTCTGCTCATTTTACCTTTGTATGTCAGGCAGCTTCTAGGAGTGCTTTCTTGCACATTGACTAGGCTTTTCTAACACAATATTGTTTGAAATCTTATTTACTACCATAAGTAATTTTCCTTACAAACCCTATTCGCTGATCACATGAGCAGATGGCTCTCCCGTGTGTTAAGTAAACATATTTACAGCTTTAAGGGAGATGCTGTTTAATGACTCTTGGAAAGCCCAGTATCTTGTTTATCTCATATTTAATTATACTGACATGCAATCAATAAACTTGTATGCTGAAAAGCCTAAAAGTTCTCATGTGTTTATAGATGACTGCCTTTTTATTTTACATATTACCTTCTCTCTGTAAGTATGATTTTTTTTGTGTGTGTATATTCATATTTTGGTACATAAAGACAGGGAGGAAAACAAAGATGATTAGAGCTACTCACCTATGCTAGCAAACGGCTTGTGTTTTTATGATATGCTTAAGATAGATATGCCATTTCAGTTTTTAAAAGTGAAATGGCCAGAGAGTTAGTTCAAGGGGAAAAGGCACTTGCTGTCAAGTTTGAGGGCCTGACTTCAATTTCTTCTGAACACATAGCTAAAGGCACAAAATTCCCCTCAGACCTCCACAGATATACTGTGGCATGTATGTGAAAACACACACACACACACACTCAATAAATGTAATAAAAGAAAAATTGAAGATGATGAAGCCAGGTATGATGAAGTTTGATGGCTGTAATCTCAGCACTAGAGAGGAAAAGGCAGAAATTGTATGAATTTAAACCCAGATCAAACTATATAGAGATTTCCAGTCCAGCTAAGGCTACATGGTCAGACCCAATCTTAAACAAGGGTAATGAAGCAAACTTTCTCCTAATGTTGAATGATTCACAAATGTCTCTCTAGACTTAATTTGAATAAGAAGAAATTCAAAGTCCTGTGGGAGGGAACTGCACATTTTTGTCAGTGGGAAGGTTATAATATAATGTTTCCAGAGTCTTTGTAGTTCAAGAGGATGGGGACTCTTAACCTTAAAGAGGGGATGGCTTGGTCCACTACAGTAAAGGACATCCCTTAAAGACTGTGTTGACTAAGGGAAGGAAAAAGTGCAAGAAACTGCAAGGTATTTGAGAGTAATGTGGACTCCCAGCCTTGCAAATTGAGAATCTATTGCACTTACCATTTCTTCATGGAACTGAGAAGTGATACAAGAAGCCAAAAGCATAAAAAGACAATCTCATCATAAGCTACTGTGGCTCAGAACTTGCTAGTAAAAATAGAACTGAGGACTTCTTTGGTACAAAATTCCAAAAGGGATGGTTTTAACTGATTCACTGTCAGACACAAAGATTCTTAGGAAAACTCTGAGGTCAGTAATACACATGGGTCCATTCATTCCACCATTTACATGAAGAGAAGGAGCTTGGTTATAGTTGGTCCCAGACAGGCAGGAAAGCAGGCAGAGAAGGAAGACATGGAGCTCTGTGGTGCTGAGTTGATGAACGCTGGAAGTAAAGAGAGCCAAGGGACAGTCAGTGCTGCAATCAGACCTACCCAAGAAAAGATAATGGAGCAAAAGTTGTGTATAGGAAAAGAGGGAAACTGTGGTGAAGAAATTAAATATTTAAATAAAGAAATTGAAATATTTGTTGCTATCTCTGTGTCTATGGGCTGAGGTGGTCCTGTGGAAGAAATGGTCCCCCATGGCTAGAACAATGGACGGTATACCCGTACAGTGATTTGTGTGTAGTTTTTAAACACTCATCTTTTGGAACTGAATTCTGCACACTCTGGTTCTAAGGTACCTGATCCTCTGGGGGCATTTTTCTTTCGAACCACAACCCCTCTCCTTCTTGAGTGTAAACAAAGGGTGGATGAGGAATTCAGACATTAAAAACAATCATGACCAGGCTGGAGACATGGCTCATCAGTTAAGCACACTGACTGTTCTTCCAGAGGTCCTGAGTTCAATTCCCAGCAACCACATGGTGGCTCACAACCATCTGTAATGGCGTCCAATGCTCTCTTCTGGTGTGTCTGAAGAGAGCAACTGTGTACTTACATACATAAAATAAATATTTTTTTTTAAAGAATCATGATCATTAATGTTGACCACTTAGGACAATTAAAACAAGATTTTATGCCATGTATTCCCATCTCAATATGAAGATTCTGTGAGCATCTTAATCTTCAGGTCCCCTTTTTCTTTCCAAGACACCCTCTTTTAATGCTGTTATGCTGTTTTAAACTTTCCTCTTAAATTGACAAAAAAAAAAAAAGACAACTTCCACTAAACAAGGGTACCTGATTGAACATTCTTTTTGTTTTTATTGGTGAAGACCACTGTTTGAATGAGACATTTTAAGTATTTTTCAAAACACTATTTTAATGCTCATTTAGTCAAATGTAACTATAAGTACACAATACACACACAGAGTTTGTGTTGACCTTAGTTTGAATCCCTAGAATGCACATAAAGCCAAATGCGGTGGGACAAATCCCAGTGAGATGGGAGCTCTCGAAGCTCAGAGGCCATCTAGCCTGACAGTGGCGGATAACAAAGACTATTCCTGAAACAAGATGGAGGGTGATGGCTGACAGCTGAGGTTACCACATGCATCGTGGCAGTTCACTCCTGTACTTCTACCACTCATATATGTGAATGTGACCACCCAAATATGATATATTACATATATATGTATGTACAAATGTTGGTACATTTATTTCTAGTTATTTTAATCCATAAAAATCCATGAGAATGTCTTACTATCTCTCCTTCCAAGGTGGGTTAGACAGGACATTGCTAGAAGAAGGCTCATGATGTTTAGTTAGCTAAACTAATCAACATCTAACAATTACCTAAGATGCATCAGGGAGTTTGGTGGGGCTAGTGATAAAAAGCAATTCTCAATAATATAGAAAAAAAAAACATGTTTGCAAAGCATAGCCTTCATTTACATGAACCTGAAAATCTCTAAATCTACAATCCTGAAGCTATGTCAAGGGCCTTAGGCTGCTTTGCTTTGGGCCTTGTAGGATACTAAAGAACCTGGAGGTGAGAGTTGACTTTGGGATCATGTTAGAGCCGGAGAGGGAGAGGTAGCCATCAAAAGGCCAGATGTTAGAGAAAGTATAGAATAATGATACCACACACAACCACATCTGAATTTTTCTCAGCAACTGTTCAACCTCAAGGAGCTTTCAGCAGCAGCCTGGTCTTCCATAAGTTTGTGCAATTAGTGTTCAAGCACACAGGACTCAGTGCTGTGTCCTGCCAGATTGGCCTTCTTCATGACCAGGACTGAGAGCCTTGAAACATTTAGAAGTCTTGAATAAATAAGTTTCTGACACCACAGAAATCTCTTTGCAGAGGGGTTTTTGTGAGATCTCAAGTAATTTTCAGAATTTTAGTAGACTCCATAAACACTTATTTAAGTGAATGTGAGGGGGGGTGTATAGAGGCGTGTGTTTATTGATTGATTTTTATAGAAAAATTATGCAATATGTTTTGATTGCATTCTTTCCCCTCTCTCAGGGTCAGAAGCTCTCAGAATTGAGTGTTATCCACGAGGCCAATGACTTGTCTTTTTCAATAACCCAAACCACTGTTTCTCCATCTGTAAGCCAGGATAGATCCACTTGAATCATAAGATGTACAGACTGTCTATAAATCATAAGTGTAGCCATAACCTTTTACTAACAATGTAGCTATTTTTATACCTAAGAAGGGTGAGACTCCTAACAAACTTCCATAAGAGAGAAGGTTATGAACAGAAGAAACATGCTCCTAACAGTTCTGGAAGCTAGAAGCTTGAAATCTGGGTATGAACATGGTTCTGATCTTGGTTCTGATAACTTCTGGGCTGAACCCTGTACATTTATTCTCACATGATGGGAGTATGAGGGGGCAAGGCAACCCTGTAGGATGATTTTCTGAAGGTTACAACCTCACTTGGCAAAAGCTACACCTTCATGACTTAATCATGTCATGTAATGATTTTACACATTTAATTTGAACACACCTTACTGAAGATTAGGATTCCATATATGAATTTTGAGAATGTACCAAGGTCCCTCAAGGAAGCTTAGAACCAAGTAAACACTAGTGACACTTTCAAGTAAGATTGTATTTAAAAAGTAGTTACATGGTATGACTCTGGTTCCCAATTAGAAACATGCATCTTGTAGATAGTGAAGGAAGAGCCCAAAGCTCTGATTCTTTTCAGCTCCATCATATCTATTCTTCCTCCTTGAGTCACCTTTGAACTGGTAATGATAACTGAAATATAGCTTCAATAAAAATCCTAATATTGGGGCTGGAGAGATGGCTCAACAGTTAAGAGCATTAACTGTTCTTCCAGAGGTCCTGAGTTCAATTCCCAGCAACCACATGGTGGCTCACAACCATCTGTAATGAAGTCTGATGCCCTTTTCTGGTGTGTCTGAAGACAGCTACAGTGTACTCATAAAATAAATCTTTTAAAAAAAATCCTAATGTTAATAATAAATTTAGATTTGAAAATGGCCCTAATATCATAGCTGTGGGAAAGTGTTCATTCCTTATATAAATCCACAAACTACTGAACAAACAGCTCTTAAGTATTCCTTTGGCTCAAAGTTAACCCAGGCCCCTGAAGGAAATAGATTCAAAGCCACGGTGCTTCTGTGAGCTGCTGGCACTTACTTTATTTCCTGAAAAGATAAAATCAGGTATTATTTTAAGTAAAAACTCTATGTCCTTAGTATTTTAGTCTCTTCAATAAATATCTCTATATCAAATAAAAATACAAATAATTAATACACAAGTATTTCAACCTAGTCAGAGAAGTACCTTTTTTCACTGTAGAAAATTTAAACCAAGAATGCAAAATTCCAATTAAGAAATTATTGCTGAAGGGAGCTCAAAATTAGAAAGATAGAGCTCTAATTTCAATTTTGAACCAAGTAACTAGTGTTGATACAATACTGCAATTAGCATAAACAACTGTTTTAATTCCGTTATCTTCAGAGACTTTTTATATAAGTGTCTGTCATAAGACAAATGTGGTAACATACACTGTGTAATCCCAGAACAGTATAGGAGAGGAGACAGTATAATTAAAAATTCACAACCATCCTTAGCTACTTTAGACCCTGTTTCAGGAAAAAAAGAAGGGACTTTGGAGATGGCTCTGTACTTAGGACCACTAGCTGTTCCTAAGGAGAGAGTAGCTCAGTGCCCAGTACCCATATTAGGCAGTTCAGAGTGGCTTGAGCTTCTAGCTTCAGAGGATGCAATGCCCTCTTCTAGCCACCACCAGCACCTGTACACATGTAGCATGTATGTGCATGTGTGCATACACACACACACACTCACATTTGCACACACTTGCATATATACTTACACACAAATACACAAAAGAAAAATAAATCTTAAGTAAAAACAGGAAAAAAAAGCATTTGTTGTATTATTATGAATGTACGTATGTATCGAGTAATACATCCCTATGGAAATAAACTGGCTATTTGGGGGTATTAATTTTCAGTTTCAGACAGAGTGACGGGGCAGATCTTACTGTTTTGGAATTCCCGCTTTGAATCACTACAGACCACCCTTGTATTTTCTCCTTAACAGAATACTCGATATTTCTCTCATCAGAAATCACAGTTACTAGCTGGTTTTGAACATGCAGTGAAATGTGAACTAATTCTTGAATACTTCATTAGCTTATTCTACAAACCTTGTTCTGGGGTCTCACTAGGCATTGGGAATTCAGAAAAGTCCTGGGACCCAGCTTACATTAGGTGAAATGGGAGATGTCAAGTAAACCTTTGCTTCCTGCAAACAGGGTTTGGGAGAAGGGAAGACAGAGAAAATTGTTTCTCAGGGACGATAAGCCTGCCAATAAGACAGAAAAGGAAAAGCTCAGATTCATTCCATTCCAGTAGAAATAAGAAAGTGTCTTGGCCTGCTCACAGGTAAATCCTTACCTGTCCTACCTGTCCTAATGATTTACATATAAAAGCATGAAGAGGCAGAGACAGGCGGATTTCTGAGTTCAAGGCCAGCCTGGTCTACAGAGTGAGTTCCAGGACAGCCAAGACTATACAGAGAAACCCTGTCTCGAAAAAAAAAAAAAAAAAAAAACCAAAACAACAACAACAACAAAAAAAACACAAAGCATGAAGGTCTAAGACTAAATAGGAGAAGGAGACACAGGGCAGCTCAGATTCTATCTACAGAGGACTAGTGAGAAACCATTAAAATTCCAGGAAAGTGATTCATAGACAAGTACTCATATTAAAACCATCTAAGAGTATTTTATAACATGGATACCCTGAACATGAATATTTGTCAGAATATCCTGGAAGTCAAAGCCTGAAAACTTTATTTTCAAAAGTCAGCTCTGAGAAAAGTCAGCCTTGAGAATGTTTTTCTTGATAAGAAGTCAAAATATCCCAATTTGCTGATTATATGATAGTGTACTTAAGTGACCACAAAAATCCCACCAGAAAACTCCTAAACCTGATAAACAGCTTCAGCAATGTGACTGGATATAAAATTAACTGAAACAAGTCAATAGCCTTGCTATACTCAACGGATATATGGACTGAAAAAGAAATTAAGAAAACAACTCCCTTCACAATACTCGCAAGCAATATAAAATCTTGGTGATTCTAGCCTAACAAGTGAAAGATCTGTATGACAAGAACTTCAAGTCTCTGAGGAAAGAAGATAGAAAGATCTCCCATCCTAATGAATTGGCAGGATTAATATAGTAAAAATCTTGTTGAAAACAATCTACAGATTCAATGCAATTCCCATCAAAATTCTAACTCAATTCTTCATAGAGTTAGAAAGAGCAATTCTCAAATTCATTTGGAATAACAAATAACCCACTATAGTGAAAACTACTCTCAACAATAAAAGAACTTCTGGGGGAATAACTATGCTTGACCTCAAGCTATTCTACAGAGCAATAGTAATAAAAATTGCATGGTATTGGTACAGGGATAGGCAAGTAGATCGATGGAATAGAATTGAAGACCCAGAAATGAAACCATACACCTATGGCCATTTGATCTTTAAAACAAAAGAAGCTAAAACCATCCAGTGGGAAACAGACAGCATTTTAAAAAAAAAAAAAAAAGTGCTGGTTCAACTGGAGGTCAGCATGTAAAAAATGCAAATTGACCCCTTCTTGTCTCCCAGTCCAAAGCTCAAGTCCAAGAAGATCAAGGGCCTCCACATAAAACCAGATACACTAAATCTAATAGAAGAGAAAGTGAGAAAGGCCTTAAGCACATGGGCACAGGAGAAAATTTCCTGAACAGAACACCAATGGCTTATTCACTAAGATCAAGAATAGAAAAATGTGACCTCATAAAATTGCAAAGCTTCTGTAAGGCAAAGGACACTGTCAATAGAATAAAACAGCAACCAACAGATTGGATAAAGATCTTTACCAATCCTACATCAGATACAGGGCTAATATATAATATAAAGAACTCAAGAAGTTAGACGCCAGAGAACCAAATAACCTTATTAAAAATGGGGAACAGAGCTAAACAGAGAATTCTCAACTGAGGAAACTCAAATGGGTAAGATACACCTGAAGAAATGTTTAACATCCTTAGTCATCAGGGAAATACAAATCAAAATAACCCTGAGATTCCACCTCACACCAGAGAGAATGGCTAAAATAAAAAACTCAGGTGACAGCAGATGCTGGTGAGGATGTGGAGAAAGAGGAACGCTCCTCAATTGCTGGTAGGATTGCAAGCTGGTAAAACCACTCTGGAAATCAGTCTGGTGGTTCCTCAGAAAACCGGACATAGTACTATCTGAGGACCTAGTTATTTCACTTCTGGGAATATACCCAGAAGATACTCCAAAATGTAATAAGGACACATGCTCTGCTATGTTCATAGCAACCTTATTTATAATAGCCAGAAGCTAAAAAAACAAACCTGATGTCCCTCAAAAAAGGAATAGATACAGAAAATGTGGGACATCTATACAATGGAGTACTATCCTACTATTGAAAACAATGATTTCATGAAATTCTTAGGCAAATGGATGGATCTATCCTGAGTGAGGTAACCCAGTCACAAAAGAACACACATCATATGCACTCACTGATAAGTGGATATCATCCCAAAAGTTCAGAATAACCAAGATACAATTCATAGACCATATGAAGCTCAAGAAGAATGAACACCAAAGTATGGATGCTTCAGTGCTTCTTAGAATGGTGAACAAAATATTCACAGGAGTAAATATGAAGACAAAGTGTGGAGCAGAGATTGAAGGAAAGACCATCCAGAGACTGCCCCACCTGGGGATCCATCCCATTTACAGTCACCAAACCTGAACACTATTACAGATGAGGATGCCAGGAAGTGCTTGTTGATGAGAGACTAATATGGCTGTCTCCTGAGAGGCTCTGCCAGAGTCTAACAAATACAGAGGTGGATGCAGGCAGCCAAACTTTGGACTGAGCATTGGTGCCTGATAGAGGAGTTGGAAAAGGAACTGAAGGAGCTGGGGGGCTTTGCAGCCACATGGGAGAACAACAGTGTCAACAGGCCAATCACTGCCCCACCTCCCAACCCCCGAGCTCCTGGGGACATGACCATCAACCAAAGCATACACATGGAGGGACCTGTGGCTCTGGTCCCGTATGTGGGAGAGAATGGCCTTGTTGGACATAAGTGGGAGGAGTGGCCCTTGGACCTGAGGGGATTCTGATGCCCCAGTGTAGGGGATGCCAGGGCAGAAAGGAATGAATGGGTGGGTGGGTGAGGTGCCCTCATAGAAACAGGGGGAGGAGGGATGGGATAGGAGCTTCTGGAGGGGAGACCTTTAAAGGGTATAAATGTGAAATGTAAATAAAGAAAATATTTAATAATAATAAAGAAGAATTCTTGCTACAGAAAGCAGAAAACTGGAATGAATCCATGGGTTCTCATAGTTCCATATCTAAGATGGAATATGATGATGTTCATAGCATACTACTGAGCTTACAGTTCCCATTTCATGAGAACCACAGTCTATAAGAAGACTAGAACCCTCAAAGACAATGACATCACTCTGCCTGTGATAGAGTACGTGGGATAGAAATTGCAGGTACTCAGTGTACATTGCTACTTGAATTCATATGTTGGCTCAGAAAACTGGTAAAAGTCACCAAACATTTCTCAAACTTCAATGTACCAAACACAGAATAGGATCACATGAGATGAGATATGGTGCATGCTCTATGACATTAACATGCCCCATATAGTTTTGAATGAATCCATAATACAAATTATCAGCCATGTTTAATGGTCAGGAGACTGGCACATTTCTCTCATGAGACTTTTCACATCTATATGAACCTATTTAAATCTAGTGAACAGAAAAATTTCATGTTCCCTTAATTTCAAAATATCTTCAAGTCGAATAATTTGCATGTTCCATTGTCTGTGTAGGGTCATAAGAGCAAGTTCCCAAGATATCTACTGCTAGAATATTCATGCTAAGTTCATGCAAAAGAAAAGAGGGGGAAGGAGGTAGATGGAGGAAGAAAAAGACAGAAAAAAGGAAAGAGAAAGAGAGGGAGAAGGAAAAGGACTAGAAAAGAGTAACAGATGGGGAGTAAAAGAAGGAATGCAAGGAGAGAGAAAAGGAGTATAACAGGGAAGAAAATGAAGGGAGGGAGGAAGAAAGAAGGGAGAGGGGGATGGAGGGAGTAAAAGGAAAGGGGAGTATGGATGGGATGAATGGATGGTTGGACAGAAGGAAGAATGCAGGAAGGGAGGAAGGGGAGGAAAAGACAATAAAAGAAAGTAAATAGAGTGACTCCTTTCCTTTATATATCCTCACAAGTGTCCCACTTCACCCACCCTTACTCCTGAGGCAACTGACTTCCATATTCATAACATCACTGTTTCTGCTGGTTATGTTTCACCAACTTGGCACAAGCTAGAGGCATCTGAGAATTATGGCCTCAATTGAGATTGCACCTCCACCAAACTAGCAGACCAGTCTATAAAACATTTTTAAACAATAATTGATGATGGAGGGTCTGACCCACTGTGGACAGTGTCACACTTGGGCAGGTGGTCCTGAGTTTCATAGAAAACCCATCTGAAAAACCCAACAAGCTGCATTCTTCCATAGCCTCTGCTTCAGGTCCTGCCTGCACACTCCTGCCGTGCTTAAGTTACTGCCTCAGAAACTCCTTGCTAGATCTATATCAGTCATGTCTGTCTGTTTCCTATGTTCACACACTTGCATGATAGAAATGTGGAGGTTAGAGGAAAAGCTTGGGTGTTGATTTTTATTCTCCACCTTGATCTCTTTTGTTGCTCACTGCTGCCTACACCAAGCTACCTAGCCTGAGTGCAGCAGTACTCAACCTGTGTGTCAAGAACCCCAAATCATTGGAAAACATAGATATTTATATTATGGTTCATTACAGTAACTAAAATACAATTATAAATTAGCATGAAAAATAATTTTATGGTTGGGGTCACCATAACATGAGGAGCAGTATTAAAGGTTCACAGCATCAGGAAAGTTGAGAACCACTGTTCTAGGGACTCTCCTGCTTTACCATCCACCTCACCATAGAAACACTGATGTTATACATTCATTCTCTGATACCTGGCTTTCATCTAGGGCTGGAGATTCAAACTTGGGTCTTTATCCTTGTGTAGCAAACACTTTACACACTGAGTCACCACCTCGGGCCTTAAATCAGTCTCCCAAATGAAATGAGATTTTTCCACTTATTCAAAGAACACACATGGTACCATGGCTTCATATGTCAGCAGCCTTTTTAAATTCAGGAGAAACTCTTTTCCTATAGGCATCTACTCTGACTCTTTTACTATTTTCATCATGTCTTTTGCAGTGATTCCTGAGTCTTTAGAGTAGTATATATGTTCCATTTAGAGGCGGATGATCTACAGTCTTTTATTCTCTGTATCTTGATAAGTAGTGCATCTCTATGTTGATCATTATCTACTTCAAATAGATGATTCTCTGATGAGAGATGACTAATGCATTCATGTGATGACCGTTTATTAAAAATTAAATTAATGCTATATCTACCTAGCAGAATATTAGTGCATATTTCTCATCTGGGTTCTCTGATCTGTCTGGCTATATGCTTAGCCTAGTAATGATGTCAAATAGTTTCATCTAATGCAGTAGGCCTTAAATCCAATCAGTAAGTGGCTGATGGTTCCTACAAAATTTATGGAACCACATCACCTTATTAATATTGTAGTTCACAACATTTATCCTAGGATAAGACTGATGATTAATTTTCTCCTTTGGTATCTGGCACCATTTTCACTACGAAAGCAAACCAGTAGGACTGAAGCTTCCAGATATAACTGTAGACCTTAACTATAGGTATTTGAGGGAGTATGAGCAGAGGTGGATACAATTACAGCAAATCTCCAGCCTTCAGCTTTGCTCATTCAACATCTGTAGACACTGTATTTAAATACAGTATTGTCTTTTTGGTTTGTTTGGTTTTTTGTTTTAGATATTTTCTTTATTTATATTTCAAATTTATACCCTTTAAAGGTCTCCCCTTTGGAAGCCTCCTATCCTATCCCTCCTCCCCCTGTCTCTATGAGGGCATCCCCCACACTCACCCACCCACTCCCTCTTTCCTGCCTTGGCATCTCCTACACTGGGGCATCAGAACCCTCTCAGGCCCAAGGGAAACTCCTCCCACTTATGTCCAACAAGGCCATTTTCTCCCACATATGCCACCAGAGCCATAGGTCCCTCCATGTGTACACTTTGGTTGGTGGTCAAGTCCCCAGGAGCTCGGGGGGGGGGGGCAGTGTCTGGCCTGTTGATACTGTTGCTCTCCCATGTGGCTGCAAAGCCCCTCCGCTCCTTCAGTCCTTTCTCCAACTCCTCTATCAGGCACCCGTGCTCAGTCCAAAGTTTGGCTGCCTGCATCCACCTCTGTATTTGTTAGGCTCTAGCAGAGCCTCTCAGGAGACAGCCATATCAGGCTCCCATCAGCAAATACTTCCTGGCATCCTCATCTGCAATAGTGTTCAGGTTTGGTGACTGTATATGGGATGGATCCCCAAGTGGGGCAGTCTCTGAATGATCTTTCCTTCAGTCTCTGCTCCACACTTTGTCTCCATATTTACTCCTGTGAGTATTTTGTTCCCCCTTCTAAGAAGCACTTTAATCTTCCTTCTTCTTAGGCTTCATATGGTCTGTGAATTGAATCTTGTGTATTGTTTTGCTATGAACTGTCTCTCTCCCTTCCTTTTCTGTCCATTATCCTGCCTCCCATTACTCAGTGAAGCATCTTAACAGACCTCAGGATAAAGTTATTCATATATATATGTGATATATGTTATATATATTATATTATATTTATAATAAATTTCTATATATATATATATACACAGAAATTATTATTTTTCTATCATTGTGCCTTGAATAGGATCTGATATGTAGCAGGTCATTCATAGAAAAATTTGCATAGTCCTAATATTCAACTTGTATACTTCTTAAAGGAGGCTAGAGGAAAACAAACAATTATAGATATGTCAACTGATAATTCTCAGTTACTACATTTCCTGGAGTAGGTTATGCACTGTTGTTTTAAATGTGAGAAATAAGCAAAGAGGTGGGATATACAACTTGAAAATGAACACTGATAATAAATACTAGGATAAAGTTATTCTAATTAGGTAGCTTTTACCTGAGCTAATGTTTCTGGCTTTTCTATTTTAAATATGGTTTTTACTGTTTTCTCCCAACTTTGTGGTGAAATATGAAAGAGAGCACCTGTTTTTTCTGATGGCTCCGGAAACAAGTGCTAATTGAGTATACTCTGTCCTGTCAACCTGTTAAGTCAAGGTCTAGGGGAGTGAAGCTGAGCCCAGCCACCTGTGAATCTAAGGGCTCCTCTCTGCAGCTGTTAAGCAGGGAGCTTTTGTTCCCTTAACCTGGCTGGTAAGAATTTGTTGAAGCTCAAGGCCTTTTCACTTTACACAGTGCACGTATTCCTACTACCAAGGAAACCTCTTCCATGCCTGCTGGTCACACTGTCAGGAGTTCACCAAAGACCTCTCAGGGGCATGGATTTCACATTAAGATTTGATACCATCCAATAGACTTGTGTGAGATGGACTATTACTGCTTATTATTTATTTTTTGTAGAAAAGGAAATATCAAATGGTGCTGCCATACATATTTATTATAGTTTGAAGACAGTTACTAGAATCTTTTGAATGGGTAGGTAAATTCCTGTGGCTTCTCTGATATCAGATATAGGGATATCCCTGCTGGTATATCAAGATGTCTTTATTTTTCTGTTCCTGAAACAAAAATACTCCGAGAAAACCAGCTAAAGGAAGGAAGGAAAACAGAGGGAAGAAGGGCAGAAGTGAGAATGGGAGAAAGAAAGGAGAAGGGAGGAAAGGAAGGGAGTGTGGGTGGCTAGATGAGATTATTTTGACTCATAATTCCAGCATGCACAGTCTGTCAGGGCAGGGAAATCCCAACAGCGCAAGCTTGAGGTAGCTGGGCACATTATCTCTACGGTCAGAAAACAGAGAAAGGTAAATGCTTGCAGTCAGCTCACTTGCTCCTTCTTAGACTATGTGGTATCATATTCCTGGAGCAGGGAATGGTGCCTCCCACTGTGGAATTTCTTCCAGTCTCAGTTAACCTAATTAGAATTATCCCTGAGAAGCACGTCCAGAAGCCTGTCATTCTGATTTCACCCTGTTGACAATTGACATTAGGCATCAAAGAAGGCCTATGGTATCACTCTATACTAAACACGAGTTTCAACATCCGGATCCCAAGTAAATCCTCAGTAGGTCTGGGGAGATGAAAAGAATGTGTGGCTAAATAAATGACATGGTTTTCTTAAAACATGTACTAGAGTAGAAACCATATGGACTAAGGCTGGAGAGAGTGATTAGATCCAGGCTCTCATGAATTAGCTATGTCCTTGTTGGAGAAATATGATTGAACATGTGTGTCTCACTTCTGCTATGGTCAGGCCTCAATTACCCACAGCTGTGCCCCATCTCTCTTCTTCATTTGGAGATACAACATGAAGGACCTCCCCATCTAGGAAAGGCTATTATTGCATCCGAGGAATGAACTGGAAACTTATGGTTTCTTTGAAAAGTCAGTTGTGTCCAATGGTGTTTTGCTAAGGCAGACACAGGTGAAAGTATGTTTTGCTAGAACAAGCACATGAAAAGACACGTGATGAAGGATTCTTCATTAATGACACTCATGTAATGGTTGCCCTTATATTGCATAGTTAAGCTCTATAGGAGAAAAAAAAAAAAACACCAAAAAACTTCTAGTGATATCCTGGTGTCTTCTTGCTACTTCCACGGACTTGGGTGGATTTGCAGAGTGATGTCAGCTGATACAAACTCACATGGAGTTTTGCTAAGACAGACTCACATGCAAGGCCCAAGGTAAAGCAAGACCAGTGGAGGACACATGATGTTTGGGGTGAATATAAATAGGACTCAATGGACAGTGACAAGTGCTTGATTGCATAGCTAGCTTTGCAACACTTCTTGGTCTGAGTCTTTGCAGATCTTCACTTTATTGAAAGAAGCATGGCAAAGAACTTCTCTTGACATAATCACTCTTGCTGATCAGTGCTTGATGGAGGCCTAGGTATTTCTGCTAGGTCATGCTACTGCTGCTGATTCATGCTTGCTATCCCAACACTACTGAACTGGACTGCTGGTATACTCATAAAGTGTTGTCAAGTGGATCAAACTGCTGCTGCTGCTGTGGAATGCTGTAAACTAAACCGCTGATCTCCTGTTCAAGGCAGATGGGATTTACTGCAATGAACAATTTCTACAAGTCCACTTCCCCTGTATCCTAATAACCTTTCTTTTCCACAACCTCTGGTGGGTAGTGAGCTCACGCACACCAGAATATCACTACAAGTTTTTTGGTGTTGTTTTTTTCTCTTATGGAACTTAACTATGCAATGTAAGGGCAACCAGTGCATGAGTGTCATTACTGAAGAATCCTTCATCACGTGTCTTTTCATGTGCTTGTTCTAGCAAAACATACTTTCACCTGTGTCTGCCTTAGCAAAACTCCATTGGACACAACTGACTTTTCAGAGAAACCATAAGTTTCCAGTTCATTCCACTGTGAGGTTGAAGCATGTATGAGCCCATATTAAAAGTAGATCTTTAAAGGATTTAAGACTACCAAGAAATGAGCAATGGTAAGACCATGCAATGATTTCAAAGCTGCAGTCAGCGATAACACTGATGAGTACTTGTATTGCAGGAGTCAAAGCAAGATGCAGGGAGAAGCCTGCAAATCTGGGACACTCCTCACAGGGAGGGCACAGATTGAAGTGTGGGAATCGTAGAATCAAGACAATGAGCAGCACAATATTTGTTCCTGGAAAATTCTCTAAATGATATAGTCTCCTTCAACAACAAAATTGCAATATTTAATCTCTGTGCTAGAAATAGACTCCACTGTAGAAATATTTCAGCCAGAACTACAGTTGAGATAAATGATGACTCAGTCCAAGAAGAAGCTGAACTCTTGCATAATCTAGAAGCTTGCACATTGATAGGGCCTTCCTAATTTTATATTCCATCAACAATTTATAAAGTGATCATTTCCTCTCATCTGAATAAACTCTTGTTTTAAAGGATGCATAAAAATAGTCTTTTTCATCCAGACAGACATTAGACCTAATAAACAATGTAATCACCCACCTCTTTCCGTTTAGTTTACCAGGCAAGCCCCTAACCTGGGGAAGTGCCTAGCAAGAAGTAGGGACTCCATTGACTTGCTGCAGGGAGGAGATGGGCTGCTGAAATGTGTAGAGGGTACTGAAGAAAATAGTTACTACTTTCTTTTCCCCTTTTCCCCTGTGAAACAGCATGTAAAGAGACTGCGGGAACCTGTCTAGTGCTGGCACATGAGTGTCCAGAGAATCTACACAGTGCTGAGCTATAGTTTCCAATGTATCTGTGACTATGCTGTATCCAGCTTGTATGAGAGGGAGACAAATGGGATGTGTGAGAGTTTTAGAAGCTTTTAGAAAGTCTTAATTCCTGTGTTATGTGATAATATATTGGGTCATTATAAAGCTAGATAAAATAGCCAAGAGACTTTTTTATTAAAGAAAAGAAATATAAAAATACCTCAAAGTTGACAACTTATGCCAAGAGCTCATCTACTCCTTTACATGTAAGGGCTTACTGAGCACCCTCCCCCTATTCTCTTAGAAGCAATCTTCATTTCAAAGTAAGAATATATAAGAACTGCGAAACTGAGTTATTGAAGTAGTCTAACACCTCAGGGGTCGGTTTGGAAATAGATAAAAGAGAGTTGCAGGTGATTCCTGCCTCTAGCAAGAATTAATAGAGTCACCTTCTGAGGGGACATAGAGACACAAGCATTACTCTTGTTTTGGGAAGAATACAATGACCTTAAACTTCATTAATTCTCATGTTAACTGTGTAGTGAGGGGAAGTGTCCTTTGCTTATTTGTCATTCAGAAATCATGAGTTTGGAGTAACCCTTCCCCAAAGCCCAGCAGTGCCTGTTCCAAGTGGAGTCTGATTTAGAAAGTTCTGTCCCCATTTGACACTTTACTCAGTTGATTTTTAAACCCCTTCCTCCTCCTGAGTCCTTATTCAGCAAGGTCTAGAACCTCTGGACTTGCCCAGTGTTTTGAAGGCAAGGGATTTGCTTTTATTGTGTGTATCCTAAGAGATCCTCTGGGGAAAAAAAATCTACCAATGGCCATTTGTATTCAAGCATCATCGTGATCCCCTTTGGCTGTGAGATAGCTTATAGTAATTCCACTAAATCGATTCCTGAAACCTGACCTGAGGAGTCCACATGAAAAACTTGAGGAATCCTCATCCCTGGCTTCCTCTGATCAGGCAAACTTTTCACTCCTCTTTGAGATGCGAAGGTAATTTTGTACCCTACTGAGAGACGAGGTAGGAATAAATTTTATTTTAGTGGCATCTGAAGAGCTTGATCAACAAAATAAAAATGACTTCTAATTCTGTGATTGCCCAAGAAGATTCTGGCCATGTCAGAAAGTTTCCCAAACTAGCAGCAGCATTAAATTTCTTCCCTTGACATTTTTTTTCTTCTACCACCATTTGAAATAGCTGAGGTTTACTATTAATTTTCTAGGAACTCCACTGTGTTGTTTAAGTTGACTAAATACAAGAAGGTTGACAAAATGCTCTCTCTCTCTCTCTCTCTCTCTCTCTCTCACACACACACACACACACACACACACACACACACACTGAAAGGGGCCACAGTAAAATTTGGCTATATTAAATTCCAGCTCCTTCCATAGTAGTACAATGCTGTATAGCATACCAAATAACCAAAGCCTAGGCACCATATCTATCAGCTTGATTTATCCCTTTAGAAGTTTCAGTCCATGTCTGCTGGCAAATGGTGGCCATGAAGAAAACTCCATGAAAGCCATGACCTAGTAGTTGCTGGTACTTTGACCAAGCTTCTGGGCATATCCATGGGGGGGTTTTCTAGATTTGGTTAATTGAAGTGGAAACACCCATCATAAATATGGCAAGTAGTTTTCCATCGGCTGATTACTAAACTGAATACTAAGGAAAAAGTGAGCCGAGAATGTTCGTTTCATTCCTCTCTGCTTCTTGAGTGTGGGCAGAACGTGCACAAGCATGTTCCTATTTCTGGACTGCCCTACCATGAAGGAGTGCACCTTTGAACTGTGAAACAAACCAACATTCTCTTGCGTCTCTTTTGTCAGATATTTTGTCCCAGCAATAAGATAAGTAACTGATACACTGTCATTTTCTCTTTCAAACTTTAAACATTATTTTCTCTCTAAAGTCAGATCCTGTATATTTTAATTGCCAATGAAATGATCTGAGTTTTCAAAGATAATTATTTTAGCTTGGGTATTTTGGTAACATAGCCTTAATTTTCATACTGATTATAATTCTCATCTTCTCTAATAATAGCTTTAACTATGTTGCTAGCTTTGGGCTAGGAAAAAGATAATCTGTTTATAGGATGACAGTCAAATACAAAGAAATTAAGTAATTCTTGCTAAATTTGACAAAGTCATTAAAAGCATTTTTTAAATTTTGATCATAAAATGAGACTTTCTGAGGTTGGGAACAGATCACAGCTATAGGGATCTTGCTTAGCAAGCAGAAGACCCAAGCTTCATCTCTAATGCTACCTTTCCTTACCAAAGAAACTATTTCCTTCCTCAAAAACAGTTACATAAATCAAAAAAGCAAATAAACAGAATAGGTTTTTGTTAGTTTTTCAGGCTTTGTACAAAATACAAGAAATGAAACTATGAATTGCCAAACCTGTGTTACTTCTCATGATTTTGAAATGAATTCTTTCCTTAAGGTCATAGAGTGATTCTTTCAGCCCTCCACTTTAGCTTGGCAGTATAAGCAGTATTTAAGATTAGCTACACAATATAAAGTATAATCTCTAGTCATTTTCACGTGCCTGTAATTGCACTGCACGTTCTCTTTGAAGTGCATTTAGGCATTTATGGAAGTCTGTACTTTGCACAAACCAAGTAGATTTGTTTGTCTTAAACAAAACGATTCCTTACAAAAGAAAGTTCAGCAGAGATCCAAGTCAGGTTCAGACATCTGAGAAGATGCTTCTCAGAAACCAGGCTGCTCCTCAAACCATAGCATCATCCTGTCTCTCTATTTCCTTGTCTCTTAAAGCTACTGGATACTGGAGGACTGAGACCCATGTTAGGAACAGATTTCACATAGGGCCTGATGTAAAGTGATAGACACCAAGGGCAGCCACTACTATAGAATGCTTACCCTCCGACTCGTCTACCCCTTTCCTTTAAGAAACATTGTTTCCTCATATGATGTTCTGATTACATATTCCACTCCTTTTACTCCTCCTAGCTCCACTTCATCTCCTTTCCCATCTAGAGCCACTGTGCTTCTCTCCCATTATAAAATGACAGGCTTCATAGCAATAGCAACAAAGCATAACAAAATATAATAAGATAAAACAAAAAATCTAAGTAGGACAAGTCAAGCCAACAGAAAAGTTTTTTTGATTTTTAAGCTCCAAGAGAAGGTACAAGAATCAGAGACCTACTCATTTGCACACCCAGTAGTCCCATAAAAATGAGCTGAAAACTATAATATATAAACAGAGGACCTGGTGCAGACCTTTGCAGGTCCTTGCTTGCTGCTTCAGTCTCTGTGAGTTCATATGAGCTTTGCTCAATTGATGTAGAGGGAATCTACTGGTTTTAGAGGAAATTCTCCTGGTGTTCCCCATCCCTCTTGGGCTTTTACACTCTTTCTGCCTCCTTTTCCTTGACCTTCCCTGAGCCCTTAAGGGGTGTGGGGCTTTTGATGGAGACATCGCATTTAGACCTGTGCAGCCCAAGGATGGTCTCTCTGTGTACCTAAGTCTGGCTGTGAATTTTTTCTTTCCCATCTGCTGGAGAAAAAAGCTTCTGTGACGATTGCTAAGTGAAACCCTGGTGTAGGGGGAGAACAGAATATCATTAGGAGTGACTAGGAGTCATTAGCACAAGTGTTTTTTCAAAGGCCAGTAGCATTTAGTTTTTCCTTGGGTCTATGTGCTTTCTGTTCTCTGGTATCCACTTATTTGAGTGGGCATTAAGTCAAATCAGATTTTGTTTGGTTACTCCCACAAGCTTTGTGTAGCCATTGTTCTGGCATCCCTTGCAGGTAGGACACCATTGTAGATCAAAGTTCTTGTGGCTGTATTGGACTTTTATGTTTTATTTTTGATAGTCCAGAGAGCAACAGGGACACTAGAACATGGGATAAAGTTTCTATGTAGGCACCAGCATGACCCCTCCACATCCAATGAGTTAGGTGGGTGTTGTCTTCACCAATTGGACCTTGCTGTCAGTTTGTGGAGAGCAACCTATTGTCTTGGCAACAGCCTGGGTTGTTTGGGGAATTCAATGTGACCATTTTGGCCAACAACTTAATAGGATGTGATCAAATCCTTGTACTGGAAGCTTCATTTGGTGACAAGAGATGGCCTGATGGGACTCCATCTCCCCCATTATTTCAAAAGTTCATTAAGATCCCCTTCACATATTTTAGTTTTCCACTGCACTAGGTTTTCATAACATCCCCCAAATACCCCTCAATTTTAGAAGTTTCTCTGTGTATTACCTTCCTCAACCCAGTCTCTCTGCCCCTTCTGATCTTCCCACTCCCATCCACACAACACCCTGTGCTCACCCATAAGATCTATTCTATTTCCTTTGCCCAGGGATATCCATATGTCCTACATACCCAGCCTCTCTGGGTATACAGAATATAGTCTAGTTATCATTTATCTAACAGTCAATATCCACATATAAGCAAACACATACTATATTTATCTTCTTGGGACTGGGTTACTTCATGATTTTTGTATAGTTCCATCCATTGGCTTGCACATTTCATGGTGCCAATTCTTTAACAGTTGACTAATATTCAATTTATTATGTAAATGTGCCACATTTTATTTATAAATTCTTCTATTGAGACATTGAGGTTTATTCCAATTTCTGAGTATTGTGAATAGAGCAGCAATAAACATGTTTGAGCAAGTAACCCTGTAGTAGGGTGATGGGTAATTTGGTTATATGCTCAAAGGTGATATACATGGACCTGGAGGTAGATCAAGACTCACTTTTCTGAGAAACTGTCACATTGACTTCTATAGTGGCTGTACAAGTTTGTACTCCAACCAGCAATAGAGGAGTATTCCCTTTATCCCATATCTTCACCAGGATGAACTGTCACATTGATCTTAGGCATTCTGATTGATGTAAGATGGAATTTCAATGTAGCTTTGATTTACATTTCCCTGATGGGTAAGGATGCTGAAAATTTAAGTATTTTTCAACCATATGAGATTCCTCTATTGAGAATTCTCTATTTAGATTTGTACTACTTTTAAAATGTGGATTATTTGTTTGTTTGTTTCTTTCTTTTTGAGGATTTTTTCTTGATAACTGCTTTCTTGAGGTCTTTATAGATTTTTGATATTTTGGATATTAGGGTTGGTAAAAATCTTTTCCCATTCTGAAGTCAGTTTTGACCAGTTGATAGTGTGCTTTGCTTTTCAGTTTCAAGAGGTCCCATTTATTAATTGTTGGTCTTAGTGCCTGTGCTATCAGTGTTCTGTTCAGAAAGTTACTCTCATGCCAATGAATTCAAGACCATTCTCCCTTTTTCTTCTATCAGATTCATTGTATCCAGTTTTTATATTGAGGTTATAGGTACACTTACAATATCTGTGATGAGATTTGCTGGAATTATGATGGGAAATGTATTGAATCCATACATTACTTTTGGTAGAATGGCTATTTTTATTATATTAATCTTACTGATCCATGTTCTTGGGAAATCTTTTTATCTTCTGATATCTTTTTCAATTTCTTTCTACAAAGACTTGAAGTTCAAAGGCATACCAGTCTTTCACTTGCTTGGTTAAAGTTATCTCATGTCTTCCATTAATTTTTATTCTATATGTATAAGTATTTTCCTTTCATGTATATCTGTACACCATTAGTGTACCTGGTGCCCACAGAAGGCAGTAACGAGTGTCAGATCCTTGTAACATGAGTTACAGACAGAAATGAACAAGAATGGTGGTGCTAGGAACCCCACCTAGGTCCTCTAGTGAAGAGCAGCTAGTTCTCTTAACATCCATGCCATCTCTGTAGCCTTCCAATAGTTTGTCCAGAAAAGAATTTTTGCACATTTTCTTCTTCACCTAGCTTCTCAGCAACATGTCATAGGGAGATCTCTGATAACATCTCCTTGGTGCGATGTAAGTTTTCTCTAACATTTCTTTTGCAAGAAGGAAAAAAAAATGAAACAATTGCAAAAGTTGTATTATTTTATTTATTTATTTATTTATTTATTTATTTTGGTTTGCAGTTTTCTGCGTAGTACCTTCAAAGGTTCTATCATATGGTAAGTGTATGCATTAATGAGCTTTCTTGAAAAAATTCTATCTATTCTCTCCAGTATCATTATGCTTTCAGGTCATGGTACAAAACCAGTACTTATAGGTTGTCAATTTTTACTTTATTAGTTTACCTAGTATACTGGCTAGTTTTGTGTCAACTTGACACAGCTGGAGTTATCACAGAGAAAGGAGCTTCAGTTGAGGAAATGCCTCCATGAGATCCAACTGTAAGGTATTTTCTCAATTAGTGATCAAAGGGGAAAGGACCCTTGTGGGTGGTGCCATCTCTGGGCTGGTAGTCTTGGGTTCTCTAAGAGAGCAGGCTGAGCAAGCCAGAGGAAGCAAGCCAGCAAAGAACATCCCTCCATGGCCTCTGCATCAGCTCCTGTTTCCTGACCTGTTTGAGTTCCAGTCCTGACTTCCTTGGTGATAAACAGCAGTATGGAAGTGTAAGCTGAATAAACCCTTTCCTCCCCAACTTGCTTCTTGGTCATGATGCTTGTGCAGGTATAGAAACCCTGACTAAGACAGCTAGCTATTTGTGTGTGTAAACGCATCATGATCTTATCTGGATTTCACATATTATCCCTATTTTTTCCTCTAAATTAGTAACTTCAGATTTCTTATAACTCTAAGAATCATCTTTTGTTAAATTCCAGAAACAAACTGATGTTTACAGTCTTTTAAAGGCACTACTTGGTGCTGACTTAGTATTCACTCTGTGCTTTTACTATACTTTTATTAAATGTTCTTGGCTCCAGGATAGAAAGATTGATCAGCAGGTAAGAGTACTCGGTGCTCCTGCAGAGATCCTTAGTGTGGTTCCCCAAAGCCATGTCGGGCAGTATGCAACCACCTGTAATTTCAGCTCCAGCAGGATCAAGCAGCTGTACAAATGGCCATATACACACACAGACACAGAGACAGAAGTAAAAATAAATCTTAAAAGAATACTTCTTGCCAGTCACAGCTGACCTTCCTTCCTATATTATTTTTAGAAGTGATTCACGGACTAGGAATAGACATACTATCCAACAAAGTTTGCCTGTTGGATCAGAGTTTGATTGTTTCTGTGTGTTTAGCATTTGCTTTATCCCACCCCTGCACACATCCCTGCATTACCATCTCTGCATGTAGAGTTTGGCTTCATGACAGAAAATCAAGTACTGCAGGAACAAAAGACTTTGTTCTAAAGATCTTCCCCATGGAAGTGATCTTATTTCACTGTTCCAGGTTTAACAAGTTTGACTTTACCTCATTGGGTCATGAGTGGTCAGAGAATTCATCATACCAATAATGTTATTAATGTGTTTCTTAGCTGCTGTCTAATGGATTCCAATAATCCTTTAGTATGTTTCTAATCAAAAAAGAAATACTTCAAAGCATTAGTTCAACCAAGAAGAAGAAAAAACAAACAAACAAACAAACCAGGATTAGCAAAAACATTTATTGAATGCAAAAGAGCAAATAGAAGAAAAGTATTTCACATGGTGACAAGTCCTCCAAGAAATGTCATCTGAAACTGTCCTGGAGTCCATGTTCCTTGTTAAGTTAAAGCTTGTTCGGCTGAAAGCTTTGAGACACTGTAAGCAACAGCATATGTTTTGTGGTGACAGTGAATGCATTCCTCTAGCAATGAGTGGTCCATGGTCCATGTGCTCATGCACAGCTTAGAATGAAAATGAACCACTGTCCTAAATGGGGTGGGTTGCGTTGCCCACCTGATCACAGCACATCTGGAATATAAGCATTCCATAGCTGTCTTCAAACCAGGAGTTCCCAGCTCTACTCTCAAGGCATAGGAGAGAAATTTGTTTTGAACATTCACTGAAGGGGTTCTGTAATTAGCTATGTGGCAAGATCAGTCTGCTGGAGGAGTGAATGGAGTATTTGTTGAATTATAATCTTCTACATTCTGTCTCAGATGATCCCAAATAAACCATGTGGAAGGGCAAGTTATCTGAAGGAATTCCTCCCAACAATGGAAGCTCCCACTTGTGTCTTTGTCTTTAGTAGCAAAGATAGCTATTAAAAACATTTACTCCTACAGTAGTGTTTTATCCCCAGCTAGATTTGCTTTAAGTCTGTAAGTAAATTGTCTTCAGCTATCTAGTAAATAGCTGTCTAGCCCTAATTTAATGGCTAATTGAGTGTTTCATGGCTGTTCTTTACTTTTTCCTATCTCTCTTTGTCTCTGTCTCTCTGTCTTTGTCTCTCTCTGTCTCTCTGTCTCTGTCTGTCTCTCTCTCTCTCTCTCTGTGTGAGTGTGTTTGTGTGTGTGTGTGATGTGCATGTATTTTTGGAGATGTAAGGACAAGGGTGTGTGTAGGGGACATGGGTGTGCTCATGAGCAGAGACCTCAGGTAGAGACCCCAGGTATAGCTGATTTTTTAAGACATTATCTTGCATTATATATAGATGATATAGATATAGATATAGATATAGATACAGATACAGATACAGATACAGATACAGATACAGATACAGATACAGATACAGATACAGATATAGATATAGATATAGATATGTCTAGATCTAGTCTAGAACCCTTTAGTTCTCTTCTTTACATAATACCTTATTTAATAATTAGTGAGTGCTGTTTTTCATTAAAAGGACATTATCTTATAAGAGGGAATCTATGAATGGCACCTTTCAGAACATAAATTTAACAGCAGATAAGACCAAAAGGATAAATGATCAAGCATATTCCAAACAATATTTTTTCTTTTTCATTGCTGTATTAAAAGTTTATCATTTTGACAAGGCCAGGCTGGTCTACAGAGCTAGTTCTGGGCATTCAGGACAACAAAAAGAAAGACTGTCTCAAAAAACAAAACAAAACAAAAATTTTCTTAGTAAAGCTAGATGTTTGCTATGAATGTTATCTCTTCCCTAGGATGGGACATGGATGTTAAAGTGTTTGCTTGAGTGTGTTTTAACAAAGAGCAGAAAAGCGTTCTTTAGACACTGGGATGTTGTGACACATTTCAACTGATTACTCATTGTTTGTCCTATTTTAGCATCATTCATGTGATGGTAAGGGTACCACTCTGCCAAGAGAACTCATAAAAAGGAGTGTTTCTCTTGAGCCTAGGGCTTAGAAACAAGCCACCTAAACTAATCATGCTGAGATTAAGTCATAGAATAGAGGTACCTACCACTCAGAGTGTGTCCTGAAGACTCAGCTAAGTACTAGAGGCCAAGTAGAATTTATAAGACCATAGTCTCTGTCTCTGTAGTTAATTAGATCATCGGCAAAGAAATAGGACATCAATCATTTCAGACATTCATAACAACTTAGATAAAATTAAATAGGCTCAAAGGCAAAAAGAGAGTGACTGAGAGTGAGGATATCTTTAACAAGATGCTCAATGCTATTCTCTAAAATCTGATGTTTTAGCTGACAGATAACTGTTGAGGAGTCAGCTCCAGGAATATTTGATGGAAATACTTCCAGGCAAAGTCAACACCATCCGATTAAAGAGCAAAGAAGCTTGAAGCTATCTGAAGGATCCTAAGGAGGCCATTGTGGAAATAATGGAGTCAGTGGGAAATGTAGAACACCAAATCAGATAGAGGGGCACAAGAAATGAGCTCTCACAGGCTCTGGACATAGGCACCACCTATAATAGAAAGCAGTCATTGAGTAGCTATAGCAGAGGACTGGATGGATTTGATGCAATTATAGCACCCTGCTAGTTGCCACTGGAACATGCCTGCTAAAGGCAGGTTTGTCCTAGAGATGAACTATTATCACATAGGATGTGTATCTACAAATTATATTACACACACACACACACACACACACACACACACACACACACACCTTCTTAGGACAAAATTCTTCTTTCAGAGCTAAAACTTCAGAAATTCAGTGTTATAAATGATGCTGTTCCCTTTTTACGCTTATTTTAAATATGTTACTTATAAATGATGACAGCTTAATATAGAACTTGACTTCTCTTAAACATTGTGTATTTGTGTAACTAAGAGAATATAAAGTTGCATTTTATCTGGAATATAATGAATTCATTTATCATTTGTTACTATTAAAATTTCTGACTGGAATTCTGTAACCCAGACAGTGAATAAGCTCGAAATTCTTTGAGTAACATATGTCTAGGTACATATGAAATGTTTACTTTGAAAAGGCCTCTTATATATTCTCTCTCTTTCTCTCCCTCCTATCTCTGTGTGCAAGGGTAAGTGTGCATGTATACTTGTATGTGCAAGTGTGTGGGTGTCTCTGTGTGTGTGCGCCCATGTGTATGAGAATAGTTGAGCACATGTTACTGTACATATGTGGAAATCAGAGAACAACCTCAGATACCAGTACCACCTTAGTGTAGACAGTCTTTTATACAGTGATAAGTATACCAGGCTAGCTGGTCCTTGAGCTTCCATGGGATTCTCCTGTCTCCTCCTCCTACCTCTCCATAGGAGCTTTGGAATTAGATGCAAAATGCATACTTGATATTTGTCAATTCTGTGGAGTCAATCCCAGACCTCCATGTGTGTATGCAGGTGATTTACCCACTGAGGAGCCATCTCCCTACCCAACAAAATACCTTGTATGTATGTAGGTAGATAGGTGTGGAGGGGAGGGAAGGGGAGGCGGGAGAGGGAGAGAGAGAGAGAGAGAGAGAGAGAGAGAGAGAGAGAGAGAGAGAGAGAGAGAGAGAGAGAGAGGAATCATGGAATTTAAGTATTGCCTCTGGAAGTGACATCCCAGACCCAGATATACACTCTGCTTTTCTGCTGTTGTGTTAGCTGCAACTGGGAACTCCCCTACACACAAACATCCTGTGAGACAGCTGTGGTGACAAGAGTGAACACTTCACAGCTTCTACTTATGACTATAGCTTCACCCAAAGATGTTTACACCCCAGAGCTTGTCATGTGTCTCCTGAGATTGGGTTATATATAAGCCACTTGTTATTTATCAATTTTTTTTAATTTTAATATTTTTTATTACGTATTTTCCTCAATTACATTTCCAATGCTATCCCAAAAGTCCCCCATACCGCCCCCCACTTCCCTACCCACCCATTCCCATTCTTTTGGCCCTGGCATTCCCCTGTATTGGGGCATATAAAGTTTGCAAGTCCAATGGGCCTCTCTTTCCAGTGATGGCCGACTAGGCCATCTTTCGATACATATACAGCTAGAGACAAGAGCTCCGGGGTACTGGTTAGTTCATCAGGTTGTTCCCCCTATAGGGTTGCATATCCCTTTAACTCCTTGGGTACTTTCTCTAGCTTCTCCATTGGGAGCCCTGTGATCCATCCAATAGCTGACTGTGAGCATCCACTTCTGTGTTTGCTAGGCCCCGGCATAGTCTCACAAGAGACAGCTATATCTGGGTCCTTTCAGCAAAATCTTGCTAGTGTATGCAATGGTGTCAGCGTTTGGAAGCTGATTATGAGATGGATTCCTGGATATGGCAGTCTCTAGATGGTCCATCCTTTCATCACAGCTCCAAACTTTGTCTATGTAACTCCTTCCATGGTGTTTTGTTCCCAATTCTAAGAAGGGGCATAGTGTCCACACTTTGGTCTTCATTCTTCTTGAGTTTCATGCGTTTAGCAAATTGTATCTTATATCTTGGGTATCCTAAGTTTTGGGCTAATATCCACTTATCAGTGAATACATATTGTGTGAGTTCCTTTGTGATTGTGTTACCTCACTCAAGATGATGCCCTCCAGGTCCATCCATTTGGCTAGGAATTTCATAAATTCATTCTTATTTATCAATTGTTAACAATGAGAAAATTGGGCTGAAAATTTCTAAACCTCTTTCTAGTCCTTAGAACCTTTCTGGATTTCACATCGTTTATCTACTTCATCACTTGATTTTGGTATCAACTTTGTGAGGATGATTCCCAGATCTGTGTGTCAAGTTCAAGTTAGTGCTATAAGATTCCATTGTCTACAGGAAAACATCTTCTGACTATTTTGACATGTGTGTTGTGTAAGTCCCTCAAATATACCACATTCAGAACAACTCACTAACCTTCTGTAGGAACTAACCTTCTACTTACCATGCAAGATACCAATCAAAAAATCTTTTCGACATGAAAATGTTCTCATTCCATCTCAGGAACAGTCTCTGATTCCACTTCATATTAGCAGAGTGATATCAGAGAACTCTGATGACTCAATGATTTCAGACTCCTTGAGGGATGAGAGGCAGTCTTATTCACTTTTGGCTCAACCTCACTTTAGAGACTACACTCTAACATATTACGTAATTAACAAATGTTACATGAACAGCTGAAATGAAAACTGTATGATCTGCAAATAGCTCTTGGAATTATCTTCCCTGGTACTGTGGCTTGGCTTTGGCTTGAGTGTGTGCTCAGTAGCTCACCTGTTGAGCAGCTTGTTTTCTGGGGGTGATGTTAAGGCCATCTGGATATTAATTAATGTAGTCCTCCAGTCTCTGGGCTTCCTATCTCAACATGTGATCTCTACCTCTCACATGGGCTGTCACTATGATGTGTTTGCCTTAGGCTCTTACCAGAGGACTAATGTACAGGGCTGCCCAATTTGGGACTTTTCAGTATCCAAAACTTTGAGCTAAGAAACACTTGTTTCTTTGTTAAGGACTCAGTTTGGAGGCGGTGGTTATAGTAATGAAAGCATAATCACATACCTGGGGTGTTCTCCCACAAACTGTTGTCTTTCTACCAGTGCTACCTGCTAGTCTGCTTCCAAGACTGTAAGACCCAGTCTTCATGTGTTTTGGATGTATCGTTCTACAATGGGTCCTTTCTGATCTCTATATGTACTGAACACATATTTGTTGTTGCCTTCTCTTTATTCACTGTTGTTGCTTTAGAATAATGGTCCATAGCCATTTGCTTTCTCTTACCTCATGTGTGATTCAGCTTGCTGTACGTGAACAGCTGAAATTTCCTTCAATGCCAATATTTATACAAAAACTAATGTCATCATTACCAATCAAAAGATGAATGAAATTAGGCCTAATTCTTACCTCCCATTCAGTAAACATACTGAGACAAATAAGCTTTCAGACTTGAGTCACTGAATATGTCTTAGTATCATCACACGACACCTCAAACTCAACTCAGACTGAACGAAATTATCAGGATGATATATTTTAGCAGATACAAGAAGCTTCCTGCACCATGGAGAAATAGCAGATTCAGCTCTCCTTCCCATTGTGGGTGCATGTGTGTGTGTGTGTCTACTGTTTAATTTACTGGTGTGTATTAGTTAATGTGAAAGTATCATGTAAACTTTTGCCTTTCAGGATAATTCTTTCTGTGAGGGCAGTGGCTATCACAAATCCTTTGGACTTGTCAGAGATAACTCTCTTAGGCCAGCTCTGTACTGTCTGTCTGTTGCCAGTCCCCCAGTCATGGTCTACCCTTTGCCTTTCTTCCTGACATTTGTTAATGGAATCTGGGACAGCCTTGAAAAGATCATGGGGTTGAGCACTGGCTCAGCAGGCAGTGTTGAGCTTGATTTAGAACCCAGTTTAAACCAAACTCATATCAATAACAACAATAATTATTCTTTCTCTATATTAAGCACTTATTAAATGCCAGTTATAATTGCATAATTACTACATTCAATTCATGAAACAGCTCTGTAGTTTAAGCAGCCAAGCCCATTACAGATGAAGAACAGGATTCGAGGCTGAGGAGATCACCAGATGTCACACACCAATACATGGCCAAGTTAAATTTGAACTTCTGTCTTTACCATTTTCTCTTTCACTCATATTTACAAGATAATGTTAACACAGTTGTTCATGTTTGTAGTAAGAGGGTTTCTTGTGTACAGATGCCTCATAGCAATGGTGACTTGTTAGCTGACAATGTATCCTTCTTCCTGTGGTCATGGATTTAGAAGAAGATGAAGAAGGCTGAGATGCTGCCACATAGGCACGGTGAATTGAACAGAGTGGTGACTGACTCATTTATGTTTCTTGACTTTCCAGGAAGATTTCCAACCTGAAGCAGCCTCAGAGACCAACTGGGAATCAGTTACAAGCTCTTTCTCTGTGAGTAATTTATTATTCTGTCGCCAGTGAACAAAACTGCTGGACAAGCCCAGGTCAGCCTCAAAGGGACCACAACTGCATTAAGAACCCAGGCTTGACTGCAAGCCAAATTGCAGGCAGTTTTAATGGAGTTCCTCCATTATTTTTTTTTTCAGGAACACCCCTGGTTGGCTCCTCTTTAACATTTACAATTTCAAGGGTATTTCCAATCTGAGAAAATCTCCCTGTTTACAGTATGATGACTTAAGTGAAAATCAGCCATGCACAGGGTTCTGATTAGCACAGAGTACATCTTACCCTGCAGCTTTATCATGACTCATTTTATTTCCTTCAAATTTAGTCATTTCTCAGGATCCTATTACCTCATCTGCTTTGCATGCATAGCACGGATCGTTCCTTCACCAGTCCTGCATGTAGAACTTATGCAGTAATAAAACATAAGATAATAGTGTCAAGTTCTTCTTAGCCAGGTTCAAGGATGGTGATCGAGTCTGTGGTTCTAACATGGGGCCATGGAGCTGAATCATTGTTACTATTTCTAAGCTAGTGCAATTTTTTTTCTTACTGAGATAATGTTTTAAATTCCTTTTATGGCAGGTTTCAGCAAGCATGGAGTCTTTGCCTCTTGAGATCCCTCAGGGCGGCTAATCAGTCTATATTCATACCTTCTACCCCAAGGAATCACAGATTCCTTCAGGGATCATGAAGAAGAGGAAGTAAAAAAGACTGTAAGGGCCAGAGGTAGTTGATATCTGCAGAAAAACAGTATATTCCAGACATGAGGAGGTAATTATAAGCATGAATTTACAGTATCTGTGGTTACACACAGATGACCTGCACAAGATCAAGGTACAGATAACCCCACCATGGTGGGGAAGCTCATGACCTCTCTCCCTAGCAGCAATTGGTGGCTTCTGGAGAATGAGGAGTCAGTTCACTTCAGGGACAAGGCCCCTGAGGTGCACCCGCAGAGTGGGCTGTTTTATACCTAGGATTGATGGTGATTAGCTGTGCTTCACATGCTCAGTGCTTGGCTCAGTGTAGGCAAGCTCTGTCAGATGGAAAAGATCAAAATGAGGCAGGCAACACTGAGACATTCCACCTGCTCAGGAGAAGGACAGGACAGGTATCTGCCTGTGGATAATGACACAGTGTACAAAAGGGCTGAGGGCTGAAGGACACTTTAGCTTTTCTATCTTATGGTGATTCAGGGTGGTCTGATTATTCCTGCTCTAGGTACAGAGGTACCTAGGTAATTGAGCCAAACAATTTACATGGACTTGACATAATTATGCATCAGCCAGGCTTTTAAACAAGAGAAAGATTAGCTTATCCATTTGGAATATTTGGTAAAGGTCATTCCTGGTCTATATTTATCTGTGGATTGAGTTCCAAGGCTTTACCTGTATGGGACAAGCATGTGAATCAAGTGATGTGTTGTTTCTATTAGTTTTCATTAGCACACAGAGAGGATGTGTTTAAGGGATGTATATCATATCCACATTGTATGCTTTGCTTGTATTTGCCTTCACTGCTCACTTTCACCCTTCCCCTTTGGTGTCCCTTCCTTTGTTTGAAAACTGCTCTTGTTTTTAAGATCTGTTCAGAGTAGTGTGGAGGATCACTAGACTAACTGGCAAGGTCTATGTCCATCGAATTTTGTTTTACTCAAAGTAGTTTATAGGTTATTTTGTATGCAGTAGGCATGCTTTGTGTTAATTTTAATTCAGTTAATTTTTGACTTTAACATTTTAATTTAATTGTATAAATATATAACAAAAGTTCAATGCAACCAAACACATGGCATAGCTGGGGGAGGTATATGTACATGGCTCTCTTTCAGAAATTTTTAAAATACTTACTTCAAAAGCAAATGTTCTTGTAGGCTTTTTAGTTCACTTAATGACATATAAGTGTGCCCTTAGCTATCTTCCTGTGTCTGCCAACTACCCTAAATGGAACCTGGAAAGCAACCTTGAATCTTACACAGAGGGACAGGTTTCAATTTTATCTGTGGTTTGAATTTGCCTTCCAGTTTAGTGTTAGAGGAGATTGCATCTCTTCACCTCACCCTGCCTCCATTTCAGGGACTGAGACCCTTAAGAGCTTGTTCTTGTATATGTCTGGGTATATAGTGCATCCCAGGCATTGTTGAGAGATATCTGAGAATACATTTTGTAGCCTCTTTTCCAGAGCTATAGCAAGAAGCTTTTACTTACGTGTGAATGGCTTGACTGCTGTTCTCACTGTTATTTCAAAGCTTTTACATGCTGTCAATCTCATGACTTTGGTCAACTCGTTTTGATTTGGAGACTGTCAGAACCACATTGTGATATAAAGTTAATTGTATAGTGAATATGAACCACTGGCGATAGAGGAAATAGAGAGATTAATTATGTTATCCACACAGGCTCAGTGGAGACTTGTAATTACAGTGCTGACTTATAAGAGTCATATGTTCATGATATATAAGTATTAAGAGAAATGCAGATGACATAAGCATGTGTGTCCACCAATGTTCAGCTCATTCTCTCTCTGTCTCTGTCTCTGTCTCTGTCTCTCTCTCTCACACACACATACACACACACAGATACATGGAAGGAACAAGAGGTAGACTGTTCAGTACTTAAGAGCAATTGCTGCTCTTGCAGAGGGTTCAGGTTTACTTCCCTTTACCCATTGTGATGGTTTACAATCATCCAGTTCCAGAAAGCTTGACACCATCTTTGACGTCTGTAGACACCAGGTATGTATGTTGTATACATACATGCCTACATATATGCAAACACTCATGTTCATAATAAATAAATATAAAAGACTTAATTTTTAAAAAAGAGCTGAAAATTTCAGCATGCCAGCACCTGGATGGAGGTGAGTGCAGAGTGTGTCTTTAGGCCCAGAATATTAACAAGTCCCTCTTTTTGTCACGCTTGACAAATGCCAAGAGACGAGATAAACAATTGTTTGTATATGCCTGTGTGTCCTCAGGCACAGGTGATGAACTCACCATGCTGGGGAGAGAATGAGGATGTGCGCTTATTTTGACAGTGCTAACTAAAAGTGAGCAAAGTCATCAATCTATCTTCCATACCCACCATACTCTCCAGTTCCCACATTCCTTTCCCATTGTGCTAGAAAGCATAAGTGAAACTGAGTCTATGTCACACCAATGCTAGATGGTTTTATTGGACTCAAAAATTTCACCAAGTCGGGTGCAGTCATCTACAAGTGAGGCATAGTGGAGTCATCCACAGACATATGAACAGTAATTATGGACAAGGGAACAACAGCAGGAAAGTGAGAGCACTTATTTGCCATTGGGAGCTCTGCACCCTGTATTATTTCTACAATACTATAATATAAAACTGCAGTTAAGGCTTAGAAAGGCAAATTTTTATTAATTTCTACTTTCCTTTAGTGAAAGGAAATATTTACCCAAACGTATTTGTTTCATAGTGTCTTTAAGGATGTTTAGATGATCATTTGAGGCTATGTTCTCTCTATTTCCCTGTTAATGGGTCATGAATTTTCACAGAGATGTTTGACTCATGACTCATTTACCTCAAGATTGTACTCCAAAGGTTAGTGGAGTAAGTGCTTAGGCATTTTATGTAAGAATGGGCTTTTTTGCATGGCAAAATACATAATCCTTTCCTGGTCTTTCAATGGTACTATGGTTCTCATTTCAACAATATTCTGAGGCTCTTAATGACAAGTCAGATTGCTGCTAAGTTGTAGCACTATTTTTCTTTTTCTTTTTAATATGCTTCCCATGTGAACCTTGCATTCTTCAGTTAAGAGAGCCTTCTTCCAGGCTAATTATTGTTGTTGTCAGCAAATAAGTTGTCAAAATAAGTGCCAGAATTTATCAGTATATCTGCAGAGCTCCACCTCATGCAACATCTGCAATGGGAGTAATATGGAAGGGGGGCACAGAAACCTAGCATGGGAGAATAGATTATATCATCAGAAATTACTTGAGAGATCAGAATTGTAATTCTCACTATTATTAGTTGATATATGAAAGATCTAGGACAAGGCCAAGAAATCAGAAGTCAACTTTTATATTCCTACTTAGACTATATCTTTTGAAATTATCAAACCTAAGGTAAACAGAAAGTTACAGGGTCTTGTTGGCTTTGAATTTCATAAAAACGTGCTATGCTGTGCATTAAGGTTATACACTCTGTTTAATAATATGACAATTCAGTGCCAGACTGCCACGGCTTGACATCTCAAATGATACTTGTCTGTGTTCCTTTTGTATAGTTGTGTGATTGTTATATTTCACAGCAATGGACCCTTTGAAATACACTGAGATATATGTCACTCTTAGGGGGTGTCCTATCACTCTCCATCAATAACGGACCCCACTCTCACTGCCGATGCCCTGGACAAAACTATCGCAGAATTCGATACCGTGGAAGATCTACTTAAGCACTTCAATCCAGTGTCTTGGCAAGATGATCTGGAGAATTTGTATCTGGACACCCCTCATTATAGAGGCAGGTCATACCATGATCGGAAGTCCAAAGGTAAGAAACAGAGTCTTGAGTGCTCTTCATCATTAAGTAAGGGTGTTTACAGAAAGAACAAGTGTCTATGCTATAATCTCCTTAATTCATTCATGTCTTATATGTACTGGACAAAACACACATCTGTATGTCACTTTCAAATGAAGTTGTCTGTTTTGTCCAAACTGTTCTTTGTATATGACTATAAACAATATACTCTACTTTAGAGACCTTTTAAAAAGTATCTGTGGCCTAGAAAAATGGCTCAGTTGTTAAAAGCTTGCTCCCCAAGCCATTGGACCTTGTTGTATACCAGCCCACAGCCTACTTGAACCAGGCACACCTGGAAGGCAGGCTGGGGCTGAAAAAGACTTTAGACGGCAAGAGAGATAATGGAGCCAAGACAAAGGTCCTGATCAAGGCTCATGATTTTACTCAGAAACTGTGCTTATAAAGGGGGAAGGCCCATCACCCCCACCAGTCCATTCTTGGGGTCTGGAGCCAGCCTGCAGGTGGCGTGCAGGATAAGATGTGCCTCAGGGGCCTCTCAGCAGGTAGCAGTATCTTGGAGGAGAGCAGCAAGAACAGAACAATAGAGCCATCTAGGTCGGAAGGCTCCACCCTAGGTAATCTCCTTCTTAGTGGCAGCAAGGTCAAAGTCTGGATCAGCCTGCTTCAGGCTGGGGAAGCCTATAGGACCTGAGTATGGATAGTGACCACCAACGTGAAAAGCCACACATGTGCAGTCCCAGTGCTGGGGAATCATAAACCAGAGGACCTCTGGTCAGAAGGTATGGCCAATTCAGTGATCCCCGATAGTGGTAAGAAATGCCACGTAAAAGAAATTTAAAATTAAAAAATGAGATAAAAAGTAATTGAGGAAGATAGATATCTGACATCAATCTCTGACCTCCATGTGCACACTCATGTCAGTGTACACACATGCACATGTACATGCACAAAAGCACCCATACATAACACACAACAGAAATCAAAAGTAATCTATCGAGGGTAGCTTCCTATTCCTTAGCAGGTAAATTCTGATGTTATAGTGGAAGAAACCAAAGTTAGGAACTGCGTATGGACCACATGCCAGAGACTGCATGGCTAGGCGACAACGCAGACAAACTGAACTTTCTGGCCTTTGGTTCATACTAGTTTTGTCCATGTGATCAACTGCTGCGGTTTTCTGGAAGCTATCAATGTTGACTTTGTGCAGGACTACCAGTGTTGGGGCCAGAGAGCTACTGTGAATAGTCAGCACTCCATGGGCCAGTTCAATTCTATACATTCAGTGCTGGCTTGCTTCAATATACACTGCATGTTGAACATATCCTCCTACCCCCTCCCTCCCCTTCTAGTACCTATGTCATCAATTTTTCCTCCGACAGTTGTTTCTACTGTCATGTTTTCTGTTTATATGAGATCTATATGAGATTGAGAAGCCAGAAATGAAAAAAAAATATGGACTTTGTATTGTGAAATTTACTTAAGTTAATATAGTTATCTGCAGTCATACTCATTTTCTGCAACTGACAATGTTCATTCTTACCATATTTACTAAGAATTAGGCAGTTGGGTGACTGGCAGACTTAGGAGGTAAGTGCCACAAAAGAGGAAAAATCAGAAGATCGTTTGAAAACTTATCTGAGCACATTTTGTTGTAAATTTAGGAAAAAAATAATGAAAAGACAAGGGAAAGGAATGTTTAGACAAACATTTGAGAAAAATAGTAATTCTAAAACTTTGAAAATCAGTAATATGGTATATTTATCATGTGGCTGGCATACATGATCTTAGAGAAAGAATGTGTGTAACTCCAGTACAAAAAACAACATAGTCAAACTCCTGCTCTGACCTTGCTTATTTAATAAGTTTTGTTACTAGGTTTTGATAAGTTTCATAGTGTTTCTGTTGCATAGCTCTGAAAGTGTTCAGCCTAGACATGGCCTGTTTTTCACTGTGTAATCTCAAGGGTGTTTCCATGCTCTGAGTCCAGCCTCCTCCCACACAACCCATAATAATGCTGAACCTGAATAAATAATTACTAAACTTCTGTTAGTGCTTTCTGCTCCTGGCTTAGGTCATAAGCTTTACTTATTTAGCACTCAAAATGAAGGAGGGACAAAAGAGGTTCAGTGTTACCTAGATACACCATGTGCAGATCCGTGTAACTGAAAAGGAACCTCCTCAGAGCTCATTTCAAAGATGACATTGGCTTTATTTAAGACATTGCTATATTTAGGTCTCCAGTAGGTCAACCTGAAGAGAAGTAGAATAGACCTAGCAGAAAACATTTTACAACTGATGTCAGACACGGAATCAAAGACAACCAACTTTGCCCAAAAGTATCTCAGTACCAGTAGTGTCTGCAAGGCCTTACTTCCTGGGGGCATCCTCCCTGGAAACACTAAAACAGGAGATCCAGATGTAAATGAGAAGCATATGAAGTTTTGTGTTTTTTTTTTTTAATCTTAAATTGCTAACCTTTCTGTGTCTTTGGTTTCTATAGGTAAAGTGTATATCACTGCTTGTGAAGACTATTCAGGTAGCTCTCTAGAGCCCTAACTACATGGCATGTGTTCAAGAATGTTTAACTAGCTCTAGCCAACTGCTGGTTCTAAAAAATATGTTCATTTCCATGATGAATCTATCGTGTCTCACTTGGTCCCAGATTTTCGAGTTAGGAGTACTTGAGACACAACAGCAAACACAAGGGAAACTTTCTTTAAGGGAATAAGCAATTCTGCAACCTTGAATGAATGCTACTTTAGCTGAATCAATAATTTTATGGGTTGCATTATAAAATGCAGCTGAATAATCCCACATCAGATATGTTGACTCAGATTCTTCGAGAACAGTGGCTGCAGCACTGACATTATTTATTGATGCTTTGGGGTGTCCTCAAAGCCACCATGAAGAGCACATTTACCTCACATGACTAATATGCAGCTTATATGTTTGGATATTTCCTTTTTGAAGTGCTGAGGATTAAACTAAGGGCTATGGACACACTTAACAAGTGTTCTGCCATTGAGTTCTCTTCTCCCCTCAGCACAATATATTTGAAAAACCTTTAAAAATCTATGCCATAGACAGAGTATCAGTTTATAAATAATGTCTTTGGTTACAGAAAAAAAAAAAAAACTAACCTTGCCAGAGCACAGGAGACAGTGTTCTACTTGATGTTTGTGACAAAGTAAGCAGCATTTTCTTTCCCCTGTTGTTTCTGGTTTCATTTCCTAGTCTTGTGTATAAAACAGCCCAATAGAGACTCATTCCTTTCATTTAACCCTGTCAAGTTACCACTGCCTCATAAACCTGCTGCTCTAATTGTTTGTCATCCCACTGAGACTGAACCACCTGCTTGGATCACAGAGAAAGTGAAGTTGGGTTTGATATTCCATCTGGTATTTTCTGCCTTTAGAACTTGAAAATAGAAACCTGAGGCTGTGTTCTAGAGACTGAGGAGGGGAACAGTGAATAAGGAGAGAACACAGAAAAGGAGACCCCTTCCTTTGAGATAAAACCAAAATATTCTCCGACTGGTACTATAAAATATTAATAATATTGTACAGGAAAAGAACTAGAATTTCTTTTTGTTTCAAGATAGTAGTGGTTATGCCTGGGCCTTGTCAATGCTAGGCAAACACTCTTCCTTTTGAGGCAGGACTTCATGGAATTCCCCTGGGTAGCCTTGTTGTCACTTCATAGCTCAGGAAAGTAATGAAATTACAGTCCTCCTGTCTCAGCACCTCTGAACCTGGCATATAGGACTGTGCAATCAGTCTCAGTAATTTTCTAGCAGCTTTTCTTCTGGTTTTCACAGGGATCAGAAAGTGGGATTTTTCATGGTTTTAAGGAGGACAAGTCTAGAAAATCAGAATATGCATAGAGAAAACATATAATAAAATGTAACAAAGAAACATCTGAAACAAAAACTCACACAGTAGTCAATCAAAACCTCTTATAAGCATCACCTGTCAATAAAAATGCCAATGGTCAATTACCGGAGACAGGAAATAGGAGGTGGGACATTGGCAGGACAAAATACACCAGCAGATAACTGATCTCAAGATACAATAAAGAGAGATACTGGGATGGGAGAGTCCATAGAAATGCTGGGGTGAGATTATGAAGAAGACGCAAAAGAATAAATGGGCCAGTACTGAAGGAGAGGTAACTAACCATGTAAAAGAAATAGAATACTTCGAATGGGTTAAATAAGTTATGAGTTAGCTAGAGAATGAGCCAGTGCTTTTGGTCTACACATCTATTAATGAATAATTAGTCTCACAGTTTTTATTTCAGGAGCAGGGAATTTGTTTTTGTTTTTGTTTTATAAGAACACACCCTTGTGTGTGTGTGTTCTGTTTCTGTTTATGTTTCTGTCTATGTGTGAAGTTACAGCCTCTGTAGCCCAGGCCAGCCTAACACTTACAATCTTCTCAGCCCTTTCAGTTTTGGGATCACAGTTGTGAGCCACAGTTTGGTTCCACTTGAAACAAAAACAGGTTATATTGAGAAATCCAATGTTATTATTTACTTCTGCTTTCTCTGGTGGGAGGGAGAGTGGATGAAACTGAGCTGTTCTTGTCCACAAAAGAGTTTGCAATGAGTGAGAGGAGATTCGGGACAGATAACTATGTTTGAGCCTATAGTTCCATAGAGAAAGCCTACTCTCCACCTCCCAGGTGGAGAAGCTCAAACTCTGGCCGTACTGCTTGTGGACAGTAGAGAATATAAGTCAGTAGACGCAACTTTCAGTTTCTCAGGAGTAATATAAGAGGGATGGCATGTAGAATTGAAATCTGTAGGCAACTATAGCTCCAAAACCCAAATTTTAATCAATAATATCAATCCTGTACTTCGGTTACAGATATACAAATGTTAAAGAAAAAAAAGTCTTCTCTAATTCAAGTTTCATTTACTTTTTCTAGTAGCTATGAGTAAAGCAAAATAAGGGAAATTATATGGATGTTCTTGCTAGCAGCTGCCTAATGTCACTGAGGTCAGTGCATGACCACTGGGGCTTAAGTAAAACTAAACTATGATTCACTTAAATGAAAAACTTATGAACTTACGTGCAGTGTGTATTTCTTTAGACTCATAAAATAAAATGAGACATTTCTACATTAAGAAGTAATCAGCCCTAGGTTATGCTAAACTGGATGCTAAGTAAGAGGAGATTTGTGGAGATTAACAACAAAAATGAGACGTAGCTCCTTGTTTCTTGAAGCACAACTTGTTTTTTTTTTTTCAGAATAACAACATGTTGTCATAGTAACACCCAACACACAGTGGCAAAGAAGAAAGCCTGTTCACAGTGTAAGTGCTGTGATGAAATTTTAAAATAAGGGCTGTGGTTATGTGATTACAGCTCAGTGGTAAGCACATTTGCCTCAACTGTGCATGGACATGGGTTCAATCTCTAGCAACACACACACACACACACACACACACACACACACGCGTGCGCGCATGCGGGGAGAAATGGAGAGAGAGAGGAGTGAGAAGGTATAAAATATAGGCAAATGTGTTGTTATATTCCAAATTAAAAGTTATGAATTGTTAATAAAGTATATTCTTCTCCAAAGAATTTCCAAGCCTTGGCAACACATACTAAGATTGGCTTGTATTGCTCCCTGTCAGAATTTTAAGATTAAGTGAAGCACAATCATCTGTTGGATGGAACACAGGGCCCCAATGGAGCTGAAGGCGTCTACAACCCTATAGGTGGAACAACAATATGAACTAATCAGTACCTCCAGAGCTTGTGTCTCTAGCTGCATATATAGCAGAAGATGGCCTAGTCAGTCATCATTGGGAAGAGAGGCCCCTTGGTCTTGCAAACTTTATATGCACCAGTGCATGGGAATGCCAGGGCCAAGAAGTGGGAGTGGGTGGGTAGGGGAGCAGGGCGGGGGGGGGGGGGTGGTGGCGAGGGTATAGGGACTTTCGGGATAACATTTGAAATGTAAATGAAGAAAATATCTAACAAAAATTGAAAAAGATTAAGTGAAGCAATTGTCTTGGTATTCAGTTATCAAAAGCAATACAATGTAAAGTATATGACTTCCACAGTCCCTAGACAGTTAGCTGTTGTAACTCTGGGATCATTCTTAACCAGCGTTGAGGAGCTAATATCGATTCTGTTCATTTTATTTATGATATTTTGCTCTAATACCTAAAACTTTTCATTCTAATTTGTATAGTGATGTAAGTGATAAGTACAAGAAACTGGAGAATGTATATAATAAATAAGTAATATCAAGAAGTTTCCAAAGGTGCTGAGGTAGTAAATATTTGAAAATCCAAGTGCTTACAGCTTTCTTTAGATGCTTATTTAATCTCTGGGTGAAAGTATTTTTATAAAGCCCTTGACCAGTAAGCACCGGTCAGGCAGGCTGGAGATGATAGGTTCTGAAATCCTTTCTAAAAGTTAGACACTCAGAAGCACTGCAAACACCATTACCACAGTAGATCTCTTTTTCTAACAAATCACTAAAACATGATCATCTTCATTCTTTTTCTTGAAACATAGTAAACACTAGATTAAAATTTTCACCATGTTAAAAGTGTTTACCCTCAATTTTAGCAGTAGTGAGTTAATCTGCTCTAAACTCCCCAGCAGACACGAGTGCCTCCTCTACACCCACCCAAATGTTTTGGATCCCTGAAAGAAAAACACAGACATGCAGCCTTATTTTCAATATGTATATTCCATTTCTGCTACTCCAGACCCAATCAGGGGAGTAGCCACTGGAATCCCTCTATCCTGATTCTTACATGTTATATGCTTTCTCCCCTGCATCTCTCAGGCTTGATCTTTCTGCTCCCCTGTCATAGAGATTCTAGTCCTCCTTCTTCTCATGCTTCTCTTGCCTGGGAAATCTGAAGGCCCCACCTCTGTCTCTCTGCCCAGTCATTAGCCACCTACAACTTTACTTCACAAATCAAAGCCAACTGGGGATGGGGACCCTCAGCATTGTACAGGTGGACATGCCCCTTCCTGTGTAATTTAAGCAGCCAAATTAACACAAATAGCATTAGAACCAATCCACAACATTCAATTCCAAAACAGAGAAAAAGAGAGAATGCTCTGGATTGAAAATAAAAGGACTTTGGAGCCCAGCAAACCTGTCCTACAATTTAGACTCAAATCCTAAAACAGTAGCTTTGGAGAAAACACACCTTTGGAGGAACTGTACGGTTTGTAAAATGACTATGCTCTTTTCTCCACTTTGCAAAACCATGTACAGATGAGGCCGTCACAGGAGATCCAGCACCTGGTCATGGTCCACAAATGGCACTTGGTGTTTATTTTAATTGCTTGAAGGTCTTGGTGTGGAGCCAATCTTTCTCTGAGCTCCGTTCTCTTCCCTGTAAGGCTCTGAGATCATGCAGTATCTGGAAAGCCTCGTGGAGTCTGCAAACATGCCATGTATTTACTGCACTCTCTGAAAGTATACATAAAAATTGCTAAGTACCAAACTTATTAGGGTACTGCCTACCCATGATCTTCCTAGAACTGTTTCGATCACTGAGTATTTCCTCCCTCAAAGTTTTTTTCTTTCTTAACCTCTCAGACATAGAATCTTTTGCTCTCTGGCCCACCAAGATTTAAGAGACATATTTCTGTATAAGAGCATATATGGTTTCAGAAATTGCCAATGAAATCCCGACTCATTGGGTGACTTTACTTGAAAGAACAACATAGGTCACATAAATCAAACTGAACACACCTGGACATCATCCCTCTGATATGTAGATGAAGGTGGCCACAATCTCTCCTCAGCTTCTACTGACAGTAGCTGATTCTATATTCAAGCTGACCTCATTTGTCTGCAACACTAATGTGGGTCAGAACTACTGACAGCTGAGATTTGGACCTGGACCTCAAACACTCTAAATTCATTCAAGATAAATAAATGCAAGATGTGAAAGTATCATTATCCCCATTATTTGCAGAAAGAGAAACAAATTCAAAAAGTTTCACTGAAGTTGTCTAAGTAGACAGGCATGTCATGAACCTGGCTTTGCTGGTTAGAAAGCTATGGGGGAATCCATTGGTATTTAAAGATCAAATTTACAGGCTTAAGAGAAAGAAAGAGATAAAAACAAAAACAACAAAACAAACAAAAACAACAAACAAACAAACAACAACAACAACAAAACAAACTCTGCCTGATTCTTAAGCATTCCTTCAGTTCTTTTCCTAAATTTTATGTTATAAATGGGCTGCATACATACCCTTAGGTAGTATTCCCAGTGACAGAGACTTGCCCAATAATGGTCTCAATATTCTTCAAGTTGAATTCAATGCCTTTCAGATGTTCTGTTACCTACCGTTTTTCCTAGAAAATCTTGGATGAGCATTTACTAGTTTTAAGCAAGTTACTCAACCCCTTGGTATCTGAGTCTTTCCACAACCAAAAGACGGAGACAGAAATATCTAAGTAAAGATTTATCATGAAATCAATTCAAGTGTGTGCAAGAACAGATTTCCTACATGCTGTAGGGCTTAGTCAATTCCCAATCACCACATTGCTTCATGATGCTTTTGAACCTTAGAAATCAGCATTTGACTGATAACATTTTATTGTGATATAGTAGGTTAATTTTTATAGCTAAAAATGGTAAATGTTTCTACTTTTAAGAGATTCAGCCTACAAAAGGAATTATGGAATTTAAAATAATCCATGGTTTTAAGTTTTACAATATCCTAATTTCATATAAAAATTATTAAATACTGAAACTTTACCCCCCAATTTTTGATTGATCTATAAAAATTTCCACAATTAGGCCATGACTTATAGAAGAGGGGATCTGAAAATTCACAGTGAGATTGTAAAGTAAAGTAGATAGACTCCTCCTGGGGAATTTACGGACTCTGAAAAACAGCTAAGAGCCCTTTGTTCTTTGTTATAAAAATAGAATTATTCATTTACTCCTCTCACATTCCACCATTGCCCCAGAGCTATAAATCTACTCAACACCAATACCACCTGCTTAGACCTTTTCCTAACAGGTTTCCTACAGAGTCCCCCTTGCACACCTTGGGTCAGCATCTTAGAGGCACCCATCTAGAAGCCATCCTCTATGCCATGAGTCATGCACATGCAGCAAGCAGCTCCACACGGCAGTGCTGATACCTCAGCTCTTCCAAAACCTTTCCTACAACATTCTAGGTTAGGTTAGAGATAGGAGCTTCCCAGAATAAGAGAGAATAATAAGATTTGAATTGTTTCCCCTCTGTGTATGCTTACAAAGATTATGCTAAAAAGAATCTGAGCGATTTCTTTGATTCATTCATGGAGCTGTTAGTTATTGAATACCAATTCTTAGCAAAAAAAAAAAAATCTGGCACTTAGACGAGATTGTCTTTCCTTTAGTACTGCCTTGCTTCTACTGGCAAACATAATGTCATTTTAGAAGAATATCTTAAAGGAGCTGTATTTGCTTCTTCCACTAGGACCCAAACAGTAGGAGAGGATAAATAATGAGTAGTCTGCTTCCATAAACGTTACAGATCAGTGGAAGAGAAATAGAAATGTTTGGGTTTTGGTATTGTCTTTTCTTAAATTTTCAGATTCTATTTCCTCGATGTGAAAATAAGCTTGTATTTGTACATAGTTGGTATATGTAGTCATATATGAAAACCTAATACAGTTCCTGTTGCTAGTAATCTAATATGGACAGCAAGTCAGGCCTGGCTTTTCCACTATACCTAAGACCTCATCTACTAGAAATTGCACAGAGGTGTACGTTCTTATCTCCATTCTAGCATACAAATAAAATTATGACAAAATACCACAGCCAAGGTAACCTGCACCTGGGCTATACATCAAGGCTGGGACTATAACAGGAAAGTACTTCCTAACCTATGGGGCAGCATTCTACTACAGACCTCAATGTCCTGAAGAAGATTTACATCATGGAACCTACTTAACATTTCTAGAAAATTGTCAATGCAGAGCTCACAACCTTTCATGGATGTCAAAGAACCATTTAAAAAATCTAGAGTAAATTGGAAAGGAAATCAAAATTGGCACTATCATACCATGTCCACTTGGGCGAAATAAAGAAAATTAGATGAAAGTAATGTGCCTTTGAATTAAGCTTGGGACATCCTTCCTATTCAGCCATAGAGATGGAAAACATAAAGGAGGGCAGCCCCTTCTCCTAGTTCCCCAGGGAGGTTTCCATTGGAGAGCTGCAGAGCTAGTTTCAGCTGGAACTATTTTGTTATCATTTCTCCCTGACTGGAAACTTGATACCTGGTGCAGAATAGATTTTCATGTTATTTGAATCCAGTCAGAAAAACCTGTTCATTCTAGTTCTAAACTGAGTACCTCTGTGGTCTCTGTCCCTTTTTGAGAGTTTCTGGGTACTACAGCAGTCACAGCAATGACTTAATGTGATAAACTGACAACAGCCTTGTAAATCTCTCCCTGTGAGAAAAGGAAGTGAGCTCTGTTTGGCTGTAAAGACATGGCTCCACCAGGAGGAGGTCCTTCAAAGGGAACAAAACATTGTGTTTTATGTAGATTGCTGACAGAATTTTGTCCTTTGGCTGCATTCCCATGGAGAAGGCATGCGGAAATAGAGATACCTCTGCATGTGGGGATGTAATTATTCACTATCCTAACCTTGGCTCAGCATCCTTTATTTGTCAAATATTTTTTATTAGATATTTTCTTTATATACATTTCAAATTTCAAAAGATATCCTGAAAGTTACTATACCCTCCCCCTGCCCTGCTCCCCTACCTCCACTCCTGCTTCTTGGCCCTGGCATTCCCCTGTACTGGGGCATATAAAGTTTGCAATACCAAGGGGCCTCTCTTCCCAGTGATGGCCAACTAGGCCATTTTCTGCTACATATTCAGCTAGAGAAACGAGCTCTGGGGGTACCTGTTAGTTCATATTCTTGTTCCACCTATAGGGTTGCAGACCTCTTCAGCTCCTTGGGTGCTTTCTTTAGCTTCTCCATTGGGGGCCCTGTGTTCCACCTTATAGATGACTGTGAGAATCCACTTCTGTATTTGCCAGGCACTGGCACAGCCTCACATGGAACAGCTATACCTGGGTCCCTTCATGAAATTCTTTCAGGCATATGCAATAGTGTCTGGGTTTGGTGACTGATTATGGGATACCTGGTAGGGTAGTCTCTGGATAGTCCATCCTTACGTTTTAGCTCCAAACTTTGTCTCTGTAACTCCTTTCATGGGTATTTTGTTCCCTTTTCAAAGGAGGAACGAATCCACCCATTGAACTTCCCTCTTCTTGATTTTCTATTGTTTTGCAAATTGTATCTTGGATGTTCTATGTTTCTGGGCTCATATCCACTATCAGTGAGTGCATATCTAATGACTTCTTTTGTGATTGGGTTACCTCACTAAGGATGATATCCTCCAGATACATTCATTTTTCCAAAAATTTCATAAATTTATTGTTTTTAATAGCTGAGTAGTACTCCATTGTGTAAATGTACCACATTTTCTGTATCCATTCTTCTGTTGAGGGACATCAGGGTTATTTCTGGCTATTATAAATAAGGCTGCTATGAACACAGTGGAGCATGTGTCCTTATTACCAGTTGGAACTTCTTCTGGGTATATGCCCAGGAGAGGCATTGCTGGATCTTAGCATTATGTCCAATTTTCTGAGGAAGCTCCAGACTGACTTCCCAAGTGGTTGTAGAATGGCAATCCCACCAGCAATGGAGGACTGTTGCTCTTGCTCCACATCCTCACCAGCATCTGCTGTTACCTGAATTTTTGATCTTAGCCATTCTGACTGGTGTGAGGTAGAATCTAAAGGTAGTTTTGATTTGCATTTCCCTAATGATTAAGGATGTTGTATATTTTTGCAGGTGCTTTTCAGCCCTTCAGTATTCCTCAGTTCAGAATTCTTTGTTTAGCTCTGTACCCCATTTTTTAATGTGGTTATTTAAATTTCTGGAGTCCAGCTTCTTGTGCTCTTTGTATATATTGGATATTAGTCCCCTATCAGATTTATGATTGGTAAAAAACCTTTCCCAATTTGTTGGTGGCCTTTTTGTTTTATTGACAGTGTCTTTCGCCTTATAGAAGTTTTGCAATTTTATGAGGTACCATTTGTCAACTTTTGATCTTACAGCACAAGTCATTGCTTTTCTGTTTAGGAATATTTCCCCTGTGCCAATATTTGTGAGGCTTTTCCCCACCATCTCCTCTATAAATTTCAGTGTCTCTGATTTTATGTGGAGGTCTTTAATCCACTTTGACTTGAACTTTGTACAAGGAGATAAGAATGGATCCATTTTCATTCTTCTACATGATAACTGATAGTTTTGCCAGCACCATTTGTTGAAAATGCTGTTTTTTTTTCCACTGGATGGTTTTAGCTCCCTTGTCAAAGATCAAGTGACCATAGGTGTGTGGGTTCATTTCTCGGTCTTCAATTCTATTCCACTGATCTACCTATCTGTTGCTGTACCAGTACCATGCAGTTTTTATCACAATTGCTCTGTAGTACAGTTTAATGTCAGGCATAGTGGTTCCCCCAGAGGTTCTTTTATTGTTGAGAATAGTTTTTGCTATCCTAGGTTTATTATTATTCCAGATGAATTTGCAAATTGCCCTTTCTATCTCAGTGAAGAATTGATTTGGAATTTTGATGGGGGTTGCATTGAATCTGTAGATTGCTTTTGGCAGGATAGCTATTTTGACTATATTAATCCTGCCAATCCATGATGATGGGAGTTCTTTCCATCTTTTGAGATCTTCTTCAATGTCTTTCTTTAGAGACTTGATATTCTTATCATACAGGTCTTTCACTTCCTTAGTTAGAGTCACACCAATGTATTTTATATTATTTGTGACTATTTTGAAGGGTGTTGCTTCCCTAATTTCTTTCTCAGTCCGTTTATCCTTTGTGTAGAGAAAAACCATTGATTTGTTTGAGTTAATTTTATATACAGCTTCTGCACTGAAGCAGTTTATCAGGTTTAGGCTTTCTCTGGTGGAATTTTTGGGGTCCCTTATATATACTATCTTATCATCTGCAAATATTGATATTTTGACTTCGTCCTTTTCAATTGTATCCCATTGATGTCCTTTTTTGTCGAATTTCTCTGGCTATGACTTCAAGTACTATATTGAATAGGTAAGGAGAAAGTGGGCAGCCTTGTCTAGTCCCTGATTTTAGTGGGAATAGCTTCAAGTTTCTCTCCGTTTAGTTTGATGTTGGCTACAGGTTTGCTGTATATTGCTTTTATTATGTTTATGTATGGGCCTTGAATTCTTGATCTTTCCAAGACTTTTAACATGAAAGGGTGTTGGATTTTGTCAAATGCTTTTTCAGCATCTAAAGAGATGATCATGTTGTTTTGTCTTTGAGTTTGTTTATATAGTGTATTATGTTGATGGATTTTCATATATTTAACCATCCCTGCATCCTTGGGATGAAGCCTACTTGGTCAGGATGGATGATCGTTTTGATGTGTTTTTGGATTCGGTTTGCGAGGATTTTATTGAATATTTTTGCATCAATATTCATAAGGGAATTTGGTCTGAAGTTCTTTTTCTTTGTTGGAACTTTGTGTGGTGCTTCTATTGGGTTTAGGAGTTCTCTGGTGGAATTTTTGGGGTCACTTATATATACTATCATATCATCTGCAAATATCATCTCCTTCTTTTTGATGACTGCTTCTATTTCTTTAGGGGATATGGGACTGTTTAGATCATTAATCTGATCCTGATTTAACTTTGGTATCTGGTATCTGTCTAGGAAGTTGTCCATTTCATCCAGGTTTTCTAGTTTTGTTGAGTAGCCTCTTGTAGTAGGATCTGATGATGTTTTAGATTTCTTCAGATTCTGTTGTTATGTCTCTTCTTTCATTTTTTATTTTGTTAATTAGAATACTGTCCATATACCCTCTAATTAGTCTGGTTAAGTGTTTATCTATGTTGTTGATTTTCTCAAAGAACCAGCTCTTATTTTGGTTGATTCTTTGAATATTTACTTGGTTGATTTCAGTCCTGAGTTTGATTATTTCCTGCCGTCTACTCCTCTTGGGTGAATTTGTTTCCTTTAGTTCTAGAGCTTCTAGGTGTCCTGTCAGGCTGCTAGTGTATGCTTTCTCTAGTTTCTTTATGGAGGCATGCAGGGCTATGAGTTTTCCTCTTAGGACTGCCTTCATTGTGTCTCATAAATTTGGGTAGTTGTGGCTTCATTTTCATTAAACTCTAAATGGTCTTTAATCTCTTTCTTTATTTCATCCTTGACCAAGGAATCATAGAGTAGAGTTTTGTTCAGTTTCTACATGAATGTTGGCTTTTTATTATGTATGTTGTTATTGAAGATCAGCCTTAGTCCGTGTTGATCAGATAGGATAAATGGGACAATTTCAATATTTTTGAATCTGTCGAGGCCTGTTTTGTGATCAATTATATGGTCTATTTTGGAGAAGGTACCAAGTGGAACTGAGAAGAAGGTATATTTTTTTGTTGTTATTGTTTTAGGATAAAATGTTCTGTAGATATCTATTAAATCCATTTGTTTCATAACTTCTGTTAGTGTCCATGTGTCTCTGTTTAGTTTCTGTTTCCAGGATCTGTTGTCCATTGGTGAGAGTGGGGTCTTGAAGTCTCCCACTATTATTGTGTGAGGTCCAATGTGTGATTTGAGCTTTACTAAAGTTTCTTTAATGAATGTGGCTGCCCTTGTATTTGGAGCATAGATATTTACATTTGAGAGTTCCTCTTGGAGGATTTTACCTTTGATGAGTATGAAGTGACTCTCCCTGTCTCTCTTGATAACTTTGGGTTGGAAGTCAATTTCATTAGATATTAGAATGGCTACTCCAGGTTGTTTCTTCAGACCATTTGCTTGGAAAATTGTTTTCCAACCTTTTACTCTGAGGTAGTGTCTGCCTTTATCCCTGAAGTGGGTTTTCCTGTAAGCAACAAAATGTTGGGTACTGTTTGTGTAACCAGTCTATTAGTTTATGTGTTTTTATTGGGGAATTGAGTCCATTGATGTTAAGAGAAATCAAAGAAAAGTAATTGGTGTTTCCTGTCATTTTTGTTGTTAAAGTTTGGAATCTATCCTATGGCTGTCTTTTTTTAGTTTTGTTAAAGGATTACTTTCTTGCTTTTTCTAGGGTGTAATTTCCATCTTTGTGTTGGTGTTTAACCTTTATTATCCTTTGAAGGGCTGGATTCCTAGAAAGATGTTGTGTGAATTTGGTTTTGTCATGGAATACTTTGGTTTCTCCATCTATGGTAATTGAGAGTTTTGCTGGGCTGGCATTTGTGTTCTCTTAGTGTCTGTATGACATCTGTCCAGAATCTTCTGGCTTTCATTGTCTCTGATGATAAGTCTGGAGTAATTCTATTAGGCCTGCCTTTATATGTTACTTGACCTTTTTCCCTTACTGCTTTTAATATTCTGTCCTTATTTAGTACATTTGTTGTTCTGATTATTATGTGTCGGTAGGATTTTTTTTTCTGGTCCAGTCTATTTGGAGTTCTATAGGCTTCTTGTTTGTTCATGGGCATCTCTTTCTTTAGATTTGGGAAGTTTTCTTCTATAATTTTGTTGAAGGTATTTGCTGGCCCTTTAAGTTGAAAATCTTCATTCTCATCTACTCCTATTATCTGTAGGTTTTGTCTTCTCCTTGTGTCTTGGATTTCCTGGATGTTTTGAGTTAGGATCTTTATGCATTTTGCTTTTTTTTTTTTTTTTTTTTTGATTGTTCTGTCCATGTTCCCTATGGAATCTTCTGCACCTGAGTTCTCTCTTCCGTCTCTTGTATTCAATTCCATTGCCTGTTTGGTTGTGTTTTCATGTAATTCTTTAAGGGATTTTTGTGTTTCTTCTACCTGTTTATCAGTGCTTGCCTGTAGTTCTTTAAAGACTTCTACCTGTTTAGCAGTGTTCTCCTGTAATTCCTTGAGGGATTTTTTGTTTGTTTGTTTGTTTCCTCTTCAAGGGCTTCTACTTGTTTAGCCGTATTCTCCTGTAATTCCTTGAGGAATTTTTGTTCTTCCTCTTTAAGGGCTTCTACCTGTTTAGCGGTGTTCTCCTATATTTCTTTAAGTTATTAATGCCCTTCTTAAAATCTTCTAACACCATCATGAGATATGATTTTAAATCTGGGTCTTGCTTTTCGGGTGTGTTGTCATATCCAGGACTCATTGTGGTGGGCATACTGGGTTCTGATGATTCCCAGTGTTCTTGGTTTCCGTTAGTAAGATCCTTATGTCTGCCTTTCACCATCTGGAAATCTCTGGTGTTAATGTTCAAGCTGTCTCTGGTTGGAGCTTGATCCTCCTGTGATTCTTTTAGCCTCTGTCAGAACCCCTGGGAGTCCAACTCTCTCCTGAGTTCCAGTGGTCAGAGCACTCTCTGCAGGCAAGCTCTCCTCTTTCAGAGCAGGTGTCCAGCAGGCTGGAGCTCTGATCCACCTGCTGAGTTCTGGCGTCAGAACTCTCCCTGTAGGCTGACTTTTCTCTGGCACAAAATGCGCCCAGGGGTCTGAGTCTCAGCTCAGCCTCCTAGCTGAGGATGAAGGCCAGAAGGGACCCTGACCAAGACACTCTGTTGCTTCTATTGCCCACGAGCTCTCAGGTGATCATGAGGTCCTGGGTGTGCTAGGGGTCCTGTGGCGTGGATAGTCCTCTGGTACCCTAGATGCCCTTGGCCTGGTTCATGCAGAAGATGGCGGGGCTTGCCCCAACATGAATTGATCCCGGTCTCTGGTCAGGCGGGGTTCTTTTGTTCCTGTTCCTGCCGGCACAAGACCCTCCACGATTCTTTGGAGCTGATGTTAAGTCCCACTCACAAGTGATCCCGAGGTGATCCCGAGGTCCTGTGGCATGGTGAGCACTCTGGAGCCCTTAGAGGCCTCCACTGGGCTCAGAAGGAAGATGGCAGGGGTGGCCCCAACCGGAACAGATCCAGATTGCTTTTTTTCTTTATTTCAGTGAATAAATTAACAACCGCAGTTGCTTCCTGGTTCTAAACATTCTAAGTCCCAGTCATTGCTTAAACATAATTTGAGTTATATAAGGGTAAACAGTAGGAGAGTAATGTTATCTAATGATTTCTGACACTGAAGTATTTACAAATAAACAACATAGAGGAACAGGTTTTATTTTTTTATTTTAATCCCAAAGCCAATCAAAGCACTAGTGAGAATGGTACTGTAGGGCAACCAAGGTTGCATGTGTGCATGTGCCCCAGGTAGGGAGAGCAAGGTGCATATGTGTGCATTGAATCTTAGGTGGCAGTAATGTCTTGTTGCAGTGAGGTTGTGGCTTTATCTTATGACTGTCTCCTTTCTGGGGAAAGTTGTTTAATAGCTTAGAGCCTCTCCTTCCTCCTGTAAAATATTTAAATATTTAAAAGGTTGAATAGACTGAACTTGTTATGTGATGAGTGCTGGCTAGTAGTCTTTATTTTAATTTACTTGATTTCCTCAACTTTTATGTCCCCCCCCTTAAAAGTCAATAGTTAAAATAAGGAAAGAAAATGCCAGTATTTCTCTTCTATTTCTCTCTTTTGAACATTTCTCTATATAATGATTATTAAGTATCATACTGAGTGGGGGTTAATATGAATTAAGACTATTATACTAAACTTTCAAATTTAAGTCATTTTGATGGTTAGTGTTGCCAGAAGACAGATTTCCAGGCACACTTGGGAATGTTAATTGATAAAGTAAAATCCATCTTAAATGTTAGTGGGACTATTCCTTGAATGGGAATCCTGTACTGCATAAAATAAAAACTATGATGTGAGCATTAGCATTTGTTGTTATTCATTATGTCTGTGGATGCAATGTGAGCAGCTGCCCCCTCAAGCTTCTACGGCCATGTCTTCTGCACAGTGATAGACTGTAACTCCAGTGTGCCAAAACACAGCCTTCTTTCCTAAGGTGCTTGTGTTTACGTACTGTAGTTATTGAAGCAGTGGAAAAGAAACTAAGACAATTATAATCACTTTTTATATAGTTATTGAATAACTTATAACTTAAAGAGTATTCTCAAAATATGCCTTTAAATTTTCTTACTGATGTATACCCAAGTCACTTATTGCATGACCACAGCTAGAAGAAAATCTTGCCACCCCTCAGGAGAAGCTTCACAGATGTCAGGCAGGCAGTGCCACCCTCACCGGCATTCTAGCTCTGGAAATGTCTCAGTCTGAACTCAAAAGTGTTTGAGGAGCAGGAAGGAGGAATTCCTGCAGCATAGATCAAAACCAAGGATCATAGCAGAACATTTCTGAGAGAAAGAAAAATAAAAGAAGTCACAGATATGGGCCAAGAATCTGTTAACTCCATATATTCAGAAAACTTCTCCAAGTGTAAGAGAGAATGGCCATATGGCCAGGTGACACTTGAATGGGAGTTAAATGGCACCTGGATTGATGGTCTGCCCTGAGTGCCTTTTCATATAAGCAGCTGTGCTTTGAATCTCAAGGGCAGTGGTTTATTCCTGTTATATGCTGAGTCCAGAACACTGTGGAGAATCAATAAATGCTAAATAATCACTGTACATAATTTATTGCTGTTTTTCCTTCCTTTGTAAAGACATGTCATAAGTTTAGATATAATCAATCCAACTTTAAATTGAATGAACTCTGTCTTGGGAAAGGAACCATTTTTATTGCTGCTAAAGCCCTGCCAACAACTGCAAGCAAAGCAGGAAGGATTGCATAAATGGATTAAGAAGTGCAGCAGTCAGCAATTACAAGTGTCACCTTGAGATAAATACTCATGTTGGCTCATGCATTACTGGGATGCGAGACCAGGCAGAGGTAGAGAGCCAAATCTGCTGCCAGTGACAATGACAATGCATTTGTCCAACAGAAGAATAAACAGATGCAATGAACAGAGTGGGGGCTGGGTGGGTCATGATGCCTGAGAAGGCAGAGACAGGGCATATCAGCACTGAGCTTTCCTTACTGCAGTTTTATGCTAGGTAACCTCTATTACATTCCTTTGCTCCCTACCTTTTTAAAAAATAAGAATAATGAATGTGAAGAGAAAATGTCAACCTGCCCTCACCTCTTTCCTAACAGAGAAATGGAGAAACACACAGGTGGAAAGAAGAAAACCAACATCACTGGACCTGAATCAGGAATTCCTTTTTTTAGTTTTATAAAATGTAGTTTTATTTTTATGTTACTCTGCTGTTACATAGGGCATAATATTTTCACAAGGCTCTTTTGGGACTACAGTCAATGATTAGCAAACACACAGTATAGTGGTTCAACACTCTAAAGAACAATCACTGGACAAACCAGATACCCTCTCATATATGCACAGATCTGCATTGAAAAGTACTAAAGTTTAGACTTGGATTTTCGTACTTTATTTCTCCTTTCTAGTGTATTAAGAAAGGACATGCATTTTAATTTTCTCAAGGCAATGCTTGTATTCTGGCAGCAACATGATACTTCTCTCACAAGGTAAAGTGAATACCAGAGCTACTAAGGCAGGAGGTGTAAGTGAATTTTTATTGGGAAGGAAGTTGTCATCTTAAACAGCAGCAAATGAAGAATGCATAAGGAAACTCCCTGTTATCACAGACAAATGTAACTTCCAGAATATGTGACACAAGAGACATTTCAATCTGTGACCCCAAGTCTGGATGCATTAAGCACTTTCATATTCAATATAACACTTCTGGATTCCTACCAAAAAGGAATTTGTAATAAGAGCATGGAAAAGTTGCTTCTGAAAGGAAACCCCCAAGAAGGTTCAGAAAACGAATATACCAGGCATTCTTAAAGGATGCTGAGCTGCGCAGGTCAGCTAACAGATTGTGAAGGGTGAGTAAGCAGACTGCAGAAGCAACACAGTTTCTGGGACAGGTAGAAGCAACACAGCTTCTGGGACAGACCCCTTTTGGGGCTCCAAACAGCCAGGCACCTTCCCCGCCAGAGGAGAGGTGTCCGCCCAGGAGGGCTTAGCCTGAGCAGGTAAGGGAGCCATCTTGGGTCCCTATCCCTCAGAGACTAGTCTGCAGAGGTGAGAATGCGGACTACACAACCAGCACAGCTTCTGGGCCAGGCAGAAGCAACACAGCTTCTAGGACAGACCTCTTTTTGGGCTCCAGACATTCCCACACCTTCCTCACCAGAGGAGAGGTGACTGTCCCAGAGGGTTCTTTCAGAGCAGGTGATGAATCCATCTTGGGTCCCTGATCCCTCAGAGACCAGTCTGTGCAGGTCAGCTCATGGACTGTGAAGGGTGAGCAAGCAGACTGCAGAAGGGACACAGCTTCTGGCACAGGCAAAAGCGACACAACTTCTGGGAAAGACCCTATTTTGGGCTCCAGACATCCGGACACCTTCCTCGACAAAGGAGAGCAGGTAAGAGAACCATCATGTGTCCTATGTCCCTCAGAGACCAGTCTGTGCAGGTGAGATTGCAGACTGCAGAGGCAACACATCTTCTGGGACAGGCCCTGTTTCAGGCCTTCATCTTCAGCCAGGAGGCAGGTCTAAATGCCAGATATCTTTGCACCTTCCCTGCAAGAGGAGAGCTTGCCTGCAGAGAGTACTCTGACCACTGAGACTCAGGAGAGAGCTAGACTCCCAGACCTGCTGACAGAGGCTAATAGAATCACAGGAGGAACAAAATCCAACCAGAGACAACTATAACAACTAACTCCAGAGATTATCAGATGGCAAAAGGCAAACTTAAGAATCATATTTACTGAAATCAACCAAGTGGAAACAAAAAGAACTATTCAAAGAATCAACCAAACCAGGAGCTGGTTCTTTGAGAAAATCAACAAGATAGAAAAACCGTTAGCCAAACAAACTAGAGGGCATAGGGACAGTATCCTAATTAACAAAATCAGAAATGAAAAAGGAGACATAACAACAGATCCTGAGAAAATTCAAAACATCAGAACTGACTACAAAAGTCTATACTCAACAAAACTGGAAAACCTCCATGAAATGGAAAACTTCCTAGACAGATACCAGGTACCAAAGTTAAATCAGGATCAGATTAAAGATCTGAACAGTCCCATTTCCCCTAAAGAAATAGAAGCATTCATTAAAAGTCTCCCAACCAAAAAAAAGCCCTGGACCAGATGGGTTTAGTGCAGAGTTCTATCAGACCTTCAAAGAAGACCTAATTCCAACTCTTCTCAAACTCTTCCACAAAATAGAAACAGAAGGTACTCTACCCAATTCATTCTATGAAGCCACAATTACTCTGATACCTAAACCACACAAAGATCCAAGAAACAAAGAGAACTTCAGACCAATTTCCCTTATGAATATTGATGCAAAAATACCCAATAAAATCCTCGCAAATGGAATCCAAGTACACATCAAAAAGACCATCCAAGCCGGGCGTGGTGGCGCACGCCTTTAATCCCAGCACTCGGGAGGCAGAGGCAGGCGGATTTCTGAGTTTGAGGCCAGCCTGGTCTACAAAGTGAGCTCCAGGACAGCCAGGGCTACACAGAGAAACCCTGTCTCGAAAAACCAAAAAAAAAAAAAAGACCATCCATCATGACCAAGTAGGCTTCATCCCAGGGATGCAGGGATGGTTTAATATATGGAAATCCATCAATGAACTCCACTATATAAACAAACTCAAAGAAAAAAATCGCATGATCATGTTGTTAGATGCTGAGAAAGCATTTGACAAAATCCAACACACCTTCGTGATAAAAGTTATGGAAAGATTAGAAATTCAAGGCCCATATCTAAACATAGTAAAAGCAATATACAGCAAACCAATAGACAACATCAAAGTAAATGGATAGAAGCTGGAAAAAAACCCACCAAAATCAGGGACTAGACAAGGCTGCCCACTTACTCCCTACCTATTCAATTTAGTACTGGAAGTCCTAGCTAGAGCAATTAGAAAATTAAAGGAGACCAAGGGGATACAAATTAGAAAGGAAGAAATCAAAATATCATGGTTTGCAGATGATATTATAGTATATATAAATGACCCTAAAAATCCCACCAGAGAACTCTTAAACCTGATAAACACTTTCAGTGCAGTAGCTGGATATAAAATTAACTCAAAAAAAAAAAAAATAAGTGGCCTTTCTCTACACAAAGGATAAATAGGATGAGAAAGAAATTAGGGAAACAGCACCTTTCACAATCATCACAAAAAATATAAAATAACTTCTTGTGACTCTGACTGAGGAAGGGAAAGATCTGTATGATAAGAAATTCAAGTCTCTGAAGAAAGAAATTGAAGATCTCAGAAGATGGAAAGATCTCCCATGCTCATGGATTGGCAGGATTAATATAGGAAAAATGGCTATCCTGCAGAAAGCAATCTACAGATTCAATGCAATCCCCATCAAACTTCCAACTCAATTCTTCACTGAGCTAGAAAGGGCAATTTGCAAATTCTTCTGGAATTAAAAAAAAAAAAACTAGGATAGCAAAAACTATTCTCAACAATAAAAGAACCTCTGGGGGAATCACCATGCGTGACCTCAAGCTGTATTACAGAGGAATTGTGATAAAAAAGCAAAAACAAAAACAAAAACAAACTGCATGGTACTGGTATAGCGACAGACATGTAGATTAGTGGAATAGAATTGAAGACCCAGAAATGAACGCACACACCTATGCTCACTTGATCTTTGACAAGGGAGCTAAAACCATCCAGTGGAAAAAGACAGCATTTTCAACAAGTGGTGCTGGCACAACTGGCAGTTATCATGTAGAAGAATGCAAATTGACCCATTCTTATCTCCTTGTACAAAACTCAAGTCTAAGTGAATCAAAGACCTCCACATAAAGCCAGAGACACTGAAATTTATAGAGGAGAAAGTGGGTAAAAGCCTCTAAGACATGGGCACAGGGGAAAAATTCCTAGACATAACACCAATGGCCTGTGTTGCAAGACCAAGAATCAACAAAGGGGACCTCATAAAATTGCAAAGCTTCTGTAGGGCAAAAGATACTGTCAATAAGACAATAAGGCCACCAACAGATTATGAAAGAACTTTTACCAATCTTAAATCTGAGAGGGGATTAATATCCAACACATACAAAGAACTCAAGAAGCTGAACTCCAGAAATTTAAATAACCCCATTAAAAAATGGGGTACAGAGCTTAACAAGGAATTCTAAACTGAGGAATATCAAAGGGCTGAGAAGCACTTGAAAAAATGTTCAACATCCTTAATCATCAGGGAAATGCAAATCAAAACAACCCTGAGATTCCACCTCACACTAGTCAGAATGGCTAGGATCAAAAATTCAGGTGACAGCAGATGCTGGCTAGGATGTGGAGACAGAGGAACACTCCTCCATTGCTGGTGGGATTGCAAGCTGGTACAACCACTCTGGAAATCAGTCTGGCGGTTCCTCAGAAAATTGGACATAGTACCACGGAGGATCCAGCAATACCTCTCCTGGGCATATACCCAGAAGATGTTCTAACTAGTAATAAGGACACATGCTCCACTATGTTCATAGCAGCCCTATTTTAATAGCCAGAAGCTGGAAAGAACCCAGACTTCCCTCAACAGAGGAATGGATACAGAAAATGTGGTACATTTACACAATGGAGTACTACTCAGCTATTAAAAACAATGAATTTATGTAATTCTTGGGCAAATGGATGTATCTGGGGGATATCATCCTGAGTGAGGTAACCTAGTCACAAAAGAAGTCACTTTATATACACTCACTGATAAGTGGATATTAGCCCAGAAATCTAGAATGTGCAAGATACAACTTCCAAAACACAAGAAAATCAAGAAGGAAGACCAACATGTGGATACTTCTTTCCTCCCTAGAATACGGAATAAAGTATCCACGGAAGGGGTTGCAGAGACAAAGTTTAGAGCTAAGATGAAAGGATGGACCATTCAGAGACTGCCTCACCCGTGGTTCCATCCCATAATCAGCCACCAAACAGACACTATTGCATATGCCAGCAAGGTTTTGCTGAAGGGACCCTGATATAGCTGTATCCTGTGAGGCTTTACCAATGCCTGGCAAATACAGACGTGGATGCTCACAGTCATCTATAGGATGGAACACATGGCCCCCAATATAGGAGCTAAAGTACCCAAAAGCTGAAGGGGTCTGCAACCCTATAGGTGGAACAACAATATGAACTAATCAGTACCTCCTGAGCTCGTGTCTCTAGCTGCATATGTAGCAGAAGATGGCCTAGTCGGCCATCATTGAGAAGAGAGGCCCCATGGTCTAGCAAACTTTATAGGCCCCAGTACAGGGGTATTCCAGGGCCAAGAAGTGGGAGTGTGTTGGTAGGGGAGCAGGGCAGGGGAAGTGTATAGGGGACGTTTGGAAAAGCATTTGAAATGTAAATAAAGAAGATATCTAATAAAGAAATAGAAAAAAAAACAATCATTTACAGTTGCCAATTGTTTTGTTTTATTTTTCAGCCATTTTTTACTTATTTGCTTGGTGTTTGTTTGTTTGTTTGTTTGTTTGTTTTTGCTACAATTTTAAGGTGCCAGGGTTAGGTTGAGTGACACAGGCTTATAATCACAGTACTCTGGATTGGAGGGGGTGAGAATCAGGAGTTCAACATTATTTCCAGTTTATAGCAAGTTTAGCTCAAGCCTAGACTATGTGAAACCTGTGTCAAAAACATTACACATGCACAAGTTGTAGGACTTGAACCAAGATTCAAATTCCAGCTAATGATTTGTTGTTATTTTGAAGGTCAAAGTAAGAATTGGATCAAAATAAAAATTGGATCATTCCAACCATACTGTTCCATAGTAAAATCCCAGGGACAAATTTAACTCCCCCTTGAGACTTGTCTCAGATCAGAATCTTTGCCTATTGTCAAGTCTGCTCATGTACTGCCTGTGTGTGCTTGCCTACAGTGGACCTGGACAGGCTCAATGATGATGTCAAGCGTTACAGTTGCACTCCCAGGAATCACTCTGTGAACCTCAGGGAGGAGCTGAAGCTGACCAATGCAGTCTTCTTCCCACGATGCCTCCTCGTGCAGCGCTGTGGTGGCAACTGTGGTTGCGGAACTGTCAACTGGAAGTCCTGCACATGCAGCTCAGGGAAGACAGTGAAGAAGTATCACGAGGTACAGCATCAGTAATATCAGGCCAGCACATGTATGCAGCTATCCCATCTACATCATCTATCCCAACCTGTGGGGTCCTGGGATAGATGCCTCTTAACGTCATTGGTCAATGGCTAGAGAGATGGCTCAGTGGGTAAGAGCACTTGTTGGTAACAAACTCAGAAAAAGTGCAGAAAATTACATTTTTCTTTCTTTTTCTTTTTTTTAAGATATTTTCTTTATATACATTTCAAATTTCAAATGCTATTTTTCTAATTGTACACTCTGTTCAAAGAGGAATGAGAGGAATCCTAGGAAAGAACATAAATTAGGAAATACACAAAACTAAAAAAATTATTAGTTCATTCATTATATATTTAGTAGAATTTATTTATTTATTTATTTATTTATTTATTTATTTATTTATTTATTTATTTGTGTGTGAGAGAGAGAGAGAGAGACAGACAGACAGACAGACAGACAGAGAGATACAGAGAGAGAGGGAGCAAGGGAGTGATTTTCTGTGCCTCTGTACATCTAGTAGATGATAGAGGAGAATCCCTGGTGTCTTCTGCCTTATTAACTTGAACTAGGGTCTCTCACTTGTCACAAAAATGGGGTTCAGTTCGCAGCCCACACATGGTGGCTCAATCTGTCCCTTACACTAGTCCCATAGGACTCAATGCCACTTTTGGCCCCCACAGGCACTGCACACACATGATGCACATGCATACATGCAGGCAAAATGCTAAAACACATAAGACAAAAATAATGAAATGTGTAAAAAGAAATATGGTTGCTTAAATTGTTCACCCAGGCGAATGTGTTGTCAGAAGCTAAAATTCTACCAAGATAATTCACAATGGCTAATAGCATCTGGAAGAGGAGAATCCTAGTTTCACAGTACAATGGTGATAGATTATATAACAGCCTGTATGATAAAGTGCTGGTCTGTGTACTGAATGCTATCTGCTGATATCTCTAGCATGGTGGGAACATTCAAGAGAAGGGGAGAGTGAGGGCATGAGCAGGGAGGGGAGAATGCAACTGCAGCAGCTGCTCTGGTGTCTCTGCTGCTGCAGCTGCCACCACCATTGCTCCAAGCAGCTGTGCTGTGCAGAGCCAAGCTGGCAGGGGCCTCAGCTATCAAGCAAGGAGCTTCTAGTCTCAAAAGCTTCAGGAGAGCATTGTCTTCCCCGGGAAGTATTACAGTTCTTAAACAACAGATGCTCTCAGGTGAAAGAGTAATTCTTACACATCTTTATTTTTTCTGGAGAGGATCTTATATACATTTTGGGGGTGGGTTGGGATCTGACAGCAGATGCTTTAGTTTGGCTTGGTATGAGATGTCAGGGATGCCTCATTTGCATGTGGAAGGGCTTGGGAGCACTGCACCCATGGGACTGATCATCAAGATCATGGCATGCTGTGGTCACATGACAAGGGCCTGGGGCGAGGGTGGGGGTGGAGCAGCTGAAGTTTCTACCATCCCTTTCTGGGTTCCAGGGCTTTCAACTCTGCTCAGTCTTACCAGGTTTCCTGGCATGGCCCATTGCCTCACAATAAAGACTAGTGAATCTTCATTCGACCTGTAGAGAAATCTGCTGTTTATTTACAGGATATATCTGTGAATTCTAGGTGACTATAAGAAAATACTAAGGGCCAAACTTTATTCAGTATAATCACATGTTTGTTTGTTTTTTTTAAATCAAATAGTAAAAATGTAAATTGTCAGAGAACTTTTCATTGCATAAATGTTGAAGTAGTCTATGTTTTGTTTTCCTGGAAGTGCTTATTGTTCCTAAATAGCAGTCACTACTACCTGGAAACTTAGCTCTTGGACTGTGAAAGAAGTAAGCAAAAGTAAATGTAAAGACCAAAGTCAGGGGAAACCAATTAAAATGGTGAAGAACGTTTGTAATAAAGAAAACACAGCTGCCTGAGGACTGAGAACACATTCGTTCACAAACCACTCACTGATCAGATTTTGATCCATGTCTACAGGAAACCTTTTCTGTTGTATTCATAGATACTGAACAAAGGCTGCAAGGTCAGGAAGAGTGAAGAATCCATGGCTATGTGTTTAAAAATACTCACTGGCTGGTGAAGCAGATTCAGCTTCAGGTGCTAAGGAGAGAGTTTGATGGACAATAGTGCTTGGTGGCTGACCATGAGGACCAAAGAAAACAAAGGAAAGCACAGACAGTCCCTCAAAGCAAGAATCTGGATTTGGAATAGCAGATTTTGAACTGGGCATGATGGGTTAAATATGTAATCTCAGCCTTTAGGGGACAGAGGCAGGAGAGTTTCTACAAATTAGAGGTCAGTCTAGGCTATATAATAAGTTCCAGGCTAACTTCAACTGCAGAATGAGACCCTGTCCATATTAGATAGATGATAGATAGATAGATAGATAGATAGATAGATAGATAGATAGATAGATAGATGATAGATAGATAGATAGATAGATAGATTAGATAGATAGATGATAAATAGATACATACATACATACATACATACAGAGATGAATGATAAACAAAATATTAGTTTGAATAGGTGTTTTTGTGTTTCATGCTGTTGTTGTTGCACATCAGCACTGATGTGCATCTCTTACAACAGTGGCAAAGTTCAACTTAGAGAGGCAGAACTTACCATTATACACCGACAAAGAATGTATTTTCTTACTCTTAAGAATAGTTGACTCTACTCACTGCTTTCCAAGGAAGCAGAATCTGTCCTTTCAGCAGGGTGCTGTCCCCCCTCCTCACTGTGTTGTTGTTGTTTTTTTTGTGTGTGTGTGTGTGTGTTTTTGACATAATTAATGTTCCTTTATTAATGTTTTGAAATAATAGTCTCAGTTAATGCTTTCAAATATGGCTATTGTTTATCCACAACTACACTGATCAGATGGGAAGAGAAGACTATCACAGGAGAGTGGTTCAGAAACCAATAGCACCAGGCACTTCAAGAAGCACAGCGGGAACTGAGTCTGAAGATAGGAAGATACAGAAAGTTATGTGTCTTGAGGAAACTGGGTCTCCTGGATGCTGAACCCTTAGTCAGAGCCTGTGCTTGACTTTGCATAGAAGATGAGGTCACAGTCAAAAGTCACAAGCATAAGGGAACCGACCATGACAGGACAGAACTGGCTATTTGCAAGGAACTTGTAATTCAGATCCTAAGAGTCAAAAGTCACAAGCATAAGGGAACCGACCATGACAGGACAGAACTGGCTATTTGCAAGGAACTTGTAATTCAGATCCTAAGAGTTACAGCTAAAGCACAGCCTAAGATTATTTTAATATCAAAATAAATAAAAGCAACTATGCCATTTATATAACAAAAGCAAGAAAGCTGACTTAAATATGAATAATAGATGTCAAACTTGTAGTGAGTGAAATAAAAAAATGTTGATTGGATTAAGAAGGGTTCTATGTATAAGTAAGAAAAAGAGTTAATGAACTGTAGGGTATGCGTGTGGAAAAAGTTGTCTATATCATGTGTGGAACAAATTTTTTGGCCTAAATATCTCTCAGCCCTTAAAAAAGCTTTTGAAACACTTTCATTCATAATTTAAGCTGTAGTTACATTAGAGATTATGACACTGGTTACCTAAAGTTTCTAAGATACATTTAGTCTGCAATATTTTTCTCCTTTGAAAATCAGACTCAACTGTGTATTTTCCCTACATTCTGAAGTACTTTGTAATAACAAAAAGTATTACTTTGTCATACCATCCTAAAGGTATGGAAATTTTAATGCAAAATAAAGATAACTAATTAATAACAATATTAGTCATTGGAAACAATTTATGTAGTTATGTCCAAGATACAATGATAAAGCAGCAGTAATTAAAAATAGCATGCTGCATGACATTAGAGTCCATCTGGCTGAAGAATATTTACATACTTAATTTGCTTTTATCATCACTGCATATCAAAAGCTTTTTTAAGTACTGTCTTGGTTTTGTCTGACCTGATGAATTCCAGATTGGAGGTTGGCCTTCAGTCTCAAAGTTCTGTGCTGGCTTTCAAAAAAGGATAAATTTGGGGTTCTGTAACTGGTAGGAGTTAAAATAAACTGGAAAGTGAAAAGATCTACTGTGCAGTAACTGTGATTAACAATGTGCAAGTCTAGGCTTTGATGTATTTGCAGACTGCTTTCCTTTTATCTGGACTCCGAGGGAAGAGATTTTGACTTGATTTTCTTTTTATATTCCTTATTTTTGGAAACTCTCAATAAGAGTGTTGCATTACAGAGAGTTGGTTCTGAGCAATCTGAAAGGTCCAGACACCATTCTTTCCTTGATTCCTCTGTTCATTATGACAGTCATCCCTGAGCTGCTTTTCACAATTCAGAAAGGAGAGAGCCCTTGACCCCTTGTTCGTGAGTTATAAAACATTAATAATCTTTTGAAAGTGCAGTGTCCTATATGAAATGCACCTGCCCAGCATAGGATAAAACTACCCAACAGCATCAATCACTTCGTCAGCAATTGCACACCTGAAACAAACATTTGTGTCAACTCTCCTACCAAACTCCTAAAACATCCAGGTGCTCGGTAGAGAACGGCAGACACTTTCTTCCATTTCCAGAAACGGGTACAATCTGAGATTCATCTCATTAGGAAACCTATACCCTTTATTCTATTAGGTCTGTGTCTGTATTCTTACCTCTGCTAGATTAAAGGCAGTTCCCCTTGTCCATGCTTGCAGGTGAAAAGATGTGAAATGAGTTTCTATGGACGATGGTGGCCTTAAGTGAAGGGATTCATCTCATTTGCGGACACCAAACTCAGACAGTATTGCTGTTGCCAAGAATCACTTGTTGACAGGAGCCTGCTATAGCTGTCGAGGCTCTGCTAGAGCCTGATCAATTCAGATACATATGCTCACAGCCAACCATCAGACTGAGCTCATAGACTCCAATGGAGGAGATAGGGGAAGCTCTGAAGAAGTTGAAACCCCATAGGAAGAACAACAGTATCAACCAATGAACCCCACCCCCGACCCCACCCCAGAGCTCCCAGCAACTAAACCACCAACCAAAGAATACACAAGGAAGGACCCATGGTTCCAGCTGCACATGTTGCAGAGGATTGCCTTATCTGGCATCAATGGGATGGGACCCCTTGGTCCTATGGGGGCTCAATGCCCCAACATAGGGGGATGCTAGGGTGGTGAAGTGGGAGTGGGTGGGGAGCATCCTCTTAGAAGTAAGGGGAGTGGGAGAGGATAGGAGATTTTTGGAGAGGAAACTGGGAAGGGGGATAACATTTGAAATGTAAATAAATAAAATAACCAATTAAAAAAAGAAGAATGTGTCACATAGTAAGCTTGCAAACTTCTCCACAAGTATTTCAGTGCTTAACACTCAGAGATAAGAATGTGCAGAATTAGAGAGGTCTGGGTGACACCAACATTGTCAGTGTTTGCATAAGGCAGGATACTTCTCTTGTAGTGGGGTGAACATTCTTCAGGGCAGGACAATGTTATTTTCTGCTTTCAAACTCCAGATGCTAGGGAAATGGGTTAATGGATGATCATAAATGACAAGCAATCCTGAGGATCTGAGTTCAAATCCCTGGCACCCATATAAAACCTGGATTTGACCACATATGTCTGTAACACCATCACTGTGACAGGAAGAGATGCAGGGGGTGGGGAATAACTGAGACTTGTCATCTGCCAACCCAGCTCCATGTTCAGAGAGAGACCCTGGTTCAAGATAATATGGCAGCAAGTACAGACCAGGACACCAGAGGTCCTTCTTTATCATCTATGTACATTTGGATGTACATAGGCACACAACACACACACACACACACACATACAAATAAATAAATTAATAAATAAATTAATAAATAAATAAATTAATTAATGCTAATAAAAATATTTTTTTAGGTTTATTGTTTTTTGGTTCAGGTTCTTTCCTAGCATTTCTCATAGTCATCTTTGAACAGCGTGTAAAATTAGAAGAATATAATTCCTTCTTCTCTTTCTGAGTTTGTGGCTGATGTTTCCCAAGTAACAGATCAGCCTGAGTGGAGCTCTGTGTAGTAATGAAGTGGTGGAGAAATCTGAGCCCATTCGGATAGAATTGGGGAGTTTGAGTCCAAGCTCCTCTGTCTGCTTGTTTCAGTCTTCTCCTCTGTCCCTTTGTACACACCTCACATGAAGGTCACTCCGTTCATCAGAATTTGGGGTTCAAGTGAGGATTTCTCATTCTGCTTCAGGAAGGCTATAACTTATTTCACAAGAAATAGCTGTGAGTGTCTGTCCAAGGATTTCTGTCCTTCCAAAAGATAATTCAGATAGTGACTCTTAAAAAAAATAAGGCTCATGGCTGGAGCTATAATTCACTCAAATGTCAGATCCTACATTCAATCCCAGTACTTTGAATTAATAGTTACTACTACTACTACTAATAATAATAATTTAATATTATTTTGGTTCTCCCCTTCATAATAAACACTTACTACCATTGTTTAGATTCAACATTGAGTCAACAGTCGAAAAACTTCAGAGACAGAAGATAAATTTATTTATTTTCTCTGCTTTCTCCTATTCTACTGATAATATTGTGATGCTGTATCAATAAGGGTTCTCTAGAGGAAGAAGACTGACATGTGTGTGTGTGTGTGAGAGAGAGAGAGAGAGAGAGAGAAAGAGAGGGGGAGGGAGGGAGGGTGATGGGTAGAGGGAGGGGGAGAGAGGGAGGGGGAGAGACAGAGAGAGACAGAGAGAGACAGAAAGAATGTTAGTGTATGTTTGCACTGCTTCCCTCAGTCATCATAAAATGGCACCAGACACCTGGAGCTTCCTACAGAGCAAATGACTTTTGTTCAAACCTGCAAATGGAAATGCTGATTCTGATATCCATTAAATAACTAGCAACACAATAGAGATGTCAAGGGAGACAAACACTTAGTCTAAGATGCTAATGGTAGTATTTGGGGTGAGTCTTCACAAGTCAACTCAGGTAATCAAAATAGTTCCTCAGTTTACAATCCCAACTTATTGATTTTAGTGTATGGAAAATTGATTAAAACCAATCATCACATACTAGCTTAGCTGCCTGCACTGTCCTATGGAACTTATTGCCATGAACTCTGCATATTGGCATAGCCTAAGGTGAGACTGAGAACAAGAGTTCCAGTCAACTTATAACGTCAATGACCTGACATGAGCAGGATGCAGGGAAACGGAATTTTCTTTTTTCTATTAGATATTTTCTTCATTTACATTTCAAATGCCATCCCAAGAGTCTCCTATACCCTCCCCCAACCCTGCCCTGCTCCCCTACCCAAACACTCTCAGTTCTTGGCCCTGGCATTCCCCTGTACTGGGGCATATAAAGTTTGCAAGAACAAGGCCTTTCTTCCCAATGCTGGCCAAATAGGCCATCTTCTGCTACATATGCAGCTAGAGACACAAGCCCTGGGGGTACTGATTAGTTCATATTGTTATTGCACCTATGGGGTTGCAGACCCCTTCAGGTCCTTGGGCAATTTGTATAGCTCCTCCATTGGGGGCCCTGTGTTCTAGCCTATAGATGACTGTGAGCATCCACTTCTATATATGCCAAGCACTGGCATAGACTCACAAGAGACAACTATATCAGGTTCCTTTCAGATAAATCATGCTGGCATATGCAATAGTGTCTACATTTGGTGGCTGACTGTGGGATGGACCACCGAGTGGGGCAGTCTCTGGATGGTCCATCTTTTCATCTTAGCTCCAAAGTTTGTCTCTGCAATGCCTTCCATGGGTATTTTATTCCCTATTCTAGAATGGAATGAAGTATCCACAAGTTGGTCTTCCCTCTTCTTGATTTTCTTGTGTTTTGGAAATTGTATCTTGGGTATTCTAGGTTTCTGGGCTAATATCCACTTATCAGTGAGTGCATATCAAGTGACTTCTTTAGTGATTGGGTTACCTCACTCAGGATGATATCCTCCAGATACATCCATTTGCCTAAGAATTTCATAAATTCATTGTTTTTAATTGCTGAGTAGTACTCCATTGTGTAAATGTACCACATTTTCTGTATCCATTCCTCTGTTGAGGGAAATCTGGGTTCCTTCCAGCTTCTGGCTATTATAAGTAAGGCTGCTATAAACATAGAAGAGCATGTGTCCTTATTACCAGTTGGAACATCTTCTGGGTATATGCACAGGAGATATATTGCCAGATCTGCCAGTAGTACTATGTACAGTTTTCTGAGGAACCACCAGACTTATTTCCAGAGTGGTTGTACCAGCTTGCAATTCCACCAGCAATGGAGGAGTGTTCCTCTTTCTCCAATCCTAGCCAGCATCTGCTGTCTCCTGAATTTTTGATCCTAGCCATTCTGACTGGTGTAGGGTGGAATCTCAGGCTTGTTTTGATTTGCATTTCCCTGATGATTAAGGATGTTGAACATTTTTTCAGGTGTTTCTCAGCCATTCCGTATTCCTCAGTTCAGAATTCTTTGTTTAGCTCTGTACCCGATTTTTAATGGGGTTATTTGATATTCTGGAGTCCAGCTTCTTGAGTTCTTTATATATATTGGATATTAGTTCCCTATGAGATTTAGGATTAGTAAAAATTATTTCCCAATCTGTTGTTGGTCTTTTTGTCTTCTTGACAGTATATTTGGCTCTACAGAAGCTTTGCAATTTTATGAGGTCCCCTTTGTTGATTCTTGGTCTTACAGTACAGGCCATTGCTGTTCTGTTTAGGAATATTTCCCCTGTGCCCATATCTTGGAGGCTTTTCCCCACCATCTCTATAAATTTCAGTGTCTCTGGTTTTATGTGGAGTTCTTTTATCCACTTAGACTTGAGCTTTGTGCAAAGAGATAAGAATGGATCAATCTGCATTCTTCTACATGATAACTGCCAGATGTGCCAGCACCATTTGTTGAAAATGCTGTCTTTTTTCCATTGGATGGTTTTAGCTCCCTTGTCAATGATCAAGTGACCATAGGTGTGTAGGCTCATTTCTGGGTCTTCAATTCCACTGATCTACCTGTCTGTCGCTGTACCAGTACCGTACAGATTTTATCACAATTGCTCTGTAGTACAGCTTGAGGTCAGGCATGGTGATTCCCCCAGAGGATTTTTATTGTTGAGAATACTTTTTGCTATCCTAGGTTTTTTGTTATTCCAGAAGAATTTGCAAATTGCCCTTTGTAACTCAGTGAAGAATTGAGTTGGAATTTTGATGGGAGTTGCATTGAATCTGTGGATTGCTTTCTGCAAGATAGTCATTAATCCTATAATAATCTTGGCAATCCATGAGCATGGGAGATCTTTCCATCTTCTGAAATCTTCTTTAATTTCTTTCTTCAGACACTTGAAGTTCTTATCATACAGATCTTTCACTTCCTTAGTTAGAGTAACAAGAAGTTATTTTATATTTTTTGTGACGATTGTGAAAGGGGCTGTTTCCCTAATTTCTTTCTCATCCTGTTTATCCTTTGTGTAGAGAAAGTTCACTGATTTTTTGAGTTTATTTTATATCCAGCTACTGCACTGAAGGTGTTTATCAGGTTTAGGAGTTCTCAGGTGTTATTTTTAGGCTCATTTATATATACTATAATATCATCAGCAAATAGTGATATTTTGACTTCTTCATTTCCAATTTGTGTTCCTTTAATCTCCTTTTGTTGTCTAATTGCTCAGACTAGGATTTCAAATACTATATTTAATAGGTAGGGAGAAAATGGGCAGCCTAGTCTAGTCCCTGATTTTAGTGGGATTGCTCCTGTTTCTCTCCATTTAGTTTGATGTTGTCTACTGGCTTGCTGTATATTGCTTTTATTATTATTTTTAAGTATGGACCTGGAATTTCTGATCTTTCCATGACTTTTATCATGAAGGGGTGTTGGAATTTGTCAAATGTTTTCTCAGCATCTAAGGCAAGGATCATGTGATTTTTTTCTTTGATTTTTTATATAGTGGCTTACGTTGATGGATTTCTGTATATTAAACTATCCCTGCATCCCTGGATGAAGCCTACTTGGTCATCATGGATGACCATTTTGATGTATTCTTGAATTCAGTTTGGGAGGATTTTACTGAGTATTTTTGCATTGATTTTCATAAGGGAAATTGATCTGAAGTCTCTTGTTGGATCATTGTATGGTTTAGGTATCAGTGTAATTGTGGCTGCATAGAATAAATTGGGTAGAGAACCTTCTGTTTCTATTTCATGGAATAATTTGAGGAGACTTGGAATTAGGTCTTCTTTAAAGGTCTGATAGAACAATGCACTAAACCCATCTGGTCCTGGGCTTTTTTTTTTTTTTTTTTTTGGTTGAGAGACTATTAATGACTGCTTCTATTTTCTTAGGGGAAATAGGAATGTTAAGATCATTAACCTGATCCTGATTTAACTTTGCTACCTAGTATCTGTCTAGGAGTTTGTCCATTTCATCCAGGTTTTCCAGTTTTTGTAGTAGGATCTGATGATGTTTTGGATTTCCACAGGATCTGTTCTTATGTCTCCTTTTTTCATTTCTGATTTTGTTAATTAGGATACTGTCCCTGTGCCCTCTAGTTAGTCTGGCTCTCTATCTTGTTGATTTTCTCAAAAAACCAGCTCCTGGTTTGGTTGATTCTTTGAATAGTTCTTTTTGTTTCCACTTGGTTGATTTCAGCCCTAAGTTTGCTTATTCCCTGCAGTCTACTGCTCTTGGGTGAATTTGCTTCCTTTTGTTCTAGAACTTCTAGGTGTGCTGTCAGATTACTAGTATATGCTCTCTCTAGTTTCTTTTTGGAGGCACCCAGAGCTATGAGTTTTCCTCTTAGGACTGCTTTCATTTTGTCCCATAAGTTTGGGTATGTTGTGGCTTCATTTTCATTAAACTCTAAAAAGTATTTAATTTGTATCTTTATTTCTTCCTTGACCAAAATATCATTGAGTAGAGTGTTGTTCAGTTTCCACATGAATGTTAGCTTTCTATTATTTATGCTGTTTTAGAAGATTCACCTTAATTTGTGGTGATCTGATAGGTTGCATGGGATAATTTCAATATTTTTGTATCTGTTGAGGCCTGTTTTGTGACTGATCATATGGTCAATTTTGGAGGAGGTACCATGGGGTGCTGAGAAGAAGGTATATCCTTTTATTTTAGGATAAAATGTTCTGTAAATATCTGTTAAATCCATTAGTTTCATAACTTCTGTTAGTGTCCATGTGTCTCTGTTTAGTTCCTGTTTCCAGGATCTGTACATTGGTGAGAGTGGGGTGTTAAAGTCTCCCACTATTATTGTGTGAGGTGCAATGTGCGCTTTAAGCTTTACTAAAGTTTCTTTACTGAATGTGACTGCCCTTGCATTTGGAGCAAAAATATTTAGAATTGAGAGTTCATCTTGGTAGATTTTACCTTTGATGAGTATGAAGCTCCCCTCCTTGTCTCTAGAACATCATACAAGCTGGCTCCCATGTTTTCCTGCAGCTGAGAGGCTAAATATGCATGCAGTGTCTAAGGTGCTATTAAAAAGATTTTACCATTTAATTATCTAAAGGTCCCCATGGTGATTCATATAAAGCTTTCAATTGAAACAAACATCTACAAGATGTCAAGGTTGCCTTTTCTGGGCCATAAGCATTTTACTCTTGCTATAACTCAAGTCTCTTGTCACCTTTAAACTTCTATGTGTCATTTAACCTGTTTCCCAGCTCTCTTTCTTTAGCTGTTCTGTGTCTTAGACATGACTCCTTGTTCAGCTTCTGCTGAGTCACTCAGAGAAAGATTTCTATTCCAAATACCTTTCCTAAGACACTTGAATTTCAGAGTAAGTCACTGCAGTCCTTAGAATGCTTGAATCTCTACATTCATAAGAAGTCTTTACATGTGAAAGAAGCCAATACAGAAGCAAAAATCTAGGAATTTGTTTATATTGTTGCTTCCTTATTTGCTTGTTTGTTTTTCTTAAGAAACTGAATCTCTGTTGAATGCTGTCTGCCTTTGAAGTTAGATAAAATCTTAAAGTCTTAATGATTCAGGTTTATGTAATGCATTTTCCCTGAGATATGTACTTGTATTTCTATACCAGCCAATAGCTTGAGAACTGTTACAAGGTTTAAACAACATTTTTTAGATTCCAAATAAACAAGAGATCAACTCAACAGAGAGCATTTTTTTTTTTTTGCCTGGCATTGTTTTATTACTGTAATATCCTTATAGCAGTGACTCACTTGCTGGGTTATTGACAACAAAGAAAAGGACTATAGTTAACCACCTTTTGTGACTGTGACACTGATAATTTACAAAGATTAGCATCTCTGATTTTGTGGTGTAAATGCCATCAACTAGGTATGTCACTGTTCCTGTAGATGTCTATGGTCCTGTCTTCATGAATTTTTTCCAGATGATGAAAGGGAGTCAGGAATTCCATTTTCTCCCATAGGTGCTGAGCCATGGCTGGCTGCCCCTCAGCAGATTTTGATTTCTGTGTGTATGCTTGCAGCTGTGAATCATGGCTTGGAAAATGGGAAAGCATTTTGTGGTAGTGCCTATTACCAAACTCCTTTGGCTGCTGTAATTAATTCAACGGTTCCTTACCTTTAAAGGTAGCCAGGTAACCCATAACCCACCGGTTTGCTCTCTCTGATAAAAGCTTTTCATTTTTCTTTTAACTTTCAATGCTCCCTGAAATCAGCCTTGCTTTCTTCATCCTTTCAATACTATGTACCTGAACTTAAGACTATTACATGATCTGAGAGCTTTGAACATCAGTGTTGTGATCAGTCACTAAAGCTGTCCAATTTCCACTTTGTTCAAATAATGTTTTTCTGACTTGTCTGGGGAAAGTGTCCGAGAATTCATTTTTTTCTTTTCTTATCAGCAAAACACACACATATATATATATACTGTGCTCTTCTAGCTTACTATAAAATACAGGTGAAAAATCCCTGAACAGTCAGAGGACCAGCTGAAAAACCAGGCTTTTGTACTTATTCCCAAACATTTTCTTTGCCATAAAATAGGAGAACAAATAAATGGAGCACTGATGTTATAGGTGCCTGCCACTGAAAATCACTTGTTCTTGTTAATGGTCTTCTTTAAGCAAACACATCTGGGATACTCAGCTTCTTAAAAATCATGTCACTTCCTAGGACCCCCCTAACCCTGTTTATATTCAGATAGTCTGGAAATATATTAGAGAAATTCTTGGTGAGACTGGGCTCAACTCCTGTTCTGTCCCAAATATTCCTTCCAAATATGGCAGAGATTTCCTGTCCTGAGCAGGATGAGTTCATATCCCAGAGTGTATTTATTACTTAGATTTTCATTGAAGAACAAAGCCTTTGTATAATATTGCTCTTGTCTCATCCATATTGCTGTACAAATTTTGCTTTGCCTCCTGTGTTTGCTGGAGACTAGAACACAGGGAACATGTGAAAGAAAATAATCTTTCTGTATCTTTCCACATAAGCAACAACTCCCATCTTCTTCACTAGGACATGTTCTTCAGAATCAACTTTAAAGGATAAGAACCTTGTTTAGACCACCTCAAGTTTATTTCTTTCTGCTTCTCCTACTTATTATCTCCATGTCCCTGTTTAAGCAAATAACTTAATCCCTCCCTTTAATGTGTCAATTAAACTTGGAGTGTCGCTAATTCATGTAGCCAGGTCAAAATAATCTCATACTTGCAGAGCCACTTACAGCAGGGTCTAGTGTCTAGGACAGACTCAATGTTGGCAGTAATGTTTACCATCCATTCAACAGAGAGAACATAAAAATTCATGTGGAAATATGTGATGCAAATTATGCACACATAATTACATCATAGAAAATAATAAGTCAATCTTCTATAAAAATGTCATCAGACCTGACAAGACCATAGTCTTTTATTCTTCTATTTTTATTTTTGGGATTATTTTTTTGAAACAAACTCCAGGTCCCTCAATGTAATGAACATAGAACCAATGGTTTGCTCTTGGCTTCACTGGAGAGCCTATGAAACCACACAGTTAAAGGCTAAATAAATGGAAACTTTGGATAGGGAAGCTCAGTGCTGAGGAGTCTGGGAAGAGTTGTTCCTAATATATGCTCTGGGTTTGAATAAGACCCAGCATATTTAGCAATGACTATGAGAGCAATGGAATGTGTGACAATACAATTCATGGTGTAGAACTCTGAGGATACCATGGGAAGTTATATATACATTAAAGTAAGTTCCCCCATGTAATCTTCAGTGAGGACCAAAATATACCTTGGTAGCAAAGTATAACAAGCCTTCATTGCACTGCAATGAGTTCATTGCACACTTGAGGTCAGGCAAAGCTTTAGACGCAGAAGGAAATAGGAAGTATATCACAGAGACATTTTTGTCAGCATTCTAGAAGATAGGACACCTAAAGTCATTATTCATGGAGGAGTAGACTCCTGCATGTTGCATGGCTAGTGGTTATTTGAAAAAATATCTACATGTGCTTGTTCCAACAGCAAGTTCACCCCATTCTTTGAACTTTCCAAGAGTTTACTCACTCATTACCAGAAGGGGAATGGGTGAGTGGCATTTGGTTGACTTAAATCCAAGGGCTTTCTAACAGGAAATGTACTTCTTATCCTTTATTGTAGGTATTGAAGTTTGAGCCTGGACATTTCAAGAGAAGGGGCAAAGCTAAGAATATGGCTCTTGTTGATATCCAGCTGGATCATCATGAGCGATGTGACTGTATCTGCAGCTCAAGACCACCTCGATAAAACACTATGCACATCTTTACTTTGATTATGAAAGGACCTTTAGGTTACAAAAACCCTAAGAAGCTTCTAATCTCAGTGCAATGAGTACATATGGAAATGTCACTTTCTTAGTGCCATGGCAAGAAGAAGCATATATCATCAATTTCTATATACATAAGCATAGGAATTCACTTATCAATAGTATGTGAAGATATGTGTATATATATACTCATATACATGTCTAGCTCTATGTATGTAAATAGATGAAATACTTTATTCAGTATATTTACTGAAGTCTGCTAGAGGCAAATGATATTACTTGATATTTTGCTAAAATAAGGGAATGTGTCAAGCATATAAAATATCTTTCAAAAAATTCAAAAGGTAAGTTTATTCTAAAACTTTGTATGACAAAATACATCAGATTTTGCTCACTTAAAGAAGGCACTTGTCCATTAAATGAAAAATGAGACTTTCTTATGTGTATACTCTAATTATGTGAAGACAAATACATAGTTTCTGGCAATAAAAACAAGGTTTGAAATATTTTCTTCATGAGATGTACTACTCACCTACCAATGTGGACAGTAATTATCTGTCTCCACAACTATGCCAAAGTAATACAGGATATTTAACAATCAAGACAATCAAGTCATTATGTCCTTTTCCATGTATTTTCTCAATGCAAGCTAAGTAACTGAGCACCCTTCTCAATGAATTGCTCAGGGACTTGTGGTGATAAATAACAAGAAATATTCAATAGCCAAGCAATAGGTTGCTGCAGAATTTTTGATTTTTTTTTTTATTTTAAAGTCTGCAGAAAAGCAAGTGTTTACAGGAAGAACATGATATTCATTACACATGAGCCTTTAAATATGATAGTCATGGCAAGATTTGGGTGATAGAAATTCAGAAATAAGCAAATGTTAACATAACTGGAAATCAAATGGACTGTTTGATAAGGTCTACATTTAAAAGTGGGTCAAAATCTTCTAAACTGTGCCAATAATTTTTCTGTGTTTTGCTCTTGCATTTCTATCTTTTCAATATATACACATGAACTTATATTGTTCTTATATGAGACAAGCTATCATGAAATATTTATAGCCTTAAATATTTATGCATTAACAAAACACCTAGAGCCAGCTAAGTTGTGAAGGCACAGATTTGGTCCTGCTGTTCCAATGGAAAGCTTTTTGTTCTGATTTTATAGGAGTGAGTTAAGTTCCCTCAGTGGTGCCTCTACATCTATTCTAAAGAGACTGAGTCCAGAAACAGGAAGTTGCTCATTGTTCTCCCAACAAAATGTTTAGGAGGGAATCCTGAAGTCAAATTAGCTTGGTTCTGCTACTAGGAAACTATATTTTTCTTCCTGCCTTTAGAGTAGAAAAGAAAACCAATTTATTTGGTGAGTCCAACACTACCCTGAGCACAAAGTGTTTTGTTTCTGAATCTGTGCACAGGCCCCTTTTGTCTGGTGTCAGATGAGTAGCTTATACACACTCACATTGCCAAGGATGATGCTGTCTAAGCCAAGTTAACAGCTGTTAACAAATCTGTGCTTACTGACACATATATTCTAAAGGTTCTATGCAGTCAATTACCTGCCAGTTCTACTTAAATGATTATTAAAATTAAATAGTATATTGTTGTCAAGCATGCCACAGAACAATGAGAAGTAAGCCTGGCCCAATTTGCAAGCTTCCTGTGAAACAATGGCTCCTATAAAAAAAAAAAAAAACAAAAAAACAAACAAACAAAAATGTACATTACCTTACTCACCATAAAGGGCACAGATCAATCACAACTGTAAATATAAAATATTAGAGTGTTTTTTCAATAAACCTTCTAGGTGGTGATAATCAATTAAAGCCTTATCTGCCTTTTTATTTATTAGCTGCAGTGTAAATGGATGTGTACTCCTGTGTGGCCTTTTCTTCCTGGAGCATTTAATTAAGCCCAATCCCTTGGGTATATGTCATCTATTGAACATACAATGTGTAATAAGTAAATGTTTCATTGCCATGTAAGGAAAAAGAATAGAAAATAAACCATTGAAAAAAATTTATTTCAAAACAAACTAATTAATACGCAGATCTGCATAGCTTTCTCACCCAGAATGCCTTTCATTCTATGGTCTTATAGGGCAGAAAACTTTCATAATTTGAGGCTTTTATTATTTTTGGCATATCAATAACATTCAGCTTTTCCTCTCACAGTATTTGCTAGAGAAATGTAATGTGCCTCTTATCTTAATAAAAAAAATAAATCCTGCTTTTAAACAAAACTACTCTATTATTTAGTTCTGAATTGCAACTTTAAAAGCTATGCAATATTATAAAGGTACTTTCACAAATGCATCTAATGAGAGTGGCAAAATGGGAGCTTTTTGAAAGGAGGAGGTGCCTACCCTGAGGCCACAGGCCTCTGTGCTGTCTGCCTCATAACTCAGGCAGCCATTGCTCATACTTCTCTTTGCTGGTAGTCTTGGATCTTATGTTTGTTCACCAGTCAGCCTTTCAGTCAAGATGTTGCCCATCTAAGTAAGAGCATTCCATCCTCTTTATCACAGCCTCATCTCTGTCTTACCCACTCTTCCCTGTACTTCTGGATGGACACCCAGCTGATGGGTCTGCTTTTTCAGAGAATCCAGCTCCAATCTGTCCCCCTGAAGGAATGTAGACCATGACCATAAAGAGGGCTCTCTTCCATGCAACAACACTTGCTTTCAGGTTGGTCTTTGTTGTCACCCTGCTGGAGACAAAATGACAGCAGTTTCTGAGATTGGAGAAACCGTGCTTCTAGCTTGACAGGTACAGATGGTTTAGAAAATAAGTACAGAAATGTGTGTGTTATATGACAAGAACTTTACTAGCAGAAATATAATATGTTAACTAAGGGCTTGGCACTGGGAAAAGATTAAGCAGTACTGTATAAGGCAGTAAATTTAGATAGCTTGGAATTTTATATGAAGCATCATGAAAATGATATGCAAAACATTTAATACAAATGCACTAAGAATTTTAATGACATCTCCTAAAATGTACATGTGTCCAGTTTTCCTCTACTACTAACTTGACAGTTGTCCAAATGGCTCATATTTTCAAAGGATCTTCTGGTATAACATTGAATTAAAATGTACAGATTAGTACTCATTCCTAAAATTCTAGAAAATGCATTTTTGTTTATTGGCATGCCTACTTAATACGCTGAAAAAATGGAATATTTAAAATGCATTGCTTTTATTGACATCACAAAACTCTGTTGTTTGTAAAGATTGGGGTAAATAAGAAAGAGATCTACAAATACAGAAGAACCCTGAGATGTGTCAAATGAAAGTAGACATTACTGGGTAAACAGCTAGTTCCTTAATTAATTTTATTTTATTTTGTTTTGTTTATTTGGGGGATTGTTGAGCTTGCTCATTTGTTTGTTTTCTACTGAAATTATATTTTCCTTTTTTTGAAAATAGATTTTTTTCATGCAATATATGTTGATTACAGTTTCTCCTCCTTCTATTCCTCCCAGTTCCTCCCCACCTCCCCTCCCATACAGATGCACACCCTTTCTGTCTCTCCTTAGAAAGCAAACAGGCACTAAGGAACAATGAAAAAATTAAGTAAAATACAATAAATTAAAACAAAAACAAACAAATCAGAACAGAACAAAACAAACAAGAAAAAGAGCCAAAGAAAATAGACAAGAAATACATATATACACAAATAAACACGAATCTTATAAAAACATAAATATGGAAGTAATAATGTATATGCAAAGAACCAATATAGGTTTTTTAAAAAAGAATTCCTTGACTCAAAATTATGAAACAAAAAAATCATTAAAGATGCCTTTGAGTTCATTTCATATTGATCATGTACTACTGGACATGGCCTACACTTAAAAGTGGTTTATTTCCCCAGTGAGACTCCTTTGGAGAATTTAATTTTCACTTGCAAGTGGTTATCAACTAAAGGTTGCCTCCAGGTTAGTGATGGGAATCTGTGTCCACGTTTCTTCTCAACACTGAGACACCATCTGTGACAAGCCCTGTGTATGCTGTCATATAATCTCTGTGATTATATGTGCATCAGTCATACTGTGTTCAGAAAGACTTGTTTCCTTGGTGCCCTCCATCCCCTCTTACACTCTTACTGCTTCCTCCTCTGCAGGGTTCTCTGAACACTGAAATGAAATATTTGATGGGGCTGTCCCATTTAGGGCTGAGTGTGACAAGATCTCTCAGTCTATGTGCATGTCTAACTTTGGATCTCTGTATTTGTTCCCACCTGCTGCAAGAGAAAGCTTCGATGATGCTGGCAGCTGAGTAAGACACTTACCATTAGGAGTCATTATGTTGTCTTTTCCTTTAGAAGAATAGGAATGGAAATCAAAACAACCCTGAGATTCTACCTCACACTAGTCAGAATGGCTAAAATCAAAAACTCAGCAGAGAGCAGATGCTGGTGAAGATGTGGAGATAGAGGAACACTCCTCCATTGTTAGTGGGATTGCAAGTTGGTACAACCACTCTGGAAATCAGTTTGGCAGTTCCTCAGAAAACTGGACATAGTACTACCGGAAGATCCAGCAATCCCACTCCTGGGCATATACCCAGAAGATGTTCCAATTTGTAATAAGGACACATGCTCCACTATGTTCATAGCAGCTTTATTTATAATAGCCAGACGTGGGAAAGAATACAGATGTCCCTCAAAAGAGGAATGAATACAGAACATTTGGTACATTTACACAATGGAATACTACTACTTAGCTATTAAAACAATGAATTTATGAAATTCATAGGCAAATGGATGGAACTAGAAAATATTCTGAGTGAGGTAACCCAATCACAAAAGAAAACACATGATATGCATTCACTGATAACTGGATATTAGCCCAGAAGCCCAGAATACCCAAGATACAATTCACAGACCACATGAAGCTCAAGAAGAAGGAACACCAAAGTGTGGATACTTTGGTCCTTCTTTAAAAGGGGAACAAATACCCATGGGAGGAGATACAGAGACCAAATGTGGAGCAGACACTGAAGGAAAGACTATCCAGACACTGTCCTACCTGGGGATCCATCCAATATACAGTCACCAAACCCAGACACTATTGTGGACGACAACAAATGCTTGCTAACAGGAGCCTGATATAACTCTCTCCTGAGAGGCTCTACCACTGCCTGACAAATACAGACGTGGATGCTCTCAACCAACCATTGGACTGAGACAGGGTCCCCAATGGAGGAGCTAGAGAAAGTACCCAAAGAGCTGAAGGGGTTTGCAGCCCCATAGGAGGATCACCAATATGAACCAACCAGTAACCCCCAGACCTCCCAGGGACTAAGCCATCAACCAAAGAGTACATATAGAGGTACCGATGGCTCCAGCAGAAGATGGCATTGTCACTCATTAAAAGGAAACAAGGCCCTTGGTCCTGTGAAAACTTGATACCCCAGTGTAGAGTAATGCCAGGACAGGGAAGTAGGGGTGGGTGGGTTGGTGAGAAGAGGGAGGAGGGATGGGATGGGGATTTTCAGAGGGGAAAGGAGGAAAGAGGATAACATTTGAAATGTAAATAAAGAAAATATCTAATTAAAATAAAAACTGATCCAGCATGCCAAATCCATAGGAAGACCAACAGAGTCAATTAACCTGGATCCGTGGAAGTTCCCAGAGACTAAGTCACAAACCAAAGAGCATACATGGGGTGGTCTGTGACCTCTGGCAGATATATTGTAGAGGATTGCCTTCTCTGGCCTCAGTGGGAAAGGATTTGCCTAATGCTGTAGAGACTTGATGCCCCAGGGAGGGGAGGATGCTGGAGGCACTCTCTCAGAGGTGAAGAGGAAGAGGGGTGGGAGAACTATATGAGGGGGCAGGAGAGTGGACATGTGGGATGTAAAAAAAATGAAATAATTAATAAGGAAATCTTGAATCAAGAAAAGAGAGGAGGGGAGGGGAGGGGAGGGGAGGGGAGGGGAGGGGAGGGGAGGGGAGGGGAGGGGAGGGGAGGGAAGGGAAGGGAAGGGAAGGGAAGGGAAGGGAAGGGAAGGGAAGGGAAGGGAAGGGAAGGGAAGGAAAGGAAAGGAAAGGAAAGGAAAGGAAAGGAAAGGAAAGGAAAGGAAAGGAAAGGAAAGGAAAGGAAAGGAAAGGAAAGGAAAGGAAAGGAAAGGAAAGGAAAGGAAAGGAGAGAAAGAACAGTGGTATTCTGTTTTACCCTAGGTCCCTGGGATATATAGTCTTAGATTCTTGACCACTCAAGTGTGGTCAGGTATAGGTTCTATCTCATAGGGTAGGCATAAATACAATCACTCGCACAAGTTTTGTGCCACTATTGCACTGATAGACCTAGTGGGGTGTGGAGAGCCGTGCTGTGAGCAATCGCCATTATAAGATGGCACTGGCTTCCGCTGTGCCTAACTAGTAAACAAGCCTTGTGCGCAAGTGCGAGAGTGAATTCACACCCAGTCACTGCCCATCTCGGGGCGTAGTAATGAGGTGATAAGCGAGCAACAAATCAGGTGCTGACACGCCACGCTGAGGGCTATATAAGCAGCACCATTTTCGGGTTCTGGGTCTTCCCTCCTGAAGAAGCAATAAAGCTTGCTGCAGAAGAATCTGGTTGTCCAAGTGTGTTCTTGCCAGCGAGAACAATAGCTCGGGACAAGTGGCGCCAAGAAACACGGGAACTTCAGACCATCACCGGGGCAAGGGAGATCCCCCGATTGCAGGGCGGGTTCAGAACTGCAGGACACATAAGGCTCTGTAAGGTATGTTCGGTCTTGAAATTTCTCCAGTGTTAGAGGTGTTTTTGTATGTTTTCACGGGGCTCGTTCTTTTTCTTTTGATTACGTACTGCTTCCACCGCTGGAACTGTTGACTGGTTCTCAGTCGTGGTCAGGCATGGTTAGATAAAAGGGCAGTGAGCAGTATGGGAACTTCCCACTCTGTGGTGACCGCCTTACAGTCGGTCTTGAGGCAGTGTGGCCTAAAAATCGCCACTAAGACTATAGAGGGTTTTGTTAAAGAGATAGATCGCATAGCGCCTATTTTAGCCACATTTAGCCTATTTTAGCCACAGGATTTTAGCCACAGGAGCAGATAAAAGTATCATTTCTTCCCACTGGTGACCAAAAGCCTGGCCCATTACTCAGTCATCACATTCTTTATGGGGGCTAGGTTATCAGTCCTGCCCCACTGTTAGCTCCCATTCTTTGAACTGGCAAGAGCCTGAAGGTCAAATGGGACGATTCACTCCCTATGTTTTACCACTCTCAGTAAATCTCTGGGGAAGAGACATTTTACAGGCACTGGGAATGACCTTGACTAATGAATACTCGCCACAAGCTGTTCAAATGATGAAGAAAATGGGCTATAAAGAAGGAAGGGGGTTAGGGAAAGGAGAGCAGGGTAGACTGGAACCTATCCCTCAAGAAGGAAATAATGGGAGACAAGGTTTGGTTTTTTCCTAGGGGCCATTGAGGTTTCCATGCCCATACCATGGCTTACAGAGGAAGCTGTATGGGTTCCTCAATGGCCTCTCTCTTCTGAAAAATTAGAAGCAGCCACAAAACTGATTGCTGAACAGCTACGCTTGGGTCATTTAGAGCCCTCTACCTCACCCTGGAATACACCTATTTTCGTAATTAAGAAAAAATCTGGCAAATGGCGCTTATTACATGATCTTAGAGCAATTAATGCACAAATGCGCCTGTTTGGGCCAGTTCAGTGAGGGCTACCATTGCTTTCTGCCTTACCCCAAAATTGGGAAATTATAATTATAGATATTAAAGATTGTTTTTTTCTCTATACCTTTATGCCCTCAAGATAGGCAAAGATTTTCATTTACCATCCCAGCCATTAATCATTTAGAGCCTGATCAAAGATACCAATGGAAAGTCCTACCTCAGGGGATGGCAAATAGCCCCACCATGTGTCAACTGTATGTGCAATTGGTACTTAAGTCAGTTAGAGAGCATTTTCCATCATTACTTGTACTACTTTATATGGATGACATTTTGATTTGTCATAAAAATTCACAGTTATTGCAAGATGCATACCCTATATTAATAAAAACATTAGGGCAATGGGGATTGCAGGTGACCACCGAAAAGATGCAAGTTGCTCGAATGGGAGCCTTCCTAGGGTCACTCATTTATCCTGACAAAATTGTTCCTCAAAAATTAGTTTCGCAAAGATCAACTACATACCTTGAATGATTTCCAAAAATTGCTGGGAGATATTAATTGGCTAAGACCATTTTTGAAAATTCCCTCAGTGGAATTAAAGCCCTTATTTGATAGTTTAGAGGGAGATACCCACATCTCCTCCCACAGAGCACTTACCCCAGCTGCATGTCAAGCTTTACAAACTGTAGAAAAGGCCTTACAAGATGCTCAATTACAACGCATTGAGGAGTCAAAGTCATTTGAATTGTGCGTATTAAAAACTGCAGTTACCAACAGCAGTCTTGTGGCAAAATAGACCCTTATTGTGGGTCCACCCTAATGCCTCCCCTGCAAAAATCATTGAGTGGTATCCTAATGCAGTTGCTCAACTTGCACTTCGGGGGATAAAAGCAGCCATTACTCATTTTGGGAAAGAACCTCATATGCTAATTGTGCCTTATACCTCTGCTCAAGTTCAAACCCTGGCAGCAACAACTAACGATTGGGCAGTCTTGGTTGCCTCCTATTCAGGACAAATTGATAATCATTATCCAAAACATCCAATTTTACAGTTTGCCTTAAGCCAAGCCATAGTCTTTCCAGTAATGACAGCCAAACACCCGCTTGTGGATGGGGTGGTGGTATATACAGATGGATCTAAATCTGGCATAGGTGCATATGTAGTAAATGGCCAAGTAACATCTAAACAATATAATGAGACATCACCCCAAGTTGTAGAATGTTTGGTGGTACTGGAGGTCCTTGAAACTTTCCCGGGACCGCTCAATATTGTATCTGATTCCTTATATGTGGTTAATGCAGTAAATACGCTTGAAGTTGCTGGTTTAATTAGACCCTCTAGCAAGCTTGTTCACATTTTTCAGCAAATTCAGTCAGCCCTGTTACATAGAAGACATCTTGTGTATATTACTCATGTCAGGGCTCATTCTGGCCTTCCTGGCCCCATGTCTCATGGAAATGACTTAGCAGACAAAGCCACTAGAATCGTGGCTGCTGCTCTGTCCTCGCAGGCAGAGGCTGCAAGGGAGTTTCATAAACGCTTCCATGTGACGGCTGAAACTTTAAGCCGCCATTTCACTTTAACCAGGAAAGAAGCTCGTGACATTGTCACCCAATGTCAAAATTGTTGTCAATTTTTGCCTACTCCTCATGTAGGGGTAAACCCCTGAGGCATCAGGCCATTACAGGTCTGGCAAATGGATGTCACTCATATTTCCTCCTTTGGAAGAAATCAATATTTACTTGTTTCCATTGACACCTGCTCTGGTGTTATGTTTGCTACACCTTTAACAGGTGAGAAAGCCTCTCATGTTATACAGCACTGTTTAGAAGCTTGGAGTGCTTGGGGCAAGCCCACAATCCTTAAAACTGATAATGGGCCAGCATATACCTCTACTAAATTTCAGCAATTTTGTCATCAAATGGATGTCACTCACCTGACTGGCCTTCCTTATAAGGAAGGCATTGTGGAACTTGCCCATCGTACACTCGTCTTATTTTATAAAACAAAAGGGGGGAGTTGATGAGACTCTGCCCTCAGTGCCAAGAGTAGATTTATCCATGGCACTCTTCACACTTAATTTTCTGAATCTTGATGAGCAAGGTCGCTCTGCAGCTGATCGACATAGCTCAGTCCCTGATAGACCAAAAGAAATGGTGAAATGGAAGGATGTCTTAACTGGTCTGTGGAAAGGCCTGGATCCTATTTTGATAAGATCCAGGGGAGCTGTCTGTGTTTTTCCACAGAGTGAAGACAACCCATTTTGGCTGCTGGAACGACTCACCCGCAAGATATTAATCAAGGATGGTGTGGAAGATACTGACCTCCCGAAGACTGCTCCTGATGCTGACAATGCTGAACTTGTCTCAGGTTCCTAGTATGATGGGCGAACAGAAATGGGCCATTCTCTCGGCTTTCCCTAAACCAATGCCAGTTCGCCATGATGCTATAGTTTTTCCAAAATTCTTTACTACTAATAAAAAACTGGGCTTACCATATTTGCCATTTGACCCTTTACGGGTCCCGTTAGGAGAAAATCGCTCCCTCCAAGAACAGGGTTCCCTATGTTTTCAATTATCGCAAAAGGGGGACTGTATTCAGCTCAGTATCTGTATGTTAGGATCATTTTTGGATAGTGGGACTGTAAATGTCACCCAAACCCGAGGAAAAGGAAACAATGATATTATTTATGTTACATGGTTTTGGTGGCAATCGACAGTCTGGCTAAACGGTACATTCCCGTCTCCCAATTGGAATGAGACGGAGCGTCCTCGTCAACCCAGGATTGCTCCTCATTGTGGTGGAGAGGATGTAGGGGAGTTGCCACCATGGTCAGACTGCCAGTCGTCTGTAGCCAGATGGATTGATGAGCACAAATATTTTACCTTCTCCCCCAATATGTTGTTTGGGCCTGAAGAAGAGTTTGTAATGAGAACGGGCCTCTTTTTGCAGGACCGCAGAATGAGCCCTTACTGCAAATGGCTACTTTTTGGGATTAAGGGAAGCTGTACAGATCTTAATCCCCTTGTTTTCTTAAAAGGAGGTGCTGTAGGAAAGGCCATTTACACTGGTCTCTCCAATTATACCCTGATTGGGGCATATGGACCAACAAAAAATATATAATTCATACTGAAGAAATCTCTGTTTTAAATAAGACACAGATTAATCCAACCAGCTATATATCTACTCCAGTATGTGTCTATCCTCCCTTTTTGTTTATTTTGTCTAATGATTCATTTGAAAGCTGTGTAAATGATTCCTGTTGGATTTCTCAATGTTGGGATTCAACAAAGGACACCCACGCCATGGTGGCCCGGATCCCACGTTGGATCCCTGTTCCGGTGGAAACACCCTCCACCTTATCCCTGTTTCGACAAAAAAAGAGATTTTGGCATTACTGCTGCCGTGATCATAGCAATTTCAGCCAGTGCAGCTGCTGCTACAGCTGCAGAGTACGCTATGGCTAGGACGGTCCAAGCAGGCACAAAATTAAATCAGCTTTCAGTCGATCTGACTGATGCCATCAATGACCAAACTTCTGCTAGTGCCCAGTTGAAGGGAGGGATGATTTTGAATCAGTGCCTTGATCTGGTTGAGGAACAGATAGGCGTCCTATACAAGTTGGCCCAGTTGGGTTGTGAAAGAAAATTGGGCGCTCTGTGTATTACCAGTGTCCAATATGAAAATTTTACTCGTGCAGCTAATCTGTCTAGACAGCTCTCCTTGTATCTTGCAGGAAATTGGTCCGAGGGGTTCGCTGAGACTCTTGAGGCCCTGAGGGCGGCAGTTTTAAGGATCAACTCAATGGGAGTGGACTTGTCATTGACAGAGGGCCTCTCCTCCTGGATTTCATCTGCATTTTCTTATTTTAAGGAATGGGTGGGGGTAGGTTTATTTGGTACTGCCATCTGCTGTGGACTTGTGTTCATGCTCTGGTTGGTTTGCAAGCTCAGAGCCCAACAAACACATGACAAGGTCGTGATAGCTCAAGCACTTGCTGCCATCGAACAAGGGGCCTCCCCTGAAATTTGGCTATCTATGCTCAAGAATTAGTCGGCATTTGAGTTCTTCAGTTTTTGGCTGGCCTCTTTTGTAGAGTTCACCCTGGGTTATTTAGTAGTTACTGTCACATAGCACTGGGTATCCAGGGACGGGCAACTTTCCTCATGCACAGATCAACCTAAGACACGGGGCCAGTGGCAATAGGGTTACCCTATGACGGGAAAGGCTGTGACATTAGAGGAACGACCTAAGACAGGAGCCACAGCGGATGGACATAATTACACAGACCTAGTCCAGCCTCATTTTAATAAAACAAAAAGGGGGAGATGTGGAGAGCCATGCTGTAAGCAATCGCCATTATAAGATGGCGCTGGCTTCAGCTGTGCCTAACTAGTAAACATGCCTTGTGCGCAAGTGCGAGAGTGAATTCACACCCAGTCACGGCTATATAAGCAGCACCATTTTCGGGTTCTGGGTCTTCCCTCCTGAAGAAGCAATAAAGCTTGCTGCAGAAGAATCTGGTTGTCCGAGTGTGTTCTTGCCAGCGAGAACAATAGCTCGGGACAGTGGGGAAACCCCCACTCAATTCCCGATTCTGCGTGCACCCAAAAAAATCACGAAGGACCATCTTGATGTAAATACATGAGGACGTTTAATTACGGAGCTCCGGACTGACATGCATCCCACACAGGAGATAACGGATGTCGGCCCCAAGGCTCGAAAGCTAGGGGTTTTTATGGGGTAAGGGGCTTAGGGGTGTGGAATTCAGCATAGTGACACACTATTGGCTTTTCCAAACGTTAACAGAAAGATTACATGTCAGCAAAAGGGCATCAGGACTTTGTTCCTGTGGGCTGGGGGCTTATCTTTGTTCACATAGCAACCAGTTGATGTATGACTTTACCCGGCATCAAGGGGCAGTAGACAGAGGGGAGGTTCCGGCCAGGTGGTGTTGACCCAGACAAGATAGCCCTGCTTGTCCTTGCTTTTTTTTTTTTTTTTTTTCACTATTACAGTCAAGCTGTTCTTAGGAATGTCTTAACAACAGCCCTGTCTGTTCTGCTTTGTTCTCAGCCCCAGGCAGCCTCTAGGCTCACAAACAACCAGCAATTTCTGAGTACTTTATATGACTTACAGGTTTTGAAATTTCATCTTTCTTTCAACACTACCACATCTTGCATTCAGGTCACCTTTGTAGATTTAATGGTTTGCAGCTGAGTTGCTATTTACCTTTCTCCTTTGAATCAAGTAGAGTACCTTCCAATACCGTGAACACTAGTCAGATGGGTGAAGGGACTAGATAGGCACCAGCTTGACGTTTTATGGTCAATGAGTTGTTTTATAGGTGTTCTCTACAGCAATAGGCCCTGACCATCAGTTTGTAAAGAGCAACCAATAACATCGGCAATTGATAGCTTGCTTGGTTTGGGGATTCCTATAAGAATCCTTTGTTTAACAATGTGATTAGATATAACTCATTCTTGATTCAAGAGGCTTTATTTGGTGACAGGAGATGCCCAGTTAGGGCATTGTCTCCACACTATTTGGAAAATTCATTTAGATCACCTTTCATAAATATATGTTTTAGGAGGCTTCTACTCAATTAGGTTTCCATAAAACCCTTTATCCAAGTTCAGGCTTTATTGCTATGAAGAGACACCATAACCACAGCAACTCTTTTTTTTTTAAATTATTTTCGTCATTTACATTTCAAATGCTATCCCAAAAGTCCCTTATACCCTCCCCCCACCCTGCTCTCCAACCTACCCACTCCAGCTTCCTGGCCCTGGCATTCCCCTCTACTGAGGCATATAATCCCTGCAAGACCAAGGGCCTCTCATCCCACCAATGGCCGACAAGGCCATCCTCTGCTACATATGCAACTAGAGACATGAGCTCTGGGAGTACTGGTTAGTTCATATTGTTGTTCCTCCTATAGGGTAGCAGACCCCTTTAGCTCCTTGGGTACTTTCTCTAGCTCCTTTATTGGGGGCCCTGTGTTCCATCCAATAGATGACTGTGAGCATCCACTTCTGTATTTGCCAGGCACTGGCATAGCCTCATAAGAGATAGTTATATCAGGGTCCTGTCAGTAAAATCTTGCTGGCACATGCAATAGTGTCTGGGTTTAGTGTTTTTTTTTTTATGGGATGGATCTCCGGGTGGGGCAGTCTCTGGATGGTCCTTCGTTCCATCTCAGCTCCGAACTTTGTCTCTGTAACTCCTCCCATGGGTATTTTGTTTCTCATTCTAAGAAGGAGAGATGTATCCACATTTTGGTCTTCCTTCTTCTTGAATTCATGTGTTTTACAAATTGTATCTTGGGTATTCTACGTTTCTGGGCTAATATCCACATATCAGTGAATGCATATCATGTGTGTTCTTTTGTAACTGGGTTACCTCACTCAGGATGATATCCTCCAATCCATCCATTTGCCTAAGAATTTCATAAATTCATTGTTTTTAATAGCAACTCTTACACAGAAAACATTTAACGAAGGCTGGCTTACAGTTCAAAGGCTTAGTCCATTATCATCATGGAGGAAAGCATGGTCGAATGCAGGCAGATGTGGTACTAGAGAAGCTGAGAATTCTACACCTTGATCTACAGGGAACAGGAAGAGACTAAGACATACTAGCCAGGCTTGAGAATCTGAGACCTCAAAGCCCAACCACAGTGACACACTTGCTCCAGCAATGCCATACCTACTCTGACAAGGCCACACTTCCTAATAGTCCCCAATCCCTATGAGCCTTAGGGGCCATCCATTTTCATTCAAACCACTACACCCCTCAAATGGCCTTTAGTTTTAGCTGTCCCTACCCATATTCCCACCCTCATACACCATCCTCGTTTTTCTTCTGTTTACATGTGATCCTTCCATTCCAGCTTCACTTTTCTTGTCTCTACAATCCTTTCATCTATTCTATTTGCCCTTCCTATGGAGATGCATCACTCCTGCCAGTCCCTTACTCTCTACCTAACCTCTGTGGTTATTCAGATTGTAGCTTGATATCAATGACTTAATAGCTCACATCCACATATAATTGAATACATAGCATATTTGTCTTTCTGTGTCTGAGTTACCTCATTCAGTTTTCTAGTTCTATCCATTTACCTACGAATTTCATGATTATTAATTGCTGAGTAATATTCCATTGTGTAAATGTACTGCATTTGCTTTATCACTTCATCTGTTTATAGACATCTAAGTTGTTTCCAATGTTTAGCTATTGTGAATAAAGCATCAGTGATTATGGTTGAACAAGTACTTCTGTAGCATGAAGGTTCCTTTTGGTATAGACATAAGAGTGGTACAGCAGAATCTTGAAAGATAACAATTAATTCCTGGCATCCTGAGAAACTAAAATTCTTCTTTATGTAGGGGCTGTACAATTTTGTACTGTAATAACTAGTGGATGAGTGTTCCCCTTATTCTACATCCTCACCAGCATTTGCTGCTATTTGTGTTATTGATTGTGGCTACTCTGAGTGGTGTAGGAAATCTCAAAATAGTGTGAATATGCATTCCCCTGATGGCCAAGAATCTCTTTAAGTGATTTAAACCATTTAAGTTTCCTCTTTTAAGGATTCTTCTTTTTAATATGAAGGGGTGAAGTATTTTATCAAATGCTTTTTCTGCATCTAAGGATATGACCATGTAATTTTTTTCTTTGAATTTGTTTATATAGTGGACTACATTAATGGATTTTCCTATATTAAGCCAATATTGCATCTCTGGGATGAAGCATGTTTGACTGTATTGAATATTATTTTTGACATGTCTTGGATTTGGTTTGCAAGAGTTTTATTGAGTATTTTTTGCATTGATATTCATAAGCAAGATTGGTCTGAAGTTCTAATTTTTGGTTGGGTCCTTGTGTGGTTTAAGTATAATATTAATTGTGGCTTCATTGAGTGAATTATATAGTGTTTCTTCTATTTCTATTTTATGGAATAGTTTGAGTAATATCAGGAATTCAAGGCCCATACCTAACATAATAAAAACAATTTACTGCAAACCAATAGCCAATATCAAATTAAATAGAGAGATACTTGAAGCATTCCTACTGAAATCAGGGACAAGAAAAGGATGCCCACTATCCCCATAACTATTCAATAAAGTATTTGAAGTGCTAGCTAGAACAATAAGACAAGACAAATAGATCACAGGGATACAAATTGGCAACAAATAAATAAAGGTATCAATATTTTCAGATAATATGATAATATACATAAGCAACTCCAAAAATTCTACCAGAGAACTTCCTCAGCTGATAAAGAACTTCAGCAATGTGCCCAGATATAAAATTAACTCAAGTAAATCAGTAGCCTTCCTTTATACATATGATAAACAGGGTAAGAAACAAATTAGGGAAACAACTCCTTTCACAATAGCCACAAATAACATAAAAATATTTTGAGGTAACTCTAACCAAACATGTCAAAGACCTGTATGACAATAACTTCAAGTCTCTCAAGAAAGAAGTAGAAGAAGATCTTTGAAAATGGAGATATCTCCCATGCTCATGGATTGGCAGAATTAATATAGTAACAATGGTTATCCTACCAAAGGCAATTGATAGATTCAATGCAATCCCCAACAAAATCCCAACACAATTCTTCATATACATGGAAAGAGCAATTTTCAAATTCATCTGGAAAGGCAAAAAAAAAATGAATAGCAAAAAAAAAATTTTTAACAATAAAAAAATGACTTCAAGCTTTACTACAGAGCAATAGTGATAAAAACTGCATAATATTGGTACAGAGACAGACACGTTGATCACTGGAACAGAATTGAAGACACAAAAATAAAACCACACACTTAATCTTTGACAAAGGAGCCAAAAAATATATGGGAAAAAGGAAAGCATCTTCAATAAATGGTTCTAGCCTATTTGTCTGTATGTAGAAAAATGAAAGTAGACCCATTATTGTCACTTTGCACAAAGCTCAAGTCCAAGTGGATCAAGGACCTCAAAATAAAACCAGATACACTGAATCTAACAGAAGAGAAAGTGGGAAAGAGCCTTGAACTCATTGGCACAGGGGATAATTTCTTAAACAGAACTCCAGTTGCTCAAACTCTAAGATCAAGAATTGATAAATGGAACCTCATTGAACTAGAAAGCTTCTGTAAGACAAAGGACATAGTCAGTAAGACAAATCAGCAACCTACAGATTGGGAGAAAATCTTCACTAACCCCACATCTGATAGAGGGCTACTATCTAAAATATATAAAAATCTCAAGAAGCTAATCACCAAAAAGCCAAACAACCCAATCAAAAAATTGGGTATAAAACTAAACTGAGAATTCACAACAAAGGAATCTCAAATGGCTGAGAAGCACCTAAAGAAATGTTCAAAATCCATAGTGATCAGAGAAATGCAAATCAAAACGACCCTGAGATTCCACCTTACTCGATCAAAACCTCAGGTGACAACACATGTTGGCAAGGATGTGGAGAAAGAAGAATACTCCTCCATTTTGGTGAGATTGCAAACTGATACAACCACTCTGAAAATCAATCTGGAGGGTCCACAGAAAACTGGAAATAGATCTACCTGAAGACCCAGATATACCACTCTCAGGAATATACACAAAAGATGCTCCACCATGCCACAGGGGCATGTGTTCCACTATGTTCATAGCGGCATTGTTTGTGATAGCTAGAAGCTAGAAATAACCCAGATGTCCCACCACGGAAAAATGGATACAGAAAATGTGGTTCATTTACCCAATGGAATACTACTCAGCTATTAAGAACAAGGACATCCTGAGTTTTGCATGAAAGTGGATGGAAATAGAAAATATCATCCTGAGTGAGGTAAGTCAGACCCAAATGGACATACATGGTATGTACTCACTAATAAGTAGATAGTAGCCAAAAAAAAAAAAAAAAAAGTACAGAATACCCAAGATACAGTCCACAGAACTCAAAATGTTCAACAAGCTGAAGTGCCCAAGTGAGAACACCTCAGTCCCACTTGAGAGGGAGAAGACAGCAATCACAAGTGTTAATGGAGGGATGGACCTGGAAAGGCTGGATAGTGGAAAGGAGTAGGGTATGGCAGGTGTCAGAGGTAAGAGGGGAACCAGATCTGGTATAGGGTGAGGGAAAAGGACTGAAGATCTGAGGGCCAGCAGAAAGAATGGAAAAAGGCAACCTCTGGAGGAAGGATGCTAGGGGGCTCTTCCATAATGCACCAGAGACCTGGGAGTTGAGAGACTCTCAGGAATCAAAGGGAGGGACCTTAGATGAAATGCCCAAAAGTAGGGAAAAGGAACTTATAGAGCTGACCTCAAGCAGAAAGACAGGGCATCAAATGAGGGAGGGGATTGCTATCCAACAGTCAAAACTCTGACCCATCTTTCTTGTCTGAAAGAACTGGAGGGATGGAAATGGAGAGGACCCTGAGGAAAAGAAGGTCCAGCAACAGGCCTAAAGTGGAATCCAGCTCAATGTCCCAAGGCCTGACACTATTATTAAGTTTATGGAGCACTCACAAAAAGGGACCTATCATGACTACCCTCTGAAAGACCCAACAAACAGCTAAAAGAGTCAGTTGGAGATATTTGCACCCAACCAATGGACAGAAGCTGCTGACCACTGTGTGACTGAATTACAGAAAAGCTGGAAGCTGAGGAGCAGGGTGACCCTATAGGAGGACCAGCAGTCTCAATTAACTTGGACCCCCAAGATCTCTCAAACACTGGACCACCAAACAGGCAGCATATGCCAGCTGATATGATGTCCCCAACACATATACAGCAGAGGACTCCTGGGTCTGGGTTCAATCAGAAAAGATGCGCCTAACTTTTAAGAGACTGGAGGCCCCAGGTAGTTTAGAGGTGTGGTGGGGTCAGGGGTGTGTAGTGGGTACATTCTCATGGAAACAGGGGCAGGAAGGAAGTATGGGATGTGGTCAAAGGGTGGACCAGGAGGGGAATAGAATCTGGTATGTAAAAATAAGTAAATAAATAAGTAAATAAATAAATGATTAAAATTTAAAAAGAATTCCATTTTATTTATACCTCATTTTTAAAAATTGTGATATTTGTTTCTTGATGTCTTGGTGTCTTCTTGATGTCTTTGTTTTCTTAATTTATTGAGTTCTATGTACATTTTAGATATTATCCTTCTATCGGATGTATATAGTTGGAAAAAAAGCTTTACTTACTCTGCCACTTTGTCCAAATCTATTCCCCACTTTCTTTTCCATTATGTTCAGTATATCTGGTTTCTCTTGAGGTCTTTGATCCATTTGGAGTTGAGTTTAGTCCACAGTTCTAAGTAAGGATCTATTTTGATTCTTCTACATGCACACATCCAATTTGACCAGCACTATTTGTTGAAGGTGCTATCATTGTTCCACTGTATATTTCTGTCTTCTTTATTTAAAACAAAACAAGAAACAAAAAAACAAAACAAAAAACAAACAAAAAAAGAAACCACAGGAGTTTGTGGACATTTGGATTTATGTCTTTGTCTTCAACTCAATTCCATAGCTCAAAGTGTCTGTTTATAGCAATATCAAGCTATTTTTATTACTACAATTATATCAGATATGGTGATATGTCTATCAGTTATTTTATTATTCAGGAGTATTTTAGCTGTTCTGGGATTCTTGTGTTCTCATATGAAAGTGAAAATAAAGATACTTTGACTTATTCCCTTTCCACTTGCACTCCCTTGTTCATGTTTTCTTATTACTCTAGCCAAAATGTCAAGTATTATATTGAATAGGAATGGAAAGAGTGGACAACTGTATCTTGTTCCTGATTTTCAGGGAAATGCTTTGAGTTTCCCTGTATTTAAGTGGACATTGGCTTTGGGCTTGCTGTAAATTGTCTTTGTGATTTTGAGGCATGTCCCTTTTATCCTTAATGTCTCCAGGACCTTAATCATGAAAAGGTATTAGATTTTGTCAAAGACGTTTGCTGAATCTATAGGATGATTACGTTGTTTTTGTCTTTCAGTTTGTTTATATGGTGGATTATGTTTATTAAATTACCAAAGTTGAACCACTCCTGCATCTCTGAAATGAAGCCTGCTTGATGATGGTGAATAGTATTTTTGATGTGTTTATGTATTCAATTTACAAGCAAATATGTAATTTTCTTTCTTAGCTAGGTCTTTGTATAGTTTAGGAATCAGGGAAATTGTGGCTTTGTAAGTATAATTAGGTAATGTTCCTTCTGTTTTTATTTTGTATAATAATTTAAAAGATATTAGTACTGAGCCTCCTTTGGAAGTCAGATAGAATTCCTCCTAATTAACCAGATCTCTTTTTTGACTGGTAAATTTTCAATCACTGATTTTATTTTGCTGGGGATTGTAGATCTATTTAAGTTTGTTCAAGTACAGTGTTTTAAAGAACAATCTTAAGATTCTCTGTATTTCCTCAGTGTATATTGTCTCATTCTCTATCTTTAATCAATTAGGCTAAGGATTTCTCCATCTTATTAACTTTTTCAAAGAACCAAGTATTTGTTTCACTGATACTTCTTAGTTTTTAAAATGTGTTTACTTTTATTTTATGTACATTGGTGCTCTGCCTGCTTATATGTCTGTGTGAGGTTGTCACATGCTATCAAACTGGAGTTATAGACAGTTCTGAGCTGCTGAGTGGGTTCTGGAAAATGAGACCAACCCAGAGGCTGGGTCCTCTGAAAAAGCAGCCCATGCTCTTGACTGCTGAGCCACTTCTTTAGCCCCAGATTTTTGGTGTGACTTCTTTTGTTGTTGTTGCTGTTATTATAGAGTTTTCAGGTACTAAGTTGATATGAGATCTCTCTGATTTGTGTGTGTGTGTGTGTGTGTGTGTGTATGTGCTGTGAACCAGCCTCTTAGAATCACCTTTATTGTGTCCCATAAGTTTGAGCATGTTCTGTTTTCATTTTCTTCCAATTCTAAAAGGTTTTTTATTTTATTCTTAATTTTTACCTTAACCCATTTTCATTCAGTTGTGACTTGTTCAGGCTCTATGAGTGTGTAAGGTTTTTGCTGTTTCTGTTGGTTTAGAAAACTACCTTTAATCCATGGTGGTCAGATAGAATGCAGAGGATTGCTTCAATTTTCTTGCATTTATTAAGAATTATTTGCATCCAAGTATGTCATCTGTTTGGGAGAAAATTCCATTAACTGGTAAGAATCATGTTTATGCATTTGTATTTGGGTGAAATGTAGTTACCCACTATCAAAATGTGGGATCAATAAGTGGTTTAATCTGTAGTAGCTTTTTTGAACTTGGGTGCCTCATATTTGGTGTATAAATGTTAGGAAGTGCAATGTTTTATTGGTAGATTTTTCCTTTGAGTATGTAGAGTCCTCCACCTCCTCTGGTTAATTTTGGTTCGAAGTCTATTTTGCCAGAGAGTAAAATGGCTCCACCAACATACGTCTTGCATCAATTTGCTTGAAATATCTTTTTCCATACATTTACCCTAGAGTCATGTCTATCCTTGATGTTAAGGTGTGTTTCTTGGATGTGGATGGTGGGTGGATACTATGTTTGCACCCATTTTGTCAGTGTGTGTCTTCACATTGTGAAATTGAGATCACTGATGTTGAGAGTTCTCAATAACCAGAGATGGTTGATTCCTGTTGTCTTGTTGTCATGCTGTGAATTCCTCCCTCTCCTTTGATTTCCTGTTCTGATGTCATTTATTTCTTGTGTTTTCTTGGATGTAGTTAACCTCTTTAGGTCGAAGTTTCCCTTCTAGAACCTTCTGTAGACTGGATTTGTAGACAGATATTGCTCAAATATATTTTGCTATGGATTGTTGTGGATGTGTTATTTTCACCTTCTATCATAATTGAAAGTTTTTCTGTGTATAGTTTTCTGGGGTGGCTTCTGTTGTCTCTTAGTGTTTGCCCACCATCTGTTCAGAGCTTTCTGGTTTATAGGGTCTCCATTGAGAAGGCAGGTATTATTCTAATAGATCTGCCTTTACATGTTACTTGGTCTTTTTCCCTTACTACATTTAATATCCCTTCTTTGCTCTGTGTGTCTAGTATTTTGATTATTATGCAGTATGGGGATTTTTTTCTCATCCAGTCTAGTTTGTGTTTAATATAATTCTTGTACCTTCATGGACATCTCCTTTTTTTTTTTTTTTTTTTTAAAGATTTATTTACTTATTATATGTAAGTACACTGTAGTTGTCTTCAGACATTCCAGAAGAGGGCGCCAGATCTTGTTGCGGATGTTTGTGAGCCACCATGTGGTTGCTGGGATTTGAACTCTGGACCTTCGGAAGAGCAGTCGGGTGCTCTTACCCACTGAGCCATCTCACCAGCCCCGGACATCTCCTTTATGTTAAGGAAATTTTCTTCAAAATTGGCAGATCTATCTGCATTTTAGATTAGTCTTTTATCTGTAGAGATGTGTGAAAAACCTTAAGCATATATATTCTAGGTCAGAAAAGGTAATTTCAGCATACCTAGACTAGACAGCAAGGGACTAGATAGGAAGAAAGACAATTCCAGCAGATCTAGAGGTAAGGTTGGAGATCACGGGAAGTTCCTCAGTCACAGTTTGTGAAACAAAGGAGATTTTGCGCCAGCTTCCCTGAGGCTGATCTGACCTTGCATTAACTAGAACATAAGAAAAAATTTTCCAACTCAAGCATTATGGCTCTCCCATAATGAGGACCGAATTTTTGAACTACTAAGTTTCTTAGTAATATTGGATTGCAACTATAACCTTGGGAAAGCAAAACTCAATTTCAAAACAATTTATCACTTTAAGAATCAACATTAAAACTTCACTACTACATTGCGAGATTTGGCTGCCAATTTTTATCTATGAATGCATGACAATGTAAGCTTTAACACTTCATTAAAGAGACATTGTTTAAATCTTATCTTAATCTCACTTTCTAGGATAAGAATCACATTAATTATTATCTCAGCCAAAGGTATCTAGGGAGGCCCAGTGTTTTGGCCTGCTATGCCATGTGCTTGAAAAAAAAACTCCTGAGTGGCCAATTTAAGGCTAACCTTCTGTTACCAATGTAACAATTATTTAATCTTAACCAATAACTTACGAGCTGATTGTGAAAACACACAGAGCACATTACCAATAAAAAAACCCAATGAAGCAGTTACACATAGACCAATCAGAGAACATTAATTTTTCTAGCTACAATCATAAAATAAAAAGCACTTTATCATTAGCTAAATGCAATGATCACAAATGCAGAGAATTTTCTTAGGATAAACCATCTATCAGCTTTTTCTGCCCCCAAACCATGAGGTCGCAGACTCTCTTTTTTTCCTTTGAAGAACAGTTTTTTCCAACAGGGGCCCTCCTGCTGTGTGCCTGTTTCCTGGCTAAAGCCTGTGGCCAGTCTCGGCTTTGCTATACCAGCAGAGAAAGATTTAGTCATCTTTATTTTCAAACATGAAACACAGAACATTCACTCATTCAGACTGGACATGAACATACATGAATTGAACACGTGAATGGACTGGTGCACCAGACATTAGACAAGACCTTAGAAAAAAACACAAAGAGGGCAGAGTACTTCTGCTGTAAGGCCCAGAGAGAACAAAGCAGGCACCCCTAAAATTTCTCTCTGCTTCTGGGACATTTTCCTCCCGCCTGATGCAGTTTCTGACTGTGGCCATCTGCCTGATTATTAAATCCCTTTTATTAAACTCTTTCTTTTCTCACACCTGAAAAATCAGCTTCTGGAAGCTGCGGCTAACTGCCTGTTACATTCCGAGATCCTGATTATCTCACTGCTGAAACTAAGTGAATTTAGCCCGCGGGTTTAGTGCTGCTCCAGCTTAGCCCTTACCAACCTTCTTTGGTACAAATTTTCTTTAATTATTGTCTTCTTCCATGGAGCTCCAAACCAGCAGTTCTTCTTCCAAATGTACTCTGCCTTTCTCAGGCTACGAGTTGTTTCATCAATTTGGTAGGGCCGGCCAGCAGCTCACATGTCCGGGTTTGAGCCTGGAAGGCATCTTGGAACCTGGAAGAAAAGAGGGAATCTAGGTGGCACGAGAAAGATGGAGCTAAGACAAGATCCTGATCAAAGCTTAATTTTAATATTCAGAAACACCGAGTTGTAAAGAAGGGGGAGGGGCCCATTCCCACCATATCATCTTCGGAGTCCAGCCGCAGGTGACCACATGTATACTCTGGCTAGGAGGCAGGAGCAGCAGAACGATAGGGTGGCAGCCTCCACCCCTGATGATCTCATGGTGATAACAGTCAAGCCTGATCAGTCTGAATTCGGGCTGAGGGGTGGGGGAGGTTACAATCATCCAGATATATCCATCTGCCCAAGAATTTCATAAATTCATTGTTTTCAATAGCTGAGAAGTACTCCATTGTGTAAAGGTACCACATTTTCTTATCCATTCCTCTGTTGAGGGACATCTGGGATCTTTCAAGCTTCTGGCTAATATAAGGCTGCTATGAACATAGTGGAGCATGTGTTCTTATGACAAGTTGGAACAACTTCTGGGTATATGCCCATGAGAGGTATTGCTGGATCTTCCCGTAGTACTATGTCCAGTTTTCTGAGGAACCTCCAGACTGACTTCCAGAGTGGTTGTACAAGCTTGAATCCCACTAGCAATGGAGGAGTGTTCCTCTTTCTCCACATCCTCACCAGCATCTGCTGTCACCTGAATTTTTTATTTTAGCCATTCAGATTGGTGAGAGGAGCAATCTCAAGGTTGTTTTGATTTGCATTTCTCTGATAATTAAGGATGTGGAACATTTTTCAAGTGCTTCTCAGCCCTTCAGTATTCCTCAGTAGAGAATTCTTTGTTTAGCTCTGTACCCCATTTTTAGTGGAGTTATTTGAATTCCTGGAGTCCAGTTTCTTGAGCTCATTGTATATATTGGATATAAGTCCCTTATCAGATTTAGGATTGGTAAAAATTCTTTCGCAATCTGTTGATGGCCTTTTTATCTTATTGACAGTGTCTTTTGCCTTGCAGAAGCTTTGCAATATTATGAGGTCCTCTTTGTCAATTCTTGATCTTACAGCACAGGTCATTGGTCTTATGTTTAGGAATTGTTCCCCTGTGCCCATATTTTCGAGGCTTTTCCTCACCATCTGCTCTATAAATTTCAGTGTCTCTGGTTTTATGTGGAGGTCTTTGATCCTCTTAGACTTGAGCTTTATACAAGGAGATAAGAATGGATCAATTCACATTCTTCTACATGATAACTGCCAGTTGTTCCAGCACCATTTGTTGAAAATGCTGTCATTTTTCCACTGGATGGTTTTAGCTCCCTTGTCAAAGATCAAGTGAGCATAGGTGTGTGGATTCATTTCTGGGTCTTCAATTCTACTCCATTGATCTACCTGTCTGTCGCCATACCAGTACCATGAAGTTTTTATCACAATTGCTCTGTAGTACAGCTTGAGGTCAGGCATGGTAATTCCACCAGAGGTTCTTTTATTGATGAGAATAGTTTTTGCTATCCTAGGTTTTTTTATTATTCCAGATGAATTTGAAAATTGTCCTTTCTAGTTCAGTGACTAATAGAGTTGGAATTTTGATGGGGATTGCATTGAATCTATAGATTGCTTTCTGCAGGATAGCCATTTTGACTATATTAATCCTGCCAATCTATGAGCATGGGAGATCTTTCCATCTTTTGAGATGTTCTTCAATTTCTTTCTTCAGAGACTTGAAGTTCTTACTATACAGATCTTTCACTTCCTTAGTTAGAGTAACACCAAGGTATTTTATATTATTTGTGACTATTATGAAGGGTGTTGTTTGCCAAATTTCTTTCTCAGCCCATTTATCCTTTTTGTAAAGAAAGGCCATTGATTTGTTTGAGTTAATTTTATATCCAGCTACTGCACTGAAGCTGTTTTTCAGGTTTAGAAATTCACTGGTGGAATATTTAGGGTCACTTATATAAACTATCATATCATCTGCAAATAGTGATATTTTGACTACTTCCCTTCCAATTAGTATCTCCTTTTGTTGTTGAATTTCTCTGGCTAGGACTTTAATTACCATATTGAATAGCTAAGGAGAAAGTGGGCAGCCTTGCCTAGCCTCTGCTTTTAGTGGGATTCCTTTGAGTTTCTCTCCATTTATTTTGATGCTGGCTACTGGTTTGCTGTATATTGCTTTAATTAAGTTTAGGTATGGGCCTTGAATTCCTGATCTTTCCAACACTTTAATAATGAAGGGGTGTTGGATTTTGTCAAATGCTTTCTCAGCATCTAACGAGATGATCATGTGGCTTTTGTCTTTGAGTTGTTTATATAGTGGATTACATTGATGGATTCCCATATATTAAACCATCCCTGCATCCCTGGGATGAAGCCTACTTGATCTTGATGAATGATCATTTGGGTGTTTTCATGGATTCGGTTTGTGAGGATTTTATTGAGAATTTTTGCATCAATATTCATAAGGGAAATTGGTCTGATTCTCTTTCTTTGTTGGATATTTGTGTGGTTTAAGTATGAGAGTAATTGTGGCTTTATAGAATGAATTGGGTAGAGTACCTTCTGTTTCTATTTTGAGGAATAGTTTGAGGAGAGTTGAAATTAGGTCTTCTTTGAAGGTCTGATAGAATTCTGCACTAAACCCATCTGGTCCTGGGCTTTTTTTGGTTGGGAGACTATTGATGATTGCTTCTATTTCTTTAGGGGAATGAGACTGTTCAGATCGTTAATCTGAACCTGATTTAACTTTGGTACCTGGTATCTGTCTAGGAAGTTGTCCATTTCATCCAGGTTTTCTAGTTTTGTTGAGTATAGCCTTTTGTTAGTAGAATCTTATGATTTTTTGGATTTCCTCAGGTTCTGTTGTTATGTCTCCTTTTTCATTTCTGAATTTGTTAATTAGGATACTGTTCCTGTGCCCTCTAGTTAATCTGGCTAAGAGTTTATCTATCTTGTTGATTTTCTCAAAGAACCAGCTCCTGTTTTGGTTGATTCTTTGAGTATTTCTTTTTGTTTCCACTTGGTTGATTTCAGCCCCAAGGTTGATTATTTCCTGCCATCTACTCCTCTTTGGTGAATTTGCTTCCATTTGTTCTAGAGCTTCTAGGTGTGCTGTCAGGCTGCTAGTGTATGCTCTCTCTAGTTTCTTTTTGGAGGCACTCAGGGCTATGAGTTTTCCTCTAAGGCCTGCCTTCATTGTGTTCCATAAGTTTGGGTATGTTGTGGCTTCATTTTCATTAAATTCTAAAAAGTCTTTCATTTATTTCTTTATTTCATCCTTGACCAAGGAATCATTGAGTAGAGTGTTGTTCAGCTTCCACGAGAATGTTGGCTTTCTATTACTTATGCTGTTATTGAAGATCAGCCTTAGTCCATGGTGATCAGATAGGGTGCACGGGATGATTCCAATATTTTTTTATCTGTTTTGACCTGTTTTGCGACCAAGTATATAGTCAATTTTGGAGGAAGTACCATGTGGTGCTGAGAAGAAGTTATATCCTTTTGTTTAAGGATAAAATGTTCTGTAGATGTCTATTAAATCCATTTGTTTCATAACTTCTTTTCTGTCCATGTGTCTCTGTTGACTTTCTGTTTCAAGGATCTGTCCATTGGTGAGAGTGGGATGTTGAAGTCTCCCACTATTATTGTGAGGTGCAATGTGTGATTTGAGCTTTACTAAAGTTTCTTAATGAATGTAACTGCCCTTGTATTTGGAGCATAGATATTCAGAATTGAGAGTTCATCTTGGTAAATTTTACCTTTGATGAGTATAAAGTGCCCCTGCTTGTCTTTTTTGATAACTTTGGGTTGGAAGTCAATTTTATTAGATATTAGAATGGCAACTCCAGCTTGTTTCTTCGGACCATTAGCTTGGAAAATTGTTTTCCAGCCTTCCACTCTGAGGTAGAGTCTGTCCTTATCCTCGAGGTGGGTTTCCTGGAAGCAGAAAAACGTTGGGTCCTGTTTGTGTAGCCAGTCTATTAGTCTATGTCTTTTTATTGGTGAATTGAGTCTATTGATGTTAAGAGCAATTAAAGAAAAGTAATTGTTGCTTCCTGTTATTTTTATTGTTAAAGTTGAGATTCTGTTCCTGAGGCTGTCTTCTTTTAGGTTTGTTGAAGGATTACTTTCTTGCTTTTTCTAGGGAGTAGTTTCTGTCTTTCTCTTGATGTTTTCCCTTTCTTATCCTTTGAAGCGTTGTATTGGTGGAAAGTTATTGTGTGAATTTGGTCATGGAATACTTTGGTTTCTCCATCTATGGTAATTGAGAGTTTTGCAGGGTATAGAATCCTCGGCTTGAATTGTGTTCTCTTAGGATCTGTATAACATCTGTTCAGGATCTTCTGGCTTTCATAACCTCTGGTGAGAAGTCTGGAGTAATTCTAATAGGCCTGCCTTATTATGTTACTTGACCTTTCTTCCTTAGTGCTTTTAATATTCTGTCCTTATTTAGTGCATTTGTTGTTCTGATTATTATGTGTCAGGAAGAATTTCTTTTCTGGTCCAGTCTATTTGGAGTTCTGTAGGCTTCTTGTATGTTCATGGGCATCTCTTTCTTTGGTTTAGGGAAGTTTTCTTCTGTAATTTTGTTGAAGATATTTGCTGGCCCTTTAAGTTGAAAATCTTCATTCTCATCTACTCCTATTATCTGTAGGTTTGGTCTTCTCATTCGTGTCCTGTATTTCTTGGATGTTTTGAGTTAGGATCTTTTTGCATTTTGCATTTTCTTTGATTGTTATGCCCATGTTCTCTATGGAATCTTCTGCACCTGAGATTCTCTCTTCCATCTCTTGTATTCTGTTGCTAATGTTCACATCTATGGTTCCTTATTTGTTTCCTAGGGTTTCTATCTCCAGAGCTGTCTCACTTTGGAGTTTCTTTATTGTTTCTACTTCCCTTTTTAGGTCGTAGATGGTTTTATTCAATTCCATCACCTGTTTCGTTATGTTTTCCTGTATTTCTTTAAGGACTTCTAGCTCTTTAGCAGTGTACTCCTGTATTTCTTTAAGTGAGTTATTAATTTTCTTCTTAAAGTCCTCTATCAGCATTATGAGATATGCCTTTAAATCTGAGTCTACCTTTTCAGGTGTGTTGGGGTCCCCAGGACTGGCTGAGGTGTGAGTTCTGGGTTCTGATAATGGTGAGTGGTCTTGCTTTCTGTTATTAAGATTCTTAGGTTTGCCTTTCAACATCTGGTAATCTCTGGTGTTTGTTGTTATAGTTGTCTCTGATTGGAACTTGTTCCTCCTGTGATTCTGTTAGCCTCCATCAGCAGTACTGGGAGTCTAGCTCTCTCCTGAGTCTCAGTGTTCAGAGTACTCTCTGCAGGCAAGCTCTCCCCTTGCAGGGAAGGTGCACACGTGTTCAGACCTGCCTCCTGACTGAAGCTGAATGCCCAAAACAGGGCCTGTCCCAGACGATGTGTTGCTTCAGCAGTCTGCGAGGTAACCTGTGCAGACTGGTCTCCAAGGGTCCTGGGACAAAAGACGGCTCTCTTACCAGTTCTGGCAGTCAGAGCCCTACAAGACTGACATCTCTCCTCTGGTGGGGAAGGTGCCTGGATGTCTGGAATCCGAAATGGGGTCTGTCTCAGAAGCTGTATTTCTTCTGCCTGTCTGGTCTCTTAGGGATCCAGGGCATAAGATGGCTCCCTCACCTGCTCTGGCCGTTAGAGCCCTCCTGGGTGGACACCTCTCCTCTGGAGGAGAAGGTGCATGGATGCCTGGAGCCGGAAACATTGGGTCTGTCCCAGAAGCTGTATTGCTTCTTCCTGTCCCAGAAGCTGTGTAGATTCCTCAGTCTGCACTCTCACCTGTGCAGACTGGTCTCTGAGGGACCCTGGGCACAAGATGGCTCCATCCCCTGCTCTGGCAGTCAGAACCTGAAAGACCCACAACGTGAGGACTCCCTCACATTCTGACTCAGGAGAGGCGACACCCCAAAATCACCCACAAGAAACGATCTTGCTGCAAATTGCAAGAGGATTTTTATTCAAGAGCGCTCTCGGGCCCATGGTCATACACCACGCCCGGGTAGAGGACCATGGTGCCCCGAGTAGCTGAGTAAGGGGGTATTTAAAGGAAGAAACCACAACTCAAGGAGGTGGGGAGGGCGTTGTTGGAAAATACCAAAAATACCAGTTAAGAGTCACAAGGAAGTACAAAGTCACAAGTGTCAGGTTATCTCTCAAGACAGTTTCTAAGCGCCCCTAACAATCTAAGAGCCCCTAAAGATAGCACATTTGCATTGCAGGTTCCAGTAATGGTCAGGGTGCCATTCTTTGAATGAACACTCTTTGAACCCAGGAAGCGGGTGGGTGGAGGAAGGAATGTCACTATCTGTTTTATGACCAGCACCTGGAGCACTAAGCCACAAAGGCTACACTCCCAAGCCTGGGCCCAAAAGCCTCGAATTTTGCTACTTCTTCAAACCCTCCTGGGCAGACACCTCTCCTCTGGATGGGAAGGTGTCTGGATGTCTGGAGCCTAAAAAGGGGTCTATCCCAGAAGCTGTGCTGCTTCTGCAGTCCTCACTCTCACCTTCGAAAACTCATCTCTGAGGTCCGGGGGCCCAAGATGGCTCCCTCACCTGTCCCTTTTAGATTTTTCTAGGCTGTTCTTCCTACCTCCCCTTCATTCTTAATTTCTTATAAGCTTCTAGTTACCAATCGTCAAGTCAGAGAAAATGGATGCTTACTTGGAGATGCACTGAAGGAAAGGATCATGTAAGGAGATTACATGCACAGTTGCCCAAGTGAGCAATTATTTTTAATAGAGCAGTGCCCTTTAAGAAAGAACACATTGTGTAAACACATTCCAGTATCATATACCTTGTTGTATACTTCTGATTGTAAGACTGGATATTTCTTTATGTCTATTTAGGAAAATTTAGTCATAGTCTATATGAAATCTGACTAAATAAAATTTTACTCTTTAATTCATGCATTCAATAAAAAATGCATAAAAGCGTATTTTGTATCTGAAATGCTTCCAAGTGCAAACCAATGTCTAAACTCTAGCAGAGAATAAAACTGGAGAAGAAAATTCTAGGTGGGATTGAAAGACCCACAACGTGAGGACTCCCCCACGTTCTGACTCAGGAGAGGCGACACCCCAAATCACCCACAAGAAACAGTCTTGCTGCAAACTGCAAGAGGATTTTTTTCAAGAGCACTCTCAGGCCCATGGTCATACACCACGCAGGGGTAGAGGACCGTGGTGCCCTAGTAGCTGGTTAAGGGGGTATTTAAAGGAAGAAACCACAACTCAAGGAAGTGGGGAGGGCGTTGTTGGAAAATACCAAAGATACCAGTTAAGAGTCCCAAGGAAGTGCAAAGTCACAAGAGTCACAAGGAATACCTGGTAATTGTGCAGATTATCTCTCAAGACAGTTTCTAAGAGCCCCTAACAATAGCACATTTGCATAGCGGGTTCTGGCAATGGTCAGGGTGACTTTCTTTGAATGAGCACTCTTTGAACCCAGGAAGCGGGTAGGTGGAGGAATGTTGCTATCTGTTTTATGATTAGCATACCTTGGAGCATTAAGTCACAGAGGTCACATTCCCAAGCCTGGGCCTAAAGGCCTAGAATTTTGTTTTTATGTTATACTTTCAGGATAAGTAGAAAGATCAAAAATTCTTCCATCTGGGATAGGGATGTAGTGAAAACAAGGAAAAGATGGTGTTTTCAAAGAGGACAAGGATAAACCCAGAGAATTTCACAGTGGAGTTGCAGGAAGGGAAGGAATGATTGATGAATGTTGAATGTATAAGTATTTACACTGTAACTCTTGCTTCAGCAATGCTTCCTCAAATGTGTATCTCTACTGTAATACATGGCACAGTCACTGTGTCCTTGAGAATTCAAGATAGCGGTGGGCCTTCAGTCTCCTTGAAAACCATTTAAATAGCAAAATCAACAAAAATTATGAAAAACTGCAAGAAAGGTCTTTGCGTTTTTTAAATATAGGAGTTGTTTGATTACTGATTTATTTATTTATTGATTGATTGATTGATTGAAAGAGGTTGACATGTAATCCGAGCTGACTTCAAACTTGCTATAAATAGCCCAGGATGAATAATGTTAAATTTCTGGCTCTCCTGCCACTACCTTCTGAGTGTTGGGACTTGAGAGTAGAAGACACGCTATTTAGCCTCATTTTAAGAGCAAGTATATTTTATAGGTTCACAATATCTATGCCTGTCTGTGAACATGAGCTGCATGGACACCACATACTGATTTCATTTTGAGGAGGCAGAGTTACAAATGTAGAAATTGTGAGTAATGAGATTTGACTTGGTGCTATTTATCACATGTCAGTCACATGCCAGTATCATTTCTGAAGCTTACATATGGTAAGTTTCAACAGTAAGTAGACATTACAGCAATAAAACAAACTACTATATAGTATAAATGGTTTATAGAATAACATTATTATGTTTCCAAAAAGTGAAGCAGAGAAAAATTCATGGAACTTGCCAAATCATCAAGCACATAAAAGCCAGATGATATCTCTGTGGTTCAAATGCTTGTCATATGACAACACCACTTGTCTAATTCAATGTATAGGTGGCAGAATCTAAGACATTCTTTAGAAAGGATTTCTATCAAGCATCAATTCTGAAATCAGAACTAAAGATTCAAGTCAAGATTCATTTATTTAACTGATGGTCACTGAGTATCTATTGTGTGGTAGCATGATGCTAGGCATCAAGTATCACATACAAGGAAAGGAGCAACAAAACAGAAACCAAATAAATACATCCTTCATAAAAGAATGAAGCTTATTAAAATAAAAACTAGTTAGAATGCCAGCCGAAATGCTCTCTCAGCAGGCCTAAAAGAAATGAGAAAATGAATAAATAAATTGTAACTAAGAGCATGTTAAGTAAAGGAAACAGAAATTGTAAAAGCCCTGAGATAGAAATAAGCTAGGGGTGGTATAAAAAAACATGCAGATGGCCAAAGTGGAAGAGGAAGGAGCGAGATAAAAAATAATAATAATTCAAAGGGCACAAGGCCTATCATGTGGAGCCCAGGGCAGAATAAGGAATTTGTGTTGTCTCTATTGTAGCAAACATTTCATCTTGAGCATGGGCATGACACAATATGGCAAGATAGCACAAGCTCTCTGGTGCTCAGCTAACTACAAAAAGCAAGAGGCCTTGCATCCTCAACAGGGAGAGGTGACTCCATGTCTGGAGGGCAAGTAAGGGAAAGTGAGATGCCATTTCCAAACAGTTGGGAAATAAATTTAAATGTAGAATGTCAAGGAAAGAGAGATCAGAAGGGATTCCAGGATACTACTTCTTAGATTACCTTGTCCTACCAGGCATTGTTTAAGGGTATCTGGTTCTCCTGGGTAGTTTACCCTCAATACATTGAAATAATCACCAAGATTATTCTGCAATCTCTCATTTTGTTAAATATAAGTAGATGTAAGGAGCTTCTTTACTTGGTAAGATATCTGCCATGCAAGTAAAAGCTCTTATTTTTGACCCCTAGTACTCACATAACAGAGGTATATGTGTTCCCATACCCTTATAACATTAGAGAGCTGGTGGTCAGCCAGCCTATTCAGTGAACACTCAAAGAAGCACAGCAGAAAAGACACCAGCATGCAGATACGCATGCATGCATTCGCACATTCACATACTTGTACACCACCTGCCTCCCCCCCACTCACACACACACATGAAAAGCAAAAACAATATAGGCAAGGGGAGGAGAGACTAGAGGCAAGGAAGAAAAATAGAGAAGGAAGGGGAGAAAGGAAAGTACAATGTGTTTCCTTATTTAAACCTCATCTGAACACTAAATACAATTTAGTTCTCTCAAAAATGAATAAAGCTGAAGGTTTGTGTGACAAATTGCTTCCCCCCATAGCCATGCATGGCCCAGTGGATATACTTGAGTATAACATAAAGCTCACACTTTGACAAGAAGTCTAAACAAATTAGCTCTGCTCAAATATGCAGCTGGCAGTCTGCAGCCTAGACCAACTTAGTGAACCAGTAAACAGAGTCATTGAGGGGAGAGAGGAATTATTTTGGTCAACTATTCATGGAGTCAAAAAACAGACTAGAAATAAGTTATTAAATGCCAATACAATGAGCTCACCACAGTTGTCTGTACAGGAAGTAAAGTCATTTCCCATTTTACCTACAGGAAGAAACATTTCTGTAACAGACATTTTAACAACTAAATAAGCTTTCACATCAATCTTGGACTCATGGCTTCCTTCTTTATTCTCATAGGAATTGAACATAGAATAAAAGCCACAAAACTCTGAATGTTACAAACCTAAATTGAATCTTAAAATAGAACAAAGCAAATGAGACAAAGCCAAATCATCAGCACAGAGCTGTGTCTAGAATATGTTTCAATTTTTAATAGGATTTTTGTTCATAAATTCACTCCGTAATTATTTTGAGAATTGACCATGTTTCAGGTCCTGGCCCTTGTAGCAGATGTCAGAATACATCTGTAATTTATTCTATCTTGACTTTCTCTTGTTATACAGGAAGACATGGACAGGTAATAAAATATCTGCCTCTGCCCTCCCCTTAAGAAACAGTTCCTCCAGGTGGGAAGAAGGGTCAGTGGATAAGAGCAGTTGCTATGCAAGAAAGACAACCAGAATTCAAATCCGTAGTACCATCTAAATATCAAGGTACACTCAATCCCAACTTTGGAAGTCAGAGACAGGAGGATCCTAGAAGATTGCTGAATTGGAGAACATTAGGTTCAATGAGAAGCCTTGTCTCAAAAAGATTGAGATGTAGGAAGACATCTCACATCTTCCTTTGGCCTCCATATTTATATAGATAATTGTGTACACTCCCCCCACATACATGGGCACACACACCACTTGCTCATTCATACCCCACACATAGCACACACACACAAGCACACACAAGCACAGAGCGAGCGAGCGAGCAAGAGAGAGAGAGAGAGAGAGAGAGAGAGAGAGAGAGAGAGAGAGAGAGAGAGAGAGATCACTACTAACTACTCACATACAATAGAAAGAAAACAATTCCTAAAACATATCTACTGACATTTGGCACATTCTTCGGTGAAGGTGAACACCCTCTGTTTTTCAGGTTGTTTAACAGTACCCCTGTGCCTCTACACACTGATTCTTCCATTGGTGGCAATATACATGGCCATCTAGCAAAAACTTGAGAAATCCATCTCAATTCAAAACGGGCTACATATATACTGGATTTGTATTTATCCATAAACAAGAATGAGAATATGTTGTTTTCAGGAAAGTAGATACAACTGGTGGTCATCATATTAAATGAAATAAGCCTGCGTTTTCTTCTGTTAAGTAGATTCTATGTTTTGTAATATAATTAAAATAATAACTGACTTATATGACATGAAAGTAGAAGAAAATTTAGGAAGTGGAAGGGAATTAGACTAAGAGGGAAGAGAAGACAGAGTATGGGGATAAAAATGGTCAAAGCATATATGTATATTTGAAAGAAAATGTCTAGGAAATCTATCATTGTGTACAATGAATACATGAAAATTTAAAAAGTAATGCCTAGAGATAATGTATGTGTTCAAATTATGGAAGAAAATAATTTGAGTGCTCACTGTGGGGAGAGATAAATATTTGAGAATACAAATGTTTTAGCTTAATTTACATAATGTATACATGTATTGAACATTCCAAATTCTGCACAAACGTGTATAACTTGGTGCACTGTAAATTTAATTTAAGAAATTACATAAAGTTAAGTAAATATCAGATATGAAATAATCAGCACATATACACCACAGAAATAAATGTTCTCTCACATTGTCAAATGCATTTTAGGGAAATTCCTTTTCTATGGGAAACAACAATCTCAAGGACGATATCAGAGGTAAAGCTCTGCCATCTGAATCTCCCAATTTGTTCCTTTGCCTGGTGATGTGTCTGACAAAGACTCAGGGCCAGCCATAGAGGTGGGCAAATTTAAGCATAAAAGATACCAGAACCCTTCAAAGTTCAAAATGCTAATGTAATTACAAAATGCTAATCACCAGAGTATATATTTATTGAACAACAACAAAGTGATTAAATATATAACTTTCTATGTTTCAGGTACAATTATAGATATTGAGAATACCTAACAAAAGAACACAAAATTCCTATTGTATCCTCCATCAATGGTTATCATCCAGCAGACAATATGCCAGATTCACCCAAAAACATTTATGAAGGAACCAACTCGAATTTGTAAATATTCTTCAATCACCTTGAGCTTCTTTAGGGACTTGTTTTTGTATGCAGGTCCCTAGCAGATGTAATGATCAAAGTAGTTGCTGAGATTAAATGTCTGAGAAGAAATAACTTAATGAAGGAAGGATTAGTTTTGTCATTAGCAAGGGTAGGGCCCATCATGACAATAAAGCCCAGGTGGCATTTGAGAGAAGCAGAGAGTCATAGTGAGTATGCAGTCAGGAACAGAATAAATAGAGATGTAGGGATGACTAAGAATGTATGGATAGACCTCACAATCCATCCCAGTGACACTTATTTCTATACTTGACAAAAAAAAGGAAGAAGAAGAAGAAGAGGAGAAATAAATGTGTATAGTGGAGGAGTACACAGACTAGATCTGGCTACACAGAAAATCAGGAATGGACAGTCAGAACTAGAGGGAAATGTAAATTTTAGGTCAGATGGTTAACTCTAAAGTAAAGGCCTAAGAGGCATGTAAGAGAGCTTCACAAAAGATCAGCAAGAGCATGCAAGACAAGGCTTGAGGTAAGAACTTGTCTGGTGGCTGCATACTATCTACTTTCAATCCTTCTTCTCCAACCGTGCTTTAAGTTTTATAAGGTGAATTCATCAAATGAATATGCCATACATGTTACTTGCATCAGAATTTGGAGGCACTAAAGCCAGAGAATGTGCAGTTCTTTGTTGGAACCTCAGTAAGTGATGGATCTGTAGGTCAGAAAAAGGAGGTCTGTATGTGTAACAAAGAGGAAAAGCAATCCTTGAAATATGCCTGCTCACATTTTTTTCATAGAGTGTCTGTTTGTGTGTGTGTGAGTGGTCTGTGTGCTTATGTGCACATGTGTAGCATGTGTGTCTCTATGTGTTTGTGTCTCTCTGTGTGTATGTGTGCATTTGTCTGTTTATGGTGTGTGTGTGTGTGTTTGTGTGTGTATGTGTGGTGTATGTGTGCCTGTGTGTGGCATGTGTTCCTGTGTTTCTATGTGTATAAAGAAGTCAGACACACATAAACACAGAGATGTAGTGTCTTAGTCAGTGTTCTATTGCTGTGATGAAACACCATGACTGCAAATCTTATAAAAGAAAGCAACTAATGCAGCTAGCTTACAGTTTCTGAGGTTTCGTCATTTTCATCATGGTAGAAAACATGGTCGCATTCAGGAAGACATAGTGGCAGAAAAGTGGCTGAGAGTTCTACAACCATCCATAGGCAGCAGTAAGAAAGACACTGGGCCTGGCTTGGGATTTTGAAACCTTAATGCCCTTCCACACACCCCTCACAGTGTCACACTTCCTCTAACTAGGCCATACTTCCTAATCCTTTCAAATAATACCATTCCCTGGTGATCAAGCATTCAAATCTATGAGCCTTTAAGAGCCATTCATATTCAAACCAACATAGGCAGGCAGACAGAAAGAGTTAGACCTAAGGTCTCCATAGACCTAGGGTTCAATCACAGAGGGGACACTATTATAATGTATGAAACCTACTAGGCTGAAGATGTTTTGGAATTTAGTTTTAGATCCTCAGCTATTCTTTCTGCACTTATTTCCTCTACAGAGAAGACTGACCCATGACCCTCATGAGAAAATCTTGAGGCTTCTGGGAGATGTTGTGGTACACACCCACCGTAAACAGTAGACAAAGCATTTAATACTAACACTTCTCAACATGATCTGGTCATTAGGAAATAACATGTATTGAGAGTGTACTAGCAGATTTTTTGAGTGCATCATATCATCAATTAATTATTAACATGAATTAATATCATTTAATTAATTAAAGAATCCATATTTAAATGTCATTAGTATAAATTTATTGAACAAAGTTATACATTTTGTCATGATAATTTTATTCAAGTATATCATGTACACTTCCCATTTGACTCCCAATCACCCTCATTCTTTTACAAAGTCCTCTTTAAAGGATAGAAACTAGGAGATGGTCCTGTTCTACACTAGTTCATAGGCCTTTGAAAAGTCCTTGTTATACATTGGATCTGCAAAGTGCCCCTAAAGCTCATCAGCTTAGTCAGCAGTACAGCAATTTTTAGAGTTTAGGTTTTAGAAAATTGGTTGTATCATGATGGTTCTGACCAAATCATTTAGCTGATTGGTTCATAGCTGAGCAGACTATTGGCAGAGGGGAGAAACTGAGAAACTATGGACATTAGAGGGTCACTGTTGCATGCCCTGGTATCTTGTTCCTGTCCCTTTGTTATCTATAAATTATAAAATGAATACCTTCCTCTGCCACGACTTTATTCTGCAATGTATTGCTTGGCTACAATTCTAAACACAATTGACCCAGCTGACTGTGGAATGATGTGCTTGTCACCATAAGCCAAAATACATTATTTTCTCCTTTTGAGTTGCTTTGCTGCTTTATCACAGTGATAGACACTTCACAGATCATGCCCTTCCTTGGGTCTCGGGTCATCTCCCGCAGGATGTGCACAGCTGCTTGTGGTAGAACAGAATGCACATGAAAGAAGAGCACCACAGAGATATCAGAGGGTATTGAACTTTGTACCTGCTGCCTCTTGGTCCACAGTACAGTTAACATGCCGTACCCTACTTAACACCTTTCAAAGTCCAGCCAAGAGCTGCTGTCTCACAAGGTTCCTAGCTCCCATTTCACCTGCTAGATTGACGTTCACAATGTGATAACAGGATTCTCTATATTATTTTGCTCTTGTGTCCTTCATTGCATTTTATTCCAGGTACACACTTCTATTGATGCAGATGTCTGCTCTGGATGATCTAAAGTAGAGAATCCATCTTTCTTGTCTTTAATTCTTAATGCCTAACAAGGTAAGTAGCAAATGAGAGATGGTGAATCAGGATTAATAAGCAGTCCATTAAGCCTTTTCCTCTCTTGACACTTGAGTCCCTAAGAAGCATAAGCACAGGACATCTCCACCTCCCCTTGAAATTTAGAGGACAACACAAACAAAACAAAACAAAACAAAACAAAAAACCCAAAAAATATTTAACTTATTTTAACTATGAAAACCCTTTTTGTGATTTATTCTTTTAAAATGTTATTTACTATACTAGGAAATGCATGTAATTATTCCATATATCTGTATGATTATACTTTGTTTTTTACTCAATCTTACTTTATTTCAGTTACATTTAACAGTCAGGTGTCCTGGATTTCAGAGTATAAGCTACCTGAAGGCAGCATACCGTTTTTGTCCCTTTGACCCTAGTTTATGTCAAGTTAAAATGAAGCTAACACAGGGGCAGCAAGCTCTTGGAATTCATTCACAGAGGAAGCAGGGATAAGAAGATCTCTAGGTTTCACGGACCAGCCTATGCAGTCTAATTGGTAAGACTCAAGATACCGAGAGGTACTTTCTCAAAAGGGATAGATGGCATCCTGAGTATGTCCTCTGTCTTCCACATGATCAGACACACACAAGATGGACATACATATTTCAAAAAACTTAGCAAACTAGAATCACATACTTGAAAATTACTTTGAAATGTAATAAATCAGCTACTGTCACATCCTCTAGATTCATACTCTCCCATGTGAAGCAACATTAAGATTAGATAAAGAGACATGTTTCTGCTTTTCTCATTTTCACATCATAGATACAATTTATAGAAAACTGGAGAAGCACATGGCTTCCTCTGCCTTTTTTTTTCTCTACTTAAAACAGCAAGTTCAGAAAGACCCAATGATGGAAAGCATTTTGGGGCTGACATGAAAATAAGAATATCAAAATTCACATTTGGAAGTATCATGTCACTGTGAAATGGAATTATTTTTTTCCTTTGGAAGGGGCACTAAAAGACTGCAAGAGACATAAGTGTAAAGTCAACTATTTATATTCAACTCATGTTTGCCCAAAAGACAGGGACTTGAAAATTCATAACACGTTGAATTACCACAGTCAAATTTTCAACAGCTTCCTTTCCAGCTGCTCAGAACTGCAGCTGAACTGCAGCCTCAGAGCACAGTGGCAGCCACTGACTTTCTTTTGTAGAGCTTTGGAGATGTCACAGCTGCAGTGCTCGCCCTCTCCTTATGCTCTCTAGAGGGCTAGAAAGCCATAGAACAGTGGCAAGCCTGAGAGCAAAGCGATATCAAGCACGAACACACAGCTGCAGATTATGCAGCCTCTGCAGCAGCTTACCGTCTGTGATAAACGTAATGTTGTTTGTGTAAAGTGAGTATAATTCTCTAGGCATTGTTGACAGAAATTCAGGTGAGAAGATTGGGGATCACTGTGTTTTATTTTAAAGTATGTTATAAATATGACACAAGGTTTAGACTATTCAACTGCATTGCAAGAAAGGCCGATATGTTGATAGGAAAATGTAGCTGTAACCTGGGAAACAAACTAAATTTAACTTGGTATTTATTGTGAAAAGCCTTAAGATGTCTACCAGTATGCAACAATGAACCTATCAAATAGTTAAGATATCAGGTCCTCTTTACTTGATAAGCAAAGATTTTCTTTAAAATGCCTAAATAGGCTATAGTTCATAGTTCAGCTGGAAGAGTGTATAGCAGAAGTTCAATAACCAGGATTGGAAAACATGGCAGTACCTAGCTTTATAGTGGTTCTAATGAGATGGACTTCCAAAGGCTGATATTTTCATGCTTAGTACCTAGGTGGTAGATTGTTTTGAGAGGTAGGAAGTGAGGCTGTGTTGAAAGAGGTGTGTTATTGGGCATGGGTTTTGAGATTTTAAAAGGCCACTCCAGGCCCACTCTTTCTCTATCTGCCTCCAACTTGCAGATAAGATGCCAGCTCTCAGATACTACTCCAGCATCATGCCTGCCTGCCTGCTGCCATGCTTACCATCATGATGATAAGCGACTCACTCTCTGAAACTTTAAGCAAGCCCCCACCCAGTTAAAATTTTTCTTCTGCTGGGCAGTGGTGGAACATGTCTTTAATTTCATCACTCAGGAGACAGAGACAGGCACATATCTGTGAATTCAAGGCCAGCCTGATCTACAGAGGAAGGTTTGGGTCAGCCTGTGGTGCTATGCAGAGAAACCCTGTCTCAAAACACAAAAGATCAAACAAAAGCTTTCTTCTGTGAGCATTTTGATCACACTGTTTTTTCGCAGCAATAGAACAGTAACTAAGACACCTTTCACCTCAATACTTGTGAGATGGAGGCAGAAGCACTTGAAGTGTCAGGGCTACATGGTGAGTTTGCCACCATCCTAAGCTAGAGATTTCCTGTTTAACAACAACAGTCTAATTAATGAGAAAATTCTTGCTGTAAATCTTTATAAGTTTATTGATATAAATTAATATGATTACCTATTCAGTTTTGAAAACTAGTACTTGCTCTAAAATTTCTGATAGAATTTTCCTAGTGAAGGGGTACACAAATTTGTATTTTGAAAGAATCTCAGGAAACCCCTGCATGCATTTCTCTTTTAAGCTTAAGAGCTCATTTCTTATTTAGTCAGCTACCACAGACTTCTCTGCTCTCTGCCACCAAGGATTTTTCCCTCCATATCAAAGCTTCTCATTAAAAACCTTTGATAGCCTCCCATGGTGTGATAAACTGAATTTACATGCAAATGGCATGGAAAAAAAAAAACGTGTAAATCTGCTCGAAATCTGTCTTTCTGGCTCTGTATTTTACCAAAGCCCATGAAACTATGGGATCCAACTTGGCAAATCTGCTTTTCTCCTGTAAAGCACACCTCAAACATCACCTCTTGTTGTTCTTCAGCTTTGCTCATCTTCTGAGGCTCTTTCTTTAATATCACTTCCCCAAACGCTCAGCAAGCTTAGCCTCCTGCTCTCAGTCTCTTAGAGAAGCTCCCATGTCACCACTGGTATATTTTATCTGAACGCCACACAGCAGAAATCACATTTAATGGTTAATACATCATTGCTGTTTTCATGAGACACTGTAGAAGAGCATACTTTTCATGCTTATCTGTTGCTATATGAAATTATGTACTGCCCTCCAGTCAGTGGAGTGGACACAGCAACTCTCAGTGGTGACTCCTGAAATTCCTCTTTGTGAAAAGTCTATTCTTTTATTCCCTTCTTAGGTGCAGACTGAGAGCAATTGTAGATTTCTTAAGTTCTGCATCTGGGCTTTTGTTGCCCTTGCATCCCCAAGAACTAGCACAATGTCTAATATACGTAGCCAGTGCTTAGTAAACATCTATTACTTGGTGCTAACCTTTGGTCAAACATGAAGAACAACTTGGAAATTCTAAACAATACTGAAAGCTGATTACACCTGAAAAGGCAGACACAGGCCAATGCACAGGGAATGCAGTGGACCAAGAAATAGAAAGCTGTATCTGAAAGGCCAGTGTCTCCTTAGGGAACATAACAGACTAAATGACTTACTGTGGAGGTCAACATAGCATTTGTCCATGGAATTCAAAAGGCTATAGTTGTTTTACAGTATGCTATTGATAAACATGGTCAATATTTAATACTTGCCTATTTTTAAGAATCCATTCTTACCTAGACATTCAGTTCAGGCCACACTTTAAGCAATTACAGAATTAAAGCCCAGTTCTCCTAATCAGAAGCCCAAAACCTTTCTTTTGGGCAGGAGTCTGCCTTATTGTATGCCCACTGCTGACTTAGACAGTCATCTCCATTGTGTGTGAATTACAAGGAATTATTAGACATCAGGATAAAAGCTGGAAAAGAGGCTGGCTTACCAGAGCCACCTCCAATTACACTAATCAGCATCCTTCAGGTGCATCTATCAGTCCATGTCTGATGTCAGCATGAGTGCACTGCATGGATGGGAAAGCTAAGGTATCCTCACATAGCATGTTAAACATACAATCTGGCATGTAAGACAGAGAACAGGATAGTTTCAGAATGCCCTGTCATGGTACAGTGAGAAATATAGAGGTTTGTTTGTAGGCACAATTGGTGAGAAAGTCCGACAAAAAGAAAAATCTGAAAACTCCCTGAAGTTAGATTAACCCTGCAGAAGACAGGCCTTGGCAGTATTTTCTACAGAAAGGATGAAAGAAGTGAGATTATGCAAAGTAAACAAGATTATGGGCTCAAGATCTACACCTCACAGATGACCTTAGTAATAGGCTACTCCAGGAGAATGAGGCCCTTCTCCTCCTGACCTCTGGTATCCAGCAAGGATAGCTGTGTTCACTTGATGAAGCTGCACCTTGCAAATCATGTGTAGTAATATGTCCTAAATGGTGATATAGTGTTTTCCTGTTGCCCTGGCTTCCAACTTGAATGCAAGTTTAACTTTCTCTTACCAAAAGCAATTCTATCACCTTGACAGCACCTATTGTTCTACCCTGCACGCTCCTATCTAAAGAATTAGAGAACACTGAAGACAATGTTTTTCCCAGTTTTCTGAGGAAATAAAAACACAATGGCCAGGCAATATAAACCAGACCAGGGGTAAGATGAGAGCTACACAGATTTCTGCTACTATAAACAAGTTTCCTATGAGAGGTACCCCTTGACCACACAGATAATTGAAAATTAAGCTGTCTACCAGAGAAGAGAATTAGGCATGAAAGGTGTACTATTCTTCCTTGTGTCTTACTAAGACTGCTCAGGTGCTGGACCCCAATTAAACTGGTAACTTCAACATCAAAGTCAATAGCATTGTCTTCACTAAGAATAGCAGAATTCTTTTCATTCCAAGCAACTCCGCTTTTACACATCCGCTTCAGCACTGCCTGTATTTTAGTTTAGTGTATGATGTATCAAATATGTGTGAAGAAATACTACAATAGTGAAGATATCCACTATAAACACTGCCTAGGGCTTTACATATTTCTAGTTTAGTAGGCAAGCAGCACGATAATAATAACATTGTTTATGAAGCAGTAAAATGTTACTAGTACCAACTAAGCTATATTCATGACTATTTGCAAGGTAGACATTATCTATACAGGACACACACAAGAATGCAAGGACTTGAGTACCAAGTGGCCACGCTCTCCCATAGAGAAAGGGAGCATTTCAAATAGCTCCTGCCCCTTTTGTCAGAAAAAGGGATAAAAACAATGGAACAGGAAGAAGCACGGGAGTGTTACTGTGACTGTGCCATTATAAACACCTGAAACGCTTCATTTGTTAGACATATGCTTCTGCTAATTCCCCCCGAGGCTTTTTGAACCCATTTTATGCTATCTTGAGACCTTCTACATGTGTGCGTTTGAGTCTGCACATGACAGTCTGGAAACCAGCCAAGGTCATTGGGTCACTCTCTGAGTTATCAGTTTACATTGAATTTGGACCTGACCAGTTTTCAGTGAGGCTGGCTCTTCCCTCCCTGCTCCTCTGGATTCCAGACACAAGATAGTCCAAACTCAGATCCTGATTTTTACACAACAAGCATTCTTTTCTTTTGTTTTCTTTTGTTTTTTTTGTTTATCTTATTTTATTTTTTTTAGATACTTTCTTTACATTTCAAATATTATCCCCCTTCCTCCTTTCTCCTCTGAAAACCCCCATCTCCTCCTCCTTCCCCGTGCTCAACAACTCACCCACTCCTGTTACTGGCCATGGCATTTCCCTACATTGGGGCATAGAGCCTTCACAGGACCAATGGCCTCTGCACCCATTGATGACCAACTAGGCCATCCTCTGCTCCATATGCAGCTGGAGCCATGAGTCCCACTATGTGTATTCTTTAGTTTGTGGCTTAGTCCCTGGGAGCTCTTGGGGGTACTGGCTAGTTCATATTGTTGTTCCTCCTATGGGGTTGCAAACCCCTTCAGATCTTTGTGTACTTTCTCTAGCTCCTCCATTGGGGACCCTGTGCTCAATCCAATGGATGGCTGTGAGCATCCACTTCTGTATTTGTCAGGCACTGGCAGAGCATCTCAGGAGACAGCTATACCAGGCTCCTGTCCGCAAGCATTTGTTGGCATCCCCAGTAGTGTCTGGGTTTGCTGACTGTATAAGGGATCAATCTCGAGGTAGGACAGTCTCTGAATGGTTATTCCTTCAGTCTCTGCTTCAAGCTTTGTCTTTCTATCTCTTCCCATAGATATTTTGTTTCCCCTTCTAAGAAGGACCAAAGTATCCACACTTTGGTGTTCCTTCTTCTTGAGCTTCATGTGGTCAGTGAATTGTATCTTGGGTATTCTGCCATCTGGGCTAAAGTCCACTTACCAGTGAATGCATATCAAGTGACTTCTTCTGTGATTGGGTTACCTCACTCAGGATGATATCCTCCAGATACATCCATTTGCCTAAGAATTTCATAAATTCATTCTTTTTAATAGCTGAGTAGTACTCCATTGTGTAAATGTAGCACATTTTCTGTATGCATTCCTCTGTTGAGGGACATCTGTGTTCTTTCCAGCTTCTAGCTATTATAAATAAGGCTGCTAAGAACATAGTGGAGTATGTGTCCTTATTACAGGTTAGAACATTTTCTGGGATGTTATAGCTGGGTCCTCAAGTAGTACTATATCCAATTTTCTTTTTTCATTTTTTTTTATTTTAAATCTGAATTTATGTTTTGAAATAAAAATGCAAGGTAACAGACTTTTATAAAATTGTCACACAGGAACAACTTTAAAATACCATCACATGCTGCATTCACTTAGAAAGAGTTAACAATAAAGCCAGTCTAAACAAGAATCTATCCTTTACAATCTGAGTTCTTTCCTTTCTTTGTGCAACAAGGAAGCTTAGGAGAAATGCTGGGAGAGTCAGAAGTGACTCAGCACCTCCATAAGTCCTGTGTGCCCTGGCCCTTTCGTTTCTGGTATGAAATAAATATTACCATTATTTTATCTTTCTTTGTAAACGTCAACAGAAAAGTCAGCATGCTACAGATTCTGGACATGGAGTCCAGTGAACTTTCTTGAGACTCTCAGCCCAGCTTACAATCCCACCAGCAATGGAGGAGTGTTTCTTTTTCTCCACATCCTCACCAGTATCTGCTGTGACCTGAGTTTTTCATACAACAAGAATTCTTAACCATCAAGCATCTCCTAGAATCTTCCTGTGAGCTGTGAGAGAGAGAGAGAGAGAGAGAGAGAGAGAGACTACCTAATCTCCCCAGTTACTCTCTGCAATTCATTGTTCAGAAGCAGAAATTCAGGACTTAGGCATCAAAATCCAAAATCTTTGTCCCATACTACGGCTAGATTTGGTTCTGTTTCAAGTCTAGGGCTTTTATTTCTCTAATACATGCACAATCAAGATTTTTAAAATATTTTTATTAGGTATTTTCCTCATTTACATTTTCAATGCTATCCCAAAAGTCCCCCATACCCTCCCCCCCACTCCCCTACCCACCCACTCCCACACTTTGGCCCTGGCGTTCCCCTGTACTGGGGCACATAAAGTTTGCATGACCAATGGGCCTCTCTTTCCAGTGATGGCCGATTAGGCCATCACTTGATACATATGCAGCTAGAGACAAGAGCTCTGGGGTACTGGTTAGTTCATATTGTTGTTCCACCTATAGGGTTGCAGTTCCCTTTAGCTCCTTGGGTACTTTCTCTAGCTCCTCCATTGGGGGCCCTGTGATCCATCCACTAGCTGACTGTGATCATCCACTTCTGTGTTTGCTAGGCCCTGGCATAGTCTCACAAGAGACAGCTATATCAGGGTCCTTTCAGCAAAATCTTGCTAATGTATGCAATGGTGTCAGCGTTTGGAGACTGATTATGGGATGGATACCTGGATATAGCAGTCTCTACACAATCAAGATTTTAAAGGGCATGTGGGCCATTTTGAGACATAAATGTACATGGGATTTTATAGGGAAATATATCCAACTTAACAAAAAGAGGGGAACTTGCAAATAAATATATGAGATTTTCCTACTTATAATTTTGAGGTAGCTTCAATAAGTAGGATGAATATACATTTATTTTTATCCTGATGAAAATTTAAAAGGAGGATCAGGGAGAGAATATTGCTTGAGAGTTGAAAGATTCCAGGGCATTTATCACTTACCTGGTGGTAATATGATTTTTCTAGAACCTACAAAATAGTGGCCTTATTAAAGCTCTATATCACCGCAGCATTTTCCTGACCTGTGCTCCCCTTATAAGACACTCCCATTAGGGATCCTAATTGAGTGAACTTTCAGTCTTTTTTTCCCACTGGCTTTGAATGAAGAAAATGAGTTCCCATGTCTCCAGTATCCCAGGTTTTGCAGGCAGTATTACTGCCTAGCTTGAGTGGCTGATCTAGCATGCTCTGGATGCAGTGGCTTTTGAGGTCTCCACCGCATGGTGACTGATCATGCAAAGTGGGGAAAGAAAGACAGGACACTATCTTTTTCAACCTGCAAGGCTGAAACAAGTAAATCAAATGGCTCATATTTATTGATTACCTGCTACATGAATTCCAATATGTATTGGGAAAAAATCAGCAAATCTGTGAAGTGAGCAAGTGGAACAAGCTTGTCTTTATGACTGGTGAGTTTGCACCCCAAAATGGAGACAAATCTGGTCTCAGAAGTCAGTAGTGTTCTCACACGACTTTCATAGTGTAGGCAATTTTTCTGGCAGAATAGTGCTAGCTATTTAAGGTTCTTTTCTTTCTAATGATATATATTCCAAACTGAAGCCAACCATTTCAAATTTCTCCATTTCAGGAGAAGCTTACTGAGCAATTCGTATCTGTCCAACACCATGTAAGGAATATTCTGCATAGTTTCTATCCTACATACAGTTTTCAAAACCAGACTCATGTGTAAAATATGTCTGTTCTGTCTGTTTGAAGGGCTGGACTCCTGAACCAAATCCCTATCCAGACATTTCCTATTTAGATTGTTGAGAAACACAAAATCCATCTTGTTGCTTTTTCCTGTCATGCCTCATTGTTGCAATGGTATATTTCTCTAGAGTTTTTTTTTCCTTTGTTTTTCCTTTGTCTCACACTCATAAGCAACTGCTATCAAACATTCTGCTTGAAATATCACAGATCAAACATCTAAGCATTAAGGCAATGTAAGTAAGAAAGGGTTAGGACAGGGATGGGTATACATACACATCGGTTTGGAGCAGTCAGGCTTATGGTGGAAAATAAATTGAAAGATTTTGGCAAAGCATGACTAAAATATGAAATCAAAGAATCAATTTTAGATTTTAATGTATAAGCCTAGGCAAGTAACAATGTCAAAGCAGAATGGGTGATGTGGCTGTGGTGGAGACTCTGAGATGAGCAAAATGTAAGGAATGGCCTTCAGCCAAGCAGCTAGTTCCTGTGAAGCATGAACCATATGACAGAGAAAGCACAGGTGGTCATGTGGAATTTATAATCCAGTAAGATCAAATGAGGTTTTGATGCTATGAGCCAGGTGATCTGAAGGAAAGATCTAAGCAATGCAATAAGGGCTATCTGAGAGTAAGGGATCATGTGAGGAGCCCTGTCTATCTAGTCCAGATAAAATAACTTAAAACTTAAGCTATTAGAACTTATATCTAGAGAGAGAGAGAAGTAAAAGAGAGACAGAGATAGACACACACACACACACACACACACACACAGAGAGAGAGAGAGAGAGAGAGAGAGAGAGAGAGAGAGAGAGAGATTATGATGGTGGTTTTAATGAAGGAGAGAAGTTGGGCTGCAGAACTTATCTCAATGGGTAAAGTATTTGCCAACCAAGAATAAGAACCTTAGCTCTGATTCCTCAGAATCCACACAAAGTCAGACATAGTAACACAAGTGTTCAGTTCTGTACTGTTTTCTTCTCCAAGTACTAAGGTGAAGCTTGATGAGCACATAGTCAGATAGCTACCTTCAACCTAAGGGATACTCACTAGACCCCATTTTTGCTTCCTTGAATTTAGACTTCCTAGCTTCTACTGCATAGAGAAAATGATTTGCGTAGTTATTGTTATCTCTCATGCAATACATCTCTACTACAGTTCCCTGCCTTCATTCCTCCCAGTTCCCCCTTCAACCTCCCCTCTACCCCAGATCCATTCCTCCTCCATTTCCCTTCAGAAAAGAGCAGGTCTTACATTGATATGAACTGAATTATCACATAAGAAGATATAATATCAGGCACAAACCCTCAAATCAAGGCTGGGTTTTGTTAAATATGTCCAATATGTATACCACGTATTGTTATAAATGCATAATTAGACTACACCATAGATGCCAGTTGGTGGTTTCTAATGGCAGAAACATATCTACTCTTGGTCAGCATCTTGACTAGACATGGAAATCAACTAAAAAGCAAACCACTGGAACACTTGTTAACTATTTAAATTAATTAAATAAAATAGGATTAGGTGAAGTTGAAAATCTCACTCTAATGTGGGAAGTTCCTCCAAGTGGCAGTCCGAATGGAAAGGGAAAACTGTTTTGGTTGTCTTGCCTTCACACTTGATGACAAGTTCATCTATTCTGTTGCTGCTTTACTATATTCCTTCACTGCTATGGTTCCTTGAATAAGAATGGCCTACATAGGCAGATAAACTGTAATTCTTGGTCCTCAGTTGATGGAACTATTTGGGAAGGTTTAGGAATTGTGGCCTTGTTAGAGAAAATGTGTGACTGAAGGTGGGCTTTGAAGTTACAAAAGCCCATGCCATCCCCAGTTAACTCTCTCTCCCTCATTCACGTGGATAATGATGTGAGCTCTCAGGTGCTACTCCAGTGTCACAGCTGCCTGCCTGCCATCATGCTCCCTGCAGTAACGGTCATTGACTCACTGTCTGAAATCATAAGCCCCAGTAAACTCCATCTATAAGTTGTCACGGCCATGATAACTCTACATAGCAATGCAAAAGTACCTAAGACACATGGTATTAGAACCAGCTTCTTTAGGCTTCTATTGGGGACTAAGGAGCCCTCCATGAGTCTTCCAGGTCTTCATCACTACATTGGTATTAGTGGATTATCCAGTCTTGTGGACAGAGAAACTACCAGTATACAGCTTCTCTGATGTGAGACAACCATTGTTGGACTATACGAACTATATACCTTAAACAAATCTGACAATTTCTGTTTTAATATATGATCACTCTATCTATTCTGTTCTTGTAGAGATCCCTGACTAATACAGATGGATAACTGTACATGGTTGAGAAAGGCACAAAACAATGATTGATTTGTTGGAGAAGATCAGCAATGAAGTCAGTTAGGAGCAGTAGAAAACAGTGAGACCCAGCATCTGTAGAGCCATGTTCAATCTGCCAACAATAATATGTGTCTTTGAGTGTTTTATACATTTCACCCCAGTGGACCTGGGGGCTGTCCTCATCTTCATGAACACATTCTTTCTAGGGGGTAGAAAGAAGGACATGGCAAAAAGCAGATCTGAGGTATAGAACTTCAGTATGACGTGGAGGGATAGGCTTCAAGTAGGAATTTAAAAAAGACATTTCAACAATTTAGGTACAATTCTGCATTGTTTTAAAAGGGGGAATGGAAAAAAGGGATAAATCAGAGATAAATTCTAAAGAGAAAAAAAAACAGAAATTGTCAGTTGATTGACATGCATCAAAGAAACGTAGGGATCGGACCGTGTTAATTGTAAGTGCTGAGGTAGTCTATTGTTAGAAGATATGTGCAAAAAAGCTGAAATGCATTAAATTTGCCTTTAGAGTGAAGCCATGGTAACTATGTGAGAAATTTTAAGTTGTATAATTTCCATATTTTCAAGTTCAATTTTACATAAATGATAGTTTTTGAAAATTACAGCCCTTCTGTTTGACTTTCCCAATGATACAGTCTCCATCATACCTTCTTCCAAATTGGCCACTAGAACTCAAGCAGAACCCAGAGATATACCTTTTATACTCCCAAAGAAAAACAACTGCAATTGTTGAATGTGACCTTTGGAGGCAGTTGCTCTGCCTTCTGGGAATCATGATTGATTTCCCACATCACCATAGGAGGAAGCCAATTGCCCAAGAGCTGAGATTGATAGTCTATCAAAATGCAACAGCTTTTTCGGATAGAGTTTGCAGCTGAACATCGAAGGTGCTGATAAAGTGGTTGCTTATTCCCTGCCCCTAAGGTGACAGTGCAAATGTGTTCCCTTTGTGCACGTTGTAAAATGATAATGAATCTCAGTGGTATGGTAGCTTCCTGTCAGAGTTCAGAGCAATTCTTAGCAATGTCCCCTTGCTCTGTAATTCTGTGTTCCATACCACAGTATACACTCTACATAGAAAAATCATCTCTCTCTTCTGAGAACTAAGGTAAGGACATATTCAAGGTCTTGCAGAATGACAATGGATAGTCTGTAATATCAAAGAAGGACAGCCTGTTCTTGATTAATGTATGTGGTATCTGAAATGACTCTGACAGCACACTTTGAGAAATACTCTAAAGTTCATGAATTGTACTTTGTACATACTTAGAGGTTTTAGTCCTCAAGTCTTACTATAGACCATTCCTGTAGTCCTATCTCAAATTAGTAGAAAAAAAGTACATTCTGCACGTGGAAAACCAAGTGCTATTATACTGACAAACTCTATGCTGAAGCATATATTCTGCCTATAGAAGTCTGGGTGGAGAGATCTGTTTTTCCTCCTTTGAACTGAAAATAGTCATGTTTGCAGACCTGATTCATTCTAAGAATGCCTAGTCAGTTTCAGAGTGAAATACAGGAATGGGGTAGCTCAGTCAGCCTCAAGGACCTGCCAGCCTCTGCTTCCTGAGATCAGGATTATAGCCATGTTCCACCATACATTCATTTTCTTTCCATGGGCTGTGGGAGTCAAATTCCAGTCCTTGAGGCTTGCAAGGCGGGCACTTTGCTGTCTTCACTGGTGCAAGTTTTGAATTTGCTTAAGAAATCTACTAAAATTTTATGTACATTTTTATGTTGCATCAACTTAAAATACAATCTTAAATTTTCATCTCTTTGAAATACCATTGTCTTTTATTTTTTATTTTATTTTATTTATTTATTTATTTATTTATTTATTTTTGGTTTTTCGAGACAGGGTTTCTCTGTATAGCCCTGGCTGTCCTGGAACTCACTTTGTAGACCAGGCTGGCCTCGAACTCAGAAATCCACCTGCCTCTGCCTCCCGAGTGCTGGGATTAAAGGAGTGGGCCACCACGCCATTGTCTTTTATTATTCATGTAGTATTGCATTCTTTTTGAACTTAGAAGAATCTGCTTAGTCCTATTCAACAATGGCCTTGTAGGGGAATAAGCTATTGAAAAGTCTGAGTTTGTGCTGGGAACTAATTATTTCAGAATGGAAATCAAAATTGAAAATGATAACATCTTAAAAATAAAAATTTATGGTTTCCCTAGGCACAATAATCCTAAACTGGAGAAGCTCCAAGCAAGTTACTGTCTCAAAGAGAGGCAGACCTCAGCATTCAGATTATGCTTGGAATAGAATAAGACCTAGTCTGCCACTGAGCTGAGGAGCACAGCTCTAAATGACTGGATGTATCTAAGGTCACTGTTACAATCTCAAAGATAAGTTGGACTATCCACCTGCAAACCAAGTCCCAAAGTATGTATGGTAACCATGATGGTGATGAGGAAAACTTAAGACATAACTTATGAACCTATCTAAGCTGTTAGAGCAACTTTGAGGCTTTGTCTTTGTATTTGGAAGAGATTGGCTCTAGAAACTGTGTAGAGGACAACAGGATGAATATATTCACCATGCATTGTGTAGAATGCTTTTACATAACTTTTGGGTTGCACCGAAATGTGAAGCACATCTCCTACATGGATTTCTGAAATGTCTGGTGATTTTAGATAGGTTGGTAGAAAACAACCCTAAGAAAGTGGTATATAGCAAGAACCAAAGAACTACAATAGTCAATTTTGCTCTTAATCAAGTCTTAAATGTGATTGGCTAGGAAGAAAGTTGGAGCTCAGTTTTAGAGTGTTCTGTCACTCTGATTTGCCTCGTATCCTTATCCTTATCTAAGAAAGAGCAGATTGTGAGTAAAATCATCAATTCCAGGTATCATTGTGGTAGAACAAATAAAGTCATTGTCCTATATTGTCATGATAAAATGACATATAAGTAAAAAGATAGGTAACATATACAGCTGAGCTGGTTTTGTCTATGATGTTTAATGTTTATGCAAACCCTTCAATTCCAATGAGCTCAGAGGACAAAGCCAGGTGGTCAGGGTCATCAATAAAGCCTAGTGACTCTGGTCACAAGGTGCTGTCTTGTCGCTCCAGTCCATCACCCCCCCACCCCCACCCCCACTACATTCATTCATGCTCTAGTGCTCTGGTGCCAGGGTCCTTTCTGGAATAATACCTCTCCAAGTAGAGTAACAAAACTATCTGTATAGGAATCATGTGCTTGTCACAAATTTGCTCAATGCTGGACCTCAGCTGGTATCTATTAGATAGGAAGACCTAAGTGAACAGCCTGACAACTGCAGTTTTATCAGCTAAACAGCGATTTCTAATCATCATCAAACATGAGGACCACTGCACATTCATGTTTAGACTAATTGTGGTTCAATCATTTCATCAGTGTCTAGGTGGCTCACAAGCAGGTGCACCAGCCATGTTTACAGCACCATTTCCCTGGCTTGTGGGAGTAAACGCACAGATGGGCTGAGATAATCAGCTCTTTCAGGTGTCTACACTTTAGTGAATTTGTTCATCCTGGCAAGATTTTACTGCTTTCTTTTCTTTAAAATTAGAAAATAAACTCTCACTTTCTGTCACTTCTTGAAGTCTATCTATCCTGTTCTGAGTTTTCAGAGCCACCACAAGTAAAACTAGGCACTATCCTTCTCTGCTACAATAGGACACTTTAACAACCTGGCCAGAGCCTAGAGGGTTTGCTGGCATCTGATTGTAGTGTAAGTATGTGTAGTGAGATCAACATTTAAAATCAGATCACTTAAATGAATAAGTAAAAAGTAAACAAAAAGTAAAAAAAAATAAAAATCACTTCATTGTACCTAAAGCAGATTTCTCTTTGTAATGTGAATGGGTTATGAATGTGTTACAAGAACTTCAGAGCAGAGACTGGGGCTCCCTAAAGAAAGATTTCTGCCCCAAGATGATGACATAAAGACCCCATCCATGTTTTCAGTTTGCTGCACAGCACCAAATGTTTCAGGCTTTCCAAGACATAGAATTCATTTGAACACTCTCTTACTTTCTCTCAGTCTGAATATGTAACTGTATGTGTGTACATCAAACTTTTGTCTGTGTCCTGTCTCACCTGGAGGGAGAGTTCAAATGTGTCAGAGGCTTCAATGTAATGGTTTTCAAAGTTCCATGATGAAGTGTCCCTCGAATGAGGCACAGCTCACCTCAGTGTACTGCTGCTGCGCTTTCTCTTCCCTATAAACACAGCTGACCGATTGAACTTGCCTTTCATTGGGAAGTCAGAATGAGCTAGCTTGCAGTTCAACCTTTTGGTTGTCTGCGGATTATTTCAGAATGAAAGGTCTTTACTTCCCAAGTGGCATTTTAATCAGAGGTGATGGCGAGATGAATGTGAAGCTCACTTTGCTGATAGTCCTCCAACCAGCTGATATGCAAATTAACATCTTTTTATTTACTGGTTCTTTTTCTTTTTCTTTTTTTTTCTTTCTTTTTTTTTTTTTTTTTTTTTCCATAAGAACTCATGGTATAGGCCAAGCTAGCCTGGAATCCACCCTGTATCACAGACTGGCCTCTAACTCAGAAGCCAAACAATGCTTAAAACACAGAAATGCACGACCATCCACAGCCCCACAATAATATCTTACACCATATAAAACTTCATATTTTATAAATATAATATATATACAAAAAACTATGCACAAAATTAAAGACTCAGTCAATATTGGCTATCCTTTCTTTTTCTTAATCATGCACATAAGCCTATAAAGTAGTTATTAATGTCCAAATGCAAAGGTAGCTCAGAAGGGTTAAGGGAAATATTTATGGTCATAAAGCAAATAATTCAAGGGTATAGGCATGTGACTGCATCATGATCCAATCATTAAGTGATTAGAGCAAGATTTTAATCCAAGTCCCATGTATTTAAGAGTCCATACATTTGACTGCTGCCCCTATTTCTATATATGCGCAAGCATGTGATCATGCATGTTGATATATTTACCCATGCATGTTTTATGTTGTAATAACAGTAAAATACCTCATGTAGTTGGTAAGAGACACAGACAGAAGGTGAATAAAGTGTCCTGTACCTTTGTTCTATTGGCCTGCCCAAGTGCTTATTACTCCACTCTAACAGATTCTGTACCAATGCCTGTTTCATTTTGGTCCAATGGCAGGTGTCAGAGAAAGCACAGGTCACTGAAATCCAAAAGTAATTCTAGAATATGCTTTATGCAACATTCTGGGTTTTTTTTTAAATCTCTTGCCTGTGTTGTTTAATATGACTATGGGGATAGATCTGGGTGGTTCTATTTCCTTCCCATATCCTCCCTAGAACAGGGATTCAAAGAAATCCTAAAGCTACCAAGACTTGGCCATAGGATGAAAGGTTAAATGAGAGTGCTATAAAAAAGGGCTTTATTGACATCTACAGACTTGACCACTGAAGATGTATGGCTAGGAATGAAGGTCAGCATGCCTATCATGCATGAGAAGGCCCTGAGTTTCATCTACAGAAGAGAAATAAGCAACCACAAGGATTTGCTGGTTCTATTCTATAAATTAAAAGAAACCTAGCAGTGAGACTGAGGTAGATACGAGTATTAGAGCAGACATGGATGAAACTAGGCAGCAATGGGGTTTGATTTGGGTTAGGGCTTAATCTGAAAAGTGCATGTTTTCAGACCTGAGGACCTGAATCCAATCCCCAAAGAATTCACATATTTAAAAAAGAAAAGAAAAGAAAAAAAAAAGAGGTTGTCATGGGTCTGTTCTTTGAATCCATGTGCCAAGGCTTGCAAGTCAACTCAACTTTCATACATATTGAATTCTAAACCAAAAAGAGATCCTATCTTGAAAAGTGGAAAAGAAAAAAGATAGATAGTAGATAGATAGATAGCATCCAAAATATGGCAGCTAATGCTGTTTCTCTCTTCTGCATATATACATATTCACAAATAAATATAACACATGTGCATCTATAAGAACATGAATATGCCCATTCACATACACAAATAGACAAGATTGATTGAGCTGAACCAAGACTGTGTACTTTATACATAGTGGATATATCTTTGCTGACTGAGTGATTAGATATCAATTTGTTTACTTTTTATAAATAAACACTTTCTAGGACCTCTATAGGCAAGTTGCCCAAGGCAAGGTGTAAGAAATATAAACTGTCTGAAATAAAATCAGTGCCCACTCTTTTTTTCATGTAGCCATGGGATAAATAGATGACCTTCTTGCCAAAGGAAGGCACATAAGCCCACACATCTATGAGACTTGTGGTCTCTTAGATGGGCAGAACCATCTGTACCAGAGATAGTCTTGTGTTTGCTGTGCAGCCTGTGTCAGCTGCCAACTCCCAGAATGCTCTAGGTACTGTCCCTTTGCTCACTCCAGGCCTTCAGGTGTCTCTTAGCTATGTGAGTCCATGTTTCCCTCTAGGAGTTTTTTTTTTTTTTTTTTTTTTTTTGGAGAACTTATGATAGTCAGATACTTCATGTAGACTGCAATCAAATATCCCAACTGATACAATAGAGGGAACCTGAGAAGAATGGGAAGTGAATAGGAGAGTTTATATTTCGCCCTCACTGACAGTAGAGCCAGGAAGTTCACAGTGCTGACCTCCAATATCTTGTTTTATCTGTTGTAGAAGGTTTGATTTATACCATCTACTGAATAAACAGCACCAGACCCACGGTGCAGTTGGCTCCCTCAGTGGTAGCAGGGGTTCTGCTTGGAAGTCCACCAGCCTGGTTTTTATTCCTTGGAAAACTATATTGCTTATTGACTCTGAAATTGGAAATTTTTAGTTTGCAATTGAAATTAGAACACAATTTAACAAAAAAAAGGCTTATCAGACTCCACAATGACCTCCCACACACCACTCCTTTAAGGCTTAATGAGAGATTTGATTTAGGGCAAGAGTAAGTGCAGATTATGTGCTGGAAAATACTCCCATCTGTCCACTGGGACCTACATAAACTGACATCCAGTATTAGGAGAATCCCTCTTGTTAAATTGATAACACTTCCACAGGCCACCAGGGAGCCAGGTAATTGTGACAGTATTTCTGGGCTAAAATCCAATCACTGTCACTGCAAATCAGAAGCAATGGAAAAACTGTCTTTAGGCTTTTAAATTTTTTTAAATAATTTTATTAACTGTGCTACAGAATAGGGATAGAGAAAAATAAGAATTAAGATCACAATCAAATTGGTAATGTCAGATTTATTCTCAATATCACTTAATGAAATTAGATCAGCATTTTAAAAGCTAATGTCTTTTTTTTTTTTTGGTTTGTTTGTTTGTTTGTGTTTTTTGAGACAGGGTTTCTCTGTGTAGCCCTGGATGTCCTGGAACTCACTTTGTGGACCAGGCTGGCCTGGAACTCAGAAATCCGCCTGCCTCTGCCTCCCAAGTGTTGGGATTAAAGGCGTGCACCACCACACCCAGGAAAGCTAATGTCTTCCATTGGCCTCTTCACTAACCTCCACTTTAGGGTGTTTTTAATCAGCAAACTCAGAAAACTACAGACATGTTAGATATTTCTTTATAAGGCTGTATGATGGGCATACTTCAAAATGTGGAAGGAGGAAAGAAAGCAATGGAGGCAGGAAGGGCTAAGCATACCACTCATTAACTGCTCTCCAGTCCCAAATCTACCACTTATTTCTTGCTTCTGTGATAATGGTAATTAAAGCATTAGTAAGATTGTCTAAGAGCATAAAAATCTGTGTGAGGTTTATGCATATGTATATATATATATATGTGTGTGTGTGTGTGTGTGTGCTTATGTGTACGTGTGTGTGTGATGACCTCTTTTTTTTTTTTTTTTTTTTTTTTTTTTTTTTTTTTTTTTTGGTTTTTCGAGACAGGGTTTCTCTGTATAGCCCTGGCTGTCCTGGAACTCACTTTGTAGACCAGGCTGGCCTCGAACTCAGAAATCCGCCTGCCTCTGCCTCCCAAGTGCTGGGATTAAAGGCGTGCGCCACCACCGCCCGGTGATGACCTCTTCTATCACTGCCATCTTATTTTTGGACAGAGTCTCTCTCTGAACCTCAAGTTTACCAATTTTGCTAGACTAGGCAGACAACCAAGACCTGCACTACACTGCCTATATTTCCTTCTCACTAGGGTTACTGGTGTGTGCCACTATACCTGCAGTTTCATTTTGGAACTAGGAATTCAAACTCAGATCCACACACTTGTATAGTGAGTACTTTACTCACCAAGCTGTCATGCCAGTCCTACAAATATATGAAGTAAACATTGCCAATGACAGGCAATGGTGAAGGGAGTATTTATAGATGGAGGGCTTCTCTGTCTGCCCTGGAGCACTACTGTTTGGTTTCTTTGTTCTTTCTACCACATGAATGTCAATGATGCTGATGATGGACTACGTAGTTCCATCTACTTTTGGAAGCACCCAATTGCTTGGATGAAGACCCTAATTAGACCCTCTAATGATAAACTCTGATTTATGTAGTTCAATTATTTGCCTTAGCCACTTACGTTCTAAATATCATCTTCTGCTTACCTTTTACTGGTGAAACTTTGGATATTTCTCAATAAGTTCACTGAAGTATGCCTCCAAGAATGTTTAAATCTGAACAAGGAGAACTTCTTCCATGCCTGTTTCTTCTTCAGGAACTCTAATTCAGTCCTAAGAAATTCTTTAATGTTCTTTTTAAATATTTCTAGCTTCCTATGGTTCAATTCCTGTTATACCATTTAATATAATGTTTTATATTAAACTTTCCCTGAGCGTTTTGTCTCCTAACTGGAAGCTAATTGATACAGAATTGGTAACAGGAGTTAGTCCCTCAAAGACAGAATTAGACAATGGTGTTGATAAAATCCTTGTGCTAAAGTTCAGTGTTGAGCTTCTCAACAAAGAAAAATCTGGTAGTAGTAAACCACAGTATAGGATGTGATTGATTGTGATGTGGGGACAATTGAAACTGGTGCCTGAAGAGCCAGTTAGTTGATGTGCTTGATTTCCATAGTGGTGATGAAAAAAGTGAAACATAAAAACATAAAAATTCTAGGCCTTTAGGCCCAGGCTTGAGAATGTGACCTTTGTGACTCAATGCTCTAAGGCATGCTAATCATAAAATGGATAGTGACATTCCTCCACCCACCTGCTTCGTGGATTCAGGGAGTGTTTGATCAAAAAGGACCACTCTGACCATTCATGGAATCTGCTATGCAAATGCGCTATTGTTAGGGGCTCAAAGAAACTGTCTTGAGAAATAACCACACAATTATCAGGTTATTTTTCCTTGTGATTTGTGACTTCCTCCTGATTCTTAACTCTTATTTTTGGAATTTTCCAACAATGCCCTCCTCACCTCCTTACGTTGTGGTTTCTTCCTTTAAATATCCCCTTACCCAGCTACTGGGGGGCGGGGGGAGACACGGTCCTCTACCCCTGCGTGGTGTATGACTATGAGCCCAAGAGCACTCTTGAAATAAAAGTCCTCTTGCAGTTTGCAGCAAGACTGTTTCTCGTGAGTGATTTGGGGTGTCGCTTCTCCTGAGTCAGAATGTGGGGGAGTTCTGTTGACCTCACATTGTGGGTCTTTCAGTGATAGTCACTCCAAGGCCCATGACTTGGGATTGATTTTTGTTATGCACTTGAATCCTTAGAATGCACTGGCATTCTCAGTCCTTTAGCTCTTGGGCAGTGTTACCACTTGAAAGCTAGAGAGCTTCTGTGACCATTGTAAAGAGGACTCCTCTTCACAAAGCTTGGAGGCAATACATCTGGAAATAAAACAACTACTCAGTTTAACAAGTTCCTAACTAGGAGTGATATTCTCAAACTTTCCTGCTTTCTCATGTGAAATTTAGGATATTGATTAAGAAATAATATAATCCTGAAATCTCTGGAGATTCTGGCTGAACCCACACATCCAAACCTTTCAAGTGTCTATGTCAAGTTAAGCCCTTTATAATAAAAATTAGATTCCTCTGTAATATATAAAAGTTTATTTAAAATCTTGTGGCACTGTCAGCTTGGGCAGAAGTCTTAAAAATCCATGTTTATTTTCTGAAAATACACATGCATACACACACAAACACCCACCCACCACCCCCCCACACACACACATGGTGGGGGGGAGGGAGAACTCTGTTGGCCTAGATCCATAATTAAAGTCATGTCTCACCATTCTCCAAGGCCAAGGGCACACAGAAAAATAAATATTCCAAGGTTTGCACGGGATTTTCATGAGGATTACATAGGAGTCAAAACTCAATGAATATGTCAAGGGCTGGAGTCTAAGTGAGTGAGACAAGTGATTTCTCTTAGCCAGAAAAAGGGGAGGAGGGAATATATAAGTAATCAAAATTATTTGACTCATGCGTATTTAGCAATAATCATAATGTCCCCCTAAAATTAAATAGATTAGTAACTTACTCAAGTGTTATTAAACAGATAAAATAAACTCTAGTTCTGGACCAAAAGTTTGATTTGAGTCATCACAGTGAAGACACTGTAGTTCTGACATTAGGCCATTCAATGACACCTCTACCACAAACCCTTCATTGAAGGAAGTCAAGTAACCATGACAAGTGGCCTTTAGCCAATGTTGCAAGGATCTACAATAAGCAGAATTCCAAGAACATATTTAGAATGCATTGAGACCACAGCAAATGCTTAGACTTGAGGGGAATTGTTACATAATAGTCTTGAAGTGATATCTGTTCTTGAGGACCTAAAATACTGTTACTAACAGTATCATAATCAAATAAAACATGAACTTGCTTGAAATACAACTTACCATAGATAGTGTTTGTTTTCATGTTGACTCTAGAAGCAGGGTATGGCGGTCAATATGGAAGGAAAGACTCAATAGAGGCCCATGAAACATACCTCACTGCCATTATCATCAACAGAAGCAATACTTGGGACTTAGGAATGTTAAGTAAGGCTTCCATCAAAGATTTAAAGAATTATCAGTGGGGTCATATTCCCCTTCAACTCTTCAGAATCTTTGGAGAACCTACAACCAGAGACTGTTGCAATGGTCACAGATGGTGACTTGAAAACTCCTGCTGTTCCTTTTGTATTAGCTTAGGGAAACTCAGCATGAATATGGGCACTTGCATGCAACTACTGACCTGAAAAACACCCTTTTATGCACGTTCTCAGGAACACATAATGCATTTGAATCACCACAGTTAAACACTATTAGCAGAAACAGCATACCCTTACATTCTTAATCGGAGTATTGTCAGTTTTTCTCAAAAAGAACCACAGTTGTCTCCTTCCATCAAACCTTACACCAGACCACAGTATCAATGACATTACATTTTTTATGTCTGATGATGAGAATTTAGAAAACACTATAAGTCCTTCAGTAAGACATGCATAAAGTAGGAATGAGAGAGAAAACCTACAAACTTCAGCTACCTGATACTTCAGTGAAGTAAATGGTTCATGCTCACACAATATGTCAAGATGATCCTTTCAAGATGAAAGAGAGAGAGAAAGAGAGAGAGAGAGAGAGAGAGAGAGAGAGAGAGAGAGAGAGAGATTTACATTCTGTTACCTATCAGGGACAAGATCAGTGATAGTTGACATGTATTCTAGAATTGGGGAGGCAATTTATAAAATATTTTGTGTGCTGTTTCAACTCTTAGACACATAAAACTCTGTCAGTGGGAATGAGAGCAAGTTTGAGCCACAAAACCAGCCAAGCTGCCAGTAGTCTTTATAACAGATAAATCAATAACTGAGATAACAGACCTAGCACCTCTGATAAGTAGGAGCACTATATGGGGAAATTTAGCAGCACCAAATAGTAGAAAATCAACAGCTATTTCTATGATTTGGAAGCAAACCCAAGCTAATTTCTATAGCTAATACTTTTCCTCATGATAAAATACTTTCTGAATTGATGTTGGGCATTTGTAGAAACGTAATACCTAAAGAGGGCATATGACATGGCCCTGGGACATGAGCTTATCCTGATCAACTAGATTTCTCTGATCTACTTACTTATGAGGGTGGATGGCTGCCATGACAAACTATTATTAACAAAATGTCACATTCAGAAGGCCAAGCTCATTCAGGGCTTGAAGTCTGAGTAAGAAATTTGCTCAGGCTCCTTCAGATTGAATTCTCTTGTATTGACTACTTTGCTTTAGTTCGTGTCTGTGGCCTCTGAGGATATTTTTTTATACCCAGATTGCAGGAAGAAGAATTTGCAGCCACATAGGCCTTGATGACATCATAGAAATAGCAAACCAAGAACAGCTGTTCTAGCAGAGTCTTACTGAGACCAGTCTCTAAAGCAGTGGTTCTCAGCCTTTCTAATACTGTTACATCCTTTAATACAGTTCCTCATGTTATGGTGACCCCCAACCATAAAATTATTGTGTTGATACTGCCCCAACCTGCAGGACTTAAACAGCAGGGTTCTTGAGGGGAGGGAGCTACAATGACAAATTTTGGGATCAGAAAGTGCGGAAGGAAGGAGGCAAGATGAAAATTCTGTTCATGCTTTGTTTATTCAAGGGAAATAGGGGGCTTGTTAAAGCTGAACACCTCAATCGGAATTTGCTCAGATATGCAGACCAAACCAGTGGCATTAGGTAACACATTAAGGTCAAAGGAATGTCCCCATTGTAAAAAGGTCCGGAAAGGAGTGCCCTCATTGTAAAAGGAAAGGAATGCCCTCATTGTAAAATGTCCCCAGTCAAATATGGAACGGAAGCAAGGCAGTGGAAGAAGCAAAAGAGTCTTAGATAATGGCCCAGGGACAGGATTCCAGGGGCTTTCCAGTCCCCAACAGATACTTTATAACTGTAAGTTTGTTTCTGCTATAATAGTAATGTAAATATCTGATATACAGGATAGCTGATAAGTGATCACCCCCAAAGGGCTTATAACCCTCAGGTTGAGAACCACTGCTCTAAAGGATAGCACTAAAGAAAACACTCTCAGTGTACATGACTTCAGTAGTGCATTTGGTTGACCACTCTGTCTCAGGCAGTTAGAAAAGCTGACAGGAACATGAAGAAGTGAACGACATCTGTAGAGGAGGTTTCATAATTACCCAGATCATGACAATGCATCTTCTGAAGCAAAGATTCTTATCAGCAATTTGTGTATAGGCAACATACTTTCAGGACATGAATCTTTCTCTAACCATATTAGTGCTTGCTACCTGGACCAAACCCCAAAATGATTAAAATAATGAGACCATGAGGATTCAGCTACATCAATATCCTTTTACCAAGAATGATCTACCTAATACCTTGTCTATTTTGCTAAAATCAAAGACTAAAGCTGAGCAAAACTCACTCCCTATGGATGACTAGTGAGCGGTCTTGAAAAGAACAAATATTCATCTTCTCTGGAAGGAACATGCCTTCAAGACATAATGGTTATGCTGCCAGAATCCTGTCAGCAGCAGCACCATACCCTGAGAGGATGCTTTAACCTTCTACCATGGAATCCTATACTGCATTGCTTGCTAGGAAAAGAACTCTTCTTTGCAAAGCAAACACAGCCATGGGCTTATTCTGTGTCATTAACTGCTCTCACTACAGGTGACATCACCTAGAACCAGGTGGGCTTAATGGGATGAAAAACTACTCAGGAGAAAATCAATTACTACACAGGTTGGAAGCATCCTAAAAAATGATAGTATTTTTTATAGGATAAAACTACGTGCTTTGAATCACATACTACAGTAAAATACTATCTCCCCAATAGCTAGATTATGTGCCCCCAGGAAACAATGTACAATGAGGCCCCTTTTCATTAGTACCCTCTCAGAATTTCCACTGTGTTTTGATGTCTTTCTCTATAAAGAAATAATGTTACATTAGGGACAAATGGTATGCTCACTGAATTGGAAATATCCATGTGAACTCTGGAGGATCTTTTAGTACTTCCATGCCCCATATAAAACCATAATAAAATGATAACAACAAAAGTACAGGTTAATTATTAACTCGGACCTCCAGACATTAAAACTCAAGTCATTCTACCAAGTAAATAACCTCAACTAGCTAAAATTTTGGTTACAAATGGGGAAGAACTGCTGGTAGGAACAAAAAGAAATAATTAAAGACTGACTAGAGACTTCTGATCAGTTACAGGATTAAAACTTTAATATTTCTGAATGTCCCCTATTTGCTTAGTGCATATATTGATTTGAATATGAACTATTTTCTTCTCTGACATCTTTTAAATGTTAGCTATAACCAATGTGGATTAAATTTAAAATATACTTTTGAGACAACAGAACAGTCAGTGGAGCTGTAGTGAAATAGAGAGTTATTATATCTAGCTACAGTTAAAATGAGTGTTGAAAATGTACATCTCACATTTGGGAATGGTGAGAATTCTTCATTGGTAAAAATAGCTATATCTCATTTGAGCAGAAATGAAAGTTCAAACATGTAATGAAAGGAGCTATGTTAGTTCCATCTCTCTCTGTTTTGACAAAACACCTAAAAATAAAAAAAAAGCCACTGAAGGAAAAATATGTTTGGGCTCAGACTTTAAGAAGGAATGCAGTGCATCATGGTAGTGAGGCCATGGTAGCATGGGTGTGAAGTGGTGACTCACATTCCATCTGGAATAAGGAAGCATGGAGAAGAAAGCATGCTTTCTCACTCATACTGCTTCCTCCATTTTGTTCAGTCCAGGAGTCCACATGCAGGGCTCCTCTTCCTACTTCAGTTCAACCTTTCTGGAAACACCTTTGTAGACCCAATTTATTCCATGTTAAACTCAAGTCTAGTCAATTTGACAACAAAGGTTGGTTATTATAATTCCACCCCTTGTCAATTTGATATCAAAGGATAGCACTTTAAAAATGGTTCACCCTGGTCCTAAAGTCTCATTTTCACGTCACAATGGAAATTCAACTCCGACTCTGAATTCCCTTAATCTGTGCAGTCCTAACAATATTCTCAAGCCTAAAGTACATTTGGAGAAGCAAGAAAACTTTTTTGTAATATGACTTTTAATATTTTTATTACATTCATTTACTTTGAGTGTATGTGTGCCACAGCATGTGCTGGAAATCAAGAACAACTTCTCGGGGATGTTTTCCTCTACCGTGAGGTTCCCAGGAATTAAACTCATGTTAGGAGAGTTGGAGGCACGTGTCCTTACTCACTGTGATATTTTTTCTGTCTTTTTTTATTAAAAATAGTTTTCCACACATTATATTCTAATTATAGTTTCTTCTCTCCCAACTCCTCTGAGTCCCTCCCCACCTCTCCTCCTAAGCTATCTGAACCTACCAGTTTTCTGTCTCTCTTTAGAAAGCAATATTTTTTTAAATCTTCCAAAGAATAAGATGTTATTAAATAAGAACAAACAAATCATAACAGGACAAAATGTAAGACCCGATGAGCCTTACATTCGGGATATCTCACTCACAAAAACAGAGAGACGGATGCAATAAGCAAGAAGTTTATAAGCAAGAGGTTTATTGATCCAGCACATCGGCAGTGCATCCGGGCAGAGGCGACTGCAATCTCCTAGGTACACACTTTTTATACAGTTTAAGGGTAGACCTTGATAACGACATGAGTTGGTTTAAGCCCATTGTTGGTGAGCTGACCTTTTCATTCCACCCTGTAGAAATGGTAATTAGCCTCTCCCTTCTGGAGAGGCAAGTATCTTTTCATGACCTTCCTTAAACAGCATTGAGGGCCCTGGGTGAGGTGAGGTCTTAGTCATCAGAAGAGGGAACTGAAACATTTTTTTATCATTATCTGCACTTGGCTTTCTTGTAAAGTTTGTTTGCTGGGTCATTCCGGGAAGGGAGTGTTCATCACAACCTTCTAGCAGAGGGTCCCCAGCCTGCTATTCTAAGAAGGTCTTTCAACAGTCATCTTATATTCTCTAAGGTCACACATTCTCACAAAAACAAACAGAAGTAAAATAGAAAAAGAAAGAGCACAAGAAATGCATGTGGATGCAGAGACCAACATATTGCCACACAAAAGAATCCAGCAAAAACACAAAACCAGAAACTAAAATATATATGCAAAGGACCTGTATGGTAAAATAATTTTTTTAAATTGATCTTTGGACAAACTACAGGCCAGGTAGACTGCCCACAGACCTCCACTCTGTTCTACAAGACCCAATGCCCCAGCCTCTTCCCTAACACAATGCTAGCTTCAGACCTCCCCATCTCTAGTAGATCTTCTATACCATCACCTCCTAATTGCACTCCCCCTACTCAGTTGATTTCAGCCCCAAACTAGCCAACACTTCCTGCAAACCCACAGACCACCCCTGTCAAAAAGACAGACAAGCTATCTGCAGACCCCTCCTCTCTCTCTTTCCCCAGATCCATCTCCTCAGTCTCATCCTCAGCTCTGCAGCATAATGCCTGGGGCAGCCTTCCTTTCCTTGTTGGTCCTCTTTCTTGTGGATCTCATGGAGCTTCCAATTTTAACTTTCCCCCTCCCAGCTGTTGTTTTGTTCCAGACTCCAAAACAAATAGGCATCTACTCTTCTGATGAGTATGGGGTAGGCAGACCCAGACCTCTCCTAATGCTCCTATGATCCGATCCCCTCATACACATCCTAAATTGTGTAGCTGGAAACCTGCTGGGGTTGCACTTTTCTCTCTAACCACACTCCAAGAGATCACAAAGACCTTCGCATCCAAACTCCCTTTCCTAATTCATCCCATTTACACAATCTCCAATACTAGCAGGCATTCTCTGTGAACACACCAGCTGATCAGGTCAGAAAACAGGCAACATACAGCCATTCCACCTAACAAAACTCCAGAGAGGAAATAGAAACCAAGGAACAAAACATTCACTCAAGAATGACAAATTCAGGAATAAGCTCATAGAGCTTTAACAATCCCAAACCCAGATACAGAAACACCAACTTAAAAATGCAATCAATAACAGCTAGGGCTATGTCTCCACTAGAGCACCACTACCCTACCGCAGTAGGCCTTGGAATGCTTCAATATAGCTGAAGCACAAGAAAAAAAGCTTTTATAAACATAATAGAGATACATAGAGAGGCCATGAATAAATCCTTTAAAGAAATCCAGGAAAAACACAGTGTAAGGAAATAAATTTAACAGTTTAAGGCCTGAAATTAGAAATAAAATATTAAGAAAAACAAACCGAAGGAATTATGGAAATGAAAATTTTAGGAATTTAAACAATATCTACAGAGGCAAGGATAATCAATAGAATATAAGAGAAGAAATGAAGAATATTAGGTGATAAAGATACAATAGAAGAAAAGATCATAATAATGATAAATCTAAAAAAAGTCCTGACACAAAATATCCAGAAAATCCGGAACACTAGGAATAATACATATAAAGAAAGGAAATTAAATGCAGATCAAAGGGCTAGAAAATATTTTCAACAAAATAATAGAAGAAAAATGTCCTAACATATAGGAGATGCCTATAAATAGAAACATACTGAACAACAAATAGATTGAAATAGAGAAGTTCCCTTGTCACATAATAATCAAAACATTAAACATACAAAACAAGAAAGAAATATTAAAATTTGCAAAGAAAAGGACCAAATAACATATAAAGGCAGACTTATTAGAATAGCATCTGACATCTCAACGGAGATTCTAAAAGCTGGAAGGGCCTGGACTAATGTACTGCAAACTCTAAGAGACCACAGAGGCCAGTCCAGACTACTATAGCCAGTAAAACTTTTAATCATTGTAGAAGGAGAAAATATACTGTGTCATAAAAAAAATCAAATTTAAACAATATTTACATTCAAATTCAGACCTACAGGAGTTACAAGAAGCAAAACTTTAACCACAGGAGGTTAAATACAGTCATAAAAATACAAGAAATAAACAATCCCAAGCTATCCACATCAAAAATATCTACGCACACACACACTCACAAACACACACTTACATATTCCCACCACTGACAACAACCACAAAATATTAGAAATCAATAATAATTGGCTATTGATATCTTTAATATGAATGATTTCAAGTCCACAATCTAAAGACACAGACTGACAGATTAGATGTGGAAATAAGATCCATCCTTCTGCTGCACCCAAGAAATTCTCCTCAACATCCAGGATAAACATTATCTTGGGTAATCGATGGGGAAAAATATCCCCAGTAACTGGACCTAAGAAATGAATTTTCACCATTCTAATGCCTAACAAAATAGACTGCAAACCAAAACTAACTAAAAGATATAGGGAAGGACACCAAAGGTGTCCTTCAGAGAAAAAAAAAATTCCACTGAGATGACATTTCAATTCTGAACATCTATGCATCAAACACAAAGGCACCAGTTTATGAAAGAAATACTGCTACACCTTAAATTACATATTGACACTTTACATTGATAGTGGGAGACTTCAATATCTCACTGTCATCAATGGAAGGTCATCCAGACAAAATAAACAGAAAAATACTGAAGCTAACAGACATTATAAACCAAATGGACTTGACAGATGTTTACAGAACATTTTACCTAAATCGAAAGGAATATACCTTTATTTTGCACCTCATGGAATGTTCTAGGGAACTGATCATACATTCAGTCACAAGTCAATACAAGATACAAGAAAATTAAGTTATGTCCTGCATCCTATCTGACTACTACAAATTAAAGCTGGCTAACAAGAACAACATAAACAAAAGAAACCATACATGGAAACTAAACAACCCTTTACTGAATGAAAAATGGGTCAAAACAGAAATAAAGGAATTAAAGTATGTCTATAATTCAATGAAAATGAATATACAGCATACCTAAAATGATGGTACACAATGAAAGGGGTGCTAAAAAGAAAGTTCATATAGCACTGAGTGCATACATAGAAAAGTTAGTGAGATCTCATACTAGGAACTTAGCAGTACATCTGAAACCTCTAGAAAAGAAATAAGCAAGCACACTCAAGAGGAGTAGATGACAAGAAATTATCAAGATGAAGAATAGAATTAGTGAAATTAAAGCAAAGAGAACAATACAAATAATCAGTAAAACAGAGTTGATTGTTTGAGAAAAACAAGAAAAATAAACCCTTAGCCAAATTAACTAAAGGGCAGAGAATGAAAGTATCCAAATTAACAAAATCAGAAACACAAAGGGGAGCATAACAGTAGACCCCAAGGTAATCCAAAGGATCATAAGGACACAATCCACCAAATTTGAAACTGAAAAGAAATTGAAAATGTCTTTATGAATACCACTTGCCAAAGTTAAATCAAGATCAGATAAACAATTTAAGTAGACTTATAACCCTTAGTGTATTAGAAGTGGTCATTAAAATCTCACAACCAAAAAAGCATAGGGCCAGGTGGCTTTACTGCAGATACCTACCAAACTTCAAAAAGAATTAACACCAATACTCTCAAATTATTCTACACAATAGAAACAGAAAACATTGCCCATTTCACTTTATGAGTCAGCAGCTATCCTGATACCCAAACCACATAAGAACTCAACAAAGAAAAGGAATTGCAGACCAAAACGCTTTATGAAATATTGGCATAATTAATCAGAAAACACATTAAAGCCATCATCCACCATAATTGAATAGGCTTCATCCCAGAACAGAGGGCTGGTACAATATATCAAAGTCAGTCAATACTCCATCATATAAACAAACTGAAAGAAACAAAAGCTATACATTCATCTCATTAGATACAGGGAAGTCCTTTGACAAAACCAAATGGCCCCTCATCATATGGCTTAAAAATTCTGAAAAGATTAGAGATAAAACAAACAGGGACATACTTAAACATAATAAAGGTAAAATATAGCAAGTCTACATTGTCCACACTTTCTATATCTATTCAGTATAATATTTGAAGTTTTCACTAGAACAATAAGACAACAGATGATCAAGGGGATGCAAACTGAAGAGAAAGAAGTCAAAGTATAGTTACTGTAGATGATTAATAGTATACATAAGTGTCTCTAAAAATTTCACCAAGGAATTCCTACAATGATAAAGACTTTTAGAAAAGTAACAAAGATACATGGTTAATGCAAACAAACAAACAAACCAAATAAATAAATAAATAAAACAGTAGACCTCTTATATTCAAAAAAGTCAAGAAAACAACACCCTTCACAATAGCTACAAATAATATAAAATTATCTTGGGGTAACTCTGACCAAGCAAGTGAAAAACTTATTTGATAAAAACTTTAAGTCTTTGAAGAAAGAAATTGAAGAAGATATTAGAAGTTGAAGAGATCATGGAATGGTAGGCTCTACATAGGAAATATGGCCATGCTACCACAAGCAATCTACAGATTCGGTGCAATACCCATCATAATTTCAACACAAGTCTTTACAAATCTTAAAAGGACAATTCTCAACTTTATGTAGAAAAGCAAAACAAAATAAACCAATAAAAAATCCAGGAGAGCAGATCAGCACCAGCCCCATGCCAGCTTGGGTGCTAATTAGACAGACAGCCCCAGGAGGACTCTTTAAGCCATAGGTACCCTCGCACACCCAGGATCTTGCGATCACTGGTGAGTGGAATGCAACATCTGTTTCAAAACAACCGGAAGTGGCCTGTGCTAGGAGGAACTGAGACACAGGAAATTCACCCTACCAGCGGCTAGTGTTCTTCCAGTCAGTGTCAGCCCCAAGCCATGTTGGATACAAAAAAAAGGTGGATGGATCTTAAGATCACTGAGGAGAGTCTGCCTCTAGAGAGGGCTCTGACCCCGGGACTCAGGTGAGAGCGCCATCTTGTACCCCAGGTCTCTCAGAGAGCAGTCCTTGCAGGAGAGTGCATGGGCCACAGAAGCAACAGAGCTTCTTGGTCAGGGTCCCTTCAGGAATTCATCTTCAGACAGGAGGCAGAGCTGAGCTCCAGACCTCTGTGCACCTTCCCTGCAACAGGAGCGCTTGCCTGCAGAGAGTGCTCTGACCACTGGGACTCAGGAGAGAGTTGGACTCCCAGGAGTGCTGACAGAGGCTATGAGAATCACTGGAGGAACAGGCTCTAGCAAGAGACAGCTAGACCATCTAACACCAGAGATTACTGGATGGTGAAAGGCAAACTTAAGGAACTTACTAACAGAAACCAAGCTTCACTCAGCAGCAGCAGAACCCAGTACATTTACGACAGCGAGTTCTGAATACTCCAACACACCCAAAAGCAAAATACAGATTCAAAATCATATCTCATGATGCTGGTAGAGGATTTTGAGAAGGGCATTAATAACTTACTAAGAGAAATACAGGAGAACACTGCTAAACAGGTAGAAGACCTTAAATAGGAAGCACAAAAATCCCTCAAAAAATTACAGGAAAACACTGCTAAACAGGTAGAAGTCCTTAAAGAGGAAACAAAAAAAAAATCCCTTAAAGAGTTACAGGAAAATGCAAACAAGCAGGTGATGGAATTGAACAAAATTATTCAAGATCTAAAAATGGAAGAAAAAAAAAGAGAGGACGCACAGGGAGCCAACTCTAGAGATAGAAATCATAGGAAAGGGGCCGGGCATGGTGGTGCACGCCTTTAATCCCAGCACTCGGGAGGCAGAGGCAGGCGGATTTCTGAGTTTGAGGCCAGCCTGGTCTACAGAGTGAGTTCTAGGACAGCCAGGGCTATACAGAGAAACCCTGTCTTGAAAAACCAAAAAAAAAAAAGAAATCATAGGAAAGAAATTAGGAAACATAGATGAAAGCATCAGCAGCAGAATACAAGAGATAGAAGAGAGAATCTCAGGTGCAGAAGATTCCACAGAAAACATGGACACAACATTATAGAAAATGCAAAATGCTAAAAGATCCTAACTCAAAACATCCAGGAATCCAGGATACAATGAGAAGACCAAACCTAAGGATTATAGGTATAGATGAGAATGAAACTTTTCAACGTAAAGGGCCTGTAAATATCTTCAACAAAATTATAGAAGAAAACTTCCCTAACCTAAAGAAAGAGATGACCATGAAAATGCAAGAAGCCTACAGAACTCCAAATAGACTGGACCAGAGAATAAATTCTTCCCAACACATAATAATCAGAACAACAAATGCACTAAATAAAGACAGAATATTAAAAGCTCTAAGGGAAAAAGATCAAGTAACATATAAAGGCAGACCTATTAGAATTACACCAGATTTATCACCTAACTCTATGAAAGCCAGAAGATCCTGGGCATATATCATACAGACCCTAAGAGAACAAAAATGCCAGCCCAGGCTACTATACCAAGCAAAACTCTCAATTACCATAAAAGGGGAAACCAAAGTATTCCATGAAAAAAACCAAATTCATACAATATCTTTTTTTTTTATTTATTTAAAAAGAAGCTAATTTATTTTTCTTTTTTTAAAATTTTTAATATTTTTATTACATATTTTCCTGTTACATTTCCAATGCTATCCCAAAAGTCCCCCATAGCACCCCCCAATTCCCTACCCACCCATTCCCATTCTTTTGGCCCTGACATGCCCCTATATTGGGGCATATAAAGTTTGCAAGTCCAATGGGCCTCTCTTTCCAGTGATGGCTGACTAGGCCATCTTTCCATACATATGCAGCTAGAGACAAGAGCTCCGGGGTTCTGGTTAGTACATCATGTTATTCCAACAATAGGGTTGCAGATCCCTTTAGCTCCTTGGGTACTTTCTCTAGCTTCTCCATTGGGAACCCTGTGATACATCCAATAGCTGACTGTGAAAATCCACTCCTGTATTTGCTAGGCCCCGGCATCGTCTCACAAGAGACAGCTATATTTGGGTCCTTTCAGCAAAAACTTGCTAGTGTATGCAATGGTGTCAGCATTTAGAAGCTGCTTATGGGATGGATCCCTGGATATGGCAGTCTCTAAATGGTCCATCCTTTCATCACAGCTACAAACTTTGTCTCTGTAACTCCTTCCCTGGGTGTTTTGTTCCCAATTCTAAGAAGGGGCACAGTGTCCACACTTCGGTCTTCATTCTTCTTGAGTTTCATGCGTTTATCAAATTGTATCTTATATCTTGGGTATCCTAAGTTTTGGGCTAATATCCACTTATCAGTGAATACATATTGTGTGAGTTCTTTTGTGATTGTGTTACTTCACTCAAGATGATGCCCTCGAGGTCCATCCATTTGGCTAGGAATTTCATAAATTCATTCTTTTTAATAGCTGAGTAGTACTCCATTGTGTAAATGTACCATAATTTCTGTATCCATTCCTCTGTTGAGGGACATCTGGGTTCTTTCCAGCTTCTGGCTATTATAAATAGGGCTGCTATTAACATAATGGAGCATGTGTCCTTCTTACCGGTTGGGACATCTTCTGGATATATGCCTAGAAGAGGTATTGCTGGATCCTCCGGTAGTACTATGTCCAATTTTCTAAGGAACCGCCAGACTGATTTCCAGAGTGGTTGTACAAGCTTGCAATCCCACCAAAAATGGAGGAGTGTTCCTCTTTCTCCACATCCTCGCCAGCATCTGCTGTCACCTGAATTTTTGATCTTAGCCATTCTGACTGGTGTGAGGTGGAATCTCAGGGTTGTTATGATTTGCATTTCCCTGATGATTAAGGATGTTGAACATTTTTTCAGGTGCTTCTCTGCCATTCGGTATTCCTCAGGTGAGAATTCTTTGTTCAGTTCTGAGCCCCATTTTTTAATGGGATTATTTGACTTTCTGGAGTCCACCTTCTTGAGTTCTTTATATATATTGGATATTAGTCCCTTATCTGATTTAGGATAGATGAAGATCCTTTCCCAATCTGTTGGTGGTTTTTTTGTCTTATTGATGGTGTCTTTAGCCTTGCAGAAGCTTTGCAGTTTCATGAGGTCCCACTTGTCAATTCTCGATCTTACAGCACAAGCCATTACTGTTCTATTCAAGAATTTTTCCCCTGTGCCCATATCTTCAAGGCTTTTCCCCACTTTATCCTCTATAAGTTTCAGTGTCTCTGGTTTTATGTGAAGTTCCTTGATCCACTTAGACTTGACCTTAGTACAAGGAGATAGGTATGGATCGATTCGCATTCTTCTACATGTTAACAACCAGTTGTGCCAGCACCATTTGTTGAAAATGCTGTCTTTCTTCCACTGGATGTTTTTAGCTCCCTTGTCGAAGATCAAGTGACCATAGGTGTGTGGGTTCATTTCTGGGTCTTCAATTCTATTCCATTGGTCTACTTGTCTGTCACTATACCAGTACCATGCAGTTTTTATCACAATTGCTCTGTAGTAAAGCTTTAGGTCCGGCATAGTGATTCCACCAGAGGTTCTTTTATCCTTGAGAAGAGTTTTTGCTATCCTAGGTTTTTTGTTATTCCAGATGAATTTGCAGATTGCACTTTCTAATTCGTTGAAGAATTGATTTGGAATTTTGATGGGGATTGCATTGAATCTGTAGATTGCTTTTGGCAAGATAGCCATTTTTACAATGTTGATCCTGCCAATCCATGAGCATGGGAGATCTTTCCATCTTCTGAGATCTTCTATAATTTCTTTCTTCAGAGACTTGAAGTTTTTATTATACAGATCTTTCACTTCCTTAGTTAGAGTCACGCCAAGATATTTTCTATTATTTGTGACTATTGAGAAGGGTGTTGTTTCCCTAATTTCTTTCTCGGCCTGTTTATTCTTTGTGTAGAGAAAGGCCATTGATTTGTTTGAGTTAATTTTATATCCAGCTACTTCACCGAAGCTGTTTATCAGGCTTAGGAGTTCTCTGGTGGAATTTTTAGGGTCACTTATATATACTATCATATCATCTGCAAAAAGTGATATTTTAACTTCATCTTTTCCAATTTGTATCCCTTTGATCTCCTTTTGTTGTCGAATTGCTCTGGCTAGGACTTCAAGGACAATGTTGAATAGGTATGGAGAAAGTGGACATCCTTGTCTAGTCCCTGATTTTAGAGGGATTGCTTCAAGCTTCTCACCATTTAGTTTGATGTTGGCTACTGGTTTGCTGTAGATTGCTTTTATCATGGTTAGGTATGGGCCTTGAATTCCTGATCTTTCCAAGACTTTTATCATGAATGGGTGTTGGATCTTGTCAAATGCTTTTTCCCCATCTAACGAGATGACCATGTGTTTTTTGTCTTTGAGTTTGTTTATATACTGGATTATGTTGATGGATTTCCGTATATTGAACCATCCCTTCATCCCTAGGATGAAACCTACTTGGTCAGGATGGATGATTGTTTTGATGTGTTCTTGGATTCGGTTAGCAAGAACTTTATTGAGGATTTTTGCATCAATATTCATAAGGGATATTGGTCTGAAGTTTTCTATCTTTGTTGGGTCTTTTTGCGGTTTAGGTATCAGAGTAATTGTGGCTTCATAGAATGAGTTGGGTAGAGTACCTTCTATTTCTATTTTCTGGAATAGTTTGTGAAGAACTGGGATTAGATCTTCTTTGAAGGTCTGATAGAACTCTGCACTAAACCCATCTGGTCCTGGGCTTTTTTTAGTTGGGAGACTGTTAATGACTGCTTCTATTTCTTTGGGGGATATAGGGCTGTTTAGATCATTAACCTGATCTTGATTCAACTTTGGTACCTGGTATCTGTCTAGGAACTTGTCCATTTCATCCAGGTTCTCCAGTTTTGTTGAGTATAGCCTTTGGTAGAAGGATCTGATGGTGTTTTGGATGTCTTCAGGATCTGTTGTTATGTCTCCTTTTTCATTTCTGATTTTGTTAATTAGGATGCTTTCCCTGTGCCCTCTAGTGAGTCTGGCTAAGGGTTTATCTATCTTGTTGATTTTCTCAAAGAACCAGCTCCTTGATTGGTTGATTCTTTGAATAGTTCTTCTTATTTCCACTTGGTTGATTTCGCCCCTGAGTTTGATTTTTTCCTGCTGTCTACTCCTCTTGGGTGAATTTGCTTCCTTTTGTTCTAGTGCTTTTAGGTATGTTGTCAAGCTGCTAATGTGTGCTCTCTCTAGTTTCCTTTTGGAGGCACTCAGAGCTATGAGTTTTCTTCTTAGAAATGCTTTCATTGCATCCCATAAGTTTGGGTATGTTGTGGCTTCATTTTCATTGAACTCTAAAAAGTCCTTAATTTCTTTCTTTATTCCTTCCTTGACCAAGGTATCATTGAGAAGAGTGTTGTTCAGTTTCCACGTGAAGGTTGGCTTTCTATTGTTTATTTTGTTATTGAAGATCAGCCTTAGTCCATGGTGATCTGATAGGATGCATGGGACAATTTCAATATTTTTGTATCTGTTGAGGCCTGTTTTGTGACCAATTATGTGGTCAATTTTGGAGAAGGTACCATGAGGTGCTGAAAAGAAGGTTTATCCTTTTGTTTTAGGATAGAATATTCTGTAGATATCTGCCAGTCCATTTGATTCATAATTTCTGTTAGTTTCACTGTGTCCCTGTTTAGTTTCTGTTTCCATGGTCTGTCCATTGGTGAAAGTGGTGTGTTGAAGTCTCCCACTATTATTGTATGAGGTGCAATGTGTGCTTTGAGATTTACTAAAGTTTCTTTAATGAATGTGGCTGCCTTTGTATTTGGAGCATAGATATTCAGGATTGATAGTTCCTCTTGGAAGATTTTACCTTTGATGAGTATGAAGTGTCCCTCTCTGTTTTTTTTAATGACTTTGGGTTGGAAATCAATCTTATCAGATATTAGAATGGCTACTCCAGCTTGTTTCTTCATACCATTTGCTTGGAAAATTGTTTTCCAGCCTTTCATTCTGAGGTAGTGTCTATCTTTTTCTCTGAGATGAGTTTCCTGTAAGCAGCAAAATGTTGGGTCTTGTTTGTGTAGCCAGTTTGTTAGTCTATGTCTTTTCATCGGGGAGTTGAGTCCATTGATATTAAGAGATATTAAGGAAAAGTAATTGTTTTTTCCTGTTATTTTTGTTGTTAAAGTTGGCATTCTGTTCTTGTGGCTGTCTTCTTTTAGGTTTGTTGAGGGATTACCTTCTTGTTGTTTCTAGGGCGTGGTTCCTGTCCTTGTATTGGTTTTTTTCTGTTATTATCCTTTGAAGGGCTGGAGTCGTGGAGAGATAATGGGTGAATTTGGTTTTGTCGTGGAATACTTTGGTTTCTCCATCTATGTTAATTGAGAGTTTGGCTGGGTATAGTAGCCTGGGCTGGAGTTTGTGTTCTTTTAGTGTCTGTATAACATCCGTCCAGGATCTTCTGGCTTTCATAGTCTCTGGTGAGAAATCTGGTGTAATTCTGATAGGCTTGTCTTTATATGTTACTTGGCCTTTTTCTCTTACTGCTTTTAGTATTCTATCTTTATTTAGAGCATTTGTTGTTCTGATTATTATGTGTCGGGAGGTATTTCTTTTCTGGTCCAGTCTATTTGGAGTCCTGTAGGCTTCTTGTATGTTCATGGGCATCTCTTTCTTTAGATTTGGGAAGTTTTCTTCTATAATTTTGTTGAAGATGTTTGCTGGTCCTTTGAGTTGAAAATCTTCATTCTCATCCACTCCTATTATCCGTAGGTTTGGTCTTCTAGTTGTGTCCTGTATTTCTTGGATGTTTTGAGTTAGGATATTTTTGCATTTTACATTTTCCTTGATTGTTGTGCCGATGTTCTCTATGGAATCTTCTGCACCTGAGATTCTCTCTTCCATCTCTTGTATTCTGTTGCTGATGCTGGTATCTATGGTTCCAGATTTCTTTCCTAGGGTTTCTATCTCCAGTGTTGCCTCATTTTGGGTTTTCTTTATTGTGTCTACTTCCCTTTTTAGGTCTAGTATGGTTTTGTTCATTTCCATCATCTGTTTGGATGTGTTTTCCTGTTTTTCTGTAAGGACTTCTACCTGTTTGACTATGTTATCCTGTTTTTCTTTAAGGATTTGTAACTCTTTAGCAGTGTTCTCCTGTAATTCTTTAAGAGATTTTTGTGCTTCCTCTTTACTGTCTTCTACCTGTTTACCAGTGTTCCTTTGTATTTCTTTAAGTGTGTTATTAAAGTCCTTCTTGAAGTCCTCTACCATCATCATGAGATATGCTTTTAGATCCGTGTCTAGCTTTTCCGGTGTGTTGGGGTGCCCTGGACTGGGCGAAGTGGGAGTGCTGGGTTCTGATGATGGTGAGTGGTCTTGGTTTCTGTTAGTAAGATTATTATGTTTACCTTTCGCCATCTGGTAATCTCTGGGGTTAGTTGTTGTCGTTGTCACTGTTTAAAGATTGCAGCAGAAGCTGTGTTCCACTCACCAGCAGTCTCAAAATCCTGTGGCGGGGGTCGTGGGTAGCTGGCGGGTGTCAGCCGACCCTGCGCCCTAGCTACCCTGGTGCTGGTCCGGCCGGAAGAGGCCTGTGGTCCTACTCAGGCCGGTTTTCTGCTTCCCTAACTAATGCAGTCTCAGGTCCCGCGCGCAATTGGATTGGAGCAGAAGCTGTGTTCCACTCACCAGAAGTCTTAAGATCCAGTGGCGGGTGTTGTGGGTAGCTGGCGAGTGTCAGCCGACCCTGCGCCCTAGCTACCCCGGTACTTTTCTGACCGGAGAGCTTATTTTTCAATCTAAAAATTTTAGTCCCACTCATTAAAGAATAAAGGGAAGGAGGGCAAGAAAGCAAACAGACAGACAGGGAGAGAGGGAGGAGGAAAAGGAAGGAAGGAAGCCATACAATATCTTTCCACGAATCGAGCCCTTGAGAGGATAATAAAGGGAAAACTCTGACACAAGGAGGAAAATTATGCCCCAGAAAAAGCAGGAAAGTAATCCTTCAACAAATCTAAAAGAAGATAGCTGCAAGAATCCAACGACCAATGTGTGGATACTTCATTCCTCCTTAGAATAGGGAACAAAATACCCATGAAAGGAGTTATAGAGAGAAAGTTTGGAGCTGAGATGGTCAAAGGGACCATCCAAAGACTGCCCCACCCAGGGATTCATCCCATAATTGGCCACCAAACCCAGAGACTATTGCATAAGCCAACAAAATTTTGCAGACAGAACCCTGATATAGCTGTCTCTTATGAGGCTATGCCAGTGCCTGGCAAATACAGAAGTGGATGCTCATAGTCATCTATTGGATAGAATACAGGGCCCCCAATGGAGGAGATAAGAAAGTACCCAAGGAGATGAAAGGGTCTGCTACCCTATAGGTGGAACAACAATATGAACTAACCAACACCCACAGAGCTCATGTGTCTAGCTGCATAAGTAGCAGAAGATGGCATAGTCAGCCATCATTGGGAGGAGAGGTCCTTAGTCTTTCGATGATTATATGCCCCAGTACAGGGGAATGCCAGGGCCAGGAAGCTGGAGTGGGTGGGTTGGGGAGCAGGGAAGGGGGAGGGTATAGGAGACTTTCAGGATAGCATTTGAAATGTAAATGAAGACGTATGTAATTAAAAATCCAGGAGAGCTAAAACAATTCTGAACAATAAAAGATATTAAGGTACCACCACCTCCAATTTCAAGATGAACTTCAAAGCTATATATTAATAAAAATGTTATGGTATTGACATAAAAGAAGGCACACTGACCATTGGAACTGAAATGAAACTCCAGATGTAAATGTACACAAACGGGACCACCCTGATGTTTTACAAAGAAGCCAGAAATACACACTGGTTAAAAAGAAAAAAAAAAAAAGAGCCAAATACCAACATTTTCAACAAATGGTGCTGATCAACTGGATGGTTGCATGTAGAGAATGTGTGTGTGTGTGTGTGTGTGTTTGTGTGTGTGTATATATATATTCATATCTAAGTGTATGAAAGGCCTCAACATAAAAACAAATAGGGAATAGCTTGAATGCATTGAAACAGTAGACAATGCTCTGAAACATCAGCAATAGTGCAGGAACTAAGAACACTAATTAATAACTCATGAAACTGAAAATCTTCTCGAAGGCAAAAAGGCACTGTCAATCAGACAAATCATCAGCGTACAGAATAGTGAACAATTTTTACCAACTCCATATAGATACCATGTTCATTGTGGCTTTGTTGATAATCATCAGAAACTGGAAACAACCTAGATGCCCCTCAAAAGAAGAAGATATAAAGAAAATGTAGTGAATTTACACAAAAGCTGTATGCAACAGATGAAGTACAACGTGAAAAACAAGAATCCACTATTTTTTAAGAATTCTCAAATGGATTACACACACACACAGTAATATAAGTATAGGAAGGAAGGAAATTGATTTCTCATTGGATCGAGTCATGTGGTTTCAGCACAGGAAACTGGAACAAAGGAACCCACATGCTCCAGCAGCAATTTACCCTGTTAGGAGGAGACTGTCAGAGACAAACAAAACAGCTGCCTGTCTCCAGCCAGCAAACTGTCAAAGGAAAGATTTTTTAAATTTGATTTAACTGCTTTAGGATAGAAGAGAATATACAGATATTGCCCAAGCCACATAGGGATCCCCTCACCTCCCTCCTGCAGTTTGGAACTAATACAAAGACTTTGAACCAAGAGGCTCTAGGAGCCCCTGCAGTGCAGAAACAAGCTGTTAGAAGGAAGACAGAGAAAGGCAGGCAGTGGAGGCTACTGGCCTCCAACAAGCAGAGAAAGGATAAAGATAAATGAAATTTTATTTCATTGTTTTTAAGGACAGATGGGAGTATAGTAGTAATTGTATATATATATATATATATATATATATATATATATATATATATATATATAAAATTTTTTTTTACATATACATGGAATAAAGAAACCCAGGCCTTTGATATCAAATGTAGGAAACAAAGGCTCATAAATAGAACAAGATTGAGTGAAAATGATTTAAAGCAAATCTAAAAAAGTTTATGCCAAGGTAAATACTCAAATTCCTTGAAGGAGGGCTCCACAGAAGGAGGACTCCACAGAATTCTGGGATTGTTTAGTAAGATATGACAGATTAGAAGCCCAAGAATAGGCATATATAGTAAGTAGACAGAAATATTAAAATATTAAGGGATTCGATTCTAAGAAATTAGATTGAAGGCAAGAGATATGGTGCATAGTCTATCTCAGACAGTAGAAACTTAGGCCTTGAGAATTATAGAGAGAGCCTTGAAATAGGCTCATACAGTAAGTAGACAGAGATATTAAATAAGTAACTTAGGCCTTGCTCTCATGACAGTAAGGGCAGGGGACAGTAGAATCACTGTCTCAACTGATAATATTTATTTAGATTGCTTTATTTGCTTTGAATTGTTTTGCTTATCAAGATGAGTGTGATTTTGTTTGGTGGTTATTTTAAAATTCCTCTGGGAGAGAGGTCAAGCTAAACATTTACTGATTTCCAGTTACTGAACTAAGAACATGCTGTTTTGGGAGAAAGGCTCTGCATTTGTGTTGACAGGAAAGGAGAATAGGCTCTGGACCATTTCCAGAGTTATATGGATCAGATATGATGGGGCAGACCCCCTGAAGGACTATAAAAGTTCAGGAAAATCAAACAGGACAGGTAAAGATTCATTGTGTATGAATGAATAGGATGGATGAAGACGTTTTACAATTGGTTATTAATAAAATTAACTCAAAAAAGGACAACTGTATATCACATGCTCAAACAAGGAACAAAATTTCAGCATTAATTGGTCTGTGTACCTTAAATAATCCATATAAATATCTTCATGGTAATAAAATATTGGTTGTGAGATTTATATATTACAGAATATACAGCTTTGGAGAGATTCATTCTCAGAGATGCTGAACTGTCCTGCTTGGCCACCTGCTTCCAAAATAGTTTTGGGGATTGTCATGAATTCCAGGTCATCTTGCCTCATTCAACCTTTCAGATGGATCTGGTTAGAACTTCAGTCAAGGCTTGAGTCTTCAAAGCATAGAGAGATTGGATAACTGATGCTAAAGTTAGCTTTCTTATGTCTAACCAAATCTTCTAATTTTCCTACCCCTCCCAACTCATTTAAATAATTTTGATCACCCCTCTTCAGCAGGAAGATGTTATGGAGAATTGTTAGACCAATTCCCTGGGTTTGGGGATTTGGTAATGGCTATTTTACAAATTATAGATAAGTTGTCATTTTAAGAGATAATCTGAAAGTGCTCATAATTTTGAGCAGGGAGGAAACAGATGGAATGTATTACTAAGTTTTATCCTTAGTATCCAAAGTATTGTGTAGCCATAATCTTAATTGGTAGAAATCTTTATAATTGATGCAAAGTTGAAGTTGTAATTTCTTACATTGGTATAGAATTTATTTTGATATAAGTTTAAGGTTTTCATTGGTATGAATTTCTTATTTTATATAAAAATTGAGATTAATATTGTTACTCTTAGATAGGCATTATGCCTATGCAACTCATTTAACAATACAAAGCTTAGACCCAGTCCTTCTAATACTGCTATTACACACTGTTTTTAGAAGATTAAGCAACACAAGTTAAGAGCCAGATAGCAAACTCATGGTTAGTTTCAATTCTGAGTTAATTATAAAGAGGTGTTTTCAATATTACTTAATTAGAAATAGCCAAGAGTAGTCAAGGTTTAACAGTTCAAGATATTTTAGACAGCCTTAAAAAACATCAGAAATCCACAGAATGTGACTTTTAATTTTATTTAATCTTTTGACTAGAGACATATCTGCTACTAACAACAAGCCCTTTTTGGTTCAAAGAAATTATGCATCTTTACCTCCAGGAGAGGTTGCTTAGTGTGACAAGGTACCCATGGGGCAGAGATTCTCTATTTCAGACAAAATACTTTCCAGAAAAAGGACCCATTATGCAGAATAGTCAACTCTTGGCTCTGCCAATACAGGGTAAATGGCCCTTCATAATCCTGCTTTGCAAAGGTCTGTCAGATGATACTGAGCCAGAAGGCTAAAGACTACTCCACCAACATTATTAGAAACTAGGTGGTTGTCCAGGTAGTCAGATATCTCTACAATTGTTTAAGTTTGAGAAGCTGTGTTTGGTGCTTATATATACCCAGGTAATATTTAAGTTGTTCTTGAATTTCTGACAAGATTGAAGACTAGTTTTAGTCTCACAATCAAACTCAAGGTGTTTAACATTGAGAGAAAGGTTATAGAGTGGAAGACATGGTTTTCAGATGGATTAAAGGCTAAAATCTAAACATAATCTAAGGATAGAATTATAATTCTTTCAGTTAGGACTGATGGTAAGGTATTTTATCCAGCTGGCAAATATGATGGACTGGCTGTCATTTGCATATCATACTGTGTAATTTACATGATTGTTATGGTTTTGTTAAATTTATGTCTCCGAAATGAGTTTTGTTGTTTGGTTAGTTTGGTTTTTGTTTTGTTTTAATTGGACAGAAAAGGTGAAATTCAGGTGTAGTTCTGATGCTAAGGTACTGTTCCCCAATTGGTTCTTGATCTATCAGTAAAGAAGCCATGGGCCAATTGCTGGGCAGAAGGAATAGGCGAGATTTTCAGGTTCCTAGAGGAAAACAGACAAAGGAGAGAAGAGGAGAGAAGAGGAGAGGGGAGGGGAGGGGAGGGGAGGGGAGGGGAGGGGAGGGGAGGGGAGGGGAGGGGAGGGGAGGGGAGGGGAGGGGAGGGGAGGGGAGGGGAGAGGAGGGTTAATCATGCTTCTGATGGAGAAAAGTTGGCTAGCCATGTGGCATCTTGAAATGGAGTAGCCACACAGGCCACTCCTACAAGACAGGTGATCAGGGGTGTTTAGCAGGCACTAGTTATAACTGAACAATTAAGTTTAGGGCAGGCAGAGAGGTTTGGAGATAAGAATATTGACAAGGGCACACTTTTCTAGTTGGGAGATAGTAGTACCCAGCAATTGTATCAAAAGGCAAGTTGAAATTGAACAACTGTGTGTCTGTTTCTTTTATCTGTAGAATCAAAGCAAAGTGAGTAGGGGCTGGTAGCAAGGTCCATTTCTGGAGCTTAGGCAGGGTAGCAAAAGCTACACATGACATGGGTCTAAGTTACTTTCAATTTAGTTGTTTGTCCTGGAGGTCCCATAGAAATCCTCTAATCACCCAGGCTGTTGCTAAGACAGTGTTGCTGTCTGTAACTCAAAGTAGGGACCCACTGGAAGACACCACTCACAGATTTCACTAAATATGAAGAAGTCGAGCTGGAGCCTATAGGAAGCCCTAACTTATATTCTCCAGCCTCTTTGATGTGGGAAGGAAGAAACTACAGAAAGACAAGCATGGAAACCTTTGACCTACAATCTGTCCCACCTGCAAACTATGCTAGGCCAATTGTGGCACAGAACATGTGAGAGTAGCCAGCTAATCAGTGTTTGATTTTACCTGAGGGCTCACTCCACAGGAATCCAGACCCAAAACTTCTTGGGTAACCAAGAACAACAAACTAGACTAGAGACATAATGTAAAACCAAATGCTACTGGTCTACAAAAAAATAAAACATCAATAAAATAATATTTTTGGTTGTATGAAGGATTAGTGCCTTATCTAGTTATCATCAGAGATACTTCTTCCAGCAGCATATTGGGATACCACAACCAGGCTTTATGCAAAGATAGAGTCTAAATTGGAGGTCTTCATCATGTCCCTTCCCTTGGAGCTTAGAGAATCCCACAGAAGAGGAGGTGCAAAGAATATCAGACCTAGAAAGGGATGACTAACACCAGGAAAACAAGGATCTCTGAATGAACTAAGCAACGCACATATGAGCTCAGAGACACTAAAGCAGAAAGCACAGGGCCTACATGGACTTGCACCAGGTTCTCTGTGTATCTATTACAACTATTTACTTATGAGATTCCTGACTGAGAATGAGTCAATCTATGGGTCTTGTGCCTCTTCTAGGACTTGTAACAATAGCTGCAGTGATCTCAGTGGTGTGGGATGTGCAAGGAATAGACTCAAATTTTATGTGGTAATCCTGGATGAGTACCACTGATGAGTCCTTATATCCACAAGGGTATATGTAGGGTGGTTGTGGCAGTACTAACCACATTCTTTGTGAATGAAACAAAAAATAAAAGAACATAAATCTCCTAGGTGTGATGGGTGAGAAGGCTTATTGTAGGAAAGAAAGAAAGAAAGAAAGAAAGAAAGAAAGAAAGAAAGAAAGAAAGAAAGAAAGAAAGAAAGAAAAAGAAAGAAACAAAGAAAGCAACAAAGAAAGAACAGTGATGGAGGCATCTGGAGGAGTCCAGAGTGAATATAACAAACAGACTGAGCCAAGCCATGTAAAGAATGGGGAGGAGAGAGAGGAAAGTGGGAAAGGGGAACCAAAAGCAGTGGCCAAGAGGTAAAGAGATCAAAGACAAACTCTTAGAAACTCAGACAATTAGGACTTTATGTGGGTCATATATTGTCAGTAATAATGACATTGGAGTTTATAAATTTGGCTTTTACATCTGTAGTATAGGAGCTTTGGGACATTGGTGGAAATGACCTTGGGGTGATTGTTATCCAAGCTAGTGATTGTGGCATGGGTAGCCACGTTCTTGAAGCAGAAGTTTATGGATGAGAACTTCTCCAGGCCCATTTTCAAAGACAGGCTTAGAAGTCAGCAATTTGTGGTGCTAGCAGATGTCATCCAAATGCTGTAAGGTTAGAATGTAACTGTTTATAGTTTCAGCAGGGCAAGCAAATATGTGGTTTTGGTAGTAGCACCAGGAGTTAGTGGTTCTCAAGTTGCATGATACAGAAACTGTTCTACCTTTTGATGCATCCATGAACTACCTAAAGCTTCTAGAGCCATTCAGAAAACAGCTGCTGGCCCCTGAAGCTGGATGGCATCACATAGTATCTATGGCAGCAAGTTGGCTTCTGCATAGGTAGGGAAGTTCATTGCTTCTTTGGAGAAGAATTGCTCCTAGACCTGCTAGCTCTCCAAACTCACTAAGCTGAGAACCTGTGGACATGGTGGTGCTCTACTCTATGTAGAGCTTCCAGTCTGATGCTTTCATTGATTGGCCAGTGAGGAGTCTCTGTCACCCCACCATCCTGCCATGAATCTGCAGCTAAAGTTGCAGTTTGTTTTTTGTCCCTAGGTTTTTTTCCAACCAAGTGGTATTTAGGGTCTTGTCACATCCTTGAAGATTTCCTGAGTTCTCTCTCAATTGTTTTCCTTAAAATATCACTTTAATTTTGTTACCCTGGTTCTCTGTGTCAAAGCCACATGCATTGTACTTGCATTTGGCCCTCCCAGACCTTCCCTTGTCTGTCTTAGGAGTCCTTCAGAATCCAAATTGGATGAGCTCATTCCCCTGTGGCCCAGCACAGATGACATATTTTAGACAGCACTGGGAACTGAGAACAGATGATGTGATGTGGTGTCCTCTATGGTAAGAAAAAACCAGGGCAGGTTGATTTTCAGTTTAATTCCAGAGGCCTCTGGTTGCTAGTATTTGTTCCATGCATGTTCCCTAAGAAATTCTTTGACCATATATTATTCAGTTACTTCCTGTAGGATGCTACCTAGATTTAGTCTCTCTTAGGCCAGAGAGAGAGAGAGAGAGAGAGAGAGAGAGAGAGAGGATGGAAATGCCAGAATAAGTATGGAGGAAAGACTTCAGCTAGGTTAGCCAAAGGGACACTTGAAAACTATCCACAGATTAAGCACTACACTTCAGTTACTCTGATACCCACTGAAAACTGCAATCTTCAGACATGATTGACAGCCATTTCAAAACTGCACCAAGTACGAGGCTCCAGGAAGAGTTATTTATAGTGATACACACTTTAAAGGAGGGTTGTCCTTGTGATTTCATGTAGATTTTAGGACATGATTTGAGCATGAAGAAATATGCTTCAATTAATTTAAAAAAAGCTATAACTTTGGAAACATGAGGTATGCATTGATGTTCAAGTTTTGTCATTGTTTCTACTTATATTAATGCATGAAAATCAAGTGTTCTGTGAGCTGATGCAGTTACCTTTGCACTGATAATACACAGGACATGTCTATTTTCTCTATAGCAGTTATACTATGAAGGAAAAATTCAGCATGATGTCAGCTTCTTTGAATTAGAAAGCAGCCAGCAATGATAAAGAAAGACGCATGTTTCTTTCCTTATCTCTTTCTCTACACATCCCTGATGGAGCAAGAGAATAATGTTTTGAGTCCTAGGTCTTCATTACTTAATTCCTAGGACCTAAAAACTCTCAGAAAAAAGGAAAGTCATAAAAAATGTGGATTTTTATTACCAGACTTTCAAAAACAGCATGTAAACATTAGCAAGGATGATAGCTTGGAAGGAATGTGAAGCTTCAGCCATGTTATATGCTTGGAAATCTAGTAAGTATTATTTCCTTCATAGCGTATATTTTTCCCTTACACATCTGCAAGATATTTCTACTTGTTACTTGACTCAGACAACAAAAAACAAATGCCCCTATTCTCCCAAGGTTCATCCCTGAATTTGAGGAAAACGTTCATATGATTACTATAGATGTTTGCCCTCAGTTGCTCCCTGGTACTATGATGGCTCTGATGTGCTACAGTGGTCCATCAAGGCAAGGGATTGAGAATGAGTCACCTTGACATTTTGGTCACTTTGGTTTTGATTAAGCTGAACAAAGAGGCAGGCACTTTACCATGTGCACTGGAAGACACCTTCAAAACAGCTTTTTATACTAGATAAGTGCTTCACAAGAATGTAAGAGTGTTGTTCATGAACCAAGCACCACAGACTATGATTGTGTAGACTTATGTTCCTGTGGGATTCCCAAGAATGGGAATGGATGTTGTCTCTGACTCTGATGCCTGCTCTTACAATCTTTTTCTACTACTTGATATGAGGGTTTGTGCCTAGTCTTAATTTAACTTGTTAAGCCCTGTTTGGTTAATATTCATGCTCTCTATTTTATGGGGGAGCAAGTGTGGGAGGGAAACTGAGGAGTTGATATAGGTGAGAGGGAAGGGAAGGGGAGGAACTGAGAGGAGTAGAGGGAGGGGAATGTAATGGATAAGAGAAGAATAAACATTTTTGGGATTTGTTTTTGGATTTTTAAGTCAGCCTGAAGGTAAAATGGTGATTACTATAAGTTGTAGGAGGATTGAATAAAGAGGATGAATTTGAAAAACAATAATAATAATAATAATAATAATATTCCTCTATAAGATGGAACACAGGGCCCCCAATGGAGAAGCTAGAGAAAGCACCCAAGGAGCTGAAGGGGTCTGCAACCCTATAGGTGGAACAACAATATGAACTAACCAATATCCCCAGAGCTCGTGTCTCTAGCTGCATATGTAGCAGAAGATGGCCTCGTGGGCCATCACTCAAGAGAGGCCCCTTGGTATTGCAAACTTTATATGCCCCAGTACAGGGGAATGACAGGGCCAAGAAGTGGGAGTGGGTGGGTAGGGGAGCAGGGCTGGGGGAGGGTATATGGGACTTTCAGGATAGTATTTGAATTGTAAATGAAGAAAATATCTAATAAAAATTTAAAATAATAATAATAGTAATAATAATAATATAAACCAAGCACCAGATTTGATTTATAACTAAAGACCCATTCAAGTCTCTTCTAATGGCACTATTCTAAGACTATAACTGACAAGGAAAAATGATGGGTACCCAAGAAGAGTGACAGCACTTGGAACAGACTCACTTTAGTGACATTTTGAAAATTAATTAATATTTTAAGGAAAGCTTTGAAGATAAAAGGACAGCACTGACATAACCAAAATCTATGAGAATAGCTTGGCAGATGAACTAGTATTAGAGTTGTAAGTTCCAGTGACACTGACTAAAAGATTGCCCATGATCTGTTTAACAGGATGTCTTTCACCTCGGGAAATTCTTATATGAGGCTTAAGCTACTGAACATCTGAAAGAGTGGGAAGCTTAGTTTTCAGGATGTCCAGACAAGTATAAGATTCTTCACTATATTCATTCAAGAAAAGCCAATTACTCAAAATAGATGTAGAGAGTAGGTTAAGCCTAGAGGATAATCTTGCCCCTTTCTTCATTTCATACATGAGGAACTCAAAGCCTAGAGGTGGGTAATAGAAAAATTGGTTCTACCATTTGGATCTCCTAAGTCCCATTTCAGTCACATAAATCACAGAAATATTTGCTGCACAGTGTGCTTTGTGACCTGGGAGACTCTAGAAAGCCCTTTCTCAGCAACTCTAAAGAACTTTCTTTACTAAGCTATTCCTCATGCTAGGAACTGAAGAGTTTCTTTTACAGCTTTCTGTTTAAGCCTGTTGTTCTGCAGCTAGTCATCTGCTGAAATGAAATATTGGAAGGAAGGTAATACATTAAGTTAGCAGCTCATTATTATGGAATGATATATTGGAATATCAAAGGAAACATAAATATAAATCTATTAAATAGAATTGATTTCAGTTTTCTATCATCAGCTCTGGGACTTTTGTATTTACAAGATATTTCTATGAAGAAGTGTATAATTGGTAGAATTGAAAAATTAACTAATATTGTAAAGTAGATAGGAATAGGGTACATTAAATCTGACCTAGCAACAAATATGCAGAAAGTAAACAAAGCAAATAGCAACAGCTGGGCAAATAATAGGTACCATCATGATCAGAACTACCTTCATCACCACCCTGATACTATCATTACTATCACCATCATGCCCACTACCACCATCACTACTGCCAGCATTATCACCATTATCACCATCAGTGTATCTCCATACAGACACTATAACTATTAGTAGTACCACTGCCACTACCATCATCATTGCTTATGTCCATCAGTTTTATTAGAATATTTTCCTCCCAATTAAAGGATTCTCTTGTGATAACTTGTTGGGCCCTGCTGCTGAAGGTCAAAGTACTCCATGTCCAGACAGTTCTCCTGTGATCAGTGCAATAGGGAGGATTCTATTTTCTTACCAGAGGTTCTTCTCTGCATGATCTGGAGATCTCAATCCCCATATCCTCAACCTGCAGAACATTGCTTAGCTTGGTGAGATTACAGGCTCAGCTTTCTTTCTTGCAAACACCTGGAATATCTCTCCTTGCAAATGGAGCATTCTTTGGTACCTTAAGCTCTATTCAATCATCCTTACCCACCCTGAAAACTCCTATCTTCTTCCCAAAACTATGTAGCCTTTGATTCATCCCAAATAAAGTCAAGATGCTTCTCTGAATCTGATCTCAGGAATCTGTCATTTCTGTAATGCTCAAAGACTGTTCAAAACCTATCCATTGACTCTGTTCCCTTTGTCCTTATGGGCCAGTGGTAAACAACCCCAAGAAAGAAGGGAGAACCAGCATAACTAGTAGAAGGAAGTTAAAGCAGACAGGGATATTTTAGTTATATCTCAAAGGAAAATAATTTTGTGTTCTGATTAGCAAATCACCAACATAGCATTTTAAAAAGAAAACTGAAATGTTCAAAATACCTATGAAATAATAAAAACAAACAAAACTTACTTGTACCATAACATAATAATAGCAATCTATATAAAGGTTACTGCCCATTAGATCACAATCACCTGATTTTTAAGATTTAAAAAAAATAGATTGTTTTTGTTATTATGCTGTCTATGGAAGTAAAACTGGTCATATATTCTTCTCATGCTGTTTTTTTATGCAAATAATATTCCCTGGCATAAACATAGGAAGTAATAAGGACTTTAATCTCTTTCTTTAATCAAGGGAAACTTCCAAATGGCTGAAGATAATATCTGATTTTAAAGATAATTTATGAAATATGCCCAAAATCAAGGCCTCACCTTGCTGTGCAACATGATTAACTATATCTGGTATTCTTGAGAACAAAAGACAAATTGAAGCAAGCTAATTTTATATGTCATGCTTGTTGACTCATACATCTGAATATTTATGAGCCACGTGTGTAAAGGTGACTTCAGTGAGCTTCCTGGCATATTTTTGGATCATGGTGGAAAGTCTTAGAGTTGATGCCCAGGGCATGACTCTCATTCAGTTGGTATTGACTTCAGTCTTTAGAGTTTTCCATTCTTTCAACGAGAAAAGAAAATTGGTAGGAATAGACAAAGGAAAGCCAACCCCAGTCCTAAACACACCTCTAGACCTTCTAGATTCTATTCAGGTGTTATTAGGCTTCCAAATAATCTGTTCTAGTCATAAGATTTCATAAACATATTTAGTAGGACCAAAGCCCCACTGGCATCTTTCCCATTATGCCCTCAATAGACACTGGATAAGAAGTTCCTTACCCCAAAGTCCCACCCAACATATTTGAGAAAGAGAAAAGGTCATTAGAAAAATTGTTCAACTGAGAAGACAGTCTCTTTTGCAAAGTAACAGTCATTTAAATGTGTTCTTAATGCATTTCTGGAGATTATTGTTCATTCAAGTAACATTTCTCTTGGAGAATTTATGTGTGAAGTTTGTAGCTACAGCTTGGAGATTGGGCACGTACAAAGCCTGGACATGTCCTAAGTACCTCCAAAAGAAAAAGAGTTAAAGAGTTAGTGTTGTGTCCGGCCAGCAGATCACAGCCTGGGTTCTAGCCTGGAAAGGCGTTTTGGAAACCCGGAAGAGAAGAGGGGCTAGGCGGTGAGAGAAAGAAACGAGGCCAAGGCAAGCTCATCCTGTTCAAAGCCCAATTTTACTAGTTCCAACATCCAGTTATAAAGGAAGGGGGTGGGAACCCGATTTCCCGCCAAACAATCTCGGGATCAAGTAACAGGGTGGGCACTTGTGTGTGGCTCCAAGCGGCAAAGCAGTTAGCATGAGAAATTAAAAATGGTTAGTACTTACAAGCCATCACCTCACAGATATTCCTTATCTCACCCTCTGCACCCAGTGAGAAGGCCTACCTAAACAATTTTATTAAGAAGTTACTTATGTTGAGACTAGTTTTCACTATCCTGGGGTTTTTGTTATTCCAAATGAATTTGAGAACTGCTCTTTCTAACTCTATGAAGAATTGAGTTGGAATTTTGATGGGGATTGCAATGAATCTGTATACTGCCTTTGGAGAGATGACCATTTTTACTATATCAATCCTACCAATCCACGAACATGGGAGATCTTTCCATTTTCTGAGGTCTTTGATTTTTTTCTTCAGAGACTTGAAGTTCTTGTCATACAGATCTTTCACTTGTTTGCTTAGAGTCACACGAAGATACATTATATTGTTTGTGACTATTGTGAAAAGTGTCATTTCCCTAATTTCTTTCTCAGCCTGTTTATCCTTTGAATATAGGAAGGCTACTGATTTGTTTGAGTTAATTTTATATCCAGCCACTTTGATGAAGTAATTTTGTTTGTTTGTTTGTTTGTTTGTTTAGTTGGTTGGTTTTTAAGTTACTGATGTTTATTAGTTTCCTCTGGGACCCACTATCAAAACAGATTTCCAGAGCGTTGGGGCACAAAGAACCTTAAACTCATAGATCACTAGGGAAACCAGGAATGTTAAACACATATCTATTCTAAATAGATGAGATAAAATAACCTGTTTTCTAGCCCCAAATACTAGGAGTGGCTTTTGTTAATGACCTGGTAACTTTTGATTTCTCTGGAGGAAGACCTCACCCAAACTCCCCAGAATGATTATCCCAGACTTTCCCTCTCTAGACTGCTACCCATTCTTAAGGGAGATAGCATGTGTACTTTATGGTACATAGCTGATCTCTGTGTGATCTACTAAAGACTACATTAGGTCCTAGGCCTTTTTCCTACAGAACCCACCCTCATAGTCACATATACTTTGTAAATAAATTTCTATGAAGTTACCAATAAAGTCTTTATGGTGCACCTGGAATTGGACTAATTGTTATCTTGAAACCTTCTCCCAAAATTTCCTGTTTTAAATATGTAGACAAAGTATTGCCTGGCATTGGACTCCCTAAAGTATGATCCAAGTTGATGAAGTAATCTGTATGCGTTTTGTTTTTATCTCTTGTAGGAACCCCCTCACAAGAGTAACTAACTGCCGGTGTAAAGTTTTCTCCTTAGATCCTCTGTTGTTGTGTTATTTATCTGGTCCTTTATCCTCTGACCATGGTTTTTAGTGACTATAATGTTTATGTAATTGTTCTATTTTCTTAAAAATGTAATGAGTTCATAAAGTCAGAGATTCTTCATGGAATACCTTTTCAGCTCCCCAGATAGATTAATAAGTCTATACTTATTGAAGTTAAGACCAGATATTCAAATATTCAATGGAAGGATAATGCTGTGTACCTAATGAGAATTAAGATCGTGTTTGTATTCTTATTTGCATCCCATATCTTCTTGTTTCTTATTAGATATTTTCTTTATTTACATTTCAAATGTTATCCTCTTTACAGGTTTCCCCTCTGAAAACCCTCTATCCCAACCCCCTTCCTCTTCCCCCTGCTCATCAACCAACCCACGTCCTGGTCCTGACATTTCCCTACACTGGGTCCTTCAGAGGACCAAGGGGATTGCTTGCCATTGATGACTAATAATAAGGCTATCCTCTACTACATATGCAGATGGAGCAATGGGTCCCTTCATGTGTACTCTTTGGTTGGTGGCTTATTCCCTGAGAGCTCTAGGGGTACTAGTTGGTTCATATTGTTGATCCTTCTATGGGGCTGCACAACCCTTTAGTACCTTGGGTTCTTTCTCTAGCTACTCCTTTGGGGACACTGTGCTAAGTCCAAAGGTTGGCTGAAAGCATCCATATCTGTATTTGTCAGGCACTGGAAGAGCATCTCAGGAGACAAATATATCAGGCTCTTGTTAGCAAGCACTTGCTTGCATACATAATAATGTCTGGGTTTGATAATTGTATTTGGGATAGATTTCCAGGTGGGGCAGTCTCTGAATGGCCTTTCCTTCAGTGTCTGCTACACACTTTGTCTCTGTTTCTCCTCCCATGGGTATTTTGTTCTCACTTCTAAAAAGGACCAAAGTATCCACACTTTGGTCTTCCTTCTTCTTGAGCTTCATGTGGTCTGTGAATTGTACCTTGGGTATTCCGAGCTTCGGGGCTAATATCCACTTATCAGTGAGTGCATACCAAGTATGTTATTTAATGATTGGGAAACCACACTCAGGATGATATTTTCTAGTTCCATCCATTAGAATTTCATAAATTCATTGTTTTTAAAAGCTGAGTAGTACTCCATTGTGTAAATGTACCAAATTTTCTGTATCCATTTCTCTGTTGAGGGACATCTGGGTTCTTTCCAGCTTTTGGCTATTATAAATAAAGCTGCTGTGAACATAGTGGAGCATGTTTCCTTATTACATGCTGGAGCATCTTCTGGGTATGTGCCCAGGAGTGGTATAGCTGTGTCCTCAGGTAATAGTATGTTGATTTTTCTGAGAAAATGCAAAACTGATTTCCAGGGTGGTTCTACCAGCTTGCAATCCCACCAACAGTGGAGGAATGTTCTTCTTTCTCCATATCCTCGCCAGTTTCTGCTGTCACCTGAATTTTTGATCTTAGCCATTCTGACTGGTGTGAGGTGGAATCTCTGGGTTGTTTTTATTTGCATTTCCCTGGTGGCTAAGCATGTTTAACATTTCTTTAAGTACTTCTCAGCCATTCGGTATTCCTCAGTTGAGAATTCTTTATCTCTGTACCCCATTTTTAATAGGGTTATTTGTTTCTCTGGAGTCTAACTTATTGAGTTCTTTGTATATATGGGATATTAGCCCTCTATCAGATGTAGGGTTGGTAAAGATCTTTGTACAATCTGTTGGTTGCCATTTTCTCCTATTAACAGTGTCCTTTGCCTTACAGAAACTGCAATTTTATGAGGTCCCATTTGTCAATTCTTGATCTTAGAGCATAAACCATTGGTGTTCTATTCAGCAATTTTTTCCATGTGCCCATATCTTCGAGGCTTTTCCCTACTTTCTCCTCTAAAAGTTTTAGTGTCTCTGGTTTTTTGTGGAGATCCTTGATCCACTTAGACTTGACCTTAGTACAAGGAGATAAGAATGGATCAATTTGCAGTCTTCTACATGAGAACCACCAGCTGAGCCAGAATCATTTGTTGAAAATACTGTCTTTTTTCCACTGGATGGTTTTAGCTTCTTTGTCAAAGATCAAGTGACCATAGGTATGTGGGTTCATTTCTGGCTCTTCAATTCTATTCCATTCATCTACCTGCATGTCACTGTTCCAATTCTGTGCAGTTTTTTTTTTTTTTTTTATCACTATCGCCCTGTAGTATCCATTGATCCATTCTTATCTTCTTGTACTAAGGTCAAGTCTAAGTGGATCAAGGATCTCCACAAAAAATCAGAGACACTAAAACTTTTAGAGGAGAAAGTAGGGAAAAGCCTCAAAGATATGGGCACATGGAAAAAATTGCTGAGATCAGGTATGGTGATTCTGACAGAAGTTCTTTAATTGTTGAGAATAGTTTTCAATGTCCTAATTTTTTTGTTGTTCCAAATAAATTTGCTTATTGCTCTTTCTAACTCTATGAACTGAGTTGAAATTTTGATGGGGATTGCATTGAGTCTGTAGATTTCTTTTGGCAAGATGGTCATTTTTACTATATTAATCCTGCCAATCAATGAGCATGAGAGATCTTTACATATTCTGAGATCTCTGGGATCTTCTTTGATTTATTTCTTCAGAGACTTGAAGTTTTTTTTATTCAATTTTTTATTATATGTTTTCTTCATTTACATTTCAAATGCTATCCTGAAAGGCCCCTAGACCCTCCACCGAACTGCTCCCCTACCCACCCACTCCCACTTCTTGGCCCTGGCATTCCCCTGTACTGGGGCATATAAAGTTTGCAAGACCAAGGGGCCTCTCTTCCCAATGACTGCCAAGTAGGCCATCTTCTGCTACATATGCAGCTAGAGACACGAGCTCTGGAGGTACTGATTAGTCCATATTGTTGTTCCACTTATAGGGTTGCAGACCACTTCAGCTCCTTTGGTACTTTCTCTAGCTCCTCCACTGGGGGCCCTGTGTTCCATCCAATAGATGACAATAAGCACCCACTACTGTATTTGCCAGGCTCTTTAAAAAAAAAAAAAACAACTATGATACTTTTATTTTACCTCAGTCAGAACCACAAAGATTAACAAAATAATGTTTTAAAATACTTAAAATATAGATATTTAAATGTATTAACATTTGTCCATTTTTTATCAGAGTGTTAGGAATAAATATGTTAAAATATTTGTCAATTTACTAATATTCATATAGGCTGAGGATTTCATCATACTTTTAAATTGAATCCTTCACTTTAGTAAGCCATTCTTTATTTCATAACCCATTTTTATTAGATATTTTCTTCATTTACATTTCAAACACTATCCCCTTTCCTCTCTGAATGTCCCCTATAACCTCCTCCGCCCAGTTCCCAACCCACTCACTCCTGCTTCCTGGCCCTGGCATTCCCCTGTACTGGGGCATATAATCTTCGGAAGACCAAAGGCCTCTCCTCCCATTGATGGCCGACTAGGCCATCCTTGCTACATATGCAGCTAGAAACATGAGCTCTGGGGATACTGGTTGGTTCATATTGTTGTTCCTCCTATAGGGTTGCAGACACTTCCAGCTCCTTGGGTACTTTCTCTATCTCCTCCATTGGGGTCCCTGTGCTCCATCTTATAGATGACTGTGAGAATCCACATCCGTATTTGCCAGGCACTGGCATAGCCTCACAAGAGATAACTATATCATGGTCCTGTCAGCAAAATCTTGCTGGCATATGCAATAGAGTTTGGGTTTGGTGGTTGTTTATGGGATAGATCCCCAGGTGGGCAGTCTCTGGATGGTCCTTCCTTCCATCTCAGCTTCGAACTTTGTCTCTGTAACTCCTTCCATGGGTATTTTGTTCCCTATTGTAAGAAGGAAGGCAATGTCCATACTTCGGCCTTCCTTCTTGAGTTTCATGTGTTTTGCAAATTGTAACTTGGGTATTCTTAGTTTCTGAGCTAATATCCACATATCAATGAGTGCATACCATGTGTGTTCTTTTGTGATTGGGTTACCTCACTCAGGATGATATCCTCCGGATTCATCCATTTGCCTAAGAATTTTATAAATTTATATTTTAATAGCTGAGTAGTACTCCATTGTGTAAATGTACCACATTTTCTGTATCCATTCCTCTGTTGGGGGACATCTGGGTTCTTTCCAGCTTCTGGCTATAATTAAGGCTGCTATGAACATAGTAGAGCATGTATTCTTATTAAAAGTTGGAACATCTTCTGGATATATCCCCAGGAGAGGTATTGCTGGATCTTCTGGTAGTACTATGTCCAATTTTCTGAGGAACCATCAGACTGATTTCCAGAGTGGTTGTACCAGCTTGCAATCCTACCAGCAATGGAGGAGTGTTCCTCTTTCTCCACATCTGCCTACATCACTTTGGCAGGAACAACAGAGGATTGTCATAGAGCATCAACAGCTAAATTCGGGTCTTTGCCAGCATCTGCTGTCACCTGAATTTTTGATCTTAGCCATTGGAAAGCCTTCCTGTGTTCCAGTCAACACCTGTTGTGCCTACTCTTGCGTGCTTGGTGCTTGGAAACCTCTCCCCTCAGCGCTCTCTCCTATAACCCCAGGGCTACAGAGTCACTCTGAGGCCCTTTGGTTTCAGGGGCTGCCCTTTGTCCACCCCCCATCGAGTGGGGTCAGTGGCTTAGATGCCCACCTGGGACTGAGTGGGAAACATCTGGTAGCCCTCCGACACCTGCCTGCCCAGAGCATAGGAGGAACTCTGGCCAGACTTGGGCTATCCTCCCTCCCCCTCCTTCCCCTACACCCCTTTTTAGTTCCACAATAATATATTTTTTATTAAGTTAAAATGACAAGTCTTCAATGGTCCTGAGAACTTCAGGAAAGCTGAGAGTAATCAGACTGCTGTTTCCAATAAAAACTGAAGATAGAGATGTGAAAAGGCAAAGAAGATATTCAAATAAACTAAGCAGCTGATAACACAGCTCTGTCTGTCTCTTGAACACCTGAAGACATTAAACTTCATAATGGGCCAGGGAATTAGGACCCTCCCTTTTGATCACATTTTTCATACTTCAGTGTGGAAAATTGAAGCAGATTCTATAAATAGGCATTAAATTGGCCAAGCATTTTTACTCTGGAACCTGTGGATCAGTGATCTTGTACATATCTGGGCAGTGTCAACACAATAACATACTAACACCAAACACTCTGGGCTTGTGCAATTCATATCTTGTCCTTTTCTCACCAACATGGAATCAAGTGGTAGGTGGAAGATGACAAGAGACCCGAATTTAGCTGTTGATGCTCTATGACAATCCTCTGTCGTTCCTGCCAAAGTGATGTAGGCAACATCAGAATTTATATTAACCATACTGATGAAGTCCTTATTTCTCCTCCTTTCCCATAGACACAGTATAGTCTTGACATAGATCCTGTAGGTTTCCTCTTTATCCTCAATCCTAGGGCAGGAAGGAAAAACTCAATACCTGTCTCTCCATTCACTTCAGTTAGTGTTGGCCTCAAACCTACAGGAATATATGCTGTCTCTCCCTTCTTCAAAGCAACAGATGTAGAGGGTGAATAGCCACCCCAGAAACTAATTTTAATTTTATCCTCTTTATATCTAGCTTCATTTTCCAGACAGTTAATTCTATAACTGTATGTTCTGACTTAAATGTTTCTTCTCTTCTGTCCCTTGTGCAGCTGAAGTCAGAAGGCCCTTTCATACCTGGTTCCTGGGCTATTGCTAGATCCTGAGTCAGATGGCTCCCTAAGCTGAGGAATCTTGACTGTTCCAATGTCTCCAGGTGTTTTGAAAAGAGAGGCTGCTATGCACACTGTTCATTTATATGCAGCACTGCATTACAGTTTGAAAGTCTTAGTAACCCAGTGTTTTCCTCCAGGAGTATCTACTTCATGCCCCAGTAGTATCAATAACAGCTCATGTCACAGAACATAGTAAAGGCAGGATACTACGATGGCTGCTGAAGTGTCTGCTCTTGCAGTGAACATACCTTGTGTGATTTACCCTCTGTTCAGAGTAAGCAAACCTGTACATATCTAGGGATACCACTGCCGTCATGAGACATCGAATCAGTTGATTTTGAGCTAGCCAAAATGGATAGGATCCTCCAGGGCTATCCTAATCAGGACAGCTTTTCCTGATGGTAGGATGATGAAAAGAATAAGAAGGATTTTGTGAGAGAGGATCTTTTTGTGTCTAGCTTTGAGTTTTAAAGGAGCCTAACAAAAACTTGAAAGTCACCTCTAGGAACTGAGAACAATTGCCAGAGGAATCTGGAAAGGATTTGGCAAGTTGAATAGGAAAATAAACCTAATTGACATCTCATGTTCAAACTTGAAAGCTGCTGAGCAGATAATTCAGCCATACAGTGTCTGCAGATGTGACTGAAAGTACTATAAGATAATTAATGCCTGCTATGGTCAGTTATTCCCTTTATTAGGTAATTTAATCACTGTAGTAAGCCCTAAAGTAATCACTGTATTCATTGTCAGAAGGAAAAATCCTAAACAGTCCACAAGGTTTGCCTGCCTCACAGGTTCACTGATAACATTTAATCAGAAGCATAAGCCTGATACCATTCTTCTGATTTCCTCTAAGCCACTGTGATAGATTATGGGTAAGGGTGTTGTTCCTTAATTGTGCTTTTGAAAAATCAATTGCAGGTTTAAGTGTTAAAATGATTCAACTCTTTAACAAAATATGCTAATTAATGAGCTGTTTCATCCATCCTATGTAAAGCCAAGCAGCACAGCAAGGAAAGTGTGAGGTCATGCTGTGCTCTGCAGTCTTCCCTAACCTGACTCCCAGTCATGGGGATGCTTAAAGCCACTGTCAGGCTTGGCTCCTGCCTCACAGCCTAAGAAGATGCAAGGTTTCAGGCTTGACAAAGACAGTTGTGCAGCTAAATCCATCAAGATACAGAACACTGGTTAATGGATATTTGTTTTTCTTGGGACACCATCACTTCTTTGAACTCAGGTTCCACAATTCTGATTGCTTTCTGCCCCATCATGGATTTCTTTTTTTTTTTTTTAATTTTTAATATTTTTATTACATATTTTCCTCAATTACATTTCCAATGCTATCCCAAAAGTCCCCCATAGCGCCCCCCACTTCCCTACCCACCCATTCCCATTCTTTTGGCCCTGGCATTCCCCTATATTGGGGCATATAAAGTTTGCAAGTCCAATGGGCCTCTCTTTCCATTGATGGCCGACTAGGTCATCTTTCGATACATATGCAGCTAGAGACAAGAGCTCCGGGGTTCTGGTTAGTACATCATGTTGTTCCAACAATAGGGTTGCAGATCCCTTTAGCTCCTTGGGTACTTTCTCTAGCTTCTCCATTGGGAGCCCTGTGATACATCCAATAGCTGACTGTGAACATCCACTCCTGTGTTTGCTAGGCCCCGGCATCGTCTCACAAGAGACAGCTATATTTGGGTCCTTTCAGCAAAATCTTGCTAGTGTATGCAATGGTGTCAGCGTTTAGAAGCTGATTATGGGATGGATCCCTGGATACGGCAGTCTCTAAATGGTCCATCCTTTCATCACAGCTACGAACTTTGTCTCTGTAACTCCATCATGGATTTCTATATCTAGCATTGCCAGAAGACCAGTCTTTTCCCTCTAAAACACAGAATTTTCAGAGACAAAGAAGCAATGATGAAAACTGGGGGGAAAACTTATAACACAAAGTAGAGAACAGGATGCTAAGTGTAAGGAAATTAGACTATGAAGGCAAATTGAATTGCAGAGGGCACATCAGGATAAAGACAGAAAGCTACAAGGGCCACTGCTTCTAAGATGAGGACTCAGAGTAAACATACAGCTGTGCACTGCCCATGTCTGGAGAAAGCCTATCTCACTGTTTATAACCTTTGCTGACTTTGGTATGTTGTAAAGTGCTGCGGAAGACCTATAAAGGAGACACAAATAAACTAAATCAACAATTTTCTCTGAGAAGCTAATTTATTTTACATACGGAGGTGCCCTAACATGCTGGCCACAAACTCCCTACTTCCCTCAGCTGCAAAGATCGGCACTATGGACTAAGACCAGGCACTTTTATTTTTTCTCTTCTTTCATAATATGTAGTGAAATTAACTTAGTCTTTTCTATTTAAGCTTTCTTTTCTTTATGCCTGTTCAATGACAAGAATGAGACTATTTTAGTTGTCTTTGACACAAAATATTAACATTGAAGAAAACTTCAGTGATCAAAATAAATATTTTAGTGTGATTGAAAATTAAAATTTATGCGATGTAAAGCTTTTTAGAAAAAGTCCACAATTTTTAATAAAGACAAGATCAGTGTTAACAGCCATATATTCCTTTGCCTCAGGCTTCACTACTGTTCAGAACAGCACTGGTAAGTGCCATTGCCTTCAGATATTTTATGCTTCAATTTCCTTCCTGCATGAAGTGTTCAAACTTACTGGTGGGTACATTCTCTTTCTTTGCTAGGCTGAGATAGAGCAATAAGGAGGGGAAAAGAATGTGTATCCTGTCTTCTGGGATATAATGAATGCTTCATGATTTTACTTTGAATTGATAGAGTTCCCCAACCCTCACAAAGTGTAAGCTCCAGCCCACTGAGTAAATAGTACAACAGGCATTGCTGGGAACCCTCAAGCTGGCTGGGAGCTGGGATGCTGCAGTGGTCATTCCCTAGCACAAGAGTCATTGACTGCTGCTTGACCCTGGAAGAAGATGATGATTTGGAGATGATATGAACTGGACTTTGGAATAAACCCACTGCAAACAGCAATAAGAGTTAACATAAGCTGTGGTAGACAGGTCATACACAGTAAAACTGCAGGAACCATTAAGGAAAGTTTAGCAATTTTGCTGGAGATAACGCTGATTAAAATTATCTACACTCTCCAGGAAGCTAACTTTAGAATCCATGTGTAAATAACAACAGAGATTTCAAATAAATATCTTTGAGAGACAGGGCCTTTTATAGAGAGTGTCTCTCTACCATGCAGAGAGCAGAGAATTTCAGAACTATTGTATAGAGCACTAAGTTTTTCAGAAAGGCAAAAGAGTCTAAGAATGAAGAAATTAGCTAAATTATTGGTGGCTAACAGATTTTTCTTTTGCATTGACTTTCTCCTCAATCTTTTGTAATCACAGATGCACAATTTGGTAATATTTTATACTTTCATAAAATGTCCTGGTGAGTCGGGAACAGAAATTTCCTCATAAAAAATAAAATAAAAAAAATCCCCGATTGTGCTGGATTAATTACCCAATGTGCATCTAGAATTCTTTACAACTTGAGCTGGCTGGGCCTTCTGAATACTCCCAAAGCAGCTGGGTGGATAGCTCTCTTGCCTGGCAAGAGCTATCATCTGAACTTGATCTTTAGAATACACACACACACACACACACACACACACGGGGGAGGGTGCCGAGGTATGGTGACAGACATTTGCTATATTAGATAATTTTCTATTGCTGTAATAAAACACCATGACCAAAAGCAATGTATAAAAGGAAGGGTCATTTTGGTTTATTTTGTTCCAGAGGGAAAAGAGTGGAGCAGCAGGGAGCTAAGAGATTACATTCTCAACCTCACACACAAAGCTGAGGTGGGGAAATGACTGTGAGCTGAGACTAAACTCTCTTAAAACAGCCACAGGTGAGTCCTTCAACAAAGCTGCACCACTTCTCTAAACAGCATCACCAACTGGAGACCAAGTATTCACATTTCAGAGCCCTTAGGAGATATTCTCATTCAAACCATAATGCCTGTAATCCCCTTGCTTAGAGGGGTATAAACATGAGATCCCCCTGTGGCTTTCTGGTTAGTCAATCTAATTAACCCACTTGCAAAGTTATATAGGCGAGTGAGAGACCAGATTCAAAAAAGTAAAGTGGATGGACTGTACAAATGACAGTTAAGCTTGTTCCATGACCTCCATAAGCACATACACATGACCTCTATATCACACACATCCCTGACACTCATGAATGAACACTCAGGCATGTTCACACACAAATACTTATTAAGCTTGTGGATAGCTACAAGGATCCATGATTCACCAAAGAATAATATCCCAGAGTCAAAGAGTTTGTAAATGCAAAAAGTGTTTTATTCTGCAGAATTCCAGCATGCTGGCATCTCCCACTACTGAGATAAAGAGACACCCCCCCCCCCAAGTGAACTTGAAGGCCTGATTTAAAACACATTAGGGAATTCCCTGGTAGCTCACCTCTATGGTAATCTGTTGGGTCCATCTCTACAGACATTCCATTACTGGGGCATTGGGGGCTGGAAACTTGCTGGGGAAGTCTGGGAATTTATACTGAGGAAGTAGCTGAGGAAGTCTGGAAACTGCTGCTAACCCATTGTTCTTGCTTCAGGCCAGGTGGCTGGGACATTCCATTACATGGGCATGAAGGTTGGAGTCTGGGATATTTTTTGTTAGTCATTGACTTCCCTGGGCTTGCCTGGACTTACCCAGTTTTTAGACCTAGTCTCCATAACTTCCAATTTAAAGTCTGTCAATAACTGCCAATTTAAAGTCTGTCATGGAATCAGCCTAGCCTTCTCATAGCTAGGGTTATGCAAGGACCTAACACTGTGCTGGTCATTGGTTGTATAAAATGAAAGAAATAAGCAGTGAATGTGGGCAATTCTAGGCTCACTGCCTTCTGAATATTGAGGACACTGGCCTTCACAGTGTGTTCTACTTTCAGCACTGCCTGCTGCCTTCTAGAATTGCAAACTTGCAGGCTTCAGCCTTAGACCTGTTGTATCACAACCAGATATTAAAGTTGGAGTTCTAGCCTCAGAATATTGATCACATACACTGAAATGACCATCCCTGTAGATGGGAGGAAATATCAGGAGTGTGTGTTGATGACCCCAAATCTAGAAACTAATAGAAACTTGAGCATCTCACCAGCTAAGCAGAAAGAAGTTTACAAGGGTTGTTGGGACTACAAGAAGCATAGATACCTTAGGTAAAGAATTTGTAGGTCAATCCATTGTAGCTATCTGAGATGTCTGCAGTAGGACATCTAGTCCACCGCAGTTCATCTGAAAGTGCTTGAGAACTAAACAGGAAAGGGTAGTGGAGAGAAAACACTCCATTGTTTCCTCATGACTGACTGCAAAGGGGACTGCTGAAGCCTGTAACTGGTTCCTGCTGTGGATTTTAGAAATCTCTCCTTGCAGCTCAGAGCTCTACATCACTGGGTGTCCATAGTTGACATACCTTGTCCACATGAAAATAAACTTTGTGCTCATTTTGTTCATATGAATCTTCATAAGATAGCAAGGGTGGTAAGAGTTACTCTCAGGAAAAGAACATTTGCTGGCCCTTATATAATGAGACTCATCTCTTTAAACCCATATAGTCCTAAATAAAGAAGCTGAGAAGTAACTCTTCAACTCTTGCCCCAAATTATACCAATGGCCTTAAATAATTCAAGCAAATCAGTGACTGTTCTCATTGATTCTCCTTGGGAGCAAACCGGTCTCTATCCGAGATTCTGAGATTGGTCATTCACTGAGCTGTCTGTCATCTGATTGTTGCCTCTGACCAGTGGTGACATATATTTTCTATCCCTGTCATTTGATAACCTTTCAAACTGTTTTCCCACCTTCCTGAAGATGACCACACAACTCCTATGACTCATCCTGCCTTCAGAATCTCACTTATTCTTTTTGCAGTGACAGCTTTGCTAAGAACTGTATATAATAATTTTAATTAGTTAACAACTTCTATCTTTTCATGACTAGTAAAAAGCTTTACTCTCAGCTCTTCCTAACTATTCATCAGTATTGCAAAGAATTTTGCAGGTGCAGGGATTGATGATGTTTTTTAAAAAGTATTCCCTGGTAGCAGTAAGCTAATTCCCCAAGCAGTGTTGACCCTCTTTGGTACTCTAACTTAGCCAGTTGTAATATAACATATTTATACATGAGGAAGGTCAGACTTTTAAAAGCAATCTGCCCCAAACTTTTCTATCAGAGTGGGAGTGGATACACATAAGAGACAGTGTAAAGATTCTAGAACACAGCTCCACAGAAATTGAATAAAAACTTTAAATTTATTGAGTCCTGAAGTTTTTATTTTAAAAAGTATACATGTGATGATCCTTCTGTAACACCATTATGCTTTTTACTACAGATTAAATATTTTAATTCTTATCGGGTCAAGTCAACAGAAGATTTTACCTCTAAACTGTATTTCAAAAAGCCAAGTATCTTAGAACATATCCCATGTATAGTCTATGGCTTTTTGTGTTCCTAGAACATGTCTTTGTGAGTTCATTGTCTGAGGTTCAGGATGTCACAGTACCCTGATGTTTTATTTTAAGTGTTTATTATGGAGAACAGGACATGCTTTTAAAGGACTATTATCTGAGCCCATCTAAAAAGCATATAGAAGAAGAGTGAATTTATGCAATGGTGTCAGCGTTTGGAGGCTGATTATGGGCAGACTCTAGATGGTCCATCCTTTTGTCTCAGCTCCAAATTCTGTCTCTGTAGCTCCTTCCATGGGTGCCTTGCTCCCAATTCCAAGAAGGGGCAAAGTATCCACACATTGCTCTTCGTTCTTCCCAAGTTTCATGTGTTTCGAAATTGTATCTTATATCTTGGGTATTCTAAGTTTCTGGGTTAATATCCACTTATCAGTGAGTACATATCATGTGAGTTCTTTTGTGATTGAGTTACCTCACTCAGGATGATGCCCTATAGGTCCATCCATTTGCCTAGGAATTTCATAAATTCATTCTTTTTAATACCAGAGTAGTACTCCATTGGGTAACTGTACCATATTTTCTGTATCCATTCTTCTGTTGAGGGGCATCTGGGTTATTTCCAGCTTCTAGCTATTATACATAACACTGCTATGAACATAGTGGAGCATGTATCCTTATTACTGGTTGGAACATCTTCTGGATATAGGCCCAAGAGAGGTATTGCAGGATCCTCCGGTAGTACTATGTCCAATTTTTTGAGGAACCACCAGACTGATTTCCAGAGTGGTTGTACAAGCTTGCAATTACACCAACAATGGAGGAGTGTCCCTCTTTCTCCACATCCTCGCCAGCATCCGCATTCACCTGAATTATTCATCTTAACCATTCTGACTGGTATGAGGTAGAATCTCAGGGTTTTTTTGATTTGCATTTCCCTGATGATTAAGGATGTTGAACATTTTTTCAGGTGCTTCTCAGCCATTCGATATTCCTTAGGTGAGAATTCTTTGTTTAGCTCTGAGCCCCATTTTTAATGAGGTTATTTGATTTTCTGGAGTCCACCTTTTGAGTTCTTTATATATATTGGATATTAGTCCCTTATCTGATTTAGGATACATAAAGATCCTTTTACAATCTGCCGGTGGCCTTTTTGTCTTATTGACAGTGTCCTTTGCCTTACAGAAGCTTTACAATTTTATGAGGTCCTATTTGTCAATTCGCAATCTTACAGCACAAGCCATTGCTGGTCTATTCAGGAATTTTCCCCCTGTGCCCATATCTTTGAGGCTTTTCCCCACTTTCTCCTCTATATGTTTCAGTGTCTCTGGTTTTATGTGGAATTCCTTATTCCACTTAGATTTGACCTTAGTACAAGGAGATAGGAATGGACCAATTCGCATTCTTCTATATGATAACCGCCAGTTATGCCAGCACCATTTGTTGAAAATGCTGTCATTTTTCCACTGGATGGTTTTAGGTCCCTTGTCAAAAGATCAAGTGACCGTAAGTGTGTGGGTTCATTTCTGGGTCTTCAATTCTATTCCACTTGTCTACTTGTCTGTCGCTATGCTAGTACCAAGCAGTTTCTATCACCATTGCTCTGTAGTACAGCTTTAGGTCAGGCATGGTGATTGCACCAGAGGTTCTTTTATCCTGGAGAAGAGTTTTTGCTATCCTAGGTTTTTTGTTATCCCAGATGAATCTGCTGATTGCCCTTTCCAACGTATTGAAGAATTGAGTTGGAATTTTGATGGAGATTGCATTGAATCTGTAGATAGCTTTTGGCAAGATAGCCATTTTTACTATATTGATCATGCCAATCCATGAGCATGGGAGATCTTTCCATCTTCTGAGATCTTCTTTAATTTCTTTCTTTAGAGACTTGAAGTTCTTATCATGCAGATCTTTCACTTCCTTAGTTAGAGTCACACCAAGGTATTGTATATTATTTGTGACTATTGTGAAGGGTGTTGTTTCCATAATTTCTTTCTCAGCCTGTTTATCCTTTTCGTAGAGAACGGCTATTGACTTGTTTGCATTAATTATATATCCAGATACTTCAATGAACCTGTTTATCGGGTTTAGGAGTTCTTTGGTGGAAATTTTAGGGTCACTTATATATACTATCATATCATCTGCAAAAAGTGATATTTTGACTTCTTGCTTTCAAATTTGTACCCCCTTGATCTCCTTTTGTTATCAAATGCTCTGGCTAGAATTTCAAGTACAATGTTGAATAGGTAGGGAGAAAGTGGGCAGCGTTGTCTAGTCCCTGATTTTAGTGGGATTGCTTCCAGCTTCTCACCATTTACTTTGATGTTGGCTACTGGTTTGCTGTAGATTGCTTTTATCATGTTTAGATATGGGCCTTGAATTCCTGATCTTTCCAAGACTTTTATCATGAATGGGTGTTGGATTTTGTTATATGCTTTCTCAGCATCTAACGAGATGATCATGTGGTTTTTGTCTTTGAGTTTGTTTATATATAACCTACTTGGTCAGGATGGATGATTGTTTTGATGTGTTCTTGGATTCAGTTAGCGAGAATTTTATAGAGTATTTTTGCATCTATATTTATAAAGGAAATTGGTCTGAAGTTCTCTATCTTTGTTGGGTCTTTCTGTGGTTTAGGTATCAGAGTAATTGTGGCTTCATAGAATGAGTTGGGTAGAGTACATTATGCTTCTATTTTTTGGAATAGTTTGTGAAACACTGGAATTAGATCTTTGAAGGTCTGATAGAGCTCTGCACTAAACGAATCTGGACCAGGGTTTGTTTGGGTTTTTTTGGGGTTTGTTTGTTTGTTTGTTTGTTTTGTTTTGTTTTGTTGTTGGGAGACTATTAATGACTGCTTCTTTTTCTTTAGGGGAGATAGGACTGTTTAGATCATTAACCTGATCCTGATTTAACTTTGGTACCTGGTATCTATCTAGAAATTTGTCCATTTCATCTAGGTTCTCCAGTTTTGTTGAGTATAGCCTTTTGTAGAAGGATCTGATGGTGTTTTGGATTTCTTCAGGATCTATTGTTTTATCTCCCTTTTCATTTCAGATTTTGTTAATTAGGACGTTGTCCCTGTGCCCTCCAGTAAGTCTGGCTAAGGGTTTATCTATGTTCTTGATTTTCTCAAAGAACCAGCTCCTCGTTTGGTTGATTCTTTGAACAGTTCTTGTTTCCACTTGGTTGACTTCGCCCCTGAGTTTGATTATTTCCTGTCATCTATTCCTCTTGGGTGAATTTGCTTCCTTTTGTTCTTGAGCTTTTATGGGTGTTGTCAAGCTGCTAGTGTGTGTTCTCTCTAGTCTCTTTTTGGAGGCACTCAGAGCTATGAGTTTTCCTCTTAGAAATGCTTTAATTGTGTCCCATAAGTTTGTGGTATGTATTGGTTTCATTTTCATTAAACTCTAAAAAGTTTTTAATTTCTTTCTTTATTCCTTCCTTGACCAAGGTATCATTGAGAAGAGTGTTGTTCAGTTTCCACGTGAATGTTGGATTTCTCTTATTTATGTTGTTATTGAAGATCAGCCTTAGTCCATGGTGATCTGATAGGTTGCATGGGACAATTTCAACATTTTTGTATCTGTTGAGGCCTGTTTTCTGACCAATTATATGGTCAGTTTTGGAGAAGGTACCATGAGGTGCTGAGAAGAAGGTATATCCTTTTGTTTTAAGATAAAATGTTCTGTAGATATTGGAAGTGAATTTTATTAGATATTAGAATGGCTATTCCAGCTTGTTTCTTCAGACCATTTGCTTGGAAAATTGTTTTCTAACATTTCACTCTGAGGTAGTGTCTGTCTTCTTCCCTGAGATGGGTTTCCTGTAAGCAGCAGAATGTTGGGTCCTGTTTGTGTAGTCAGTATGTTAGTCTATGTCTTTTTATTGGTGAGTTGAGTCCATTGATATTAAGAGATATTAAAGAAAAGTAATTGTTGCTTCCTATTATTTTTGTTGTTAAAGTTGGCATTCTTTTTTTGTGGCTGTCTATTTTTAGGTTTGTTGAAGGATTACATTCTTGCTTTTTCTAGGACGTGGTTTCCATCCTTGTATTGTGTTTGTTTTTTGGTTTTTTTTTTTTTTCCGTAATTATCCTTTGAAGGGCTGGATTCATGGAAAGATAATGTGTGAATTTGGTTTTGTCGTGGAATACTTTAGTTTCTCCATCTATGGTAATTGAGAGTTTGGCTGAGTATAGTAGCCCGGGCTGGCATTTGTTTTCTCTTAGTGTCAGTATAACATATGTCCAGGCTCTTCTGGCTTTAATAGTCTCTGGTGGAAAATCTGGTGTAATTCTGATAGGCCAACCTTTCTGTGTTACTTGACTGTTTTCCCTTACTACTTTTAATATTCTATCTTTATTTAGTGCATTTGTTGTTTTAATTATTATGTGTCGGGAGGAATTTCTTTTCTGGTCCAGTCTATTTGGAGTTCTGTAGGCTTCTTGTATGTTCATGGGCATCTCCTTTTTTAGGTTTGGGAAGTTTTCTTCTATAATTTTGTTGAAGATATTTACAGGCCCTCTAAGTTGAAAATCTTCATTCTCATCTACTCCTATTATCTGTAGGTTTGGTCTTTTCATTGTGTCCTGGATTTCCTGGATGTTTTGAGTTAGGATCTTTTTGCATTTTGTATTGTCTTTGATTGTTGTGCTGATGTTCTCTATGGAATCTTCTGCATCTGAGAGTATCTCTTCCATATCTTGTATTCTGTTAATGGTGCTCGTATCTATGTTTCCAGATTTCTTTCCTAGGTTTTCTATCTCTAGCGTTGCCTCACTTTGGGTTTTCTTTATTTTTCCACTTCCCTTTTTAGATCTAGTATGGTTTTGTTCATTTCCATCACCTGTTTGGATGTGTTTTCCTCTTTTACTTTAAGGACATAACTCTTTAGCAGTGTTCTCCTGTATTTCTTTAAATGAGTTATTAAAGTCCTTCTTGATGTCCTCTACCATCATCATGAGATATGCCTTTAAATCTGGGTCTACCTTTTCAGGTGTGTTGGGGTACCCAGGACTGGCTGAGGTGGGAGTGCTGGGTTCTGATTATGGTAAGTGGTCTTGGTTTCTGTTAGTAAGATTCTTATGTCTGCCTTGTGCTATCTGGTAATCTCTGGAGTCAGTTGTTATAGTTGTCTCTGGTTAGAGCTTGTTCCTTTCATGATTCTGTTAGCTTCTACCAGCAGACCTGGGAGACTAGCTCTCTCTTGAGGTTCAGTGATTAAAGCACTCTCTGCAGGCAAGCTCTCCTCTTGCACAGAAGGTGCACAGATATCTGTTGATCAGATTTGCCTCCTGGCAGAAGAAGAAGGCCCGAAACAGGGCCTGTCCTAGAAGCTGTTAGCTTCTGTAGTCCACACTCTCACCTGTGCAGACTAGTCTTGGCGTGATACAGGAAGGAAGATGGCTCCCGTGGATGCTCTGGCAAAGCCCTCCCAGGAGGGATGGACACCTCTCCTCTGGCAGGGAAGGTGCCTTGATGTCTGGAGCCCAAAACGGGGTCTGCCTTAGAAGCTTTGTGGCTCCCACCTGACCCAGAAGCTGTTAGCTTCTGTAGTCCACACTCTCACTGTGCAGACTAGTCTTGGCAGGATCCTGGTACCAAGATGTCTCCAGCAGATGTTCTGGCAAAGGCTTCCCCGGGCCGGACAGACACCTCTCCTCTGGCAAGGAAGGTGCCCGCATGTCTGGAGCCTGTACAGACTAGTCTTGGCAGTATCAGCAAACCCCTAATTTGCATTCCTAATGACATTATCCTAGACTTCCCACTTCTCCTTATCCTCTCCAAAATTGGCTGTCTCTGGTCTTTTAACAATAGCATTTTGTATTGGCGTGAAACTGTATACCTTACCATATCTCTGCTGTGCATTTCCAAAGTCATTGGTGATGTTGAGCCTTTTCACAGAGTTTGGTTATTTATTTCTATGTCGTTTTTAAAAAATACTTACTTAGGTGTATATATAGTCACCATTTTTATTTAATTTGGTAAACTGAGTTTCCATCACTGTGAAAATATTTCCCAGCAAAATCAATGTATGGGAGGAAACATCTTGTTGACTCATGCTTTTGGTTCATATTTTTTGGCTATAATTTTTTTCTGGCCTTGTGGTAAGACACAGAATTATAACAAGAAATATTGAGGGAAGCAGAGCTGCTCAAGAGTTTAGAAAGTAGAAATAAAAAGATAAAAGAGATGCTTGACTCCTTTTTATTGTTAAGTCCAAAGTCTTCTGGCATTTGAGGCAAACTCTTAGATATGTTCCTTGTGAGTAGGAAAATTATATATTTCTTTTTTTCCTTGTTTTTGTTTTGTTTTTTTGGGTTTATTTTGCTTTTGTTTTTGTTCTTGTTTTTCGAGACAGGGTTTCTCTGTGCAGTCCTGGCTGTCCTGGAACTCACTCTGTAGACCAGGCTGGCCTTGAACTCAGAAATCCACCTGTCTCTGCCTCTGCCTCTGCCTCTGCCTCTGCCTCTGCCTCTGCCTCTGCCTCTGCCTCTGCCTCTGCCTCTGCCTCTGCCTCTGCCTCTGCCTCTGCCTCTGCCTCTGCCTCTGCCTCTGCCTCTGCCTCTGCCTCTGCCTCTGCCTCTGCCTCTGCCTCTGCCTCTGCCTCTGCCTCTGCCTCTGCCTCTGCCTCTGCCTCTGCCTCTGCCTCTGCCTCTGCCTCTGCCTCTGCCTCTGCCTCTGCCTCTGCCTCTGCCTCTGCCTCCCAAGTGCTGGGATTACAGGCATGCACCACCACCACCCGGCCAAATTATATACTTCTAGTATGCAATGGAAAGGAATATACACTCATATTCTAAAGGCAGAAAAGGAGAATTGCTAAGCATGCTAAACCAAAGCAAGATATATCGGCTAGACACTGTGCCCTGAAGCTACATGCCTAGCTTCTAGGCTCTGAGGTGGCGCCAATGAGCATTGGTTCCTAGCTTTCCTGACGTGCAGCAATGTGACTTTTCTTTGGATCTGGCTCTGCTAGGTGCCTTCTGCTTCCCTCCACAGAGCCATGCCCCAGCTTTCCCAGTAGTCTACAGCCTCCATTGTAATTTAGTTTTCACCTTTATAACCTCATGCACAGCTCAGACATACACTCTGTGACAGAAATCTGACCTGTTTCATGTATCTGACCTATTCAGCTTTCTGAAACCTTGGTGGAAGCTCCTATAATCCCCAAATTTAGGGGAAAAAAAATCTGTGACTTTAATCCTAAAATCTTTAGGTACCATGTGCTTTGTAAGATCTCCTCAGTATTGAGAAGACTTTAATTGTTTTTATTTATATTATCTTCTTTCTCCTCTATATATCATTTTTAACAAACATGCTGGGAATGCCTTTTGTGTCTGTGAAGCAAACATTGTGCATAAGCACTGTGTTTCAAGCACTGCGTTTGAATTTACTTAAACACTTGCATTTTAAACTATACTACCTTTCTTGTGCATTTACTTTATCAACCTAATTAAACTAAAATTGGGTTTTAAAATTATATATTTTAGTATTTTAATTAAAAAGTATTGTTTAGTGTTTTTAATACTACAAAGCTAAATAATATTTGAGAAAAGAATGATGAATAGTTGAGTGGTCAGGTTTTGCTCTTACAACATGAGTCCCTCTTCAGGAGATGACCTGTCTGGAAGACCTCCAGAAGATTAGTGGGCCTTGTCTTATGACCCTCTGAACTGCCAGGAGTTATTCTTGCCATCTGTCCTTGGCCACTGACCACACTTAAATACCAGGTTGAAACAAATTACAGTTTTTGAATTACAACTAAGTTAAACATAGTATAATGGATTCAGAGACATAGAATTATGGAGATGATGTACAAGTCTGCAAAGTTCTGTTTTGTTTATGGCATTACTCAAGCCATCTTAAGTCTTGCTACAATAGCAGGGCTCATACCATTTGCCTTACCTTGGAGAATATATACATAAAGATACTATGTAAACATTATTGAAAGACAGGTTAGTTCAGACATTTAGGCACCTTTATATAAAGCAAGGAATAACCTGTAAGGTTGGTTTAAAAAAAGAACAGGGTAAAAATTATGGGAGAAAGATTCAAAGAGTAGAAAGATACCAGGTATCCATGCATGCCCAACTGAATGCTTGTCTTTATGTGTATAGACTGGTGAATTGATGCAATTACTGAGTTAGTAAAGTGCTTGACTCAGTGTCAAGACTTTCAGTCTGGAGCCTTGTTGCTGACAAGAAAGCCACCAAGCCTGTAATTTCAGTGTGAGGTTATGATAATGGTGCACTGGAAAACAAGATGAGCTTTAAAATCACCTCAGCCTCATAAGGATGCTGATTCCTAATGCTTGTTGGATATGCAGCTGTTTGTAATTTTTAAATCTTTTCTCACCTTCCTTTCCTTGTTTGTAAAAGAACAAATATTCTACCATGGCATTGTGAGGAGTAGCTATGTGGAATGGAAAGGACCTCAACCATCACTTTAAGGCAGTTCCACAGAGTAATGGAGCAGTTATCATCTGATTCACAAAATGGAATATAATCTATCCCCTCCATTTATCTCATAAAGTGGTTTTCAGGGTGATTTTATGGTTCTAAATCAACTTACAGGAGAAGTAAAATTTCAAGGTAAACAAAATTAAATAATATTCTACTTCCCAAACTTGAAAATATTATAAAATTTGATAATTTTTAAAAGACAGGGTCTTGCAATATAACCCAGGTTATCCTCAAACTCACAGCCTCAGAATCTGCACTGTTGATGGCAAGAAGCAGGCATGTATTTAACTTCATTGTATCTTTGTGTATTTTTCTTCACAATTTTGTCTGCTGGGTCTCTCCACAGAAGTTCCAGTCTAAAGCAAACTTGCAAAGGAAACCAATACTTTGAAATAATCTTTCTAAAAATAATGTTCTTTTTCATTTTTAATGTTTATTAGCATATGTTAATTAAACATAATCATGGTTTTCTTTATGACCTTCTCACACATATATGTAATGTATTTGGATCATAATCACTTGACATGTATTCTCATGATTAGTCTTCATCCTTTACATTTTGGGACTCTGAATGCACCAATTGTAGGATCACCATGTGCATTTCTTATCTGTCTCTTTCAGTCATGCTACACCACCTAGCCTGAGGTCAACACTACTCTGGTTGCTGTAGTTCACTTACTGTAAGGATATTCCTTGCCATCTCAGGATTTGTGATTGTGCTGTTTCTCAATTGGGTGTTCTAAATTTTCCCCTTTAGCTCATAAAGTCAGGCTTAGTTTCTGAGCTACAATCAAATCCAGGGATATTATTACCAAATAAATTCAATCCTGTGCAGGTTTATCAAAATCCCTCTATTCACCCTGGTGTACAGAGCTAGAAAATTCAACAGCCTCATGATAGCTGCCCTCCTCCCTGCTAATGGTTAAGCACACATCAATTCTAAGCAGCTAGCTCCATGCTCCTATGTCTCTCACCTTGGCCTGTCTTCTCCAAGAGAAAGTATCTTCAAGAAGGTGCCTTCATTCCAAACTATGTTTCTTCATAGTTTACATCTGAAAAGGGGGAATATGACCTGCTGACTTGTTGCTGTGTTTAGGACATGATGTTCATATTACACACATTCAATAAATATTGATTATGTGACTAAATAATGTAAGGGATGAAGAGGGTATCCTGAACACTGGCTATAACTGGTTCTGACATCCATTTCAGCTGCATTCTCCTCAACTAGAAAACAAAAAGATCTGTGTCTCAGATTCCCTTGCTGCTGGAATGCAGATTCCAGTTAGGTTCTACCAGCTTCCTCAAGGATGTGAGATGTGATCTAAAGCTGAGGTGGGTGGCATCAGGTCCAAAACAGAGGGATTGATTTATTGATGACTTTAAGAAGTTGTATAAACTGTACTTCAGAATTTTCTAATCTCATGCTTATGGAACCTCCCAACTCCTGGTAGGTATTGTTTGAAGCACAGGCTAGATCCTCTTCCTAATGGGTTTTCAAGGCACTCAATACATGATAATTGATGCAAGTTGGTGTCATCTGTAATCTCTAACATGGTTCTGCTATAGCAAGGACACCCACATCCATGATTCTTTCATCCTCTTCACCCCATTTCCATATTTTTCTTAGATGGTCATGCTCATTTTCTATCATTTTAGTAGGCTTAGAGAAATATGCACTTATACCTTTTCAAATATTTGGTGGTTGTCTGTTATCTATATTTTCCCTAGCCCAATAATCTCTGGACCACACTATGAATGTGAACATGGACCTTACCAGTCAGCTGGCCGAGAGCTTCCTGGAGGTATAAACTGGCTTCAGAAGCTGATTCCTGGTTCCTTTCATTTCCTTCAGTGTTTGCCAGCATTGAGCAGTGGAGGAAGGAAACTTCTGCTACAGCTGCTGCTCCTGTCTTAGGTACTGAGATCCTTCTTGGTCCTTAGCAGTACCCAATATCACTGTGCCCAGTTTGGGAACTGAGGCCCTTGGCCCTGGAGACAACCTTCTGGAACTCTTTAGTGCAATGGCTGCAGCTTCTTAAAACCTTTTATAAGCAGTTCACTCTATCTCACATCTCCTCTTTTCATCTTGCCCTGTCACAGTTACATCTTTGGTGATTATTGTTGAGACATATTCAGTGTGCTGTCCAAAGTACATGCAAACTAGAGTAGAATCTTAGGCTCTTTGAGAGACAAAGATCCTGGTAGACCATTCAAGAACTGAGTGTTGGGCATCGCTGGGATTATTCAGTCAGAAGCCTACTTCTATCTGCCAATAGATGGGATGTTAGGAGACAGATAGGATTTCTGGACAGGGTCAGTGTATTCTGGTAGGTATAAGGCTTCATCTATTTCATCAGTGTGATTATGTCTGCTAATGGTCTATCCTGGAGCGTTAGGACCTTGAGGTAGGAAATATATAACAGACACAAGCTGGGATGCTCAGAAGTCTAGTTCCAGGAATTGGAAAATGGGTCTGACCCCCTTGACATCCTCATCTATTAAGTAGCAATTGTGCTGGAAGCCAGGACCAGGGAGTAGGGAATGTCAGCTGAGCTGTTTAGGAGCTCAATATCTTGTATCAGAAGTCAGCTAGTATCAGTTCCATGTGGGTAGCCAAGAAGTATGGAACCCATGGGCAACATTGATCAATATTAAGTCTATAAGCAGGATAGTGTTGACCTCTTTATCTGCACTGCAGTGTCAAAACTCTTTGCAAGGTCCAAGAGTTCTTTAGCTGTCCAAGTGAAGCTCAAGGTTCACACTTTTCAGCAGTCACCTATGGTACAAAACACTGCCTGAGTAATGAGGTCTATGCAATGGCTGTGAGATCTTCAGTGGCCACACTGGTCCTACCTAACTCAGAGCCAGTCACTGCATCACAGCCACCAAGGAAAGTGCTCTTCCTCTGGCCAAGATGAAAGCCATTCATTCAAGCTTGTGATGGCAAACAGTCTGCTGTAAACTGAGAGTCCCGGTGGAGCAAGGTCTTCAGCAGCCAGGGAGATCAGGGAATCATTCTCTGTGTGGTTTTCTCAAGGCCCCATGGGTAGTCCAGATAACTGGTTTTCCTTTACTTGATGGACATCCCTGTGGTTCAGAGCCTGTGTGGCAGGGGAGAGTCCAATTATCTCTATGTCTTCTTATTTACAAACAATTGAACACCAGAAGGAATGTTTACAGTCCAGGTTTGAAGGACTCATCCTTACTATTAATAGTGATCTCAATATATTTCAACATATTCAATAATTCTTAACACCCACTCTATGCCCAGAACCAGGTGAGTTCCTGTCATTTGTCTCATGGACATTTCATTGTTCCAGACTATTTAACTCAGTGCCTTGCTCCCAGCTTCTCCTACTCCCACTGCCCAAGTCAGAGTTCCCTTTCTTTGTTTATATTTGAATGCCTAAGTGCATCTTTCATCTTTTCATAAATGCTACCTTATCATGTTCTTTAAACATGCTTTCTCACCATTTTCTCTCTTTCTTGCTACCTGGGAAAAATGACTTCCTTATGACCACTTCAGGCCGGAGTACCTGATGAATTCTGATCCTGAGCTTCCCATATGCTTCTGTAACAGCCACAGCTTCAAAGTGACAGTTGAGTACAGGGCTGTATAAACTCCTTAATCATCACTCTGTCTGGAAGGTACTACATAAAAAATAAATGAGACAAGCCCCATTTACCTGTGTCATGATTTTTACCAAATGTCAAAAGAACATGTCTCATGGTAAACTACTTGAAACAGCTGTCTTCCATTTCCAAGCCTGAGACATGGAATTTTTCTGGCAACACACACACACACACATTCACACATCAACTATTCTCTAGTGTCTTCTTCTTTATCACCAAGCTTTCAACAAAATCTTATCTACAGCCAAGAGTAAGGCCCCAAAATAAAAGTAATTGTTATTTAAGACCCAGTTCTCATTTATAAACTAGAGCAAACAGCAAGATGAGAAATCTAACTAAAAGCGCTACCACTCATTTGTTTTAGCACTAACTTTGGAATCTGGTTCCATACAGGCGAATTCCCTTAAAGTGACTTATTGACTGCTAGTGGTCAATTATGTATGCATCCTTCAAGGTCTTCAATACCTAGTGTTAGGATGAGAAAAATATTAATGCCAGACTTGAGTCCCCAATAAAGCAAAGAGCTTTGAGAATTTCCATTGATTTTTCTCAATTAACTATAAAGTAAATATATCTTATAAAAAATATGCTGTGATATGCCTTACTTAAGTTCCTTTTGTCAGTGACAAAATGTCACAGCAGTGAGCAAATTAATACATACTATAAAATAGATGTAAAAGAATCCAATCACATAAAATATTAAGCTTAATCATCTGAAATTACTCAGAAAATGGGGTAGTCTGTTGAGACCCTTGTGAGTAGAAATTTTTTTCCATATCCAAGGACACAAGGCAGAGTGAAGGCAGGGAGGAGTCTAAGCCTGCCAATGAAACTTTCCACTGCTTATACTGTATAAAGGTGCACTTTGATCCAAACAACTTTACATTATATGTAAGGCATCACTTACATTTGGATCTTTATTTATCTTCATGATGTTTTCCAGGGAACTATGTATATAAATCTATGATTCCAGGTTTGTTTTCCAGGAGTAACTTTAGATAGTCCAGCAATATCTAGTTAAAAGCCTTCCATTAGCTGGGCAGTGGTGGCATACACCTTTAATCCCAGCACTTGGGAGGCAGAGGCAGGTGGATTTCTGAGTTTGAGGCCAGCCTGGTCTACAAAGTGAGATCCAGGACAGCCATAGCTACACAGAGAAACCCTGTCAAAAAAAAAAAAGCAAAAAAGCCTTCCATTAACACTAGTTTCCCTACAGGTAAATAGCTTTGTTGCACTGGAAGTTTATAAAACAGGCATCTATCTATTCCTTTCTTAGGTACCACCTCAAATTCAACATAAAAAAAAAAGTGAAGGTCACAAGGGCCTTATATGAAAACACCTTCCTCCTCCTTCAGATATAATTTCCAAATCATGTGGCTTAAAAGAGTTTCTTCTGAGTCCATCTACCAACCATCTTTAAGACAAAGAACAGTGAGTTGAGCACTAATGTTCTGTAGAAGATTGGCAGAGAGGCCTTTGCCTCCTGGATGTAATGAATATGGTATGTATAAATGAACTGTATGTGTTGTTATGTTCTCCTACTCTTCTTCAAGAAGAACATTTTCTCTTCTCAAAGAATAAAGCAGTTAGACTTACAGGAATCATATAAGCTCATAAGCATTCCCTGGAATTGACATGGAGAGAAGATGAGGGTATAAAGCAGGGTGCTGCATGCCTATTGGCTGAACTGGGATTGGGATTGCCCCCAAAGGAACATCACCCAAGGAGCATAAGAATATTCCAATTGAGAAATTGTCTCTGAAATGGAGTTTGAGTGCAAGTTGGAAGAAGTTAATAGAAGGGGCACTAATCTCAGAGACCTCCACAGACAAGATGTTTAATGGTTATGTTTCTAAATACTCTATCAAAAGAATCTAAAAGGAGTGGCTTCTGACAAGTTTCAAGTGTCCACTGTAAGGCCCTATACTCCTGCATGTGTAGACAACTTAATTGTTGTTTTTACTGCTGTGAAAAGATACCATGACCATGGCAACTCTTATAAGGACAACTGCCACAACATTTAACTGGGGCTGACTTACAGGTTCATAGGTTCAGTCCATTATCATCAAGGCAGGAACCTGGCAGCATCCAGGCAGGCATACTTCAGGAGGAACTGGGAATTCTACATCTTGAAGATTGTAGGCCACTAGCAGATTACTGACTTTCAGACAGCAAGGGTAAGGGTCTTAAAGCCCACACCCACAGTGACACACCCACTCCAACTAGGCTACACCTACTCCAATAGAGCCACACCTACTCCAATAGTGCCACTCCATGATCCAAGCATATACAAACCATAACATTCCACTCCCTGGCTCCCATAGGCTTGTTTAAACATATGAGTCTATGGGGGCTATACTTAAACATAGCATAATGAAAAATACATTTAATGCTACTTGAAAAGTCCTCATTGTCTGTAGCAGTCTCAACAATGTTAAGTCCAAAGTTCAAAAGTCTCTTCTGAGATTCATCTAATCACTGTAACCCCCAAAGCAAAACAGGAAACCAGCTGAGAAACTCCAAACTCTGCATTTCCTTGTCTAATGTCAAAGCAGTCCTCAGATCTCCAACTTCTTTTTCATCTTTGTTGACTGCAGCAAATCTTTATCTTGGGCTGGTCCTACTGCCTGTTAGCAGCTTTCCTTAGCAGATAACCCATGGTACTCTCATCTTGAACATCTTGGGATCTTCAAGGCAACTTCAATGTTACAGTTTCTTGTTCCAATGTCTGGGATCCACACATGATCTTCTTGGCTCCTCCAAATGTCTGGTGTTACTTTTCCAGCTCTGCCCTTTGTAGCACTCTAAGCTCAGGTTGATTCACTCCATTGCTACTGCTGTTCTTGGTGATCATCCCATAGTGCAGGCATTTCCAATATGCTGGGGTCTTCCACTACAACTAGACTTCAACAATAGCTTCTTATAAGCTCTCTTCATGGTGCCAAACTTCAACTCCTTTGTATGACCCCTTCAGTCCTGGGCTCTCAACTACAACGGAGGCTGCACCTTCACCAATAGCTTTCATGGCCGTTCACAGTGCCAAGTCTCAGCTGCTCTTCATGACACCCTCAAAACCTTCATGCCTTCCAAACCAGTACCACCAAGTTGACTCATATATTACCAAGTACATGCAGCATGAAGTGCATGCTTGTCTATCTCTGGAACACAGCTTTTTTGGTGCTTTCAGAAAACACTTCCCAAAAGATTTCACCTCAGTAATGCTGGTCTATTCTTAATCACCACTAATTTCTTAGCTCCAGCTAACCAGCATCAATTGCCCCAGTAGTCCCTTCTCCTCTTGACTATAAAGCCAGAGATACATGGTCACCATGCCTGGATCTAAACTTAGCTGGGTAGGATCTTGCCCCAAAGTCCCACTCCCTTAATTTGTTATCTCCTTGGACACAGAATTCAGCTCCATTTCACTTCCTGGTACCTTTTAATACTTGAACCATACATTTTATATTTTTCCTTTCTTGGCTTGCTATGCTTGTTTAAAATGCTTTTCATGAGACTTAACCAGAGGAAAACAGTCTGTGATGGGCATCTCTGAGACTTCCTTTGTCAATGCAATTAATTTGACTCTCTTCATCATAACCTCAGGTAGATTCTTCAGATAAGGGCCACAAAAACAGCTTCTAGGCCACATACTGAAATTCTCCTCCACTGAAACTTCCTGGACAAGGTCTGCACCATTCAAATCCCTCTCAGCAACAAAGTCTTCTGTATTTATAGTAGGATGTCCCATTAAGCCTCACTTAAAGCATTCCACTGTTTTCCAAATCCAAAGTCCCCAAAATCCACATTCTTCCAAACAAAGCATGGTGAGGCCTATCATGGGAGTCCCTATACCAACTTCTGTCTTAATTAGGGTTTTACTGCTGTGAACAGATACCATGAAAAAGGAGGAAAAAAAAAAAGACATGAAGTTGGAAGGAGACAAGGTCGAAGAAGACAAGGTTTGAAAGATATGGTGATTTAAATGATAATGGCCCTCATATGTCCATAGAGAGTTGCAGCAGTATTAGGAAGTGTGGCCTTGTTGGAGGAAATATATCACTGGGACTGAGCTTTGAGGTCTCAGATGATTAAGCCAGGCCCAATGTCATTCTCTCTTCTTGCTGCTTTTGGATCCAGATGTAAAACTCTCAGCTACCTCTCCAGCATCATGTTTGGGTTCATGCTACCATGCTTCCTGCCATGACAATAATGGACTAAACCTCTGCCTTGTAAGCCAACCTCAGTTAAATGTTTTCTGAGAGGCAGAAAGCAGCACATATGTGTAAATATTTTCTTTACTCTATCCCTTGTTGGTAGTGAGAGAAAATCAGTAAAAACATCATGATTGAGGAATTGTCCAATTCCTTAGGCAAGAAGAAGCTATGAAGAAGAGCACTACTTATTAATGCTATATGCGATTTTTCTACTTGTGAGAAAATGATTCCTTAGATGAAAAAAGAAAGTGACTCTTGATTAAAATTAAATGCTGGGTAATTTGAGCTGTAATTGAGGAATCCTTACAGAGAACACTAAACATTAAGACCCTTCCTGACATGTATTATTTTTATTCACATCTCAGGAGGAAAAGAAGGGATTTGGTCTAAAAATGATGAGCCTCAAATCCCAATCATTCCCAGAAGGAATAAAATCCATGGTGTTTTACTCTAAAAATGTGTGTGTGTGTGTGTGTGTGTGTGTGTGTGTGTGTGTGTTCATTTTGGAACTAGAGAGATGTCTCACTGGACATAGTGGTACCCTTACAAGCATGAAGACCTGTATTTGATCTCCAGAATCCATGTTTTAAAAAACAAAACAATGGGCAAAGTAGCACACATTTGTGATCTGAACCCTGGGTTATCAAAGAATATAGAATCCCTGAGGCTTGCTGGGCACTCAGCCAGATGACTGGGTGAGTTCCAAGTCAGAGAAAGACATATCTAAAATGAAACACAAAGCCTAGAAAACAATGGATATCACCTGAAGAGAGAATAGGAACCAAATTGATCGTTAGATTTCCAACTCCCTAGTTTTCAGATTACTTTTATGATGATTAGAATAATGATGCTAAATATGAGCAATCATCATCTAATGGTTTAGATACACTTTCTGGGATACAAGCTATGAGAACAACACTGCAGTGCTATTGTGCAAGGCAGAATTGGGGAAGTTTGATTAGTGAGAAAGTAAGTGTGGATGAAGCAGATGATGGCATAATCACACGTTGGCTGAGCAGGTGCTTAAGCAGACTTAGCCTCTGGAGTCCCTTTTTAGGATTCACAGCTGGAAGTTGTAGCTTTCACAACAGAAAAAAAGCCTCTGTCCAGACAGGCAGGACAGACGAACAGGGACTTGAGGGCTACCTGGAAGAGCATGGGGGGATAAGAAACACAAAGAACAGACAGCAAGTCAAGAGTACCTGATCAAGCTAACAGATTTTTATTTTTCCCACACAGGTTATATACTCATAGGAGCAGGAAGGAGGGTGGAAGGGGATCACTTTGTCTCTGGGTAGTGCGCCTGTTCCCAGGAACAGGATAGTGACTGGATAAACAGTTCAGCAGGAAGATTAGAACAGAATGGGTTATTAGGCACCTATCCACAAGATTTATAGCTATTTGTTCTCCGCTGACTTTAGGATCCATGTCTATTTGTACTCAGCTGGGCTAGTACTTTCCCACAGAGTCCAAGACTTTATGCTAGCAAGCACTTAAGGCAGTTAATGTTCAAACAAGGTCACTCCCAACAAGCTCCCAACAAGGAAGATGCATTTCTTCAGTTTACAGTCTTTGCTTATAGTCGCTGGCTTGGGCTTTAAAAAAGGTAAATAGTATTTAAATTATGTGACAGTAATGATGTGGGATGGGCTTGGTGATGACTGCTGTCTAGTCTGGTGAGCTTAGGTACATATCCTTTGTACTCATTCCAGCACCTCCTCTAGCCAGAATTCCAGCTCACCCATTTCAAACCCTTCATTTACTGCACTGGAGATGTCCCTGTTTTTCTATCCTGTACAGATGAGCTTTAATACTTCTGATGTGTTCTCTTTAAAACAAAAGTTGCTTGAATTTTGGGTGTTTACATACAGCTCACAGTTCTAATGTTTGAAATCCTGAGGAAGTGAGGTGTTGTAGGTAAAGGTGCAGTCAGCTTAAGACCATTTTGTTATTACTTAGAGTTGGCCATGGGCAGCAATGCACCCAGTGATTCCTCAGTATGTGAAATGGTGAAGAAAACAGCAGGAGAAGACATGGTCCTATCTCTTTATTGATATATGATAAAATATACACTGAGCATACAGGCATGCAAATAGTCACAACAAAGCCATACTTCTATGTTCACATGTATATTTGCATATGTGTGTGTATCTGTATATACCTCAGAGAATTCATGAACTCATGCTTTATCTGATGATAAGATTTGCTTATCAAAGTCTTTTTACATTGATCAACAACAGCTTGAGCATTTTACAGTTTTCCAAAAACTGTAACAGAGCTGTGAGCATGGAATTCCCAGGTATGATTAGCAAAGGATTTTCTCTCCCAGGGAACTATTTCTCATGTCCCTACTACATGATTCTTTCTTGGCTGTTTGCTGTGTCAGACTTTGACTGAGCTCTTGAGTAATCCCAGTGTGAAGAAAGAGATATACAAGTCTGCAGAGAGGGCACCCACAGTCTAAATGATTAGGCACTGACAGGAGCTAGAAAGAGTCACCAACTCCCACCCTATTAGACCCATGAAGAAGCACTAAAACCAAGTCTGGGACTGATCAAAATAGCTGGACTCAAATGTTTTCCTCAAACTTGATGGAGGAACATGAAGCTATCTTTGCACAAAGGTGAATCAGTGGTCAGACTTGTTTGCTCTTATATATTAATAATCAATTGTATTTTTTTTTGTTTAACTGCTAATTTCATTTTGTATACCAGTATATGGAGCTCATCTCCTACCAAACTTCTTTTTGTCCTGAGCCTTGAGGAACAAACATCAAGAAGGTTTTAGTTTTAATGCACACACTTGATTCCACCTAAGTGCACACAGCTTTAATAGTCCTATTTGAAGTTTGTCAGGGCAGAGCCATGCTGCTTCTTAGTGGGCTGATGTCTGTTTTGGCTAATGGTAGAGAAGACAGAAGAGGTTACCTCACTGGCTTCCTATAGTCTTCATGACTGACTCAGTGGTTGAAACTCAAGATCAATAAAATGTGGTGTGGATGGTGATGGTAACAGTTTACAAATGCTTTGAAGCCCACCATTCCTCATTATTAACTTAGCTCCACATGCATGGAGGCAGGATAATAGGATTCACACAGGCCTCTGAGGGAAAGATCTATTGCATTGATCAAGAGCAATTGAGCAGGCAAAAAGATGGTCTCTCATGTCTGGCTGACAGCACTATGATGCACAGGAAGGTGATCGATAAAGCCCCTCATCAGGTTGGACTGTTCTCTGCTTAATTTAGTGCTGTGCTGTAAATGACTCCTCAGCTTCTGCCAGTGAACTGAAGAGGAAGAACCAGTTAACTGAACCTAACCCAACCCTGCTATTAAATAAGAATGGTATAAAAGACGCAAGCTGTCTCTCACGATAAGACCCACATCTATAATTTAAGACATTTATTAATTCTATGGATATCTTTAATCAGTCGATATAGTAACAATTCTGAAGTGTTAGAGTCAACAAAGAATTAAGGTTCTCTTAAAATGTCTACATTAATCTCCAAGCACCCCTGGATTTTTCTTTTATTAGTAGTAAACTTATTTTTAGATTATATCTTAAAAATAAAAATTGACCATGTTAATGAGGTAAGAGTCAATGTTTATAACACTAAAACCCAGAATTCATGTGTGCATTTCAACTTTCTGGTCTTACTCTTTAAGGTGCTTTCTTCCTGTAACGTCTTTTCAATTGGAAGAGTTCCCTTGGGCATTTCTCGAAGGAAGGGTGACATGTCAAATTCTCTCAGCATTTGTCTAGCAAAGGCTTTCTCTCTGCATTCCTAAAGGGAAGTGTTCAGTATTATGAGTTGCATTTTCCCCTGCCCTGGTCACTGCTGTGAAAATCTCATAGCATTGTCACCCACCCTATATGGTTTCTTTGAAGAAATCTGCTCTTGGGAGAACAAATACCCCTTTATGTGTAATGTCATTAATCTCCAGGCCTTGGAAATAGTGTTGAGCCAACTCTGGTTTATGACCATTGATCTTCCTGTCCCTGGCTATTAGGATCTTTCTTGAGGCTTAAAAAGAATGTTATACCCAAAGAAGCTCCACTCCTTTAGCATTCTCAAGACTCTCCTAAACTCAGTTAGCAGGAGTATGTGCTCTTTGAGGGTATCCCAAAATCCTTCACTGCCCTCTATTCTCTTTACCTTTCTCTCATATGTATGTTCTCCAATAGACAGTCTTCCTTTCATGATCTTTTTCTTTCTTTGAACTATTCTGCTATCACTCTTTTTCCTTAGTTTTTAAATTTTGCTTGGTGTACTTTTCAACTTGGTGATTCTGTATTTCTGATTATTATTATTATTATTATTATTATTATTATTATCTCCTACTTACTAAGTTTCTCAGAGCACCAAATTATCTATCTGTGTTTTTTGAAGCTGGATGATCTGCCATAAAAATGCTCAACCAAAAATTAACACCCACTAGTTATCTTTTGATCATCTTCTGGCAGCTGATATTGAGTATCAGTCAAGGTCAAAATTGCCTGGATGCTTTAAGCTTGATGTGAATGTCATTTGGGCATTAAAGGATCAGGTGCATGTTCTAGTCTTTGTGACATTTTCATCTGTCTATCATATTCTCCTAGCCTGTAAATCAAGCCCACTACTTAAAATCTAGATGACATTGAAAGCCCAGAGTTCTATGAGTCTGCTGTTGATGTGGTATTATTATTGTGAGATTGTGAAGGGTAATCCAAGCTTAAATTATGTCAAACCTGCTCTTGGTGTATTGCTCAGCATTAATCAGAGGCATACTAACAGTGGTAATCCATTCCCCTAAGCATCCCTTTGGGATGGTTCTAGCTCAGGTGTTTCATCCACAGCCACTGGCCTGTGGCCATTCACTGTGAAATTCTGGCCATCTCTGAAAATGATCACTATGGAAAAACCAACATGTGACATAACTATAGCCACATCAGAGCCATAATCCTGCAGTTTCCTGAGGAATAGCTGAGCTATGGTGCCCTTTCCTACCCTCTTCTCCTACCTTCACTTTTGAGCCACCCATAAATTCCACAGCTCCTCTAGGCCCTCATGGCTTTTGTGACTCAACAGTTTCCTGTAGATGAGACCTTAACACTTGAGCTTGGTTTTCATCCTGACTTCTGACCTTTATGAAAGCCCCATTAATAGGTTCCAAATGTATCTGACTTATCCAGGCTAAACCTATGACCTGAATAGAGTATGGTGCTTACCAAATGAAAAGCACCAGTCCTAGTTTGGTCCTCCCTGAGTCTTGAGGTTGTCCACAACTACAGGCTACAGAAACATTTTTCTTTCTCTCTTTTGGTATCTTCCATTTCCTCTCATTCCCCCTTGAGATGCCTCTTAGAAAACCTCCTGCCTCTACACCTGCAACTAACCTGAAGGGTCCTAAAATTGTTTGCCTTTGGAATTAAATTTGGCTTCAATACCCCTTTGATAAACAATCCAAATGACTGTGTACTGGCACCCTAGATCCAAATATTATTTGAGACCTTTACTGTGAGTGATTGAAGAAATGGAAAGAGATTTTCTACATGTAAGCTTTCTCTCACCTCTGCTCTAAACCTTCTCTGTGTACTTCTCAGCTCCTTCTAGCCATGAATCCAGAATAAGATGATTCTTCTACTACTTTCAGTCTTATGGATGAGCCTACCCACTGTTGAACAAAACCCACAGCTCTATCTTCTTTTCTGCCCCTCACTTTCTCCGTCCTCAGCAGCAGGTGGCCCAACTCAACTCTCTGGAGTCTACTTTTAGCCCACCAGCAGCCTCTAGTCTACCTCCTACTTATTCCTGTTCCACCATACCCTGCCTAAACCCACCATGGTTCTCCATTTGTGGGAGGTTGCCCATATGGCTTAAACAGATGCACATTCCCTTCTCATTAATGAACTCTCTCCAACAGAAAAAAATATTAGTGTTCTACACTGCCAATTCTTCCACCTTAATTAAAGAATTTCAAAATATTTACCCATCTTACAACCTTATCTTCCGTGATGTTTATAGTGTTCACACCAACAATCTTCTGCTGGAGGAACACAGGTAAGTCTGGGACCAGGCAAGGGCCAAGGCAAACAAAGTCCACCAAACTGACAACACCCACCCAATTGGAGCTAAGGCAGTCTTCAATCAGGACTCTGAGTCAGATTACAACAACCCAGGGGGCATCCTAGCTGGGAATTGATTTATAATTGCCTCCTGGATTACCTCTACAAGGCCACCCTTAAAGCAATAAATTATGAAAAAAAAAATCCAAGAGGTCATCCAGAGCAAACACAAAACCCCACCTAATGTTTAGACACCTTACAGAGGCCCTCTTAGAATGTACTGATCTAGAGCTTGAGACTCCAGATAGAAAATAACTCCTTATAACCTACTTCCTCCATGATATTAGAGCCAAACTTAAGTGTTTAGAGATAGGAACACTGACTCTATAGAGATAGGCACTGACTCTTTGTTGAGGCCTTCAAGGTGTACCCCAAATTACAAAACCCCACCAAATATATAACCCAGGCTCAATATCCACTTTCCAAAGTGTCAGGGGACTCAAGCCTCTTATCTCTGACTTCTTAATAGAATTTTCTGCACCCCACTTCTCCCTCCCTTTAATACCCCCATACTCACAGTTGAAAAACCCAATGGAACTTATCACTTGGTTCAGGATCTCTAACTTATCCACTTAGTAGTGATTCTACTTTATCATGTAGTATACAACTCCTATACTCTCCTCTCCACCATCTCCTCAAACACCTTCTCCATTTCTGTTTTAGATCTCAAGGATGCCTTCTTTTCTATTCGCATGGACTTTCCATCACAAAAGATCTTTAATTGGACCAACCTAGAGAATCACATTTCCACCCAAGTCAACTTGCAGATTCCTAACCCAGAATTCTAGGACAGTCCACATTTACTTGGCCAGCCTCTGGCCTTTGAAATACTCTCTTTGTGTCTTCCTTAACCCAAGCTTATAGAATATATGGATAATCTTCTCCTATGTACACCATCCCTGCAAATTATCCAGGCAGACGCTTTTACCTTCTAGCTGTCTAGACGGTATGGGGTCTCAGTCTCTAAGATCCAGCATCCACACCACCTCCCAAGTTACTTATCTGGGATTAGCTATTACTCTAACTCACAAGGCCATTACCCTAGATAGAAAACACTTAATTTAGTCACTCACAGTTTCTACCACAAAAGACAAAATTCTATTCATCCTAAGGATGGTTTATTATGCTCTTGGAGGAAGCAAAGGGGATAGATGCTTCACATATAAGAACTTCAGCTTCAGGCAGAGTTCATAGATAAGGTGCCTATCCTTGGACAGTATGGTCTCTTTTTGTTTTTGTTTTGTTTTATTTTCATAAGCAAGTGACAGGTGCAGAGGAAGGTCCAGTTAGTGACTCTTGACCCCTGAGGCTATACCCCTCCTTTTTAGTAAAATAAAGAAAGAAGGGTCTAGTTACATCTGGAAGATGTAGGGCTGCAGCATGGAGAAGGACCTATTAAAGCGTAATAAATGGCTTGGTAATGGATATAAGAAGGGCTTCATCTGAACGTCCAAGAGATGCCTCATAAAGGGGCAGGTCAGACGAGAGAGGCTGTCCTTATTGGTTGTAAAAGACATAACATGTATTTGGGAAGGCATTCTACTTTTTATACAGAATGTGGAATCATTTGTATTCTAATTAAGGACCCATGGCATCCTAGGTGGGAGATGAGCGTCATTAATATATTTTACTGTAGTATTTATCATAGCAGCCCACCAGGTGAGCTCAAAATACAGAGGGTATACATTCCACTCTTTCAACCCCTAGATATAGACACAGTAGAACTGGTTCAAAGGTCTTTATATCCCTAACATCACCCTTTGTGATGCTATTAACCATATCTCCCTTTCATACTATCTTGTTTCAGATTATAACCTCTGCATATCAGCTATTGAACAATGTTCTGCCTGACTGCTTTGGATAATGCTAGTTGTGTTTCCTTCCTGGGTTAAACTCACGACCACCATTTGTGGCCTCATCGATTGTCTTATTAGACTTTCTTACCTCCCCATTTGTTAATGCTCTAAACCAATTATCACTACTACTCTTTTTCTCTCTCATATCTCTCTCTCTCTCTCTCTCTCTCTCTCTCTCTCTCTCTCTCTCTCTCTCTCTCTCTCTCTCTTTCTCTTCAGTAATACAAATTGCTTTATCTCTTGGGGAACATGCTTTGTGGGAACACTGGATTCTGCAGACTGCAATAATACCTTCACCTTTAACACTTAGCCACTGTGTCTAAACTTTCACAATGCCTTGATTACCTGTGGTACTAAAGCATACACTGCCTAACTTCAGGAGGATCTGGACTTGTGCTGGGGTGTTCTTTTCTTTTTTTTTTTTTTTTTTTTCAAAACCAGGGGCGGTTCCTGGTGAAGAACCCTTGGCACTTTCTGTTGCAAGGTTTATAGTGAAATGGCATGGCAAGCAAGTGTTTCAGAACCTACCCTTCCTCACAGTCATGGGTGTAACTTCTGGTGTTACCACTTGAGCAGCAGGGCTATTTCCCAAGCTAGTTATTATCCATTTTCTTGCAGTTTATCTAGGACCTCCAAGGTGTGACTCAGACCATCCTTATCTTCCAGGGCCAATAGACTCCCTGGCCATGGTAGTGTTACAAAATCATTGATGGTTAGATTTACTAACTACTTCCTTCCTTAGGAAGGAATGTTGCTTCTATATTAACAAATTGGGTATAGTAAAAGAGAAGATCCAACATCTCCAGATAGATATCTAAAATATTTATTGAAACAGCTTGATGCTTCCAGCCAGTGGATCATTGACAATCCAGTATGGACTTACACACAACTCTTCTTAACCCCCTTCTCCTTTTCTTAATTCTACTAACTACACCCTGCCTCACAAACTTCTTATCTAGATTTCTTCAACAACATATCCAAAAGATTTCTATCATACTTTTAATCAGTTTTCATTAAAAGACTACTGGCCCCTAGCTACAGAGCCAGAGACCTGGAACACCCATTTGAACCCTGATGGTGAAGATCAAGCTTGCCCCAAAGATCTGGATTCCCCCAACCAGCAGGATGTAGTCTAATGATAATGCTGCCCCCTTTCCAACCTGCAACTGTTTATTAATAATAAACAAAAAGAGGGTGTATGGTAAAAGGACCAAGAAAAAGAATACCCTGATCCTGACTTGATCCCAGCCCAAGACCAGGGCCAAGTAACAAAATTTCACCAATCCCTAAGCTTACCACAGAATCCTATTGATCCCTGAGCACAAAGTTCCACCAATCCCTGAACATGAAAACCTACCAATCCCTAAAGTTGCCCCAAGATTAGGCCAAAAAATTTCCAGTAATTCCAGGCCATCCTAGTAAGCTCTGCCCCCTCCAAACCTACATAAGGCCTATTGTCTGCTCAGTTCCCTGCTGCTTATCTCCAAAGCAGAAGCTGCCACCCTCCAAGGTTTGCCCCTCTCAATAAACACTTTGTGTAAGGTTTGTTACTTATTGTGTTGAATTCCTTGGCTCCCAGCTGCCAGGATACCTCTTAGAACAGAGCTGTACTATTTCTGTAGGGAAGATTTTTTTTCAGAGCTGTAACACTTTATTTATATTTATACAGTTTTTCTTCCAACCATGAGACCTTTCTTACCACATTGTGTTGCTTGAAAAAGGGACAATGTTGATACTACCAGTGTGCTCTCTCTCTCTCTCTCTCTCTCTCTCTCTCTCTCTCTCTCTCTCTCTCCTCCTTATACCCTGTGAAGATCATTTGGTGAAAGAATAGTTACTAAAACTGGTATGTCCATGGAAAATGGGCAATGGAGGATCTTATTCAGCAACCATGTTGCTCCTTACTAGAACTTAGTCCCATAGGAGCATGTGTGCTTGCACCTACACATGCATGTGGTGAGTAGTAATTATTGGAAAGAATATGTGTCATCTTTCTATTTGTATACAAAGCCCTCCTGGTTACTGTCTTAGCAGAAAAGCTTATCTGCGTTCTCAGTTTCAGAAGTTTTGGTACATGATCTGTTGGTCCTTCTGCTTTGGGGCCTACAATAAATAACTACCTATGAAAGAGTCATATGGCAAAGCAAGCAAACTTCTCAGCTCATAGTGTCAGGAAAGAAAAGGGAGAGAAGAGGCCAATTTTCCTAAAACTTCCTTTGAAAACATTCCCAGTGTTGTGTTTTATTAGAAGGAAAAAGAAGCCAGGGATATGCTTGATAAAATGGGATATGGTGAGGTGGAAGGGGGTGCCTCTGTGGGCCCATGTTGAGGTATCCCTTCCCCTAACGTACCAGCTATATGACAGATATAGTATGGAATAGAGTTTATTTAGAGCATAGGGAGGGAAGTTGAGGGAATAGAGAGAGAAAAGTATACAGAGAAAGAGAGAACATGAGAGAGAGAGAGAGAGAGAGAGAGAGAGAGAGAACATGAGAGAGAGAGAGAACATGAGAGAGAGAGAGAGAGAACATGAGAGAGAGAGAGAGAGAGAGAGAGAGAGAGAGAGAGAGAGAGAGAAGAGGAAAGCCTCTTAGAGGGATAGGGAGAGGAATGTGGAGAGAAGTGACAGAGAAAGAAGAGAGTAAGAGTGTAAGAGAGTAAGAGAGTGATGAGGGGCCAAACAATCCCTTTTATACTGAGTCAGGCATACATGGTTGTTGCCAGGTAACTGTGGGGTGGAGTCTAGAAGGAATGGTAACATTCCTCTGTTTTTGTTCAATTAAGAAATGAAAACTAGAAAGATGTGAGGTGAAGCAGGAATAGAGTTATCATGATCTTTAGCTATTTGCTGCTGACTTTGTGGTGATTTGCCTCTGGGAAACTTAAAAAAAGGGGATGAGGATGTTGGTCAAGTCTTAGGACAGTTGACAGTTTCCTTGATATCCAGAATCTGTGGAACCATCTGTGCATAGATCGGAAGGAGCAGGTTCAGTAAAAGAGTCTGTATCTGTAAGAGTAGATTGGCATATCCATGGGTTGCATTTCTGAATGTAGATTTTTTTAAGGCTATTTAAAGCTTTATTTACCAATGGAAGTCTTCAGAACCAGAAAATCATCTCTCTAAAATCTCAGTCCTGAATCATGGCATCGACCTGTTTCACAGTTAGTACCTCCAATATATGCGGGCTTGCACACACACCTTAGTAATAAATTTAAATATGGAACTAAAATAACTTTACAATAAGAATTAAAAAACAAAAACTGCAGAGACCTTCCAATATTCACGCATTAGACAATTTATATTATTAAACTGACAGGTTCAGTCCCGTCATCATTAAAATATCAACTTAGGTTTTTACAAAATATAAAAAAGTAATCCCAAAAGACAAAAACAAAACAACAACAACAAAAAACCCCATAAAGCCATAGGTACCACAATAGGTATCCCTGAATTCAAACTGAACCGAAATAATAGAAACATGAAACCAGACACATAGACCAATAGACCAGAGTATGAAACTCAGAACGCAGTAAAGCCTTGCAACTGTGGCTCCTTAACAAAGGTGCCAAAAAAAAAAAAAAAAAAAAAAGACAACCTCTTAAATAAAGGACTCTTGACACCATTGTGTCTTATCCTGTCCTGTACAAAATACATCTATTGTACTGAATAAATCGATAGAAGTAAACTAAATCTAAATGTCTTTTTTTAATTTATTTTTTATTAGGTATTTTCCTCGTTTACATTTTCAATGCTATCCCAAAAGTACCCCATACCCACCCCCCCAATCCCCTACCCACCCAATCCCCCTTTTTGGCCCTGGGGTTCCCCTGTACTGGGGCATATAAAGTTTGCAAGTCCAATGGGCCTCTCTTTCCACTGATGGCCGACTAGGGCATCTTTTGATACATATGCAGCTAGAGACAAGAGCTCTGGGGTACTGGTTAGTTCATATTGTTGTTCCACCTATAGGGTTGCAGTTCCCTTTAGCTCCTTGGGTAATTTCTCTAGCTCCTCCATTGGGGGCCTTGTGATCCATCGGTAGCTGACTGTGATCATCCACTTCTCTGTTTGCTAGGCCCCGGCATAGTCTCACAAGAGACAGCTATATCTGGGTCCTTTCAGCAAAATCTTGCTTGTGTATGCAATGGTGTCAGCGTTTGGAAGCTGATTATGGGATGGATCCCTGCATATGGCAATCACTAGATGGTCCATTCTTTCGTCACAGCTCCAAATTTTGTCTCTGTAACTTCTTCCATGGGTGTTTTGTTCCCATTTCTAAGAAGGGGCAAAGTGTCCACACATTAGTCTTCATTCTTCTTGAATTTCATGCGTTTAGCAAATTGTATCTTATATCTTGAGTATCCTAAGTTTCTGGGCTAATATCCACTTATCAGTGAGTACATATTGTGTGAGTTCCTTTGTGATTGGGTTACCTCACTCAGGATGATGCCCTCCAGAACCATCCATTTCCCTAGGAATTTCATAAATTCATTCTTTTTAATACCAGAGTAGTACTCCATTGTGTAAATGTACCACATTTTCTGTATCCATTCCTCTGTTGAGGGGCATCTGGGTTCTTTCCAGCTTCTGGCTATTATAAATAAGGCTGCTATGAACATAGTGGAGCATGTGTCCTTCTTACCGGTTGGGACATCTTCTGGATATATGCCCAGGAGAGGTGTTGCTGGATCCTCCAGTAGTACTATGTCCAATTTTCTGAGGAACCACCAGACTGATTTCCAGAGTGGTTGTACAATCTTGCAATCGCACCAACAATGGAGGAGTGTTCCTCTTTCTCCACATCCTCGCCAGCATGTGCTGTCACCTGAATTTTTGATCTTAGCCATTCTGACTGGAGTGAAGTGGAATCTCAGGGTTGTTTTGATTTGCATTTCCCTGATGATTAAGGATGTTGAACATTTTTTCAGATGCTTCTCAGCCATTCAGTATTCCTCAGGTGAGAATTCTTTGTTCAGCACTGAGCCCCATTTTTAATGGGGTTAATTGATTTTCTGGAGTCCACCTTCTTGAGTTCTTTATATATATTGGATATTAGTCCCCTATCCGATTTGGGATAGGTAAAGATCCTTTCCCAATCTGTTGGTGGCCTTTACTGTTTTATTGATGGTGTCTTTTGCCTTGCAGAAGCTTTGGAATTTTATGAGGTCCCATTTATCGATTCTCGATCTTACAGCACAAGCCATTGCTGTTCTATTCAGGAATTTTTCCCCTGTACCCATATCTTCGAGGCTTTTCCCTACTTTCTCCTCTATAAGTTTCAGTGTCTCTGGTTTTATGTGGAGTTCCTTAATCCACTTAGATTTGACCTTAGTACAAGGAGATAGAAATGGATCAATTTGCATTTTTCTACATGATAACTGCCAGTTGTGCCAGCATCATTTGTTGAAAATGCTGTCTTTTTTCCACTGGATGGTTTTAGCTCCCTTGTCAAAGATCAAGTGACCATAGGTGTGTGGGTTCATCTCTGGGTCTTCAATTTTGTTCCATTGGTCTACTTGTCTGTCACTATACCAATACCATGCAGTTTTTATCACAATTGCTCTGTAGTACAGCTTTAGGTCCGGCATGGTGATTCCAACAGAGGTTCTTTTATCCTGGAGAAGAGTTTTTGCTATCCTAGGTTTTTTGTTATTCCAGATGAATCTGCTGATTGCCCTTTCTAATTCGTTGAAGAATTGATTTGGAATTTTGATGGGGATTGCATTGAATCTGTAGATTGCTTTTGGCAAGATAGCCATTTTTACAATGTTGATCCTGCCAATCCATGAGCATGGGAGATCTTTCCATCTTCTGAGATCTTCTTTAATTTCTTTCTTCAGAGACTTGAAGTTCTTATCATACAGATCTTTCACTTTCTTAGTTAGAGTCACGCCAAGGTATTTTATATTATTTGTGACTATTGAGAAGGGTGTTGTTTCCCTAATTTCTTTCTCAGCCTGTTTATCCTTTGTGTAGAGAAAGGCCATTAACTTGTTTGAGTTAATTTTATATCCAGCTACTTCACTGAAGCTGTTTTTCAGGCTTAGGAGTTCTCTGGTGGAATTTTTAGGGTCACTCATATATACTATCATATCATCTGCAAAAAGTGATATTTTGATTTCTTCCTTTCCAATTTGTGTCCTCTTGATCCCCTTTTGTTGTCTAATTGCTCTGGCTAGGACTTCAAGTACAATGTTGAATAGGTAGGGCGAGAGTGGACAGCCTTGTCTAGTCCCTGATTTTAGTGGGATTGCTTCCAGCTTCTCACCATTTACTTTGATGTTGGCTACTGGTTTGCTGTAGATTGCTTTTATCATGTTTAGGTATGGGCCTTGAATTCCTGATCTTTCCACGACTTTTATCATGAATGGGTGTTGGATTTTGTAAAATGCTTTCTCAGCAAAATTGATGGATTTCCGTATATTGAACCATCCTTGCATCCCTGGGATGAAACCTACTTGGTCTAGATGGATGATTGTTTTGATGTGTTCTTGGATTCGGTTAGCAAGAACATTATTATGGATTTTTGAAGATGAAAGCCCAAAATAATATCTTTCCCAGAAGCTGTGTTGCTTTGGCCTGTCACAGAAGCCGTTGTTTCAGTAGTCCACACTCTCACCTGTGTAGACTACTTTCTGAGGAGTCCCAGAACCAAGGTGGCTCCCGTGGAACCTGAGGCAGAAGCCTCTTGGGCCTGGTGGACACCTGTGCTCTGACCAGGAAGGTGGCCGGTTGTCTGGAGCTGAAAATGGCGCCACCTCAGAGGCTCTGTGGCTCTTGCCTGTCCCAGAGATGGCTGGCCTCTGTATTCCACACTCTCACCCGTGCAGACTGCCCTCCGCGGAGTCCCGGAACCAAGCTGGCTCCTGTGGAACCTGTGGCACAAGCCTGTCAGGCAGGGTGGACACCTGTGCTCTGACTAGGAAGGTGGCCAGTTGTCTGGAGCCGAAAATGGCGCCGCCTCAGAGCTGAATGTAGATTTTAAGTAAACACCTGGACTTTACAAGATACAGAAACACACATGCACACATGTATACACACACACACATACACACACACACACACACACACACACACACACACACACACATATATATATATATATATATATATATATATATATATATATATATATATATTAGAGGTAGAAAATAAAGTTAAGTACATTTAGGAGAAAAAAAATCTTAGGTATACATTTGAAAGTAAATTTGAGACCCTTATGTCTTGGTGGTTTGGGGTGAGGGAAGTCCCAATCCCAGAGCACAGGAGAGGAATCCTACCATCTGAGATATGTAGCAAGTAGGAACTTGAGTTACTGATTGGCAGGTATACTTATCTGAATAGAATCTATTTGGTGTATGAAAAATAGATCTTAGTGTGTTTCTTGTAGCTTATAAATTTACAAAAGAGATAAGTTTGTTAACATGAACAGTTTTTAAGATGCTTTTAGGGAAGGCAAAAACCTTTTGTGGAGCTGAAGGAGCAAGAAGTGTTTTTTCCTTCTGTCTAGGAGGCTGAAGATATTCTATTTAAAAGACAATTAAAGGAAATTCAAAAACTTGACCTTGTGAATATGGTAGTTGATCATATAGTTTAGCAAAAGATAATCAAAGGAAACTAAAGTTGTGATTATACAGTTAGATTGTATAGTGGAATGTTTTATTAGAGTTAGGCTAATTTACTAGAACTATACCAATTAATGTTATGACAGTGGCATAACAAGAAGATGAAATATGAAGCATTTAGTCATTGGAAGCTGAGCTTAAATAAGGAAGTAACAGAATTTTATATCTGTGAAAGCTTACATCTGAACTTTTGTATCCTTTATTATGAAGTTTGTGAGCAAGGTAAACCTGTATTTTTGATAAGAGATCTGGTAGTCTTAACTAGTTAACAAATTAACTAATGAGCTACTAAGGTGGTGGATTACCTTGGGATACAGATCTAGAGGTCGGTTTCTACGTGTCAAGCTATTGTTACCTTAGTTGCCAATGTAGTCAGAAAACTGGGAAGAAAAATTATAATCTAGGAGTCATATACCAATTAAAATGACAGAGGTTGGTTCATAGTCCACTACCTAAACAGTTTCTAGAAGACTAAAAGCTTTTTCCTGTGAAGTAGGTGCATGCAAAATGAGAAATGGGCCAATCTGACTTGGGCAATATGAAACATTTAACTCTCTGGGTATCCTCTGTTTGTCCACAGTGTAGTCCAAGCCCTGGACTTTAACAGTGTTTCTCAGTGGTCATCATACCACAATACATGTAGACTCTTGTCACTGTGCCCATATCTTCTCAGAGACCTTGGTGGAGGTCATGTTAGGCTTTGGGTGTCTCTGCCACAAGCTTAAACATTTAACATTACATTTAGCAGATTTTTTGACAGGATTAACAGCTATCCTATTAATCATATCTGAGTTAGACAACCTGTATTTACTTTCATTATTTGTTCAAGAATGTATCTAGAAAATGAAGAGAACACATTGTAGCTTAAAGACAGTAGCAAAAACAAAGCTAAATGTATATTTAAGACAATAATCTTTAACATTTTACTGTTTAGAAATCATTATTTACCAAGGTAGGATAGAACAAAAACCTTATCTTAATTGCTAAGTGACTTTGACAAGCAGCAGAGCAAAGTACTGGGCAGAGTGTAAGAGAGCAGGGGTGCAGGGCAGAGGCAGCTCAATGTGAGCTGGGTGCAAGCAAGAAGGGCAGGATGAAAGTGTTCTGCAGTGGCAGAATCATGGGTGTTGGGAACCAGAGCAGAGAACAAGAAGCAAGAGAATGAGGTGGTAGGGGGGCCATGGATCCCTGGTGAGTTTTAAAAACTCCTTTAAGTGGCTATGAAGAGTTATTGGTTGGTGGGTATAGGAGCCAAGTTTAGCCTGTGAATTAGACTGGGAGGTGTCCCAATAGGGATGTGGAGGCAAAGACCTTCCCTTTGGGTGAGGGATGTTATTAAAATATTCCTACCAGTGTCACAAGAATAAAATAAAAACTACAGAGCAGGCAGCCAACTTTAGACTTACCGGGTCCTCATGCGGCAGCTAGTGATTGAGTGGGCCCAGGGCCATGGGAGAGCAGTTTACCTAAGCTTAGGATTTTTCTTCAGCAGTGAGAGAAAACCACTTTTGAGAGGGAGAGGGTTACCCAAGAGTTGAAGCTCTAAACTGGGGCATCACCTGGAAGGTTCACAGGGACTATGGAGATAGAGGGTTTCCAAACCTCTTTGGGAGAAGGGGTCATGCCCACTGACTGGAATTTTCCAACCTGTGGGTGCTTGGTTAGATAAGGCTAATGAGTCATCCAGTGGCTGTAATTCCATGTGGCAGTGGGAGATGTGAATCTGCACAGGCAAGTTTGGGAACAAGCAAAAATACATGCAGATGAGACTCATCAAACAGACTCAGATATACAATTGGATCTGACCAGGACCCTCAGTGGAATTACAATTTCCCAAGCTATCTTCTAGCTAGAGACAGACTCATAACCTGCCTCTATAGGGCAGCCTTAAACCAGTAAATTTCCAAAACCTTAAGGAGGTCATCCAGGATAAACAAGAAAACCTGTCTTAATTTTTAGAACTCCTTACAAAGGCTCTATCACAACATACTAATTTAGTCCCACCTCTCCTCCTACCCCTATTATTGGGGTGGGAAGATGGCCTTATTTCCTCAATAAGCCTCACTACTTAGTTGCATTTTAGGGATATTCCTCTTACCCATTCCTTTTTAGTAGTGCCAATGTGTCCTGTCTCCTTATTGGGAAGGAATCTTAGCTAATTTGGGAGCCTCTATTTATTTTGACCCCAATTTTCTTGAACCCAAGCTCACTAGCAGCTCCTTTCCTCCTCCTCTTAGCCTACTAACTCTAAAATGTTGTTTCATTTGTCAGCCTCTCAAGTAGAACCCTGAGTCTGGGATGTCCAGAGCCAGTATGTTGCTAAATGCCTTTCTCCTGTTGTCATCCAATTACAGGACCCTACCGGTACATCATCCGAGCTCAATACCCTCTTTCTTTCCAGAGCCTCAGGGGATTTAATTCTCTCATTTCTGACCTCTTAAGGACAAAACTCCTCTGTCCTACCTCTTTCCCCTTTAACACCTCTATACTAGCAGTTAAGACATTTAATGGTACCTATTGCCTGGTTCTAGATCTCAGGCTCATTAATTCTGCAGTTGTCCCTCTCTATGATATTGTGGCTAATACTTATATACTTCTTTCCACTATTCCTTCAGGGACTTCTCATTTCTCAGTCTTAGATCTCAAGGATGCATTCTTCTCTATTCCTCTAGATGCCCAGTCACAAAACATCTTTGCCTTTACCCAGACTGACCCTGGCAACCACTTTTCTACCAAACTCACTTGGACGGTTCTACCTCAGTGATTCTAGGACATCCCACACCTGTTTAGCCAGGCCCTGGCTTCTGACTTACTTTCTCTGTCTCTCCCTAAATCTAAGATTGCCCATTATGTAGATGGCATTCTTCTCTGTGATCCCTCTCTAAAAATTAGCCAAGCTGACACCTCTACTCTTCTAAATTTCCTGTCCAGTGGACACTACAGAGTCTCACATTCTAAAGTCCAACTGTCCACCCCTCAAGTCACATATTTAGGACTAACAATTACCCCAACTCACAAAGCTATTACCTTGGATAGAAAGAATCAGATTCATTCTCTAACTGTTCCTTCTACAAAGGAAGAGATTTTATCACTCCTAGGAATAGCCAGTATTTTATGTTTCTGGGTTCCTTCCTTTTCCCTCCTTCCCCACCCCTTTTATGAAGCAATATTAAGCCCCACCCATGAAACTCTTCTCAAACCTGTTTCCAAGCCTTTACAAAGGCTCAAATAGGCTCTCCTTAAGGCCCCATCTTTACACCTCCCTGATCTGATTTTTCACGGAGCTCTATGTAACTGAAAAGGAAGGGTTTGCCCTTGAAGTCCTAGGTCACCAACTGGGACTCTCTCTTACACCTGTAGCATACCTGTCAAAAAAAAAACAAGATCTAATCTTCCAGGGATGGTCACCTTGTATTCATACCTTAGCAGCCACTGGACTCCCTATTCAAGAGTCCAAAAAACAAACCTTTGGTTTGCCTATAACCATCTTCTCTTCTTATAACTTGTCACAGCTCCTATCTTACAAAGGCTTAAAAACTGTCTCCCTCCAGGATTCTTTCCCTTTGGGTAGCACTAATAGAAGACTCCCCACTTACTTTCCAATCACACCCACCTCTTAATATTTCTAAACTTCTTCCTCAACCAAATACTAACCACTCCCTATCTCACTCCTGCACCGAAACCTTAGAGGAATGATTACCGCATCCTTCTCACATTGAGAAGGGAACATTGCCCCAGACCATCTATACCTGGTATACAGATGGCAGCTCCTTTATACATGAAGGAGCCAGAAGAGCTGGCTATGCTATAGTGTCAGACACAGAGATGGTATAAGCCCTCTCTGCTCACCAATCAACAGGATGAACTGATAGCACTTAACCCTGCCTTTCCACTGCCACAGAGACAAACCCTAAATATCTACACAGACTCCAAATATGCTTTTCATATCTTCCTGTCTCATGCCACTATCTGGAAAGAGTGTGGGTTATGTATGACAAAAGGAGGATCAGTAACTAATGCAAACTAAATTACGGCCTTGCTAAAGGCCTCCCATCTCCCCACAGCTATTAGAATTGCCCACTGCAGATCCTACCAGAGAGATGACTATTGTCTCCAAGGGAAATCACTAAGCAGATAAGGCAGCTAGAGCTGTGGCCCTTAGGGTCCTAGAATCATCTCACACTCTCCAGGACATCTTTTCACTACAACCCACAGCAGTTGTCTCACCCCCCAGACACTCGTTAAACTCTATCCTATCTTTGCCATCTCCTTTATCCTGATATTCACTCATCTTATTTTGTTGAAACCCACCTATAGCCTACCCCTGAGGACTTATGTTTCTTTAAATGTATCACTGCCTCTCGCAAAATTTGTCAGGTATCATTGTACCCCTTTACCTACCCATCAGACTAGATATTTCCTTCCTGAAACAAACTGGCAACTTGACTTTACCCACATGTCCACTGTCAAACATGACAAGTATCTTCTGGTCTCAGTGGACACCTTCTCCGGCTGGGTGAAGGCATTCCCAATCACCAACAAAAGGACTCAGAAAGTCTCTGCTCTCCTTCTCTGATTTGGTGTCCCAGCGTCCATCCAGTCAGACAATGGCCCTGAATTCACTTCTAGAGTCTCTCAAACTTTATCGAAAGCCCAAGAAATCCCCTGGCATTTTCATATTCCCTATCTCCCCTAGTCTTCAGGAAAAATGGAAGAGCTAACTGCTCCCTAAAAACCTCTATTGTTAACCTGTCATAGGAACTTCACCTCAATTAGGTAAAACTCCTACCTCTGGCTCTTTTTTAGGCTCTGAGCTCTCCCCAAGTAACCTCTTTTCATCTCATCTTTCAGACTCATGTATGGTCATGCAGTATTAATTCCTGGTCTTTCATCTCAATACTCTCCCCTCCCTGATCACCTACTTTAACGTTGTCACCTGCACTCTCTCCTATGAAACTTTGCTGACCACTGTCTACCAAGGCCACATGCTGTCCCCTACCTACTCAGTGTCAACATTGTAAACCAGGTTCTGTGGGACCAGGAAAGGTGCTTATTTTGGTTGAGCAAGGCTTGCTCCAGAGACCCAGTAGGGAACTCTACAAGGGACAGAACAATGAGCCACATTCCCAGAGACAGGTGCCTGACACCACAGAGCCCCCAACCCCACAATTCTGTGACTATGTCATGCAGACAAAGCCCCAAGCTCCTGGCATTCTGGCTAGACTCCACCCCCACAATTACCTGACAATAGCCAGGTATGCTCCTCCCAACAGTTACCTGGCAACAACAAGATAACCCAGCCCACTATAAAAGGTGCTGCTTGGAATCTCCTCTCTCTTAAGTTCTCACCTTTCTTACTCTCATATCTAGCTCTCCTTTTCTTCCTCCCTTCCCCTCTTCTTTCCACACGGCCGTGGCCGTTCTCTCTCTTTTACCTTTTCTCTTTCTCTCTGCCTTTCTACAATAAAGTTCTAAAACCATAGGCCGTCTCTGCTCATCAAGGCCCACTTTACTTGAACGATGGGATAGGCATTCCCCTAAAGAGCTGTGTCTAACCTCCCACCAGAAGGCCTCCCTGTGCTCCAGCCACAGACCAGACCAACGACTCTCGCTCATGAGGGAACCACCCAGTACCCCTCTCTCTCCCTGCCCTCTCCTCTCTTCGCTCTGGGGATGGCTGAGCCGTCCCAGGCGACCTCACTTTGTTTTCAGCTCTTCTGCGGTGTCCAATGGCATCTGGGATGCCTGCGATTGAAAACCTGTTATCTCTGGCCTCTGCCAGGCCCAGAGACCTCAAACTGCCCCTTGCCCACCCATACCCCCACATGGGCTGGAGTCTGTGGGTTCCCACAGCCAGAAACCCACCTGGGGCCATGTGGAAAGCATGTGACAGTCCTGTGCGTCCACCCTCCCAGAGCACAGGAACTCTGGTGGGACACGGATTTTCTCCCACTCCCTTTATTCCCCCATACCTGCTGCCCTACAAAGTTCTTCTCTCCCGTCTAGATCATCGGCCCTCATCTCTCTCTCCTAAATGGCAGAGTCCCTTCAAGGTTATTCTCATGACTCCTAGATGCTAAACTCAAGGAACACTCTCATTGAGTCCACCTGTCCTACCTCAAACCTTCACCCCTCCACTCAAAATGACTCTTTTCCCTAAATATCTACCCCAACAGGTCTCTGCTCTCTTAAGCTCCAGAAGACATTGAGACCACCCACCTTGTCCCCAGTCACAGAAAATGAGACTCCACTTCGGCAGTCGTGTTCAACTTCACTGGATTAGACTTGGGCTTCTCATCCTCCCCTTGATGTTTGTTCCCATCCAGGGAATCACATCTGGTGATTCAAGGTTCAAGAAACCCTCATTAATAACAGTCTTTTCAAATAAGATCAGGAAACTGCCCCATAGCTGGATGCCAGGAGACAATCCACATTGCTGTCATCCCGATATCCACCATTCTATCTAAATACTATGACTTCTTTGTTTGCTTCCTCTTTGACCAGACAAATACGGGGGCTGCCCATATTGGTTTTGCCAGATACAGATGGGAGAATCACAAACCAATCACTACTTCTATCAACAATGCAAGACCCTCTTCTGCTGTATCCAAGACCCATGAAATCCCAGGTGGGAAACAGGGATTGTTGGTAAGTTCTATTGTACAAATCAATCTGGGTCCCAGCAAATACATCCAGGGAAAATGTGTCTCAGTTGTCCAAACTCTAGATATAAGAAAATTAGGAGAAGTAATGAAACACTCCTCCGAGGTCCTTACCTCCTTGACATTCCCTCTCATAAATAGTACTTAACCTGTCACTTTGCCTTCTGTGTCAGCCTCTGATCTCAGCCTAACAACTCCTTAACATCACCAGACCTGGTCATTTTAAAGATTGCTGGCTATGTGTACCCCCTGGAATTAACTAACAATTGCCATATATAGCTTCTCCAATGATCCTGCTGAGAAACCTCACTTCACCTTTCATCAGTTGCCCCAACTTTCATGCTGCCATGACCCCATACCTTTTCTCTTTTGTTTTGGCATGGCAAACTGTTTTAGAACATCCGGGACACATGGATGTAGGAATACTAACCTCCTTAGTCTGCAACAGAACCATAGACCTTGATATCTCATCTCTGCCACAGTGCCCTGCAGTCAATTCTCTGTGGCATTCAAGTATATCATCATCTACCTGACATGCTAGTCAGGAGTTTGCATGTTGGTGTTCCTTTTCCCTGAATTAGGAGTAATCCACAAAATAAGAATCTCTACCAATCCCAGTTGTAGACACAATACCTGCCTAACATAACAAGAGGAAAGTTCAGTCTTGCCATTCCTGACCTCTGTGGGAATAACTAACTATAGGTGCTGGTACTGGAATGGCAGGGCTGAGTACTGCCCTAATCTTACACAAGAAGTTCTCTTTTCAGCTTGACAGCAGTCTTCAAGAAGGAACCCAAACCATACTCACCATCCAAATCCAGATCGATTCTTGGGCAGCAGTGGTGCTTCAGAACTGATAGAGATTAGATGTCCTTACAGCTAAAGAAGTTTGTCCATGAAGAATGTTGGGATAGTGAGAAACAAAACCAAGAAGCTACAATCAGACATACCAAAAAGCAGAGAACAACATAAGGCCTGGGTTTTTGAAAACCCTATACGAAAATGGATACTGCCCTTCTTAATGCCTCTTCTTGTTTTCCTGGCTTTACTGTTTGCTCACTGCCTCATTAACCTCATCTCCACATTCCTCCTATGACAAAAATTTTTTTAAAAATTAGCTAAATAATTAATCAGCTCCTTTTATAGGATTACCAGCCACTGTTCACAGAGAAGCCTGACTCAAATGGCTATCAAGTAGGTCCTGATGGTGAAAGTCAGCTATACACCAAAATTGATGGCACCTCTAGACAGCAGGAAACAGTTTAAGAGCTCCGACACCCCTCTTTCCCCGTCACCATCAGCCTCCCTATCCCTTTTTTATTTTCTTTATGACAAGAAAAGAGGAAGAATATTAGCATCAGGACCATCTATGGACAGCCAGAAGATGTTTACAGCAGCTCCTGAATCCAACAAAGATATCATGTCTAGGAGACAGTGCTGCTCCTGAGTCCATTCCCATAGAACCTGTCACACACACACTCCTGCTCATGCATTACCTGTGTCACATCCTGGAGAAAAGATGCATACCCCAACCCATAGCTGTCGATTGTTCACTTCCTCCCCTTTACCCCACCCCCTCAGAGGTGCCTCTGTTAATAAAGACTCTCACATGGGACCTGCGCTGGAGTGACATTATTTGTCCTGGAGTGCACCTTTTCATCTAACACCTAGGATAGCTTAAAATCTCTCACCATACCTACTTACTAAAGGTTGCTTCCATAACTCTGAGGGTATGTTGTACAGTGTGACTTTGTGGTTCCCTTGGCTCCCAACTGTCAGTATATCTTTCAATTCAGAGACGGTAACATTTGCCTTGGGGAAAAAACACAGGAGGGTGTCTGCCTCTTCTAGAGCTAGAAGCAACAGAGAACAGAGCAGAAGACAGGGTAAGACATATAAGATGTCTTTGCAGGGACTAGGTGGGGCACTTCCCAGGATAACTTGGGATTGTAAAAATTACATGGCCTGATCTTGGAACAAGTTCAGGGATTGGTGGGATTTTTTCATAGGGTTGGGCATGGCCACTTTCCTGCCTCAATGGCTGGGGCAGGAAACTACAATTACAGCTGTTAGAAAAGTCTCAGAGTCTGGCCATTGGAGCTCCTCAGGGGCAGGGCTTAGATAGTGGAACTCCTCAGTGTTGGGCCCTGACTTCAGGCTTGGCCATTGTAGGGTCAGCCCCAGCTTCTGAAATCATCTAGGGGTGGAGACTGCCAGCTGGAGGTGTTCTGAGACAGGGTTTACAAAAGGGCTTACATATCTACCCGTGGCAGAGAAATTATTTTCTACCACTCCATTATAGTAGGCAGTGAACAGTCAACAATAACGAACTAGCTTTGAGGAAGAACAGCTACACAACCCTTAGCATGGAGGAAGAATAAAATTTTTTACAAAGGTTATAAATAGCTCAGTGTAGAGAATAAAAGGGGTGCCTTGAAAGAACTGTGTCACATTGGAAAATTTTTTTTAAATTTTTTTGTTTTTTGTTTGTTTGTTTTATGATTGTGTTTAAGATGGTGACATTTACAGTAGAAATTGAGACAAGAGCACCACTGAATAATGAGTCTACAAGCAAGAAAAGCTAAGCAAAAGTCCAAAAACAGAAGTAAGCTCAAAAATATCTAATAAGACACTCAAGATAAATGGGAACATATATGGAAGAAAACATATGATTGTGATGAGGTTACTAATGTGGGCAGAACAGAAATAATGCATGGTTTTGTATATTAGGGTCTTGGGAACCCAATTTTGTGAATGAAGACTTGAGTCTAATTTAAACACAATGGGAAGATACTTGAGGTTATAATTAGAGTAATTTGATCTGAGTTATATTCTGGGCAATAGTAGGTTTATGTGTCAGGCCAGAGAGGGAAATAATTGGTGGGACTGGTGGGATTCCTGATGTCATTAATCAAACAAACAAACAAACAAACAAACAAACAAACAAACAAAAGAGAGTCGTTTGGCATAGTCTAGATGAATACCGATGGGAAAAGTCTAACCCTCGTATGCTTTGAATATTAAGAGTACCTGGAAAAGGCTTCTGTGTTGAAGGATTGATTCCCTATTGGGTAGTGATTAGAACATAATCAATTGATGCCTTAATACTAAATAGGCTACTAGGGTGGTGGGGCCTAGACGAAGGAAGTAGGTTACTGGATGTGTCCCTCTGAAGGATGTAACTTATTCCAGGACCCATCCTGACTCTCTGGGGCTAGCAGAGATGCCTGGGACCCTCCACCCTCCTGAAGCCTACAGGAAGCTGAGAATGCTGAGAAGTATATGAGAAATCCTCACATATCCTCACCCTGACTGAGACTGCAGTTCTGAGTCTCCAGCACTCCAACCACTCTACTTGTCTTATCCCATACATACTTAAAAAGTCAAGTCTGGCAGTAACACCTGGTCCTTTAGTGACAATCAACCTATCTGTGATTCCATTCCTCATTTGTTGATTGGAGTTATAAAAGTGTCTACATCCATACATACTTAGAAAGTCAAGTCTGGCAGCAGCACCTGGCTCTGCAGTGACAATCAATCTGTCTGTGATTCCATTCCTCATTTGTTGATTGGAGTTATAAAAATGTCTACATCATAGGTATAACAGTTGTAATAACGAAATGTGTGTATGAGATACAGAGAGAGAGAGAGAGAGAGAGAGAGAAATGGAACACACATACACACACACACACACACACACACACACACATATATCTCAGAACAGCATTTGGAACTACTAAACATGCAGAAAGTCTAGTCTGCTATATTACTGTCTATCTCCATTGCACCTTTAAATGTTTAATTTTAGATGTTTATTTCAAGCTTTGTTCTCCTCCCAACTTTTTTGTTTATTCAAAATGTAGCCTATTAGCCAAACTTGCTCTTTAATGTCTTGTCAGTAGAATGGCTAAGAATAGTTTCCCATGTCAAATAAAAATGCAGATAAAAAGCTGAAGAGATTGCTCAGCAGTTAAAAGAACTTAATTGCTCCAGTGGACCCAGGTTCAGGTCTCAGAAGTCACATCAAGCAGGTCACAACTACCTCTAATTCCAACTCTAGGGCCTCTTCTGGTTTCTCTGTGTACCTGACCACATATGGTGTATATAAATTCATGCAGGTACACACATATACTGACACACTCACAACATAAATGACATCAGAATAAGGAGAAATCGTTCATCAAACTACCAAATCAATTCACATGCTTTACACGTGCTCACCATTAAAAGTGATGTCAAAAAACAGAATAGCAGATTTTTATAAATTAGCACTGTTTCTAGACTAAAAGGGGGAAGGTGTTTCAATTAATAATTTTTAAAAGAAACACAATTCCACTCAATTCAATTAGATTAAACAATTTAAGTTAAGCTAATTAAATGCTGTCATGAAAACTCATTGAGAAGGCCCTTCAATAAACAGAGAAGAATGGTTTGTATTTAACATATCAGTTGTTTTTCCATAAACTGATGTTTTTAATTGTTTTAAAGCAATTTGCTCTTTGATGCAAATTAAATGTTCCTCTTTATAAGCTTCCTTGGAACCTTTTTATAAAGGAAAGTTAGTTTTTCCTGAATTCCTAGCCAAATTAATGAACATTTCTTTCATTTATGAGACATTAAATCTTTTCTACTTGTGTTAGCATTAGGGCCCATTACAAAATTTGAGAAAAATGTCTTTGTCTGTAATCCCAAAATCCAATTACAATAAATTTTGTCCAAAGACTGCTCTTAGTGTGGAAGAACCTGTGCTCAATTTCTGTCCCTTAAACTTGCAAGAGTCACTGGGAATGATGGCTTACCTTTAATCCCAGAACTCGGGTGACAGAGCCAGGTGGATCTCTGAGTTCAAGGCCAACCTAGTCTACAAAACAAGTTCCAGAACAGCCAGAGCTACACTGTCAAATCCCGTATTGGAAACCAAACAGATAAAAAGCAGCAGAACAGCAGGAGTGAGACAGACAGTAGCTGGGTTCAAACCATTTGAGGTTATGAAGTCTGAATTTTTGACATTGGTTGTGTGTTCTTGATAAATGTGAGAGAAAGAAGGGCTAAAAGGAGGAAAAGAGAGATCAGGAGGGTGTGGAGAGTTTCTGTCTTAGAGAATTTATAGTTTCTTGTTTCTTTCCTAACAAACTCCATCATCTCAACTCTGAAAAGTTTTGAAAGTTAACTTGAAGTGCACTGTTGGAATCCATCCAACAATCTCTTTTTTTCTTTTCTTTTCTTTCTTTCTTTCTTTCTTTTTTCTTTTCTTTTTCTTTTTTTTTTTTTTTTTTGAGAAGTCACGTCAGATGCCCTGTCCAAGGACTAATAAAGTTGATTCCTGTAGACCACATCCATATGGAAAGGTGCAGAAAAGCATCGCAGAGCTGGTGAGTCAATTTTAAGTTATGCTCAGTGCATTGTATCAGGAATATAAAACATTTTCCAGATGGCATCATAAAGTTGGTTCATTTTTACAAAGCATCATCTCATTTTTGAGAAATGGCCCCTTGTTTTTCATTCCTCCACTTGTTTTATAATTGCTTTTTCTTGCCATGAATAGACCACTTATACTGGAGGACAGGGTGGGGAAGTTGCTATATATTATGAGGAATGTCTAGCACATAGTTGTTCAGATATGAATTGATGGGGATGATGACAAGATACTGTCTTACCACCTGGCCAGGACATCAAGGAGAGAGAATGCCAGATGGATGTCAGAATTCTGCATTTTCTGTTAATGATATAATCTTGGCTAATTCACCTAACTATGCTGTGTGTCGATGTCTGTAGATGGGAGAACTATTTTGACCTCCATGAATTCTTTTGTGAGTAATCCAAGGGTCACCTATCATTCCAGTTGACTTTTGTCTTGCTTATCTGCATGGACTCATTGCTACAAACAAATTGTCCAGCTCACTGTCCTCCAGAATCTGTGCTCTTCCAAAGTCATGTTTCCCATCAGGACCGTTCCTTGATATACAAGTTACTCTTGTTTTCTGTTAGGTGTAGCTTGCTATCCATGGAGGCACCAATCAAACATCCTACTTTGTTAAAGCATTCATTGATTCATGTCACCCTAGCCACTCTATAAAGAGATGTACACACATGTTTTGATTTAGTCAACAGAACATCCTTATAAAGTCATTGTTATGCTTATTGCATGAAGAGAACAAAATTATAATAATAATAAAAATTGCAATGACTTCATGGCTGAAGGAGCTATCATAAACAGGATTTGAAGTAAAGTCTCTTGTTCATGAAGAGCTCCTTGCAATATTTCTTACATCTGTTGTTGAAAATATTTACTGTTGACATTTTAAGTGTTTTTCAATAAAAAGGTTCATACCTCTTAGAGAGATAGTAAATATTTGAGAAAAGGAATAATGAATGTGCATTTGTCATATTAGACTATAAGTCCCACAAGAAGAGGATCTGGCTGTTATTCACTGCTCTTACACCAATGCACAGAGCATTGTGTGGCCTATAAATAAACAAGGTATTGACTAAGGAGATTTCAGTGTGCCCCTTCTAGGGTCTTACCTTGCAAAAAAAAAAAAACCTGTAATAAATATTTGCTTTAATTCTATATGTTAATATTATGGCATTATAAATATGTTTATAATAAATCTTCATAAATATTTTTAAAATTATATTTTCCATAGTGTGACCTGTCTTCTGAGCACTAGCCTGGCCACTCGACCATGACGACTCTGAATCATGCCTTCACTGTTTCCTTTTCTCTTGGTTTCTGGTTGAGAGCCTCTTCATGTTTGACTCTAGGAATTCAGAATGAGTGTCACCATCTGAGAATTTACCATGAGTGCAAATGTGTGACTAATGCCACTATTGATCAGAGTCCCCCACACTCACTATGTCTATTACTTAATTTTATATAAGCCATATTCTTAACTATTTGTCACTTCTTAGAAGAATCCAGCACAAGGATATTGTTAATAACTGGTAAGACATAATCATGGGCTAAACCCAGGCTCCACACTACTTGAATCAACAGTGTGTGGCTTGTAAACTCTTGGAAGAGCTTAAAAATTCTCAGCAACTGGTATGGTAAGATTAGATAAGTTTACATAAAGTAAGATTACATAAATAATGGGAGTGCATTTTTAAGGCTGACTTTTGGAGGAAACTTGATAGACATACACACAAAGAACAGTTTTCCTCACTTGAATTCTTGACATAGTTTTGAAATCATTAAATAGCCAGAGTGCCAACACTGAGTAATGTGATGTCAGAGAGAGCTAGTTTCTATTCATTAGTGGGATAAAGTCACTAATATTCTTAAAAGCCAATTTACTCACAGAAATCACATCTTATATTTAGTTTCCACCTCATACTAGGCTAAATTCTATGAATTAACTGAATTTCCAGAAATGGCTTCCGGTACCAGGTGCCCTGAATGAATATCTTACTATATGCTTTGTTGGTTAGTACCGAGTCAAACTGAAACTGATAAAGAGGCTCTGCTTGGTCTTGATCCAGGCCAAGGTATCAGGAAAGCTGTCTGAGGTACTTAATGGATAATAACCCACTTAAGGTACCAGGTGTGGAAACATACAACATAAGCATCTACCTGATTGGTTACTCACATCCCACCTAATGTTTGCTTTGCTTTGCTTTGCTTTGCTTTGCTTTGCTTTGCTTTGCTTTGCTTTGCTTTAAATGATTGCTCTGTCCGTGCCTTCTGCCCCCTGCCCCTGACAAGGTTTGGATCCTGAACCCTGATATATCAACATTCTGAATAAAGAAACTTTTACTAGCACAAACCTGGTTTTCATAGTGGATTATTTTTAAATTCTTGGACCCTCCCTAACAATATATAACATTATTATTACCACCTTCTCCCTAGAAAAGACCCACTGTTATTTATCAATATTTGAAATATGGATAGCATTTTGCTCTGTTTAACAAAAGTTTATCAGTTAATGAGTATGTTTCTTCTTGGTTGTCACTGAATGGTTTGCAACTTTGAATATTTGGAGAAGTAAGGAATGAATCAGTAGTCCAGGTTTTAAATGTGAAATGGAAATGGTGAAAGCAGGAGTACTCCATCCTGGCAGACACCCCACACGTCCAGCAAGCACAGGTTCTGAGGGACTAACGGTGCTGAGTCTAATCCTTTCTCTAGTTCTAAGTGGAGCTGTTTGCAGTCTTGTCTACAACACTCTTGGAATTGGCTATCCTGAGAACTGCTGCAGTGTTTTTACAGAAGAACCTTCCAGCAAGCAATGTAATGCTTAGAAAAGAGGGTTCTATTTGACCAGAGAACTCAAGTGTTAGTTGGTTCATTTGTCTGTTTGTTTGCTTGTTTGCTTTTCAATAAACTACCATATATAGTATTGGAGAAATGCTTGTAAAACAAGTCTTGTATAATCCAAACTTAAACTGAGGTTACTAGACAACTAAAAAAAATTTGAAAGAGATCAAAATACTCACAAAGAACATTCTTTCAAATCACAATCCAAATTCTGGTTAGAAGGCTGACACTGATACATAAAAAGCAGTAGGTTTAAGATACAAGACTTATACAGACACATAGTGAGCAGTGGGTTCAAGATACAATAGTTTACATTTAGTTCATTACTACAGATTGATTGAGGTCAAATTTCGTTTGAGATGTATGAGCTATAAGCAGATAAGGACTATGCTATTCTTCATTAGCAAAGAGGATAAGTTTATCACCATTACTCACTGACTATGCCCTGGGCCCCTGAGAATTTTAAGAATTTGTATAGGGTACAAAGATTATTCAGACATGACCTTTGCCTTCAATGCAATCACCATCTATTTAAAATATCAATAGACTCCATTAACATTCTTTGTCAGAGGTGCTGTAATCAAAAAATATGAGACAAGTAAGAGAGGTCAAAAAACTAAACTATTGAAATATTACCTAGAAAACCAAAACAAAATCTTTTGTATATAGAATTTCAATGTAGAATAAGGAGAAACAAGGAGCTGCCCTAGAGGTAGAGGTAAGGAAAGGGTTGGGCCTGACTAGTGAGTGGGTATAGGGGGTTAGAAGGCAAGGTAAGGAGGAAGTCTGGGGAACTTGCCTTCAGTTCAAGCTAGGCAAGTGGCTCCAGCTCATAGAGGAAATGATGAGCACCAAGTCTTCCTATGAGGCTCGGGGAAAGCCTTCTAGTTCCTAAGTCTCTTCCCCTAGAGCGGGAGACAGAGGAGCAGACTGTGCACAAGGCCATGGCTAGCTGCTGTAGCTTCCCTCATCCTTGAGTTGTCTTATTAGTCCTCAGTCAAGCTTGCACAATTAAGAAACCAAGAATGAGAAACTATTTTTGGCTTAGTACTGTATCAGTCCTCCAATTAGTTAGGAGACTATGTTTCATGACAAATGCAGGAGAAACCAATCCCTAAAATTTAGCTGTCTTTCATTTTAAGCCTAAAGGTTTTGTTCTAAGTGAGAGATACAAAGATGTCAAAATGTTATCTTAGTTCAACTGGTGGTTTCCTCTCAGCACTGCTCCAGTTTCTCATCATAGAGGTCTTGAGGGCAAGAGGGAAGATGTTGAAGTGGAAGAGTTGAAATTTTAAGGAACAAATAAATCACTGATCTGTTTTAAGTCATCCTAAAGAAGCCTAGAAATACTGGGCTTGAAGTAGAAATGAAGTTGTTTTAAGAAATAACACATAAGAGTTTTTGCACCAGAAATAGTAAAAACATTGTTGTATCTGCTAAATTTGCTTTCAAAGGTCTGTCTTGTGACTATCTGTAACTTCAAGGGTAGCCATGTATCCATGGCTTAAACTTTTCTCTATTTCGTTTCTGATGCCCTCAAATGTCCTCAAGACAGCTGGCCTCTGTTTTGTTCTTTACATCCAGTGTTTGTTTACTAGACAACAAAGGATTGAACTCAAATTCTCTTCAGGAAGGAGAGAGATCAATGATCAGGGCCTCACTTGTATTAATCTGTGAAGGAGCACACAGGTATCTACATTAAAGGTCTGGAATCAACAGCACGTGAGCCCGCCGGAAGCATAGGCTAATGCACTTTCTGGAGAGATTTCTTCCCTAGGAGCTGTTGGTGGGAGCAGTTCTTTCCATGATTTGTGTACCTCTTTTTTTTAAACCATGAATCTCTAGAGATACACACGTCAGAAGCTCACTCTCTGTGTAAGGTGATTATTGAAAGGAGCTTGTTGGTCTAGCAGTGTCTGACTTAACCTTTTCTAGCTATACAAGCTCTCCCTAAAAATGATTTTTTTCTCTAATTTTATAATAATTTATACCAAGAATGCTAATTCTTTGCAAAAATGCTATGATTTGGAGGAATGTACTATGTGTTTGCTGACATGTCTAGAAAATTCACTGTGGTGTTAAATGGGGCCCTCACCTTGACATCCTTATTGAATTCTCTATAGAAGGCAGCTAAACTTGGAGAATTCTCCTCCTCCTCCTCCTCCTCCTCCTCCTCCTCCTTCCCTCCTTTTTTCCCTCCCTCCCTCCCTCCTTCCCTCCCTCCCTTCTTCCCTTTCCTTTTCTTTCTCCTTCTTCTTCAATTGAAAATAATTCTTCTCTCACACAATACATCCTGACCACAGTTTCTCATCCCTCTACTCCTCCCAGCTCCTCCCAGCTCCTCCCACATGCCCTTACCCACAGATTCTCCTCCTCTATTTCTCTTTAGAAAAGAGAATCGCTTGGAGAGTGGATCAAGTTTCTTAAGGAATGATAATCACTGGGACCTTAGAAAGAACTTTCTCTAACAAAAAAGTATAGAGGGCACAGTGGCATATTCACATAGCTGCCCTACAGAGTCACTTCTGAGTTACAGTGTCAGGGCTAAAAAGGATATATCGAAGAATCAACAACTAAGGCCAGATATTGAGATCCCAGTGGTACATTTTTCCCATAGCCCAAGTCATGGTCATTTAATCAAAGTCCTTCCCAGAGTAGGTGTGAACTCAAGAGAAGCTAAGTTCAGCATAGTATAGTTTAGTTCTGCACAAGAGGCTTCTGGGCCCTGAGAGGAAACCATGGAAGATGCTATTTCAGCAGCTGGCTTGTGATCTCAGTGGGTTCAGCAGGAAACAGTTGAGTCTGCATCATTACAGGAGCTTCAAGACAGACAGATACCTGCCCCTGATCAACTGAGGATGATCTTTGCTTCTTGTTCTCAGAGGAAGATAGAGAGATGGAGTTGAGGAAAGGGGAAGGACTGGAGTTTCTGCAGAGTGATCCACAACAAAGCAAAGTAGTATGTTCCTGTGCATGTGAGTGTAAAACACCAAATGAGTGAGTCTAAGAGACTGTGCCTATGAGATGCTGTGCTGTGAGATTGTGTGCCTAAGTGTATATGGCAGTGTGTGCTATACTATTAATATACTGTGTGTTGTTTGTACAGACGAGCACATGTGTGTGCAGGAAATCAGAGGTAGAGCTAAGGTTTCATTCTTCAGATATCATCCATTTTTGTGCACAAGAGAGACAGAGAGAGACAGAGAAAGACAGAGAGACAGAGACACAGAGTGAGACAGAGACAGAGATAAGATTTCACTGGCCTAAACTCACAAATTCATGTATGCTGTCTGTTAATAAACCATGGGAAACCACTGTCCCTGCCTCCTCAGCACTGGAATTATAATAATATTCCACACACCAGGCTTTTTATGTGGCTTCTAGGAACTGAATCCAGTTTCTTGAGCTTGCACAATATGGACAATAATGATTTATTGTCAAAGTCATCTCCCCAACCCTGCTGTCTCTGTGTTTTTTTCTTTTTTTTTTTCTTTTCTTTTTTTGCGGGGTGTCGGGGGGTGGATTCATGTGTCTTAGTAAATGTGAATCTGTTTCAGATTTTGGCACTATCTTCAAGTTAGATTATTTAATTATTTATCCTTTTAGGTGGGTTTAGGTATTTTCACCTTGAGGATATCTAAGAGATCCAAGCATTTTCATTAGCTACTTCAGTTTTAAGCATGATTTTAACTGTGGTCCACCAAGAAGGGACCCAGATAACTGGCTGGGTGTGGATGCTGGAGAGAGGGGAAATTGTGCAATTATTTACCACTTCTTGGGGATAATCCGTGTAGAGGTGGGATTCACTGGTGGAGCAGCAGGACTGTTGGGAACCAGGAGGCATTTTAAGGTGCCACTTTGGGGAGACTCAATTTGCATAGTAGCTGAATGCCAGCACTCAGAAAGCAGAGGCAAGTGGATCTCTGTGAGTTTGAGGCCAGGACAGCCAAACTACATATTGTTTTGAGGGGGGAGTGTGTGTGTGTGTGTGTGTGTGTGTGTGTGTGCACGCGCGTGTTCGTGTGTTTTAAATATATATGTATATGTTTTAAATGTTTTAAAATTTGTCTGTCCTTGAACACATTGAATTTTAATAAAAATTTGTCCTGGAGAAATTGAAAAAATACATTAAAATGTAATTAAGCCATTGAGATAACAAAAACTGTTCATAATAAGATCTTACTTATGAAAAATTATGGTATATCTATAAAACAAATGGTTATGTTGTCTTTTCAAATTAAATTTTAAGATAATAATTAAAACCATTATAGTATAGGCTGTTTATGAACCATTATAATAGAGAGTATTTTTGATCTGTTTGTGAAATATTGGCAATTTTTGTAGTAAGTACAGGTTCATACAGTCTGATATAATAGAATTATGTTTAGTGGAAGAAATACATAAGAGCTGGGAAGTGGTGGTGCATGCCTTTGATATTTGGGAGGCAAAGACAGGTGGATTTCTGAGTTTGAGGCCAGCCTGGTCTACTGAGTGAGTTCCAGGATGGCCAGGGCTTCACAGAGACACCCTGTTTCAAAAAATCAAAAAAAAAAAAAAAAAAAAAAAAAAGAAGAAGAAGAAGAAAGAAATACATAAGAACGCATGACACAATATATACAGTGACAGGAAGCAAATAAGTGCCAAACATAAGCAGGGCATAAAGATGGGTATTAGGCAGCTCTTGGGACCGAGTTGTTATTTTGATGGTGATGGTGCATACACAGGAGCATAATGGATAATTTTGTTATATGAAAATATGATTCCATGAGTGAGTACAGTTTGTTTCAAATATATAAAATGAATATCAATGACATGTTTTTTGAAGACATTATAATTTTTATTGATTAGATAAGTGAGCAGAGCAAGGATGTAGCTCAGTTGGAAGAGGGAATGCCTAGCAAGCAGGAAGCCTGGGTTCAATCTCACTAACACATGAACTGGTCATGGTGGTATATGACTCTAATCCTAACATTCTGGAGGTAGAGGCAGGAACTTTGCCTAGATAGAAAGTTAACATTGAAGGCCAATCTGTAGCATATAAAGATCAATTATGGTTAAGTGTGGGTGTAGGATTTAAGGTAGTTTTTCTGGATATAGCCCTGCCCCAACATATTTAATATAAGCATACATTAAATATTTATGATAAAAAAGTGGTTGTCTTCATGATGTTAGCAGAATCTATCAGGGTTGGAAGAATAGATGGACTACAGAATTCAATAACCTTAGATTGCTCTTATTATAATACAGTGTAAGCTTTATTACACAATGGTGTTGATGAAGGGCAATCTGGAGGGAACCGTTAATTATTTGAGGATATCAACAACGCACAAAGCATGAGGACAGTAGAGTTGAGAATGTGTTTCCTTTCACTGACATGAGAAAAATTATGCCAGCTAGATTAGAGACAAGGGTTTAATTTGGTTCAAGATTTGTTCTTAGTTCTTCTTCCTGAACCAGGGCCCCAGTTGTCAGATGCCCAGGTCCTGTCACCACACATTAGTACATCACAGCCTGCTGGTGCCCCACCATAGGAAACAAAATAGTAAATTCAAAGGATGGCAGAAATGACATAGGCATTATAATAAGTAACCACCTAAGGCGTATCTGCCTGGGAACTAAACAAACATACAGGAGAGGAAAGAACCAGTTAAGAATGTTTGAGGCTATGTAGGATCATAGAGCAAAAAGCCCAGAACTGAAGCCTCTCCTTGAAGGATTCAAAAATCTTCTCCTGAATGAGGTAACCCAATCTCAAAAGAAATCACTTGATATTCACTCACTGATAAGTGGATATTAGCCCAGAAACTTAGAATACCCAAGATGTAATTTGCGAAACACAAGAAAATCAAGAAGAAGAAAGACCAACTTGGGGATACTTCATTCCTCCTTAGAATAGGGAACAAAATGCCCATGGAAGGAGTTACAAAGTTTGGAGCTAAGACGAAAGGATGGACTGACCATCCAGAGAATAACCCACCCAGGAGTCCATCCCATAATCAGCCACCAAACGCAGACACTACTGCTTATGCCAGCAAGATTTTGCTCAAAGGACCCTAATATAGCTGTCTGGTGAGGCTATACCAGTGTCTAGAAAATACAGAAGTGGATGCTCACAGTCATCTATTGGATGGAACACAGGGCCCCCAATGGAGGAGCTAGAGAAAGTACCCAAGGAGACAAAGGGGTCTGTAACTCTATAGGTGGAACAACAATATGAATTAATCAATACCCCCAGAGCTCCTGTCTCTAGCTGCATATGTATCAGAAGATGGCCTAGTTGGCCATCATTGGGAAGAGAGACCCCTAGGTCTTGCAAACTTTATGTGCCCCAGTACAGGGGAATGCCAGGGCCAAGAAGTGGGAGTGGGTTGGTAGGGGAGCTGGGCTGGGGGAGGGTATAGGGAACTTTCGAGATAGCATTTGAGATGTAAATAAAGAAAATATCTAATAAAAAATACAGGAATTATGTTATAGGAGCATCAGGTGAACTGGACACAACATGATGAATTGTTCTTTTTATTTTGATAAGTTGTGGTTCTCTGTAGTAGTCTCCATCTGTTGCAAAGAGAATCTTTTTTTTTTTTTAAGCTGGGGTATAATAACTATACTTATCTGTGTATACAACAATAAATATTTAGAATGTGAAAAACAAAGAACTCCTCACCAAGAGAGAAGGAAATGGAAAACCTCTGTAATAGCATTAATTTGACAAATGGCCTATAGACCCATTGACTGTGAGGTCTCAATTGGGTGTCTAGGTCTATTAGTCTTGATAAAAGATGTGGTTAAATCCACACAGTCTAGAATACTGGATCTAATGTAGATCCAGACTCAAGTATAAAACTGCAAGTGGTGTTTTAGTTGTGCCATTCTCACAGACTGTACAAGAAAGCTCACCATGAGTAGCACAAAAGTATCACTTATTGAACCTCATCAGAAAAGCCAGGTCACATTCACTCTATACACTGTAACAATGTGGCATAGTGACATCACTCTCTACTTCTCCAGGGCTCCCCAAGTCCAAATGGGCTTATAATGATGGCTTTCTCTTTTGCATTATACTTTATTATATTACAATACTCCAAACTGGGCACAATCAACAAAATTCTTCTGAGTTTGTTATTGCTGAGGGGTTTTTTGGTGTTCTTGTTGATTTACTAATAATATGTCCAGCCTCCAGTCCACAGGTAGCACATAGTTAAACAAGGATAGCTAAGAGTGCAGCCTAACAGAAAGTTGGAAACTTACTTAACATATTGTAAGATTTGGGGGTAGAGTGGAGTAAGATTAATTACTTATTTCTCAAGCATGAATTGTGTCGCTGTGTGGCAAAGTCAAAATGCTGAACATATATTTTACAGACTTTATTATTCTCTACTTTCCTATATTCGAAATTTGTCTCCATCACTGTCAATTGGAAATAGCTCCAGATAACTACTCTGTACCTTGTAGATTGAAGAATTGATGTCATATGGAAGATATGGCTTATTAGATACACACAAAATGTATATTGAAATTGTCTTGGCCTCAAATAGTAACATGTTGCTTTACAAAACAATATAACCCATCAGTCGATGCTATTCACAGATTTAGCAATCCAAACACAACTACACCTACTCTCCTTCAGCCTGGTGCTATCTTGTTACCAGACTGAGACTATAATGTCTAACTCTATAGGACAAATTCTTGACTAAGAAATCTTCAGTTCCTTTTGGAAACAGCTGGCAAGTATGCCCAAGTCTTACCTACATATACAAAGTCTATACCACAGTGTCTGCCAATTTCAGAAAAAGGAGGCTGTGGAACTCATTGTCCACCTGAAAGTGATGCTTATGCAAATGAAAGGCCTAGTAAAATACGGTGTTCTAGCAGACCAATACCAATGGCTTCTCTGATGTCTGTGCCTACAAGGATCCTGGGAGATTAGAAGAATTGATGTCATATGGAAGATATGGCTTATTAGATCCACACAAAATGTATATTGAAATTGTCTTGGCCTCAAATAGTAACATGTGGCTTTACAAAACAATATAACCCATCAGTCGATGCTATTCACAGATTTAGCAATCCAAACACAATTGTTCCTGTAGGGTTTGGAAATGAGGATACATTAGTTGAAGATGTTTACCCATCCTATTTGTGGGTAAACATCTCAGTCATTATGAGAAGGGATAGGCCAGTTACTAGGAGAAAAAGTGGGGGGCTGAGAAAGGCAGGTTTATGAATCAAATATGAAGGATTCCTATTGTTCTGTCTCAGGAATTAGGGCATGTAGCTGCTCTCCCCAGGAAGGTACAGGCTGAGAGATGAGTTCACGTGTCTTCAGTTTCTAAAGGGTCCTTATCTGGTGATTTGCCACCATCTGCTCCTTATGCTCCCCTAGGGTGGAAATGAGGAAATGAGTTGAAACTACAGGGAAATAAATGGAGACTAGACCAAAGAGATGATCAGAGTGAGGTCTGTGGAATGTCAGAAACCCCGGGTGGTTGTGGTCTTTGGCCTCATCCAGGACCCAGACACATCAAGGATGAGCTCTTCAATTGGGACAAGTTTCTGAATCTTCTCAGACTTTAAAGTATGTCAGCAATGTTATTTTAAGTAAGTTACTCTCTTCTGCCTTAAAACTTTGGTGTGGCTAGAAATAACCTTTTACATCATAAGGAGGGAGGTCACTGTAAAGTTGCTGACAGAGTAGCAATGAGTCCTTTATTTCCATGCTGCTGACATCAGGCCCATTCCCTGACATCTTGTCTGCCACCTTGTTGCCTAAGTAGCATACAATATGGTATCTCCAAATGGGTACAAGGCAGCACCTTCTAATCCCAGAGAAAATCTGAAAAATGTAAGGCAGAAATGCCAAGCTTCCCACAATTTAGCTTTCCATGCCTGGCAACCCTGATCTCCTTTGCTAATGTACCGCATGGACATTCATGCACCATTCATGCGCATCATGGCGGCAGCTTGCTGTCATATACATCTCTGTGAACATTGTTACTACACTAATTGTGTAAACTGGAAATACTTCCATTTCCTATATATCTTTAAGCATTTTTGGAAGTCTCTGCCAGGCCTGTCATAAATTGAATTTCCTTTACGCGTCTCTTCACCCACAGAGAATCTAACACTCACTTTGCTCTTAAGCAAGCTGAAAGAACTTAGACTTAGAGCATTCCTGGAAATAATTTTTCATCTCTTTGTCTAATTACTCCCATAAGTACATATTAAGAGAAAGAATGAAGAAAATGAATGATATACAAACAGCTGGAAGTTGTTCTCAGCATGAACACTACAAAGCATATTATAGATGAACAAGGAAAGTTGTAGAACATGTACTGTAGCAAAACCAGAACTCCTCCCACCCTGCTCTTATGTCCTCCTTCCCTACACCCCTACTTTATACATTTCCCTCATATCCTGCTCCACTTCACGTACTCTTCTCCTTTTATTTTGGATCCCATTGAGTCCAAATACTGCTGCTTTAATAGGAGTAGGGCAATCTAGTAGCACATGGCTAACTTATCAGGGGACACCCCTTTAACAAGAACTAATTACCCCTCTCTCAGCAGCCATCAACCGCCAGTAGTTCCTCATCTAGTCAGGGGGAGCCTGCTGAGTCTCTCTTCTTCCATGTTGGAATTTGATTGGCTTCATCTTGTGCTGGCCTTATGCAGGAAACCACAACTTTCACGTGTTCATGTGTACAAAAGACCTGACATATTCATATGATACTATCCCACAGCAATCTTCCATGTCTTCTTGTTAGTTTCAGAGCAGAGCCAGAGGTGACCTACTTACCCAGGACTAGTCAAAGGGTCATTGCCCTCTGTTCAGCCAGTGAGACCCTCAAAGGCTGCCTCGGGCAGAGTTTCAGTGCACCCAAATGCAGGCTATACTGGTAGTAGGTTTTGATACCATCCAGATCATTCTGGTTTTACAAGACAGGCAGAAGACAAGAAGTAAAAGATAAAGGAGGCTCTATCAACATTTCAGAGAAAGAACTGAGTGTCCAGGCAGTGAATTCTGTAGCACTGGAGTTTCTGCAGATAGCTCCTGCCAGGATGGTGTGTCGACCATCCTGTGAGAATAAAACCAAAATTTCAATGAAGACCCCATGAAGCTAGAGATGCCAGCAATTCAGAATTCTTCATGAAGTAAGCTGTATACAGCATGTATACTGCCCAGCAGCAGGCACAGAAGCTGAAGCCAGGACTGCTACAGAGCTGAAGCTACCTTGGAAGAATACAGCCTGTGTGTCCAGAATGTCCCATGCTGCTCATGGACACTTTGGGGTTAGTGTAAAGTTGGTTGTATAAGAGCTTGCAGCTGAGTTGGCTTTAAGTCTTAGGCCTTTATTTTTATCACAGCAAAATCATGAAATACATGCAGACATAAGCATGTGCACACATGTAAACAAATGCACACACACAATATAAACTTCCTGGAAACATATGCCCATGAAAGCAACATGATTTTTATTCTGTTTCTTGTAACACTAAAGATTGAATTCAGGTCCTGGTTCATGATGGACAAATGCTGTAGCACTGAATTCTATTACATCTCTTGTTTCCAGAAACCAGCATTAAAGTGTGGTGCACATTCATGGTACTGCCTCCCTTTGTGGGTCCTGGGACTGCAGACACCCACCCCTGCCCTTGACTGAGCAGCAATTTTAAAACAGTTGTAGAAAGCTATTTAAATGAAAAGTGGTTTCTGGGCAAACAGAACAAATGCCTTTTACTTTGCCTAGATTGTCATTTGAGTTTCTTTAATTATATATATAGCCTCTATTTTATTGAATCTAATCTTGGATATTGAAGGAAATGCAGTCAAAAAAAAAAAAAAAAACAAGTTGCTATTCTTAAGAATTTCACAGCTACAAAGAAGGTAAAGTCTTCCAAAATGACTATAACACAAGAGGAGTTGTAGCTAAAGAGCTGGAGCTGAACACAGCAAAGCTCAACAGAGGGTAAGCCAAGGCTTCATGGTGGATCTGCCTTCCAAAGCTGATCTTTGGGGTTAGAGTGGATTTCAGTAGGAGATAGGCAGTGAAGTTTGCAGGTCAGTTCACAAATTCTGTGAGAGGAAAAGGCAAGTAAACCACCAGAGAAGATGGCTTTAGAAAAGCTAGAGTAGTGTCTACCAGGTTAGGGATGTACCATTCATTCTGGAGACCAAAAAGAGAGAGGCTGTGCTTATTCTCTGATAGAAAGATGATGAAGGTAGTGATGGGAATAGTGACTCAAGAGTGTGGAGCTATTCTAAAATAAGAAACAGACACTGGTTACAGAAATCCACATGAGAGGAAACATGGGCCTGGATAGCAGGAAATGCCCATGAGAACATGAAAAAAAAAACATATCAAGATGAGCTTTAGAGAAAAATTATCATGTCCATGAGTGTGGGAACTAAAAAGGGCGTAGGGGAAGGGGGGAAGGGAAGGCCCAAGTCCGGCCAGAGTTCCACCTATGCTCTGTACAGGAGCACGTGGGAGGCTGCCAGATGCTTTCCACTCAGCCCCGGGTGGGCATTCAAGCCTCTGACCCACTCGACGGGGAGGGTGGTGGTCAAGGGGCAGCCCAACCTGGGGGCCCCTGGGCCACACTCTGTATTCCCGGGGTTATAGGATAGAGGGAAGAGGAAGACAGGATCCCACATCAGTGAGAGTGAGCACAGCAGGCCTTGGCTGGAGCACAGAAAGACCTTCCAACGGGAGATTAGAAATGGCTCCTTAGGAGAAAGCCTATCCCATCCTTTGAGCACAGTAGGCCTTGATGAGCAGAGACAGTCTATGGTTTTAGAGCTTTATTGTAGAAAGGCAGGGAGAAAGACAGAAGGTAGAAAGAGAGAGGAGGGAGAAAGCTAGAGAGAAAGAGAGTAAGAGTGAGAGAGAGGAGAGGAGAGGAGAGGAGAGGAGAGGAGAGGAGAGGAGAGGAGAGGAGAGGAGAGGAGAGGAGAGGAGAGGAGAGGGGAAGGGAGAGGAGAGGAGGAGAGGGGAGGAGAGGAAAGGGGAGGAGAGGGAAGGGAAGGAGGGGAGGGGAGAGAAGGGGAGGAGAGGAGAGAGGAGTAAGAAGTAAGAGAACAAAGGAATGAGAGAACAAGGAGAGGCTGAACATCCCCTTTTAAAGTGAGCTGCTATCTTTTTTGTTGCTAGTTAACTGGGGAGGAGTTTAGCCTGAGGGTCAGAAGCTTGGGACATTGCCTACTTGACTTCTAGCCATGTTTCTCTTGTAGGGACTATTGGGGGTGGTAACTTAGGCAGGAGCTTGAGTTCCAGGAGCATGAGAGAACTCCTTCTGTCCATGTAGGTAAATTATGACCACCAGGTCCTGGGGTTCAGCATCTCAGCTTGACTGGAGACCAGCCTGTCTGTGCATAGCCCATTGTCCCACACATGAGGACTTAACTGACTGGTTTAAATATGAAACAGACCAGAGTGCAGAAGTCCAAGGAGGCTGTGAGACTCCAATCTATGAGAAAGGTGCTGCAAAATACGCAGAAGAGAAGATATAACTGAATACAGATTAAACACTCAGATGGAATGATGGGCCACACATTTCTAAAGGCAGTCCCTCTGGAGCCAAAGAGGACTGTAAGGTGGGACCCTCGAGACACTACAATAAATAAATGTGCTTTTTCCTCATTTATGAGATCTTTTGAGAGACTCTGCATAAGTGTGGCACACAATCCAGTGCTTCAGCTAACATGTATGCACTGGGTCAGCAGGCCCTACAACACAATCTGCCTAGTGAACATGAAAGCACGCGTATGAAGCATTCAATGTACTGATAGTTGGTTTACAAAGGTAAAGTATAAAGTTAAAAGCTCTGGCCTCATCTTGAAAGAAAAAAAAAAAACAAGCATGGCATACATGACACAATGAGATCTTAGAAGAGAACTACCCACAAAGATGTCTGTGTGTGTGTGTCTGTGTGTGTGTGTCCGCATGCACTCATGCATGCACATGAGTGCCTGTGTTCATGTGGTCACAAAAGATATGCCTGTGAATACATGCATACATGGTGCACATATCAGGAGAGAGACAAGAGTCAAGATGGAAAGGTAAGGGAGAAGGGAAACGGAAGGGAGAGGAAAAGCAGAGAAGTTCTAGGAGAGGAATGGAGGAATAAGAATTTGTTTTCAGTACTCAGTGTTAAAACATCAACTCCAAGGTTCTGATAGCTTGGGAAGTTCGTGACACACTCACTGAGAAGGTGACTTTTGTATGAGTCAGCTGTGATATGGGACCTATAGGAAGGTGTTCCAAATGGTGGTGAGATTATTCTCTTTAGAAGCTGCTTCTGTGTTCTTTGCTTGACGTGACATGCTCTGTGATTCTCCTTGCATTTGCTCAAGTGCTAGCACCCAGTGGAAAAACAGACGCTTCTCACTCCCCCCACCACCCAGATTCTCAGCACATCTGTGGTTATCCACACATTTTTGAAATTTTTTGTTTGTTGTTTGTACCATCTACAAAAATGAAATTTCTGGGTATAAACTCCAGTGTGTAGGGCAGGAGTTGGATTACAGGCATTACTCAACTTGCTAAATGAAGGAAAGAAATGAGCAACTAGCCACAGGCTTGCTGTCCAGAAATCTTTCCTTCCTGAGTATTCCAGGGCAGCACCTGCCTTCTACCTTGTTATCTTCTGCATCAACGAGCCTTACAGACTTGTGGGTGCTGGTCCCTCTGCTGGGAGTCTTCTATTCATTCATTCTCACCTACCTGGATAACAAAATTCAACCAGTGTCCAACAAGAGCATTATTCTGACCCTGGAAATTAGATCAAATTCACCAGTGGGAGCTTCTAACCTCAATTTGCAATTATTTGGGACTAAGATAATTTCTCTCTACTGGACATCAAGATTGATAATTGAAAGCACACATCTTGTTTACTCTGCCTTCTGTCTGTCTGTCGACTTTGCATAGTACACAACATATAATCAAGAATGTTTTTCACATTAATAATTCCATGAATGAAAGACTTGCATTTGGATGTTATAGCTTCCAGACACATTAGGAGAATTGGGGGGTGTAATAAATGCATGAAGTCTCCTGTAAGTGTCCAGTTTGTCCACAGAAACTAAATCAACAGTGAGGAATTGCATGGGTGGGTTTTATGAGAGGGCAGTGGGCTCTGACTTCTTCCTGAGATGCGGATTTAGTGGAATGCTAACAGATTTCTCAACTTTGACACTCCTGAAGCCTGACATTATGCTCTTGGTGGCAGGGGCATCACTGACACTGTGGGAAGGTTAACAATACACACCTAGGCCTTTACTCTTTATAGGTGTCACACAACTGCTATCTGACTCTTCCATACCTTGCCAAATGTCCCCATGGAGCAAAATTAACCCCAGGTTGAACATACCATTTATATGAATTTCAAGATATTAACAGATCTTGAGATAGGATTAGAGGTGAGGAGGATACAACATCTGTCCCAACACCAGGAGTAACTGAGACCAGCAAGACGCAGGCACACAAGAACTCCACCAGACCAGTGGCACAAGTTCCATCCAATCTGTCTGGGCCAGTGTCCTGAGCAGACCTTGGGCACAAACTCTGCAGCCAGTCTCACAACACTCCACTCCCAGGTGCTGTAACATGCCCAGGATCCCAGGATCCTGTGTTGTGTCCGGCCTCACATGTCTGGGTTCTAGTCTGGAAAGGCATCTTGGAATCTGGAAGAGAAGAGGGAACTAGGCAGTGCGAGAGAAATATGAAACCAAGACAGTCATTCTGATCAAGGTTGAATTTTAATGTCAGCAAACACGCTTTATAAAGAAGAGGGGAGGCCCGTCCCTGGCCATGCAAAGTTCCTTTGAAGTAGATAGGTCAGCCTTTTAGTGGGCACTCATGAAGATAACAGTTCAGTGTTAACTCCAGAAAATCCTGGAAGAGAACTGGTTAGGCCTCAGGCAGGTTGGGCCTCAGGCAGGTTGGGCCTCAGGCAGGTAGTGGCACATCAAAGGAGCAGAACAGCAGGTGGCTCCACTTAAGCAGGGGATGGTCACAATAGGCCTTGCTAGGCTGGAAGGAGGTAACATCCTAGGAGCTTGGTCACTCCAGGATCTCAGGGTCCCAGAAGCAGCTTGACTCCCAGGAGATCTGACACACCCAGGATCTCAGGATCACAGGATCCCAGAATCACAGGATCACAGAGATAGCATGACTCTGAAGAGTTCTGAAACAAACAGGATTACAGTAAGGACAGGCTCCGGTCAGCTATAGGGAGGGAAGGTAGTACTAGAGATATTCAGATGGTGGGAGACAAGCATAAACATAAACAAACAGTAACCAAGATTACTTGGCATCATCAGAACCCAATTCTCCCACCATAGAAAGTCCTGGATACACCATCACACTGGAAAAGCAAGATTCAGATCTAAAATCACTTCTCATGATGAATAGAGGACTTTAAGAAAGACATAACTAACTCCCTTGAAGAAATACAGGAGAACACAGATAAACAGCTAGAAGCCCTTAAAGAGGAAACACAAAAATCCCTTAAAGGATTACAGGAAAACACAATTAAACAGGTAAACGAAATGAACAAAACCATCTAGAATCTAAAAATGGAACTAGAAACAATAAAGAAATCACAAAGGGAGACAACCCTGGGCTTTAAAATCCTAGGAAAGAGATCAAGAATCATAGATGCAAGAAGAGAGAATCTCAGGTGCAGAAGATACCATAGAAAACATTGACACCACAGTCAAAGATAATGCAAAAAGCAAAAGCTCTTAAGCCAAAACATCCAGGAAATTCAGGACACAATGAAAAGACCAAACATAAGTATAATAGGTATAGAAGAGAGTGAAGATTCCCAACTTAAAGAGTCAGTAAAAATCTTCAACAAAATTATGGAAAAAAACTTCCCTAACCTAAAGAAAGAGATACCCATAAACATACAAGAAGTATACAGAACTCCAAATAGACTGCACCAGAAAAGAAATTCCTCCTGTCACATAATAATCAAAACACCAAATGAACTAAACAAAGAAAGAATTTTAAAGTAGTAAGGGAAAAATGTCAAGTGACATATAAAGGCAGGCCTATCAGAATTGCACCAGACTTCTTACCAGAGACTATGAAAGCCAGAAGATCCTGGGCAGATGTCATACAGACCCAAAGGAGCACAAATGCCAGCCCAGGCTACTATACCCAGCAAAACTCTCAATTACCATAGATGGAGAAATCAAGATATTCCATGACAAAAACAAATTTACACAATATCTTTCCACAAATCTAGCCCTACAAAGGATAAAAGATGGAAAACACCAACATAAGGAGCAAAACTAGACCCTAGAAAAAAGCAAGAAAGTAATCTTTCAACAAACCCACACAAACACAATTCTACCTCTAACAACAAAAATAATAGCAGGTGACACTCACTTTTCCTTAATATCTCTTAGTATGAAAATTAATATTACCAACATGTCCTAACCAACTGAAATTCGAAAATATGGCAAATTAGAAATTTGTTGGCTGTAATCCAGTGGTCTCTCTAATTTGGTAATTGAAATAGGTCCAATATTGTACAATCCATATACACTTTCTGCTTGTTTGTATGTGACAGTGTCTTGCTTTGTACCACAAAGTCTTGAAGTCATGCTTCTCCTATCTCAGCCTCTCTAGTAGTAGGATTGTTTATTTGATTTTTAACACTATACTATGGTTTTCAGAACAGCTTATGTATTTCAAAATTATTTATACAGCCCTAAGAAATGTAGACAATTAATTTGGGAGGTGCCTTGAAAGAGAACAACAAAGAGTGAGAATGAATGTTTTGCATGATAGAGGACCTTATAAGTTACTCTTTTTCTGAGATGAATGCTATTCAAAATCATCACAACCAATGAAACAGAATCTTACCCTCACCTAATATCTGTGCCACTCTCCAAGCAGAACCATTGTTCAGTGAAATAGTTGATAAATGACTTCATGGATAGACCATCTTAATACATACACCATTTCTTAAATGAGTGTAACCTGTTCCCTGTGGGCTGAGTGTGATGACAGTCACTCAAGTCAAATAGCTTTCACCATAGTAGGAAATATGTATCCAAATAATTGTGCCTACAATTCATTCCTTGGTGCAACAGAACTATCAACTCTTAGCTACTATGGAGGTAGAATCTTTGGTGATGTGAGGGACATTGAAGCACAGTCATATTATAGTGAACTCCAGTGTCTAAAAATTGTTCTTATTTTGGGTTTGTACCACAGTAAGAGCCAAGATTTTAAAGCTCCACTAAAAACAAAACAATCAATCAAACAAACGAAAAGGCTTTATCTATTTATGTTCATTTAATAACATTTCCATCATTTTTATGATTGGTATAAATATATATTGTGTTGAATATTATAAAAAAATAGTTCAATTAAAAACAAAGATATATTGAAAAATATTATGAGGAAGAAGTTAGAGAAAAAGGCCAGGCATAAGAGAGGGAGAAAGTGCAGATGACAGCTCACAAACAAAACTATGTCTGTATAAAGACAATTGGAAAGGCTCTGGGCCCAGCAGAAATCTGAGACAGTGCATTTGTAACCCACCCATACATAGTTAGATGTGATTACATTATTTTCTCCAGAAAAGCCTAGCAATATAAATGAAGAAGGGGAATGACAGACATTGGGCTGACCCAATATATATATATATATATATATATATATATATATATACAGAGAGAGAAAGAGAGAGAGAGAGAGAGAGAGAGAGAGAGAGAGAGAGAGAGAGAGAGAGAGAATGTTAGCATTATTTGATCCCAGGAATGATAAAAGTAGAGTCCAAATGGAACAAGTCTTGAGCCATGAGGAAGGGTTTATAGTCTTATCCCAGAAAGTGGCATTTCTGAGCACAGTGCCAGACAACATGTTAAAGGCCCTCAGGGGATTCCAAGGTTCACAGGTACCAGCTCTTAAAGCTCAATCCCATTTCTCCAAGGGTCTTTCCAACCAGTAGCACTGCAGCACTAGGCCTTGCCTAGTAGACCCACTGCCACAGTGACTCCATACAGGAGTTCTTAAAAAGGGGCTAGGAGTTTGGAGTGCCAGCATTAAACAAACTTTTGAACAGTAGCTGCCCTCCCTTATGTCTCTGCAGCATATGGAATATGGGGGGGGGGGGGAATGTGCTCTGGGTGTAGAGGAAGGCACCATTGTGCCTACAAAGCATTCTGCAAAGAGAAGGTAATGTTGACACTCCGCTCTGGGATACCACACTTACTGGAAGGCAAGACATTGTTCTAGAAGATATGTCAGTCATGGTTTTCCTTTTTTTTTTTTTTTTTTTTCATTCCTGTATGTTTTGTCCTTTATAAAGACAGGGAGAATATGGTTAGGAAATATTTGCCATTCTTTTAATCACCTCATACAATTCCCACATATTGTTGAAGCTCTGTGAACAAATCCCATAGGAATGCATCCAGAAACCACGAGAGGTTTATTCAGAAACCCATCTCTGTCCTTAGACTTACGGTGCCAGTGCCTGAGTGACCTGCTATTTTGGTTTGTCTCTATTCCAAACTTGGGCTGGTATGGGAATGGGGTAGATCTCTGTCTGTCTGTCTGTCTGTCTTTCTCTCTGTGTCTCTCTCTGTGTCTCTCTGTGTCTCTCTGTGTGTCTCTGTCTCTGTCTCTGTCTCTCTCTCTCTCTCTCTCTGTGTGTGTGTGTGTGTGTGTGTGTGTGTGTGTGTGTGTGTGTTTGTGTGCATCAGAAGAGTGATAGAAAATCCTACCTACGACCCTCTAACTCCAATGACATAGGAAACAGCCAACTGGACTTTCTTGCCTTTTATTATTTCCTCACTGGACTGAGATAGAATCCTCTATAACTGTCAGCAGCATTCCTCTTCATTTTCCTGTAGGGAGGGAAGCCCTCTGAAAGCCGTTTTATCTGCAATTACCCTGGGCTGCCAAGAAATGACATTCAGTATGCTGCAGCAGAATTATGACTACAAATGAGTCTTGGTGCTTGACAAACAGCATGCACAGTGGAGAACAGTTTTCATTTGAGAAGAAATATAGCAATTAATGTAGACTTTGAGCTCAGTATTCACTTAGCAGGAGAATTGTTTATTGATAGCAGAAATAAGGTGAAAATACAGTGTTTGAAATGGGTAAACTAAAAAACAAAGAACAGCTATGCTGGACTCTTGTCTTCTTTTACTATTTTCTTTGCCCAATGTTATTCTTTCTATCATTTTCTCTTTACAGTAGATATTACTTTACAGAGATGGAGGCATGTTTTTATTGACTTTAGTTCAGTTGTTGAGTGTAAATGCTTTGCATATAAACTCCTATTACTCTGACTGGCAGTTTCCCCCTTCTCTGAGAGCTACAGGCTGGGTAACATTGAGAAATATAAACAGAAGGATTCAGACTCGGAGTCAGAGAACTAAGCAAGATGGGTCTTCAAGTCCACTCTACAGCCATGTTTCTTTTTGTTAGGTGGTTGGTTTTGTTTCTCAAGACAAGTTTTCTATGTGTAGCCCTGGCTGTCCTGGAACTCTCTTTGTAGACCAGACTTGATCTTGAACTCACAGAGAAGCTGCCTGCCTCTGCCTCTCAGGTGTGAGATTAAAGGCATATAGAACATCTCCTGTGGATTGTCTCTTATGCAGTTGGCTTTTGGTAGCCAAGGAAACAAAGCACATAATTCCTGTTAGAACCAGAAAGTTGTTTAACTGCTATGTAAGTTTAGTTCATACTGTCATCACCAATGATTTATGACATAGGTATGTGCTAAAAGAGACACATCATGCAGCCTACACTGTGCAGCTGAGATGACATCGAACATCTCAACTTCCTCCCTCTACTTCCAGAGTGCTGGAATGGCAACAGTGTACTACCAGGCCAGGTCAAACACAGAGCCACTTATGAATGCTAAGCAAGCATTTTTCTAACTGAGCCTAATCCAAAAGAGGGATTAGATGTATGAAAGAAGTAAGACACAAAGGCTCCATATTAACCAAGACTACCAAGATAAAAAGCAACAGACTTGGGGTTTGAACTCAGGCATCCTAGCTCTAGGATCTGTGCTGGCCACATTGCCACTTTGGGCTCAATTTGCCTCCATGGCACTAAAGCTAAGGAGCTGGAGCTGGTCAGATGCAGAACATCTGGTTAAATAACTTGTTTTTAAATCAGAATGCCTTGGTTAACACCCTAGGGCTGGCACTTTTGCACTGTTTACTTTTTCAGGCTTCTTCATTTAGTCTTAATCCAAGATTTTTTAAATATTAAAGGGCTATGAAATGCCTTTTATTCATTTGTGAAGATTCCATGAGCTGTATAGGCAAAGTATTGGTGTTTGGTGTTTCTGTAATAATATCACCTGGAAACTGTTAGGTAGGTGGAAGCCATGTGTCGGTAGCCATGTGTGAGGATTATGGAACACTGAGGTAATCATTAATAATCTATGGTCTGTATTAAATATTAAGTTAACAGTTCCTATATTTATCTTAGTTTATTTGGGGGACCTATTAATATTTGCCTTTAAATAGGTGTACATTTGGAAGAACATTAATAAAGATTGTATGGAGAGGATATGTGTGATACAGGGATTCAAACCCTGAGCCTTGTATAAGCCAGGCAGGTGATCAACCACTGTCAAAGATTCCAAATTTTATAAAGATTTACTTTTCCCAAGCTTATAAAGATATATTTACTTATTTTTATTTTATATGCATGAATGGTTTACATGCATATGTATCTGTGTAGTGTGTGTGTGTGTGATGCCCATGGAGACCAGAAGTGGACATTGAATCCTCTGAAACAGAGTTCAGATAGTTATGGGCCACCATTTGGTTATGGGAACAGAACCTAGGTCCTCTAGAAGAGTAACCTATACTCCTAATTGCTGATCAAGCTCTACAGCCATAAAGGTTCTTAAAATTGGTATAGGCATGATATCTCAAGTTTGTAGTCAGTACTAGAAAAGCTAAGGCAGGAGGATTTATGTTAGTTCAAAACCAGTCTAAGATACATCAGGGGCTCCATAACAGCCTGGGCTACAAATTCTATCATCATCATCATCATAGCATTATCTTAAAATTGGTAAATAGAGTTTTTTGAGGAGTTCTTAAATCAATTTTTGAGAGACAATATAAAAAATAGAAAAGAAGTTTCAGTCATTGTTCTCACACACAGAAAAGAAAGATATTTTTCTCACAGCCCATAACTGCCAGAGTGACTATTGCATCCACTTCCGCAGCTTCATCACATTATCTCCCCAGGTGGCATGTCAGACAATTTCTTCTGCAGTCTTCCTAGGTGAGTTTTTAGGAAGCCAATCCAGGCCACACGTAAGAAACAGAAGATTGAATTAAATTCATCTGTAGGCCAGAGAGTAAATAGCTGATATCATTTATTACCAATCAAAAATGTATTTGCCAAAAAGACATACTGAGAGAAATTACTCAAAGATAAAATCTCCAATAAAAAGGGACTGTTGCTTATCAGGCACATGGATCATGTCTTTTTATAGTTCCTTTAAAAATGCCCTGTCTTCATGATTATGTAAAATGCTTCTTAAAAAGCAATCTTAACTGGAGTGATAGATACAGTCTCTTTGAGTCTTCCTGCAGAATTTGGTGAGTCAAGAAAGATTCAAATTCATTATCAGATCTTTGAAGACCTCATTGAGTATGTACTGTGATTAAGCCTGGTTACCCCAGCACATGGATGAGCAGGGCACTGGCACACATCTAAGCGTCACCTCCTACCTACTTCCCTCCAATCACTGGCCTGACTATGTAGAAAGAGTCAAACAACCATTAGGAAAATATGACTTTATTTCAGGAAAGTTTCATAAATGAGAGGATTCTACAGCTATAGAGAAAGTGCTTATTAAAATGAGAGAGGTTATTTTCATCTGGATTCCATGACTTTGCTGCCAATGACTAAGTGACAAATTATTCTTCCTGGGACAAGTGTGGAAATTTATTCTTCAGGAGTGGAAAGAAGAAAATTTCATCTTTTTTGCCACTGAAGACAGAAAATAGAATAATTACAAGAAAGCCCAAGTAGATTTCTCTCCTCACTCCTCACTTCACAACCTTACCTTGAATCTTACCTTGGATTCAGGTCTTTTCAGGTCTAGTATCCTGTACAGAAAGTTGGTGCCACCTAGATATGTTGCAGGATATTGATCACACTGTGAACACTGGGATTGTGTTATGGTGTGGCTCATCCTTAGCATACACCTTTAATCCCAAAAAATGAAGGTAAAATAAGTTTGTAGAAGGAAGAACCCCTCTTTGAAAGTGATCTGTAATTGAGTGGCAGAAAAGGTTATGAATCTGAGAAAGACTTGACAGAATAGGATATACCCAACTCTCATAAGAACAGAGAGGAAAGGGAAGTTTCTATTTTCATATTAGATATTTTCTTTATTTACATTTCAAATGCTATCCCCTTTCCTAGTTTCCCCTCAGAAAATCCCCTATCTCCTACCCCCCCTTGTTCCCCAGCCCACCCACTCCTGTTTCCTGGCCCAGGCATTACCAAATAATGGGATATAGAACCTTAACAGGACCAAGGGCCTCTTCTCCCATTAATGACTGACTAGGCCATCCTCTGCTACAAGGAGTCCCTCCATGTGTTTTCTTTGATTGGTGGTTTAGTTCCAGGGAGCTCTGGGGTTACTGGTTAGTTCATATTGTTGTTCCTCCTAGGGTCTGCAAACCTCTTCAGCTCCTTGGGTACTTTCTCTAGCTCCTTCATTGAAGACCCTGTGTTCCGTCTAATGGATGACTGTGAGCATCCACTTCTGTATTAGTCAGGCACTGGCAGAGCCTCTCAGGTGACAGCTATATCAGGATCCTATCAGCAAGCTCTTGTTGGCATATACAATAGTGTTTGGGTTTGGCGGTTGTTTATGGGATGGCTCCTCAGGTGGTGCAGTTTCTGAATGGTCATTCAAGAGACAGACAATATAGGAGGAAGAGACTACAGTATAAGAATGCAGTCGGGCTCATGGACAGCAGTACAGTATAGTTGAGAGGGAGAGTAAAGAAGCACAGAGAGGGAGGAGGCAATTTTTCTGGGAGAGTTTTACAGAATCAAATTGAAGAGATAGTAAGCCAGGCACAGGTAAAGACAGAACAAACAAGAGAATGAGGCGGAGATAGAGATCAGAAAAAATTCATAGAGTTAGTAGGAGGCCAAGCACAGCAATTCAGAGGCCAAGAGAAAATCCAGATTCAATAAGTCAGCTAGGAGAGGAATCAGAGCCACAAAAACTGACTTGAACCAGCCAGCTAGAGTACAGAAAGAAGAAGAAAGGATCATCTTACTCAGCAGAAAGTCTCAGAGCCTGGAAACATTCTAGGCCTAGATTTGATTGTATTGAGTCTGGTAGGTTCGAGGACTAGGTCTAGGTTAGCAGACAGAGGCAGTAAGCCTCCCAGACAACAATACAACAGGAGAATAAAAGTTACATTTACATAGATATACAATGTGTTATGTGTAGCTTTTGCTATCCCATCTAAGCTCTAGGACTTAAGCCCCCACCCTGCTTCCCTTGAATCCATGAATAACACACACACACACACACACACACACAGAGGTTGCTTATTTTCAACTTGTCTTCTTGGCACAATTGCTGCACACTACTATCTTCCACCTGGAAAAGCATGCCCTTACCAATATTCTTATCTCTGACCTCCCACCTGCCCTAAACTGTAGTTGCACAGTTACATCTACTTCCTGCTAAACTCTCCTGACCACCTGTAGGAGAAGCCTGTGTGGCCACTCCATTTTGAGTTCTCACATGGCTGTTCCTTTCCTCCCTCAGAAGCATGGCAAACTCTCTTTCTCTGTGTCTGTTTTCCTCTGGAGACCCAGAAGTCCTGCCTATTACTTCCTTCCAACAATTGGCCCAAGGCATCTTTAGTGACAATAAAGAACCAATTGAAGCAAAGGACAGTATCAGAACTATCCCTACAGAATGAGAGTGAAGTATGTTATTTAACTAGAAAGTCCTTGAGGAAGAACTATTGTACTAAGTCAAATGTTTGAGGTTCTAGAGTCCTAGCCACAACAATTGTTAACTTGTGATTGAGGACCGTTTCAGAGAGGTCTCTTGATAGAATGAGTAGCACCATTCCAAGTAAAGGTTGACAGAGAAGATTTTGAAACAAGACCTTACACTAAGTAAGAGTAGTTTGGAATAAAAGGTCAGTGATAAGGGAATGGTTTAGAGGAAGAGAAAATTTCTAATTTAACATTCTATTCTCTGTCTGGATCATAGTCCCCTGTGTTTATTAGCTACTAATTAACCAACTAATTCACCGGCAATTCTGAACAAAATTGATGCTGATCTTCAAGCCCTACACTGCAGCTCCTAAGCACAGTTTACTGAACAACATCAAGAAGCTGTTATCCTTTTTCAGTTATCAAATTAATTGTATAAAGACTTGTACATTTTTATATATACCTGCAATGCTGATGTGCTTTGATAGTATTTATCCCCTGTAGTATTCTTTTTCCCTTTCCCCATTCCACTTCCCCTACTACATCACTAGTAATTCTCTTCTTTTTGTTTCACACCTTTCTTTTTTGTAGTTTAAGCACTGACTGGTTAGTTTTATGTCAACTGGACACAAGCTATGGACATCAGAGAGGAGGGAACATCAATTGAGAAAATGTCTCCATTTAAGGACTGCAAGCAAGCCTGTAGGACTTTTTTTTTTAATTAGTGGTAGATGTGAGAGGACCCAGTCCATTGTGAGAGACACTACTACTGGGCTTCTGGTCCTGGTTTTTCTTATAAGAAAGCAGGCTGAGCAAACCACTATGCAATACTCCTCCTTGGCCTCTGCATAATTTCCTGTATTCAGGTCCCTGTCCTAGTTGAGTTACTGCCCTGACTTCCTTTAATAATGAACAATGAAAGTCAAATAAAGCCTTTCTTCCCAAAGTTGCTTTTTGATATGATGTTTCATCACAGCAATAGAACAGTAACTAAAACAGCACATATCAAATAAATCTCGGATTCTTGTCTCCTTCTGGAAATTCCATATTAGTTCTCTGAGAATATTCTACAGTGTACTTTGATTACAATCATACCCTGCTTCTCAATTCCTTGCAGATCAACCTGCTTTCCTGCCCATCCAACTTTGATGTTTCTGTTTTAAACCTTTCAACTCCAATTTCTGGTTCATATATACTTTTTGAATTGTGTCTTCCATTTGAGTGTTATGGACCACAAAGAAAACTGACTCAAGGAAAAGAAAATAAAAATAAAAATAAAACTGACTGTTCCTCTCCCAGCAGTTATTAATCATGCTATCTTTTCAGCTAAAGGTGTGTCTTCTTGTCCTTGTTTCTCTCCATACTATGGTTTTGTCTGGCAGAGCTATGCATGTCTGGTTTTGTTGATTTTTATAAATTATAGATATGTTGTCATTTTAAGTGATAATTTGAAATGGTTGTAATTTTGGACAGGGAGGAAACTAAATAGAGAGCTTGAACTCAAGGATTTTTGTCTTTCCTTTCCTCTTCTCTATCATTCCTTCTTAGATAAAGGGAGGAGGGATAAAAGGGAAAAATTAGGTTATAGTAATATTATAGAAATCAGACTAATAGGCATATATTATTATTAAACAAAACATTGTATAACCATAATTTTACATTTGTAGAAATGTTTATATTTTGATGCTGAATTGAAATTATATTTCCTTATATTGATACAGAATTTATATATCAATACAGGTTTAGGGTTTTCACTGGTATAAATCTTTGTATATTGATACAAATTTAAAGTTAATTTTGTCACTCTTAGATAGACATTATGTCTATGCATAATACAAGACCCAGTCCTTTTAATAGCATTTATTAAAAACTGTTTAGGATGATTAAGTAATTCAAGTTAATAGTCAAAAGGTAAACTCATGGTCATATTAGGTTCTAATTTAGCTAATTACAACAAAGTTTTTGAGGTTATTCATATAGTAAATAGCTAAAGACAAATGTTTAACAATTTAGTTATATATAGATGGTCTTCAAAGGTGTCAAAGATTTATAGAATATGACATTTAAAATAATTTCATTATTAAAAGATATTTTCTTTAAGAGACAGATCTGCTCATGACAGTACACTCACTCCACTTCAAGAAAGAAGATGAGTATCAATACCTCCATGTGGAGTTACTTCAGTTGTGGTGAGCCAGTCACTGGGCAAGAAATAACTTAATTTCATCTGAAGATGGAATGCTGTCCAAAAAGGACAAATGGATGCAGGGTAGTTGATTGCTCTGCCAATACAGAGTAAGCTAGTCATTCATAATTTCTGCTTCACTTGTGGTCTGTCAGATGTTCTGGGCCGAATGATACATGCTCCAACATTATAAGGAATATTGGGGACTGCCTAGGAAGTCAGCTGTCTCTGTCAATTGTTTTAAATTTTGGAAGCTGTGTCTTTGTACTTCCTACATACTCACATAATATTTAATTCCTTCTCAAATCTCTAATGGGGTTGAAGGCTAGTTATAGTCTCACAATTAAACCTAAGTTGTTTAACATTGAAGATGTTCTAGATTTTAAAAGATGGTTTTCAGGATAAATTTGAAGTCAAACATGATTTAGGTACAGAATTATAAACTCTTTAAGTTATGGTAGATGGTAGAATACTTTATCTAAATTGTCAAGTATACTGGACTAGATGTTATAAGTATATACCATACCTTATAATGTCATAATTGTTAAAATTATTTTCAACTTGTCTCTGAGAGAAAAGATCCTTTTCTTTTCTGAGACAGGGTTTCTCTGTGTAGCCCTGGCTGTCCTGGAACTCACTCTGTAGACCAGGCTGGCCTCGAACTCAGAAATCCACTTGCCTCTGCCTCCCAAGTGCTGGGATTAAAGGCGTGTGCCACCACCCCGGGCGAAAAGATCCTTTTCAATTGGACAAAAGGGGGAAATGTAGTGGGTTGGCCTAATGTTTTTTGTATTCTAATGCTAATTTGGGGCCCCAAAACACTGTTTACCCCAAAGACAAGAGACTCCACACATAAGCCTTTGAGGGACTCTACCCGCAATTATTTCTAATTGGTAAATAAAGATGTCAGCAGACAATAGCTAGGGAGAAGAGACATAGGTGGTATTGAGGTTTTCACAGGCTTAGAGAGAAGAGATGATGAGGAGAGAAGAGAGAAAGTAGAGCTACCATGAGAAAAGTGATATACAGGATAAAGAGAGCTGCCATGGGCTCGGTGCCAAGAGAATATGGCCCAGAGGGATGCCTAATTGGAGTTAAGAGCAGCCCAGATGGAATATGGTAAATAGTGAATGATGGCTTGGGGTTATCAGTGAGAAGGTAGATTCTAACAGCATGAAGGTTTGGCAGTTGCCCAGCTATTGTGCTGCCTGAGTCATAATAAAAAATATAGATTAAGTGTGTATCTTTCATCTAAGAACATAAATAGTCAAAGGCAGGTTGAAACCTCATGCTGAGTTCATATGTGTTCATATGTGTTCATATCTGTAACTGCTCTGCTGTGCCCAGAAAACATTGCTTTCTTTCTTTTTTTCTTTTTTTTTTTTCCTTCTGCACACATTTATTGGGAGAGCATTGACTGCATAGGCAAAAAGACCCCAAGCCCAGAAATGGTGCTGCTTATATAGGCCTAGGAGTGATGTGTCCATACCTGATTGATTATGCTACCATTACCTCATTAATATGCCTCGGGACAGGCATTACAAGATGGCGCTGCTACCACTGGCCACCGCCCATGATTATGGCGGTAGCCAGCGCCATCTTGTAATGGCGTTTGTGGCTTCCCACATCTCCCCCTTTTTATTTTAATAAAATGATGCTGGACTAGGCCTATGCAATTATGTCCATCCACCACAGCTCCTGTTTTAGGTCGTTCCTCTATGTTACAGCCTTACCCATCATAAGGTAACCCTATCACCACCAGGCCCCTTGTCTTAGGTTGGTCTGTGCATGAAGAAAGTTGCCCGTCTGGATACTGCGATGCTGTGTGACAGTAATTGCTAAATGACCTAGAGCGAACTCTGCAAAAGAGGCCAGCCAAGTTTTTTAAGGGATGAATTAGCAGAGAAATCATGATCACCCTATCGTGTGCAATGAGAAAACCTCAGTGATGTGCAAGGGCTGATCAATGATTGTTGAGTCTCTCTCATCCCAGTGCAATGGATCCATAAATCCATGGGGTGCAAGAGCAGAGAACTCAGATGCCGACTAATTCTTGTGCATAGAGAACCAAACTTCAGGGGAGGCGCTGTTTTCAATGGCTAAAAGTGCCTGAGTTATAATCAATCACCTTGTCAGGTTTTTGTTGAGTTCTGAATTTGCAAACCAACCAAAGCATGAACACCAGTCCACAGCATATGGCAGCACAAAACAAAATCACTCCCACCCGTTCTTTAAAGTAAGAAAATGCAGAGGTAAGCCAAGAGGTGAAGTCTCCAAGGGTCACTGGTTCCACTCCGGTTCCATTAAGGTTCAGGATCTGTATCTGCAGCTTCGTCTGCAACCTTTCCAGCTCCTGCGACCAGTTCCCCTTCAGATAATTCAATAAATCTGTACTTTAAATGAAAGAATTGTTAATATACCTAACGGGAGTAATGCACACATGCAGAGTGGATGCCACACAACTCATTTGTATGACATCCATCATCTGTACCATGTTATTTTGTAAAATATCCACTCTCTGATTCACTAACATTAACCCTGAGGTGATATGAGAATCTGCCCTTTGCAGGGTAAGCAATGCCTCAGACGATTTTTCTGCTATCTGACTTATGGTATCAGCAGTATTGACTTGATAGGCCATAGCAATTCCTGTGGTAACCGCAGATGCTGTGGACACTGCAATGGCAGTAACAATGGCAGCTGTGATTCCAAAATCTCTCTTTTGCCGAACAAGACTCATCATTGGGAGCTTCTCTGGATCTGCCTCAACAGGCACAGGGACAAAGGTTAGTAAATGTACCACTAAGGCTAAGAAATTGGTTCTATTCCAGCATTGTGTCAAAAAACAAGTGACATTTGTACAGTCTAGCCATTCTGTATTATTTTGAAATTCAGCCAATATAAAGAAAATTGGAGGATTAACACAAACTTCTACTGGAGAAGTAGTCATATTTCTGATAACTCTATTAGATGTCACATTATCTAAATGAGCAAAGATATTGGAAAGTGTGGGAGAAACATACAATATCTCATGAAAGGTTCCAGTCAGCAGTGCAAAGGCTGACAAACTGATACTAGCACCTGCCTCATTACTTAAAATCCATTGGTAATATGGCCAAATATTTTTCTTTTCCTATAACATCTCCTTTATCATTCATTATAGAAAAAAATCAATGGTGGTGACAAAACAAAACCCTTTGCTATTTCTTTCTGAGGAAAAACATTTGATTGACAAGGTGAAAAAACTATAGGAAATGCAAGGTCCGGATGACACCAAGGCATGCTGCGTATAGCAGTAGCATTGCCAACAGGTCATCGTGATCTTTTGGGAATAGTCACATTTCCCTTTATCATGATAGTGGTGATATTTATAAGTGAAGTTACATTATTTCCAACATCACTTGGTCCTGATTGTGCTCCTTGAGCAATTTGTGTTAAAGCATTAACACTCCAGAGCTCACTTTATTTTGGTAAATGGGATCTGCCCAATTAGAGATAATCTTTTTCTTTAAAAATATACAGGGTGTAAAAGGTTTATCCACATTATGCACAAAGCATAGTGTATAATTTAAACGAAAACTCTTACTATTATACACCCGTGGCTCTTGAGGAGTTTGTTGTGCACAAGGCACGTCCAAAAACATTGAGTTGCAAAAAACAAAGGCATGGTAGAAGAATTGGAATGTACCGGCAAAGGTACTGGCCATGATCTTACTATGGCCCACAAAGGTATACTTATCCTGGTCTCAATCATCAGGAGTAAGAATAGCAGGATCATCTTGAGATTCATCTTGTTCTTTCACGGTCCTTGTCAGCCACGTCAGAACCCAAAGTGGATTATCTTCACCCTGTGGAAAAACAAATAGCTCCCCTGGAGCTGATTAATATGGGATCCGGGCCATACCATTTATTATCAAGGACATTCTTCCACTTGACCATTTCATTGGGCAGTTGAGGCCATTGTCCTTGCCTATCAGCTGGTGATCTCCCAGCATCATCCAATTTTAAGAAATTAAGAGTAAATATTGTAAGGGATAGAGCCATCTTTGGCGTCATAGCCTCTATTCCCCCTTTTTGTTTTTGTAAATATTGTTTCAAAGTACGATGATCTCTTTCAATGATGCCTTGGACCTGTGGATTATAGGGCAATCCAGTAATATGTTTCACTTGCATTTGTTTGCAAAATTGACTAAAATTAGAAGAAGTATATGCAGGACCATTATCTGTCTTTAGCACTAGGGGCTTGCCCCATGCAGCCCAAGCCTCTAAGCAGTGAGATATGACATGAACTGCTTTTTCCCCTGTCAAGGGAAAGGCATGTAGGACACCAGAACTGGTATCGATGGACACATGTACATATTGTAATTTACCAAAAGCTGGGATATGCATCACATCCATCTGCCAAACATCTAGGGGTTGCAATCCACAAGGATTAACACCCATGGAAGGTGCATTAATAAATTCTACACATTTACCACACTGTAGAACAATATCTCGAGCTTCTGTTCGTGTGAGTTTAAACTTCTGTCGCAGTGTAGAAGCAGGGACATGATAAAGTTGATGAAAATTCTTAGCACCTTCTATAGAACTTTGTGATAGGAAAACCATATCTCTGGTGGCTGAATCAGCAATTGCATTTCCCTTAACCATAGGTCCAGGTAAAAATGTATGTAAAGATGTATGTTGAATATAAAAGAGATGCTCACGCATCAAAGTACAATCTTGTATTTTCATCAAATTTTCAGATACTGGACTAGACTGCTTAAAATTTCCAGCAGTCTCTAATGCTAATACAGCATTAACTATATAAACAGAATCAGAGATAATATTTATGGGCATAAGGAACCTTTTAAAAACTTCTAAAACCACCAAACATTCCACCAATTGAGGGACTCCTGGTGTAAATTGCAACCTTACAGCTTTTTCATTAATCACATAACTTCCAATTCCTGTTTTGGATCCATCTGTATAAATATCAATAGCTCCCTTTATAGGGGTATTAGCTGTCACCTTCAGAAAATCACTGGATGCAATAGCATAAAATGTAATAAAGGATGTTTAGGATAATAATTATCAATTAAACCAGAATAAGCACATCTAAGAATGGCCCATTCACCTATAGTAGCACACAATATTTGCATTTGTACAGCAGTATATGGAATAATTATGCTATCAGGCATTTTTCCAAAGTGAGTAATTGCACTTTTTATACCTTTATGTGCCATATTTGCCACCATGGTGGGATAATGCTCTATAGTCTTATTAGGGGATATATGTGGATGTATTCATACTAAAGGACCATCTTACCATAACACACAGGTTGGCAAATTTATGCTTCTTAATATGCATAGGCACAAAGGTTCTTGCTCATTTATACGATTCAACTGTGCCTTTTAGATAGCTGTTTCTACCTTCCTAAGAGTTTCAGAAGCCTCAGGTGTTAGTTGTCTCAATGAGGTAATATGTGATTCTCCTTCGAAAATTTGAAATAAAGGTTTTTAATAGTGGCTCCCAAAAAATGACTAACATTAGACTGCTGTACCTTTTCTGGTGCAATAATCAAGCCATTATTTTTTAAAGTTTCATTAAGCAAGCCATAAGCTTGCTGTATACTTTCTTCTTTAGGTCCACAAATTACAATATCATTCATATAGTGACTTATTTTTAAAGAGGGGAAACCATCTCTAACTGGTTGCAAAGCTTTTCCTACATATAACTGACATATGGTAGGGCTATTTGTCATTCCTTGGGGCAATACCCACTATTGATACCTTTTATCAGGCTCCATATGATTAATAGAAGGCAGGGTAAATGCAAATCTAGGTTGATCTTTCTTATTCAATGGAATGGAAAAGATACAATCTTTAATATCCACCACTATAATTCTCCAATCCTTAGGTAGAGCTGAGAGTAGGGGGAGTCCTCTTTGTACAGGACCCATAACTTGCATTTGTGCATTAATGGCTCTTAGGTCATGTAACAATCTCCATTTACCTGACTTCTTCTTTACAACAAAAATAGGAGTATTCCAGGGTGATTGCATGGGTTTTACATGCGCCAGGTCTAATTGTTCTTGTACTAATTCTTTAGCTGCTTTTAACTTCTCAGAGGGTAAAGGTCACTGAGGCATGCCCTGGAATGGGCAAAGGCTCCTCAGTGGCCCCTAGAAAAAACCCAGCCCTTTCCTATCTGCTTTTTCTGTGGCTTTAACTGGGGAAACTCTACCTTGTAAATTTTTTCCAAGACCTAGTCCAGGTATATATCCCATTCCTTTAATCATTTCCTTGATTTTCTGAGAGTAATCATTAGTCAGTATAAGATTGAAAAAGCCCTGTCCTTCCTTCTTATGCAAACTAGGAAGAACCAACAATTGAGCAATGCGGATGTCCAGGAGAAATGGCCACAATACCTCGGGGTGCAGAACACATAATCTTAACTTGTCCCTCATAATCTGAGTCTATAACTCCGGGATGTATTACCAATCCTTTCAAAACAGAAGAGGACCTACCCAAATACTAGTAGGCCCACTGTATCCTTTGGTAAGGGACCTCTAAAATCTGAGGGAATAGGTTGGCACCCCATTTGTGGTTTAAGAATTATTCTGGAGGTGGCACAGATGTCCAATCCTGCTGAACTCGGAGTGGCTATCCTCGGTCTTTGGGTGGCCTCATGGACACTGTGGTCTGAAGTGCCCCATACATTTGAGTTTTTTTGGCTGTTGCACTTTAAACTGAGGTATTGGCCTTCCTGTTACAACTCTGGTTGATCTGCATTCATTTACCCAATGTCTTTCTTTCCCACATTTTGAGCAAATGCCTGGTAATTTCTTTTTAAACCTATTCTTCCCATCTTTTATACACTGCTTTTGCACATGACCTGTTTTCTTGTGTTTGTTCATGTTGTTTAGAATGACTCCAACCCGAGTTCCCAATTTTAAGCTAACTTTTTGTTACAAGCAAAAGGCTGCCTGTCCCTTTAAGAGCTCCATTTGCAATCGGCCCTCAGCAGGGCTTTTTCAGCTGTACTTGGCTCCCAGCCACAGTGCTCATCACTTTCTGCTGTGCAAATTGAGACTGCTTTTTAAACAAGTTAAAGGATGGACAGCCAGCAGATAAAGTTTTAACCAATTATATTTTTCAACATGAAACACAGAACAACAATCATTCAAACAACAAAACAAAAACAAACATGAATTGACAGACACACGGACAATTTGGTGCACCAAAAACAGATAATAGACAGACAGGGAATAGAACTTGGTGTCTCAAAGGGACCCAGATATCCTAACCACAGCTAAGAATATCTCCATAGGAGCCAGAGAGGAAGCAGGATGTCTCCTGTTTTCCTTCTGTTCCTAGGAAAGCTCTGAAATAGCTTATTTTCATTTTTTCTCTTCTTATGTTTCTTATTTTACTTATATTTCAGCGCACGCCTTCTTTTTCATTTCTCTCTGTTTCTGATATGCTTCCCTGGTGCTCCTGCAAAAGTCGCTACCCTTCCTTAACAGCTGGCTCACATTTCTTGTCCTGGACTGACTGGCCTTAGTCAGCTTCCATAATGGCCTTGTTCCTGTTTTCACTTTTCCTTCTGCCTCCTCTCTCGCTATCTCTCTCCTTAACTTTTCCCAACTAAGTAGCATCAGCAACCCAGCGGGGGCAAACCAAAGAGGGAGTCTATTTATTTTAAGAACCCTCTCACTGTACTTTCAGAAATCTTTAAACCTTGTCCTTTGAGCAAGGCTTGCACCGGCCCCACTAATGCTGTAGACTGGCCAGTACCCATACTTGTCCTGGACTAAAGCATCCTTGAGGTACTCACTTATCTACGTGAGGTTTTTAGCCCCAAGGTCGATCCACGAGTTTATCTACACTCGCTTTATGATCTTATGTGTCTGCCGAGCTACTCCCAGCAGATACACTCGTGTCCAGGGTGGTAAAAATTAAGGCAATAGCATAATATCAAGGCTAAGAAAGAAAGCAAGCAACACAACCCCAGCAACAATTACCAGACCTACTGCGTAAGAAAGCATACCTCTCAGAGACTCACATTAATTTCTTCTTACTTACCGGTACCACTGTTCCCCAGCTGAAGAGTTCTGAATCCACGCAGTTGAATCCTTCTCAACAGTCTGTGTTTCAGGAACACTTCATTAACCGCTCCTTCCCTGTGATGCAGTTCTGAATCCTCCCTGTAACAGGGGGTCTTCACTCGCGCCTAAAGATGTTACTTCCCGGATTTTCGGCACCATTTGTGAGCGCCCAACTCGCCAGCAAGAACAACGCCACAATAGGATCCTTCTGCACACGTTTATTGGGAGAGCATTGACTGTGTAGGCGAAAAGACCAAAACATTGCTTTCTTGTAGTTATTAACTATCTATAACTTAAAATTCGCTGGTCTCCTTTTTCAAAATGATCCCTGAGCCTTGGAAGAAGTGTAACAGCTATGTCCTATTTAAGGCTGAGAGTATTCCAAGGTCTCTTATTCTCTCCAGCTTGATCAGCTATAGGTCTCCTTTGTTAACCTTCTGCATAATTTACTCTGATAAAAGTTGAGAGATACAGCTGGGAAGCCTTTAGTCCCAGCACTTGGGAGCCAGAGGCAGGCTTTGAGGCCAGTCTGGTCTACAGAGTGAGTTCCAGGACAGCCAGGGCTACATAGAGAAACCTATCTCAAAAAAAAAAAAAAAGTTGAGAGATGCATTGGCATGTGTATATAAATATAACTCCTTGGGAGGTGATTAATGTTGTAGCCATCTAGCAAAATGTTAGTAATAGGTGTTCCCCTAGGACATACAATCTGTCTCTCCACATGTTCTTAGTCCTGATAACAGTGCCAGGAATGGGTGTTGTCTTGTGAAGAGGACCTTAAAACCAATCAGGAAGTGATTGATTGCTTTTAATCAATTCTTGCCATAATTGCACCATTTTCAATGCCTTAGCAGGTCAATTATTATTGTAGCTCAGAGACTTCATAGCATCATATAATTAATGATTATTTTCCTCTCTAGTAGTATACATAGAACCTTCACTAATGTGAATGCTAGCCAGTAGAAATGAAGCTTCCTTATGTGAGAACCAGTTTGATTTTTCAGTGTTCTGTAATTCAAGTACATTGTGTCTATAGAAATGGGGTCTTATCATCAAGTTCCAAAGAATATCAAGAACATTGATAATAGCCTATAATGCTTGGTAGTCTGTGGGATAATAAGCAATGCAAGGAAGCTTGGTGGATAAAGTAGGCTAAGACCCCAGAAACTTGAGACAGTAGGTATCTCCCTGCTCCCTGCCAAATTCCTGACCTGGAACAGATGCCACAATTCCCACATAAGGAAATGTGACCTGTGGTCACTCAGGCTGGGAATAGAGTTCTCTATGTTAATGAGGTTGCTTGAGGCCCTGCAAAAATCTCAGGTACACCCTCAGAAGTTGGTGTGGTACACATCCATTTTCCAGGATGAGCATCCAATAAACAGTTTGGAACCAAGAACTGTGTCTTTCATCTACCACCACCATGGGGAATGTGGAGAGGGATCTTCTCCTCCAGATCCTCAGCTTAATTCTCCCATATAAGCCCATCTGCACTCCCCACCATAACCACTGCCAGGCTAAGGACCTTCATTTACAAGCAAACCCAGAGCTCCCATTTCGCCCAGTCCCAGGCTAGCTGAGGTCCTCAGCCCCCAGCCACTCCGACTCTGTTCTGAACTCCTTGACTCAGCAGTGCCTGATTGTCCAGGAGATACCAGTCCCAGCCTTGTCAAGGGCCCATGGACCCCCAACACTTCATTCCCAACTTCTCTGTGTGGTTTTTCAGCTATGACTTGGGGGCCAGAAGCCAGGGAATATCAGCTTCGGTCTTCTCACATCTCAGACTGTGCCTTCCCACTCCCAGAGCAGTGCCTCTGAAGCACAGCATCTGCCCTGTGGCAGTGTGGGATAAGTCCAGCTCCCTGAGTTTCACCTCTCAAGCACATATGCCTTGTAGTGGACTGTAGGCAGCCGGCACCTAAAAGATTGGGCCAGCCTCCGGTACACAGTCGCCGTAAACAATGCCACTGCGCAGGCGCTAGCACAAATCTGGTGCCAACCCCTCCAGAGCGGGTGCATACAAATTAAAGTGGGGGCAGACTGACCAATCCCAGGTGGACACATCGCTCTCCCCAGTGCTGGGGTGTATATAAGCAGTCCTCCCTGGGTTTCCAGAGTTCCCTTAGCATCGAGGTGTTCCTGAAATAAAGCTGTTGAGAAGAATGCGTTTTTCCTTGCTGGATGAGGTGAGCGCAACAGTGGAGTGGAACCTGGACTTAACTTAAATGGTACCCTCACCCTCATCGGCCAACAAGTGGAAAAGAGGTACCCCACTCCCACTTGTTAGCTTGTGGTATCTAGTAAGAGCCTTGTAGTCTTATTATAGGGTAACTACATTTAAATTCATTTTTTAAAAAATTATGAATATGAGTGCTTGTTTGTTTTTTATTTTTATTTTGTGCATTTTGCATGTGCGTGCATACATGTATGCATGGGTGTGTGTGTGTTTGTGTGTGTGTGTGAGTATGTACCATGTGTGTGCCATGCCCACAGAGGTCAGAAAATGATGGCAGATTCCCCTGGAGCTGAAGTTGCAGATGGTGTGAGCCACCATATAGGTGCGGGGAATTGAACTCAGGTCCTCTGACACAGGGTTCATTATTCGTAATGTTTTAGCCTACACTCCAGCAATTATTTTTATATGTTTGTCTTCCAAATGAAACACAAATACCTGAAGAATCCAAGGTAATGACTGTAAATGAAAGAAAACATGCACTATTTGTCTTTCTTTGTTTGGGCTACCTCACTTAGAATGGTTGTTTCTAGCTTTATCCATTTAATATTTCATATCTTGATTTTCTTGACCACTGATATATGTGTAAATATTTACATGTGTAAATATTTTTTCATGGTCCAATTTTTATTATCCCATTCACCAGTTGAATACGTGGTTTCCATTTCCTGAGTATTGTGTATAGAACAGCAGTGAAAATAGGTGAGCAGGTCTCTCTAGAGGAGGAATTGGGATGCATACAAGAAGTTGGGTTCTCATGATAAAAGCAATCTACAGCAAACCAGTAGCCAACATCAAAGTAAATGGTGAGAAGCTGGAAGCAATCCCACTAAAATCAGGGACTAGACAAGGCTGTCCACTCTCGCCCTACCTATTCAACATTGTACTTGAAGTCCTAGCCAGAGCAATTAGACAACAAAAGGAGATCAAGGGGATACAAATTGGAAAGGAAGAAGTCAAAATATCACTTTTTGCAGATGATATGATAGTATATATAAGTGACCCTAAAAATTCCACCAGAGAACTCCTAAGCCTGATAAACAGCTTCAGTGAAGTAGCTGGATATAAAATTAACTCAAAGAAGTCAATGGCCTTTCTCTACACAAAGGATAAACAGGCTGAGAAAGAAATTAGGGAAACAACACCCTTCTCAATAGTCACAAATAATATAAAATACCTTGGCGTGACTCTAACTAAGGAAGTGAAAGATCTGTATGATAAGAACTTCAAGTCTCTGAAGAAAAAAATTAAAGAAGATCTCAGAAGATGGAAAGATCTCCCATGCTCATGGATTGGCAGGATCAACATTGTAAAAATGGCTATCTTAGCCGGGCATGGTGGCACATGCCTTTAATCCCAGCACTTGGGAGGCAGAGGCAGGCAGATTTCTGAGTTCAAGGCCAGCCTGGTCTACAAAGTGAGTTCCAGGACAGCCAGAACTACACAGAGAAAACCTGTCTTGAAAAACCAAAAAAAAAAAAAAAAAAAAAAAAAAGGCTATCTTGCCAAAAGCAATCTACAGATTCAATGCAATCCCCATCAAAATTCCAACTCAATTCTTCAACGAATTAGAAAGGGCAATCAGCAGATTCATCTGGAATAACAAACCTAGGATAGCAAAAACTTTTCTCAAGGATAAAAGAACCTCTGGTGGAATCACCATGGCGGATCTAAAGCTGTACTACAGAGCAATTGTAATAAAAACTGCATGGTATTGGTATAGTGACAGACAAGTAGACCAATGGAACAAAATTGAAGACCCAGAGATGAACCCACACACCTATGGTCACTTGATCTTTGACAAGGGAGCTAAAACCATCCAGTGGAAAAAAGACAGCATTTTCAACAAATGGTGCTGGCACAACTGGCGGTTATCATGTAGAAAAATGCGAATTGATCCATTTCTATCTCCTTGTACTAAGGTCAAGTCTAAGTGGATTAAGGAACTCCACATAAAACCAGAGACACTGAAACTTATAGAGGAGAAAGTAGGGAAAAGCCTCGAAGATATGGGTACAGGGGAAAGTTTCCTGAATAGAACAGCAATGGCTTGTGCTGAAGATCGAGAATCAATAAATGAGACATCATAAAATTGCAAAGCTTCTGCAAGGCAAAAGACACCGTCAATAAGACAAAAAGGCCACCAACAGATTGGGAAAGGATCTTTACATATCCCAAATCAGATAGGGGACTAATATTCAATATATATAAAGAACTCAAGAAGGTGGACTCCAGAAAATCAAATAACCCCATTAAAAAATGGGGCTCAGAGCTGAACAAAGAATTCTCACCTGAGGAATACCAAATGGCTGAGAAGCACTTGAAAAAATGTTCAACATCCTTAATCATCAGGGAAATGCAAATCAAAACAACCCTGAGATTCCACTTCACTCCAGTCAGAATGGTTAAGATCAAAAATTCAGGTGACAGCAGATGCTGGGGAGGATGTGGAGAAAGAGGAACACTCCTCCATTGTTGGTGGGATTGCAAGCTTGTACAACCACTCTGGAAATCAGTCTGGCCGTTCCTCAGAAAATTGGACATAGTACTACCAGAGGATCCCGCAATACCTCTCCTGGGCATATATCCAGAAGATGTCCCAACCGGTAAGAAGGACACATGCTCCACTATGTTCATAGCAGCCTTATTTATAATAGCCAGAAGCTGGAAAGAACTCAGATGCCCCTCAACAGAGGAATGGATACAGAAAATGTGGTACATTTTCACAATGGAGTACTACTCAGCTATTTAAAAAAATGAATTTATGAAATTCCTAGGCAAATGGATGGACCTGGAGGGCATCATCCTGAGTGAGGTAACCCAATCACAAAGGAACTCGCACAATATGTACTCACTGATAAGTGGATATTAGCCCAGAAACTTAGGATACCCAAGATATAAGATACAATTTGCTAAACGCATGAAATTCAAGAAGAACAAAGACCAAAGTGTGGACACTTTGCCCCTTCTTAGAAATGGGAACAAAACACCCATGGAAGGAGTTACAGAGATAAAGTTTGGAGCTGTGACGAAAGGATGGACCATCTAGTGATTGCCATATGCAGGGATCCATCCCATAATCAGCTTCCAAACGCTGACACCATTGCATACACTAGCAAGATTTTGCTGAAAGGACCCAGATATAGCTGTCTCTTGTGAGACTGTGCTGGGGCCTAGCAAACACAGAAGTGGATGATCACAGTCAGCTATTGGATGGATCACACGGCCCCCAAAGGAGAAGCTAGAGAAAGTACCCAAGGAGCTAAAGGGAACTGCTACCCTATAGGTGGAACAACAATATGAACTATCCAGTACCCCGGAGCTCTTGTCTCTAGCTGCATATGTATCAGAAGATGGCCTAGTCGGCCATCAGTGGAAAGAGAGGCCCATTGGACTTGCAAACTTTATATGCCCCAGTACAGGGGAACCCCAGGGCCAAAAAGGGGGAGTGGGTGGGTAGGGGATTGGGGGGTTGGGATTGGGGCCTTTTGGGATAGCATTGAAAATGTAAACGAGGAAAATACCTAATAAAAAATAAATTAAAAAAAAAAAGAAGAAGTTGTGTTCTCTAATAGATCTATCTCTAACTTTTCCAGGAACCTCCACAGTGACTTCCAGTTTAACCTGTTTTCATTCCCATCAGCAGTGAATAAGTGACTCACTTTCCGGACATCCTCAGAAGCATTTGTCATTATTTTATTTCTTGGTGTTAGCCATTGTTTAGTTTTCCCAATGGCCAAGGATGATAAACATTTTAAAAATGTTTTTTCTGCTTGTGCTTCATATTTGAGAATTCTCTTCTATTGAATTCCATGCCCTATTTTAATTGAATTTATTAACAGTATCACAAGATGAAACAAAACTTCAATTTTTTTGAATGTGTATATCCAGGAGTGCTATATCTGATCATATCATTTTTTGATAGACTAGAATAATAAGTTGCATTGTGGCTGCAGTAATTTATATTTCTACCAGCAGTAATATGGTTTTTTGCACTATCCTTGTTAACAGAATTTATTGTGGACGGTTTTCTTTTTCTTTTTTATTTTTTTATTCATTGGGTACTTTATTGAAAAATATTTTGCAGTATTCAAATCAAGGCAATTAACCATACATAAAGCAGGTAATGATTTTCACTAACAGTAGGGTGTGAAGAAACTCCCTAGTGATAATTGGTTTTTTTTTAACTTTTTATTAGATATTTTCTTCATTTACATTTCAAATGTTTTCCCGAAAATCACCTATTCCGTCTCCCTGCCCTGCTCCCCTACCCACCCACTCCTACTTCTTGGCCCTGGCGTTCCCCTATAATGGGGCATATAAAGTTTACAAGACCAAGGGGCCTCTCTTCCCAATGATGGCCAACTAAGCCATCTTCTGCTACATATGCAGCTAGAGACATGAGCTCTGGGGGTACGGGTCATCATGTTGTTGTTCCTCCTATAGGGTTGCAGACCCCTTCAGCTGCTTGGGTACTTTCTCTAGCTCCTCCACTGGGGGCCCTGTGTTCCATCCAATAGATGACTGTGAGCATCCACTTCTGTATTTCCCAGGCACTGGCATAGCCTCACAAGAGATGAGGTTGGATACTCCTCTCATCCAATGTGCATGGATGGTCCTTCCTTCTGTCTCAGCTCCAAACTTTTGTCTCTGGAACTCCTTCCATGAGTATTTTGTTTCCCATTCTAAGGATGAATGAAGTATCCACACTTTGGTCTTCCATCTTCTTAAGTTTCATGTGTTTTTCAAATTGTATCTTGGGTATACTACATTTTTAGGCTAATATCCACTTATCACTCAGTGCATATCATGTGTATTCTTTTGTGATTGGGTTACCTCACTCAGGATGATATCATCCAGATCCATCAATTCGCCTAAGATTTTCATGATTTCATTGTTTTTAATAGCTGAGTAGTACTCCATTGTGTAACTGTAACATATTTTCTGTATCCATTCCTCTGTTGAGGAACATCTGGGTTCTTTCCAGCTTCTGGCTAATATAAATAAGGTTGCTATGAACATAGTGGAGCATGTGTCCTTATGAATAGTTGGAACATCTTCTGGGAATATACCCAGGAGACGTATTGCTGGATCCTCAATTAGTAATATGTCCAATTTTCAGAGGAACCACCAGACTGATTTCCAGAGTGGTTGTACCAGTTTGCAATCCCACTAGCAATGAAGGATGAAGGCCTGAAGGGACCCTGTCCAAGAAGCTCTGTTTATTCTGCAACCTATGTATTCTCCTGTGTAGACTGGTCTCAGTGATCCCAAGATCCTGGGTGTTCTAAGGCCTGCTGAGTTTGTGCTCAGGATGGCACGGGGCTGGAGCCACCAGAAAGAATCCCAGGTGCTGATTGGGTAGGTTTCCTTCATCCCTGTTCCTACTGACACAAGACCCTCCTGGATTCTTTGGAACAGATGTTGTGTTCCACTCACCAGTGATTCCAAGTTCCTGGCTGAGCTAGGGCCCACTGACTTCGAGCCCAAGATGGTGCGGGACTGGAGCTGACTGGAACCATGGCTTGTTTTCTTTTCTTTCTTTTTTTTTTCTTTTTTATATATATATTTTTTTTATTACATCTTTTCCTCAATTACATTTCCAATGCTATCCCAAAAGTCCCCCATACCCTTCCCCCCACTTCCCTACCCACCCATTCCCATTTTTTGGGCCCTGGCATTCCCCTGTACTGGGGCATATAAAGTTTGCATGTCCAATGGGCCTCTCTTTCCAGTGATGGCGACTAAGCCATCTTTTGATACATATGCAGCTAGAGTCAAGAGCTCCGGGGTATTGGTTAGTTCATAATGTTGTTCCACCCATAGGGTTGCGTATCCCTTCAGCTCCTTGGGTACTTTCTCCAGCTCCTCCATTGGGGGCCCTGTGATCCGTTCACTAGCTGACTGTGAGCATCCACTTCTGTGTTTGCTAGGCTCCAGCATAGTCTCACAAGAGACAGCTATATCTGGGTCCTTTCAGCAAAATCTTGCTAGTGAATGCAATGGTGTCAGTGTTTGGATGCTGATCATGGGATGGATCTCTAGATATGGCAGTCTCTAGATGGTCCATCCTTTCTTCACAGCTCAAAACTTTGTCTCTGTAACTCCTTCCATGGGTTTTCTGTTCCCAATTCCAAGGAGGGGCATAGGACCACACTTCATGGCTTGTTTTCTTAATGATGTGACTGAGGTGAGCTGGAACTTCAGTGTAGTATTGATTTCTATTCCCATGGTAGCTAAGGATGGTGTCTGTGGTGTGGTGTGTGTGTGTGTGTGTGTGTGTGTGTGTGTGTGTGTGTGTGTGTGTGTGACGCAAAGTATTTTATGCAAAAGTTTATTCTGGCTTAAAATTAGAGGGTATTCTCTGTCAGGGAAGATATAGGCTAGAGCAAGAGGCCAGTAGGTCATACTGCATCCTCAGTTACTCAAAACAGGCAACAAGTTCTCTTAATGGTATAGTGAAGCTCCATCCTCTAAAGATCACATCACCTCCCCACATAGTGCCAGCAGCAGGGGAGTAAGTGTTAAAACTTGAGAGTTTATGAGCGCCTCTTCACATTTGAACTACAACTGAAGGTTAGAGGTTGTTGAAGGCTTTACAGAGCTTTTGTTCTAACACTTGGAAGTTAAAACGACATGATGGCTATCAGCAAATATGCTTCCATTCCCTCCCCCACCCTGCTCTGTATGGTGTGTGTGTGTGCATGCACTCATGTGCATGCATGTGTGCATGTGTGAATATATGTATGTATGTGTATGTATGCACAAATATGTGTATTTGTTCTTGAATTAATATAATATTCTGCCATTAACCATTGCAACCACCATGATTTATTTTCTTACTCCAGTTTCCTACCATCTTAGATATTGACATTACCACTTGATCCTCAAAATTACTCTAGATTTGGCATCATAATATTTTTTCTTTTTTTTTGAGTTATTATTAGTTTTTTATTAGGTATTTATTTCATTTACATTTCCAATGCTATCCCAAAAGTCCCCATCCTCTCCCACACCCACTCCAATAATACAAACATAAAAATGCTACTTGAAATATTATCAAGCTGAGTTTAGTAATATGTAAAAAGCACACAATATATTAGGGTTAAATTACAGGAGATATCTGGAAACATTAAGACAGTTAACTATTTTTTATAAATGTATTCACGTAATTTAGTCCATACACAAAATAAATAAAATAGTAACTTTAATGAATTCAAAAGTCAGTTGATGAAATCCAATATTTATTATTAACTGCAGAAACTCTTAACAAGCTAAGAGTTGGATATAATGTCCTCGACTTGATGTTTCTAGCAACCCAGTGGTACCCAGTGAGTTCTTTGGAAGATTTCTTTTCCTTCAGGAAGAAAGCAATAATGCCTGGAATCATAACAACTTTTCAACATTTCACTGGAGGCTTCTGCTGGTAAGACAAGAAAATAATATTTAAAACATAATAACTTCAAAGAAGGAAATCTCTTACAGCAGAAAATTATATAGCAGCCAGCAAAATATTGTACATAACCCACAGGGAACTTATTAGAATTCATAAATGAATTTTAACATTACTAAGAACAATTCAATGTAAAAAATTAATCTGAACATTTCTACAATAAACTATTATATCTGATAGAAATATGCCATTTAAAACAGCAGTAAGTGAAACTGGTCTAATTATTGGATGTATTTTTAGCAAAATATATATGGAAAATGGGGAAAATTATAACAAGCTTGTAGACATCCCTTCTTTTATCTTCAGGAAGTCCTAAGAAATGACATTTACATCAATAAGAGTATCTCACTAAGATAAATACCCTATTTATAATAGACACAAAACCAAATTATCTTACATGAGATATAAAATTACATCTATACATATAATATACATATGTGATTAATAACTTTTATTCAATAAAGTGTGATTGTAAAAGGGAAACTCAGGTGAGGAAATGATAGCTTAATAAGAAACAAGACATTCATAAGAAAAATATGTAATGAACTTCAAGTCCCAGAGGTAAAAATAACCCTTTGAAAAGTGAGCAAGTGATATGAAATGATGCTTTACAAAGAGCATCTGTAAATGACAAGTAGGCAAAGGAAATGCATTCGTTCCTTCTTATCAGACAAACACAGTACCGGGTATAATCTATGGATGCCATTTGCTTCAGAATGGCAGGATGAGAAGGACTGACAATGGCAAAGATGGGACAAAGAAGTGAGACCATTGGTACTTAACACCATGGGGAAGTCCAGGCTTATATGACCACAACAAAGAGAGTTTGACATTATCTCCTAATCTCAAAAATGCTCATATCCTATAACCCTGAGTATAGGTTCTCTTTCTAAGCATGTAGGAAATGTAGCACATGAAGAGGAACATTCATGGTGATGCTATTTGAACTGCTCCATGCCACACAATTCAAATGTCTGTCCACTGTAGTACAAACAGTCAGATCACAAAGCACAATGCACACAGCTTGGAAGGTGACTACATCACTGTTATCCCACCATGGGTGAAACTCCAGGAGACACTAAGGAAAAAAGGATGGGCAAAGATGGGAAAAGATCACTCCTGCAGAACTCCTGACTTATAATGCGTTCTTGGGATAAACAAAGGCAATCTTGGGATAATTAAAATGCAGGTTTCTAGGATGGCAGTCTCTCCCCTGTGCCCCACTCACCCTCCAATTCCTCCCAGTCCACATCCATTTTTATAACATAGTCTCAATATGTAGACAAAAGTTGTATCAAAGAAAGTTCTGGGATTATAGGAAAGTGCATATACATGGACATACACACACACACAAATATACACATACCACAAATGTTAATATTCTGTTTCTTTCTTAGATCATTTATATTTTTCCACTAAAAATAATTTATTAATTTGTAAATCCATATGTTGCACACCTCTATATAATATTATACTACCTAATAATATTTAGGCTGGGAAGAGGGTAAAAGTCCGTGATAATGTGACAGCAATCATTTTCTTCAGTTGGTAAATGCACTCTGGAAAATAGTATTAAGCACAAGAGAGGAATTCTCAGGTTTTGCATGTTAATCTTTGAGGATGGATAATTTCTTATTGTAAAACACTACCCTATGGTTTGGGAGGGGGTCATTTACCATGACTCCTGTCCTCTTCTCACAAGCTGTTGATAAAACATTGTCTCCACAATTGAAACAACTAGTAAATAAGTTAGCCTTTGAGATGTTGGGTTGTATACTTCTTTTTTTTTTTCAATTTTTTATTAGATATTTTTTCATTTACATTTCAAATGCTATCCCGAAAATCACCTATACCCTCTCCCTGCCCTGCTCCCCTACCCACCCACTCCCACTTCTTAGCCCTGACGTTCCCCTGTAATGGGGCATATAAAGTTTGCAAGACCAAGGGGCCTCTCTTCCCAATGATGACCAACTAAGCCATCTTCTGCTACATATGCAGCTAGAGACATGAGCTCTGGGGGTACTGGTTAGTTCACATTTTTGTTTCACCTATAGGGTTGCAAACCCCTTCAGCTCCTTGGGTACTTTCTCTGGCTCCTCCATTGGGGGCCCTGTGATCCATCCAATAGCTGATTGTGAGCATCCACTTATGTGTTTGCTAGGTCCCAGCATAGTCTCAAAAGAGATAGCTATATCAGGGTCCTGTCACCAAAATCTTGATGGCATATGCAATAGTGCCTGCATTTGGTGGCTGGTTATGGGATGGCTCCCCAGGTAGGGCAGTCTCTGGATAGCCCATCCTTTTGACTCAGCTCCAAACTTTGTCTCTGTAACTCCTTTCATGGGTATTTTGTTCCCTATTCTAATGAGGAATGAAGTATCCACACATTGGTCTTCCTTCTTCTTGATTTTCTTGTGTTTTCCAAATTATATCTTGGGTATTCTAAGTTTCTGGGCAAATATACACTTATCAGTGAGTGCATCTTAACTGAGTTCTTTTGTGATTGGGTTACCTCACTCAGGATGATATCCTCCAGATCTATCCATTTGCCTATGAATTTACTAAATTCATTGTTTTCCATAGCTGAGTAGTACTCCATTATGTAAATGTAGCACATTTTCTATATCCATTCCTCTGTTGAGGGGCATCTGGGTTCTTTCCAGCTTCTGGCTATTATAAATAAGGTTGTTATGAACATAGTGGAGCATGTGTCCTTATTACCGGTTGGAACATCTTCTGGGTATATGCCCAGGAGAGGAATTGCTAGATCTTCAGGTAGTACTATGTACAATTTTCTGAGGAACGGCCAGACTGATTTCCAGAGTGGTAGTACAAGTTTGCAATCCCACCAGCAATGGAGGAGTGTTCCTCCTTTCTCCACATCCTCACCAGCATTTGCTGTCATCTGAATTTTTGATCCTCACCATTCTGACTGGTGTGAGGTGGAATCTCAGGGTTGTTTTGATTTGCATTTCCCTGATGATTAAGGATGTTGAATATTTTGTCAGGTGCTTCTCAGCCATTCGGTATTCCTCAGTTGAGAATTCTTTGTTTAGCTGTGTACCCCATTTTCAATGGGGTTATTGGAATTTCTGGAGTGCAGTTTCTTGAGCTATTTGTATATATTGGATATTAGTCTCCTATCAGATTTAGGATTGGTAAAAATCCTTTTCCAATCTGTTGGTGGCCTTTTTGTCTTATTGACAGTGTGTTTTGCCTTACAGAAGCTTTGCAATTTTATGAGGTCCCATTTGTCAATTCTCTATCTTACAGCACAAACCATTACTGTTCTGTTCAGGAATTTTTCCCTGTGCTCATATCTTCCAGGCTTTCCCCCACTTTCTCCTCTATAAGTTTCAGTTTCTCTGGTTTTAGATGGAGTTCCTTGATCCACTTAGACTTGAGCTTAGTAAAAGGAGATAAGAATGGATCAATTTGCATCTGCTGTCAACTGAATTTTTTATCCTTGTGGTATTTTCAATAGCCACTAACCTTGCCTAGTACAGTCTGGGGGTTGTAAATTGGCATGGAAATTAAAGCAGGTTTTTGTTGGTGCACAGCACAAAATAGTTATATATGGGGACAGTAGTTTGGTTTTAGGTTTTTTTTCTTTTGGTTTATTTTTGGGTTTTATATTTTTCATCTTCAGTTGTTTCTGATACAACATATATGAAGATAATTGTTGTTCTGTTAACTGAATATCACTCTGTAATTGTGGAAAAAAACACATAACAAAATATTAAAACACACACACCAGAAACAGCGCCCTTGTCTGTGGATTCTGTTGTGGGGTGGGGATGCCAGATAAGCATTAGTAGTACGGTCCCTGGTGAGGCTACTTGTCTATCTAGGGGTCACACATATTAAACTTCTGCTGTAGACCAGGATTTGGCAAAGCGCTTTATTTGAGCCAAATGAGACCCATGCACACTTTAGTAAAAAGCTTTATTGGAAAAAAAAATGTGGCTATTTGTTGACATTCTGAATGTTTCTATGTAAATAATTTTTTTAATTAAAAAAAGAAAAGGGAACAAAATAATCACTGGATATGGAGGGAGAAACTTGAGAGGGAAAGAGGAGAAGAAGAGGAAATAAGGGGGCAGGATGAGGTATAGGAGGAGACAGGTGAGCTGTACAGAGGGTAAAGAAATTAAACCGAGTTGTGTAGCAATGAGATGTGGGAAAATAGGGATAGCCAACAGAAAGTCCCAGATGCCAGGAAAGAAAGAGGCTCCCAGGACCCGGTGGGGATAACATTGGCTGAAATACCCAACAGAGGGGAGAGAGAACCTGTAGAGACCATATCTAGAGGTCAGGCATGGCCCCCAGTTGAGGGATATGACCACCCACCCTTTTTCATAAATTTTCTATTGCCTTACTCCGAGTATTGTTTTCACTTCTGGTTTTAAAGTCCTCCAGACAATTCTCCCTTTAATTTATGTTTAGCTATATGGGCCAATGTGGATCTAGAACAGACAAGTCATTCTTACAGTTATTTTAAAGTTTATGTTGAAAGGTTTGGTAACATGGCTCAAGTAAACATACTTTAAACAGAAATACAGTAATGGTGTGAACCAACTGATGCTGCAGAGGCATTGATCTTAGTTTTCATTAGGCAGCAGATTGTAAAGCAAGCTTTGGGATTCAGTCACCACTGACATGTGAGGCGTCCCAAAGCAAGTAATCTCCTCCCTACAAGGCCTGTTCCTCCCCCAGAACACTTGCTTCCTCTACCCCTACCGCCTATCTTCTCTTCCTGCCATGTTAACAGAGTTCTGTAGTCATATCTCAGCCAGTCATTTCAATTACATTTTCCAGTGAGCTACATTAAGAGCTCAAAGTGAAGGGTAAAAACTACACTTGGCTGTGGCATTTTTATTGCCCTATTTGAAGTCATTACCAATAACTGGAATCTGTCTACTTCACTGAACTTTCTAAAGCATGCTCATTACAGCACATTCAAGGTACATTTGGGGAGAGAAACAAGTAACCAATTTACTAAGTTGGTGTGTTTTAATTGCTTGACAATTGGAAAGCACATCTGTGGGACAAGCAATAGGCTACCCCTGCCTAGAGAGGATAGAAACAGAATTTTAATTCAATTGCACATATTTCATATCTTTTCAGATGAAACCAGGACCAATTCTCTACCTGAGAGAGGGTCAGTCCTTTCTGGTCACTAGGGTATGACAGTGCCCTCCTCCTCCTCCTCCTCCTCCTCCTCCTCCTCCTCCTCCTCCTCCTCCTCCTCCCCTTCCCCTTATCCATTCATCCACAGCCTTTCCTCTCACAGGTGCAATTTAATGGAACAAGCAGAGAGCTATTGTTCTGACAGACCAGAACCAGCAACTTCAATAACTATGCTAAGGTTAGAATGGTCTTTCTTCCTGGCCTATTTCATTTTCTGTCAACCTGTTTGCAGCTCTGACCATAATCCTTGAAGTACTGGGTCATACTGTTTACTATTTATATACTTCCAAGTCCCAGCTCACATAACTCCCTCCAGCCATTCAAGTCCAGAATCCTCCCATGCATCTGCTTTTCTGCATGCAGGTCTGATCAAACACCACCTTCTGCTTTGTCATGGTATCCTGTGGGCTTTCTCTTTCTCAGATCTTTTGCTCTCTTACCCAACATTATCTCCCAATTAAACATTTTACTTCATATAGTCATTGTACATGACACAGTGTTTGAAAGAATATTTTTATACAAGCACACACAGTACATTGTACAAACTCCCTTCCACACTCACTTGCCTTTCCCTTTCTCCTCTTCTGGTCAGTGACTTAAATCAGTTTTAGAAAAGCACATCATGTTTCCTTGCACGTTTTTCTTCTATTTTCTATTGTAACATAAATTATAAAATCACAAAAACACACACACCTAGGATTTTAGATCTCTATTTTTTTTTCTCTAATTCATTCCCAAACAGTACTTTAAAACTTAACTGGCCAAGGGCTAGAATGATGACTCAGTGACAAAAAGGACCCAGTACTCTTCCAGAGAACCTGATTTGGTTCCCAGCATCAAAACAAGTGACTCACAAATGGCTAGAACCTCCACTCCTGTGGAACCAAAAGCTCATGATCATGTTGGCACTTGCACTCACACAGGTACTGACACACAATTATAACTTAATATACATTCCAAAATCATGCTGAGTTGGGTGTGTGCTTTAAACATCTCAAGAGCCCTAGGAGGTGGGTTGCCTCATGTAACATCTTACAAATAAGGAAACTGAGGCACAGCTCCTTGAGTTAGATTGCAAAGTGTAAGGAGATAATGATTAATTGAACCTGGATTTACTCTCAGCAGCAGCTTGCAAGAGCTAGAAGCTTGCTGCAGTCCTTAGAAGTTATAGTTGACAAGCCCCTTACAGTCTGACCAGCACCGGAGTAGCTAGGGCACAGAGTCGGCTGACACCCGCCAGCTACCCAGGACACCCGCCACGGGATCTTAAGACTTCTGGTGAGTGGAACACAGCATCTGCTCCAATCCAATCTCGCGGGACGTGAGTCTGCATTAGTTAGGGAAGCAGAAAACCTGGCCTGAGTAGGGGCACAAGCCCCTTCCGGTCTCACCAGCACTGGGATAGCTAGGGCGCACAGTTGGCTGACACCCCCTAGCTACTCACAACACCAGCCACGGGATCTTAAGACTTCAGGTGATCCGGCCACCCTCCCAGCCAGAGGACAAGTCTCCGCCTGGCCCACGAGCCCTTTGGCTCAGGATCAGCGGGAGCCATCTTGGTTCCGGGAATCTGCCGAATTTAGGAACTTAGTCTGCACAGGTGAGAGTGTGCACCACAGAAGATGACAGCTTCTGAGACAGGCGGGAGCCACAGAGCTACTGAGGCAGCACCCTTTTCGGGCCCCAGACATCCGGCCACCTTCCTGGCCAGAGGAGAGGTGTCTACCCGGCCCAGGAGGCTTTTGCTTCTAGATTGGCAGTAGTCATCTTGGTTCTGGGACTCCACTGAACATGGTCTGTACAGGTGAGAGTGTGCAACACACAAGCTGACAACTTCTGTGACCTGCAAAAGCAACACAGCTTCTGGGAAAGGTCCTGTTTTGGGCCTTCATCTTCGGCCAGGAGGAGGTCCAAACCCCAGATATCTGTGCACCTTCCCTGTAAGAGGAGAGCTTGCCTGCAGAGAGTGCTCTGACCACTGAAACTCAGAGGAGAGAGCCTGTCTCCAAGGTCTGCTGATAGAGGCTAACAGATTCATCAGAAGAACAATCTCTAAACAGAGACAACTATAACAACTAACTCCAGAGATTACCAGATGTCGAAAGGTAAACATAATAATCTTACTAACAGAAACCAAGACCACTCACTATCATCAGAACCCAGTACTCCCACTTCGCCCAGTCCAGGGCACCCCAACACACTGGAAAAGGTAGAACCGGATCTAAAAACATATCTCATGATGATGGTAGAGGACATCAAGAAGGACTTTAATAACACACTTAAAGAAATACAGGAGAACAATGCTAAACAGGTAGAGGACATTAAAGAGAAAGCACAAAAATCCCTTAAAGAATTGAAGGAGAACACTGCTAAACAGGTAGAAGACATTAAAGAGGAAGCACAAAAATCCCTTAAAGAATTGCAGGAAAACCAGACCAAATAGGTGATGGAATTGAATAAAACCATCCAATACCTAAAAAGGGAAGTAGACACAATAAAAAAAACCCAAATTGAGGCAACACTGGAGATAGAAACATTAGGAAAGAAATCTGGAACCATAGATGCAAGCATCAGTAACAGAATACAAGAGATGGAAGAGAGAATCTCAGGTGCAGAAGACTCCATAGAGAACATCGGCACAACAATCAAAGAAAATACAAAATCCAAAAAGATCCTAATTCAAAACATCCAGGAAATCCAGGACACAATAAGAAGACCAAACCTATGGATAATAGGAGTAGATGAGAATGAAGATTTTCAACTCAAAGGACCAACAAATATCTTCAACAAAATTATAGAAGAAAACTTCCCAAACCAAAAAGAAAGAGATGCCCATGAACATACAAGAAGCCTACAGAACTCCAAATAGACTGGATCAGAAAAGAAATTCCTTCTGACACATAATAATCAGAACAACAAATGCACTAAATAAAGATAGAATACTAAAAGCAGTAAGGGAAAAAGGTCAAGTAACATATAAAGGCAAGCCTATCAGAATTACACCAGATTTTTCACCAGACTATGAAAACCAGAAGGGCCTGGACAGATGTTATACAGAAACTAAGAGAACACAAATTCCAGCCCAGGGTACTATACCCAACCAAACTCTCAATTACCATAGATGGAGAAACCAAAGTATTTCACCACAAAACCAAATTCACACGTTATCTTTCTATGAATCCAGCCCTCAAAGGATAATAACAGAAAAAAACCAATACAAGGACGGAAACCATGTCCTAGAAAAAGCAAGAAGGTACTCCCTCAACAAACCTAACAGAAGACTGCCACAAGAACAGAATGCCAACTCTAACAACAAAAATAAAAGGAAGCAACAATTACTTTTCCTTAATATATCTTAATATCAATAGACTCAACTCCCCAATAAAAAGACATAGAATAACAGACTGGATACACAAACAGGACCCAACATTTTGCTGCTTACAGGAAACTCATTTCAGAGAAAAAGATAGACACTGCCTCAGAATGAAAGGCTGGAAAACAATATTCCAAACAAATGATAGGAAGAAACAAGCTGGAGTAGCCATCCTAATATCTAATAAAATCGACTTCCAACCCAAAGTCATCAAAAAAGACAAGGAGAGAAAAGCACAGGGGCAGCTGGGGCGCAGGGTCGGCTGACACTCGCCAGCTACCCACAACACCCACCACAGGATCTTAAGACTTCTGGAGAGTGGAACACAGCTTCTGCTCCAATCCAATTGCACGCGGGACCTGAGACTGCATTAGTTAGGGAAGCAGAAACCGGCCTGAGTAGGGCCACAGGCCTCATCCGGCCGGATCAGCGCCGGGGTAGCTGGAGCGCAGGATTACCTGACACCCGCCAGCTACCCACGACTCCCGCCGCAGGATTTTGGGACTGCTGGTGAGTGGAACACAGCTTCTGCTCCAGTACAATCACGCGGGACCTGAGACTGCTCTGGTTGGGGAGAGAGAAATCTGGCCTACATAGGGCCACAAGCCTCTTCCGGTCAGAAAAGCACCGGGGCAGCTGGGGCGCAGGGTCAGCTGACACTCGCCAGCTACCCACAACACCCGCCACAGGATCTTAAGACTTCTGGAGAGTGGAACACAGCTTCTGCTCCAATCCAATTGCGCGCAGGACCTGAGACTGCATTAGTTAGGGAAGCAGAAACCGGCCTGAGTAGGGCCACAGGCCTCATCCGGCCGGATCAGCACTGGGGTAGCTGGAGCGCGGGGTTGCCTGACACCCGCCAGCTACCCACGACCCCCGCCGCAGGATTTTGGGACTGCTGGTGAGTGGAACACAGCTTCTGCTCCAATCTTTAAACAGTGACAACGATAACAACTAACCCCAGAGATTACCAGATGGCGAAAGGTAAACGTAATAATCTTACTAACAGAAACCAAGACCACTCACCATCATCAGAACCCAGCACCCCCACTTCGCCCAGTCCAGGGCACCCCAACACACTGGAAAAGCTAGACACGGATCTAAAAGCATATCTCCTGATGATGGTAGAGGACTTCAAGAAGGACTTTAATAACACACTTAAAGAAATGCAGGAGAACACTGCTAAACAGGCAGAAGACACTAAAGAGGAAGCACAAAAATCCCTTAAAGAATTGCAGGAGAACACTGCTAAAGAGTTACAAATCCTTAAAGAAAAACAGGATAACATAATCAAACAGGTAGAAGTCCTTACAGAAAAACAGGAAAACACATCCAAACAGATGATGGAAATGAACAAAACCATACTAGACCTAAAAAGGGAAGTAGACACAATAAAGAAAACCCAAAATGAGGCAACACTGGAGATAGAAACCCTAGGAAAGAAATCTGGAACCATAGATACCAGCATCAGCAACAGAATACAAGAGATGGAAGAGAGAATCTCAGGTGCAGAAGATTCCATAGAGAACATCTGCACAACAATCAAGGAAAATGTAAAATGCAAAAAGATCCTAACTCAAAACATCCAAGAAATACAGGACACAATGAGAAGACCAAACCTACGGATAATAGGAGTGGATGAGAATGAAGATTTTCAACTCAAAGGACCAGCAAACATCTTCAACAAAATTATAGAAGAAAACTTCCCAAATCTAAAGAAAGAGATGCCCATGAACATACAAGAAGCCTACAGAACTCCAAATAGACTGGACCAGAAAAGAAATACCTCCCGACACATAATAATCAGAACAACAAATGCTCTAAATAAAGATAGAATACTAAAAGCAGTAAGAGAAAAAGGCCAAGTAACATATAAAGGCAAGCCTATCAGAATTACACCAGATTTTTCACCAGAGACTATGAAAGCCAGAAGATCCTGGACGGATGTTATACAGACACTAAAAGAACACAAATTCCAGCCCAGGCTACTATACCCAGCCAAACTCTCAATTAACATAGATGGAGAAACCAAAGTATTCCACGACAAAACCAAATTCACACATTATCTCTCCACGAATCCAGCCCTTCAAAGGATAATAACAGAAAAAAACCAATACAAGGACAGGAACCACGCCCTAGAAACAACAAGAAGGTAATCCCTCAACAAACCTAAAAGAAGACAGCCACAAGAACAAAATGCCAACTTTAACAACAAAAATAACAGGAAACAACAATTACTTTTCCTTAATATCTCTTAATATCAATGGACTCAACTCCCCGATAAAAAGACATAGACTAACAAACTGGCTACACAAACAAGACCCAACATTTTGCTGCTTACAGGAAACTCATCTCAGAGAAAAGGATAGACACTACCTCAGAATGAAAGGCTGGAAAACAATTTTCCAAGCAAATGGCATGAAGAAACAAGCTGGAGTAGCCATTCTAATATCTGATAAGATTGACTTCCAACCCAAAGTCATTAAAAAAGACAGGGAGGGACACTTCATACTCATCAAAGGTAAAATCATCCAAGAGGAACTATCAATCCTGAATATCTATGCACCAAATACAAAGGCAGCCACATTCATTAAAGAAACCTTAGTAAATCTCAAAGCGCACATTGCACCTCATACAATAATAGTGGGAGACTTCAACACACCACTTTCACCATTGGACAGATCATGGAAACAGAAACTAAACAGGGACACAGAGAAACTAAGAGAAATTATGAATCAAATGGATCTGGCAGATATCTACAGAACATTCTATCCTAAAACAAAAGGATATACCTTCTTCTCAGCACCTCATGGTACCTTCTCCAAAATTGACCACATAATTGGTCACAAAACAGGCCTCAACAGATAAAAAATATTGAAATTGTCCCATGCATCCTATCAGATCACCATGGACTAAGGCTGATCTTCAATAACAAAATAAATAATAGAAAGCCAACCTTCACGTGGAAACTGAACAACACTCTTCTCAATGATACCTTGGTCAAGGAAGGAATAAAGAAAGAAATTAAGGACTTTTTAGAGTTCAATGAAAATGAAGCCACAACATACCAAAACTTATGGGACGCAATGAAAGCATTTCTAAGAAGAAAACTCATAGCTCTGAGTGCCTCCAAAAGGAAACTAGAGAGAGCACACATTAGCAGCTTGACAACACACCTAAAAGCACTAGAACAAAAGGAAGCAAATTCACCCAAGAGGAGTAGACAGCAGGAAATAATCAAACTCAGGGGCGAAATCAACCAAGTGGAAACAAGAAAAACTATTCAAAGAATCAACCAATCAAGGAGCTGGTTCTTTGAGAAAATCAACAAGATAGATAAACCCTTAGCCAGACTCACTAGAGGGCACAGGGAAAGCATCCTAATTAACAAAATCAGAAATGAAAAAGGAGACATAACAACAGATCCTGAAGACATCCAAAACACCATCAGATCCTTCTACCAAAGGCTATACTCAACAAAACTGGAGAACCTGGATGAAATGGACAAGTTCCTAGACAGATACCAGGTACCAAAGTTGAATCAAGATCAGGGTAATGATCTAAACAGCCCTATATCCCCCAAAGAAATAGAAGCAGTCATTAATAGTCTCCCAACTAAAAAAAGCCCAGGACCAGATGGGTTTAGTGCAGAGTTCTATCAGACCTTCAAAGAAGATCTAATCCCAGTTCTTCACAAACTATTCCACAAAATAGAAACAGAAGGTACTCTACCCAACTCATTCTATGAAGCCACAATTACTCTGATACCTAAACCACAAAAAGACCCAACAAAGATAGAAAACTTCAGACCAATATCCCTTATGAATATTGATGCAAAAATCCTCAATAAAGTTCTCGCTAACCAAATCCAAGAACACATCAAAACAATCATCCATCCTGACCAAGTAGGTTTCATCCTAGGGATGCAGGGATGGTTCAATATACGGAAATCTATCAACGTAATCCAGTATATAAACAAACTCAAAGACAAAAACCACATGGTCATCTCATTAGATGCGGAAAAAGCATTTGACAAGATCCAACACCCATTCATGATAAAAGTCTTGGAAAGATCAGGAATTTAAGGCCCATAACTAAACATGATAAAAGCAATCTAGAGCAAACCAGTAGCCAACATCAAAGTAAATGGTCAGAAGCTTGAAGCAATCCCTCTAAAATCAGGGACTAGACAAGGCTGTCCACTTTCTCCATACCTATTCAACATTGTCCTTGAAGTCCTAGCCAGAGCAATTCGACGACAAAAGGAGATCAAAGGGATACAAATTGGAAAAGATGAAGTCAAAATATCACTTTTTGCACATGATATGATAGTATATATAAGTGACCCTAAAAATTCCACCAGAGAACTCCTAAACCTGATAAAAAGCTTCGGTGAAGTAGCTGGATATAAAATTTACTCAAACAAATCAATGGACTTTCTCTACACAAAGAATAAACAGGCTGAGAAAGAAATTAGGGAAACAACACCCTTCTCAATAGTCACAAATAATAGAAAATATCTTGGCGTGACTCTAACTAAGGAAGTGAAAGATCTGTATAATAAAAACTTCAAGTCTCTGAAGAAAGAAATTATAGAAGATCTCAGAAGATGGAAAGATCTCCCATGCTCATGGATTGGCAGGATCAACATTGTAAAAATGGCTATCTTGCCAAAAGCAATCTACAGATTCAATGCAATCCCCATCAAAATTCCAAATCAATTCTTCAACGAATTAGAAAGTGCAATCTGCAAATTCATCTGGAATAACAAAAAACCTAGGATAGCAAAAACTCTTCTCAAGGATAAAAGAACCTCTGGTGGAATCACCATGCCGGACCTAAAGCTTTACTACAGAGCAATTGTGATAAAAACTGCATGGTACTGGTATAGTGACAGACAAATAGACCAATGGAATAGAATTGAAGACCCAGAAATGAACCCACACACCTATGGTCACTTGATCTTCGACAAGGGAGCTAAAAACATCCAGTGGAAGAAAGACAGCATTTTCAACAAATGGTGCTGGCACAACTGGTTGTTAACATGTAGAAGAATGCGAATCGATCCATTCCTATCTCCTTGTACTAAGGTCAAGTCTAAGTGGATCAAGGAACTTCACATAAAACCAGCGACACTGAAACTTATAGAGGAGAAAGTGGGGAAAAGCCTTGAAGATATGGGCACAGGGGAAAAATTCCTGAATAGAACAGTAATGGCTTGTGCTGTAAGATCGAGAATTGACAAGTGGGACATCATGAAACTACAAAGCTTCTGCAAGACTAAAGACAAAAAAACCACCAACAGATTGGGAAAGGATCTTCACCTATCCTAAATCAGATAAGGGACTAATATCCAATATATATAAAGAACTCAAGAAGGTGGACTCCAGAAAGTCAAATAACCCCATTAAAAAATGGGGCTCAGAACTGAACAAAGAATTCTCACCTGAGGAATACCGAATGGCAGAGAAACACCTGAAAAAATGTTCAACATCCTTAATCATCAGGGAAATGCAAATCAAAACAACCCTGAGATTCCACCTCACACCAGTCAGAATGGCTAAGATCAAAAATTCAGGTGACAGCAGATGCTGGCGAGGATGTGGAGAAAGAGGAACACTCCTCCATTGTTGGTGGGATTGCAAGCTTGTACAACCACTCTGGAAATCAGTCTGGCTGTTCCTCAGAAAATTGGACATAGTACTACCGGTGTATCCAGCAATACCTCTCCTGGGCATATATCCAGAAGATGTCCCAACCGGTAAAAAGGACACATGCTCCACTATGTTCATAGCAGCCCTATTTATAATAGCCAGAAGCTGGAAAGAACCCAGGTGTCCCTCAACAGAGGAATGGATATAGAAATTATGGTACATTTACACAATGGAGTACTACTCAGCTATTAAAAAGAATGAATTTATGAATTTCCTAGCCAAATGGATGGATCTGGAGGGCATCATCTTGAGTGAAGTAACACAATCACAAAAGAACTCACACAATATGTATTCATTGATAAGTGGATATTAGCCCAAAACTTAGGATACCCAAGATATAAGATACAATTTGATAAACGCATGAAACTCAAGAAGAATGAAGACCAAAGTGTGGACACTGTGCACCTTCTTAGAATTGGGAACAAAACACCCAGGGAAGGAGTTACAGAGACAAAGTTCGTAGCTGTGATGAAAGGATGGACCATTTAGAGACTGCTGTATCCAGGGATCTGTCCCATAATCAGCTTCTAAACGCTGACACCATTGCATACACTAGCAAGATTTTGCTGAAAGGACCCAAATATAGCTGTCTCTTGTGAGACGATGCTGGGGCCTAGCAAACACAGGAGTGGATGTTCACAGTCAGCTATTGGATGTATCACAGGGCTCCCAATGGAGAAGCTAGAGAAAGTACCCAAGGAGCTAAAGGGATCTGCAACCCTATTGTTGGAACAACATGATGTACTAACCAGAACCCCGGAGCTTTTGTCTCTAGCTGCATATGTATCGAAAGATGGCCTAGTTGGCCATCAATGGAAAGAGAGGCCCATTGGACTTGCAAACTTTATATGCCCCAATATAGGGGAATGCCAGGGCCAAAAGAATGGGAATGGGTGGGTAGGGAAGTGGGGGGCGCTATGGGGGACTTTTGGGATAGCATTGGAAATGTAATTGAGGAAAATATGTAATAAAAATATTAAAAATCAAAAAAAAAAAACAAAAAAGACAAGGAAGGGCACTTCATACTCATCAAAGATAAAATCCTCGAAGAGGAACTATCAATTCTGAATATCTATGCTCCGAATACAAGGGCAGCCACATTCATTAAAGATACTTTAGTAAAGCTCAAAGCACACATTGCACCTCACACAATCAACACACCACTTTCAAAAATGGACAGATCATAGAAACAGAAACTAAACAAGGACACAGTGAAAGTAACAGAAGTTATGAAACAAATGGATCTGAGAGATATCTAGAGAACACTTTATCCTAAAACAAAAGGATATACCTTCTTCTCAGGGCCTCACGGTATCTTATCCAAAACTGACCACATAATTGGTCAGAAAACAAGCCTCAACATATACAAAAATATTGAAATTGTCCCATACATCCTATCAGAAAACCATGGACTAAGGCTGATCTTCAATAACAAAATAAATAATAGAAAGCCAACACACACGTGGAAACTAAACAGCACTCTTCTCAATGATACCTTGGTCAAGGAAGGAATAAAGAAAGAAATTAAGGACTTTTGGGAGTTTAATGAAAATGATGCCACAACATACCCAAACTTATGGGACACAATGAAAGCATTTCTAAGAGGAAAACTCATAGCTCTGAGTGCCTCCAAAAAGAAACTAGAGAGAGCACACATTAGCAGCTGGACAACACATGAAAAAGCTCTAGAACAAAAGGAAGCAAATTCATTCAAGAGAAATAGACGGCAGGAAATAATCAAACTCATGGGTGAAATCAACCAAGTGGAAACAAGAAGAACTATTCAAAGAATCTACCAATCCAGGAGCTGGTTCTTTGAGAAAATCAACAAGATAGATAAACCCTTAGCCAGACTCACTAGAGGGCATAGGGAAAGTATTCTAATTAACAAAATCAGAAATGAAAAGGGAGACATAACAACAGATCCTTAAGAAATCCAAAACAGCATCAGATCCTTCTACAAAAGGGTATACTCAACAAAACTGGAGAACCTGGATGAATTGGACAAGTTTCTAGACAAATACCAGGTACCAAAGTTAAATCAAGATCAGGTTAATGATCTAAACAGTCCCATATCCCCTAAAGAAATAGAAGCAGTCATTAATAGTCTCCCAACCAAAAAAAGCCCAGGACCAGATGGGTTTAGAGCAGAGTTCTATCAGACCTTCAAAGAAGATCTAATCCCAGTTCTTCAAACTATTGCACAAAATAGAAACAGAAGGTACTCTACCCAACTCATTCTATGAAGCCACAACTACTCTGATACCTAAACCACAAAAAGAACAAACAAAGATAGAGAACTTCAGACCAATTTCCCTTATGAATATTGATGCAAAAATCCTCAATAAAATTCTTGCTGACTGAATCCAAGAACACATCAAAACAATCATCCATCCTGACCAAGTAGGTTTCATCCCAGGGATGCAAGGATGGTTCAATATATGGAAATCCATCAAAGTAATCCAGTATATAAACAAACTCAAAGACAAAAAACACATGATCATCTCGTTAGATGCTGAGAAAACATTTGACAAAATCCAACACCCATTCATGATAAAAGTCTTGGAAAGATCAGGAATTCAAGGCCCATACCTAAACATGATAAAAGCAATCTACAGCAAACCAGTAGCCAACATCAAAGTAAATGGTGAGAAGCTGGAAGAAATCCCACTAAAATCAGGGACTAGACAAGGCTGTCCACTCTCTCCCTACTTATTCAACTTTGTACTTGAAGTCCTAGCCAGAGCAATTCGACAGCAAAAGGAGATCAAGGGGATACAAATTGGAAAAGAAGAAGCCAAAATATCACTTTTTGCAGATGATATGATAGTATATATAAGTGACCCTAAAAATTCCATCAGAGAACTCCTAAGCCTGATAAACAGCTTCAATGAAGTAGCTGGACATAAAATTAACTCAAGCAAGTCAATGGCCTTTCTGTACACAAAGGATAAACAGGCTGAGAAAGAAATTAGGGAAACAACATGCTTCTCATTAGTCACAAACAATATAATATACCTTGGTGTGACTCTAACTAAGGAAGTTGAAGATCTGTATGACAAGAACTTCAAGTCTCGGAACAAAGAAATAAAAGAAAATCTCAGAAAATGGAAAGATCTCCCATGCTCATGGATTGGCAGGATCAACATTGTAAAAATGGCTATCTTGCCAAAAGCAATCTATAGATTCAATGCAATCCCCATCAAACTTCCAACTCAATTCTTCAATGAATTAGAAAGGGCAATCTTCAAATTCATCTGGAACAACAAAAACCCTAGGATAGCAATAACTCTTCTCAAGGATAAAAGATCCTCTGGTGGAATCACCATGCCTGACCTAAAGCTGTACTACAGAGCAATTGTGATAAAAACTGCATGGTACTGGTATAACGACAGACAAGTAGACCAATGGAACAGAATTGAAAACCCTGAGATGAACCCACACACCTATGGTCACTTGATCTTTGACATGTGAGAAAAATCATCCAGTGGATAAAAGACAGCATTTTCAACAAATGGCGCTGGCACAACTGGCGGTTATCATGTAGAAGAATGCGAATTGATCCATTCCTATCTCCTTGTACTAAGGTCAAGTCTAAGTGGATTAAGGAACTCCACATAAAACCAGAGACACTGAAACTTATAGAGGATAAAGTAGGGAAAAGCCTCGAAGATTTGGGTACAGGGGAAAATTTCCTGAATAGAACAGCAATGGCTTGTGCTGTAAGATCGAGAATCGATAAATGGGACCTCATAAAGTTGCAAAGCTTCTGAAAGGTAAAAGACACCGTCAATAAGACAAAAAGACCACCAACAGATTGGGAAAGGATCTTTACCTATCCTAAATTAGATAGGGGACTAATATCCAATATATATAAAGAACTCAAGAAGGTGGACTCCAGAAAATCAAATAACCCCATTAAAAAATGGGGCCAAGAACTGAACAAAGAATTCTCACCTGAGGAATACCGAATGGCAGAGAAGCACCTGAAAAAATGTTCAACATCCTTAATCATCAGGGAAATGCAAATCAAAACAACCCTGAGATTCCACCTCACACCAGTCAGAATGGCTAAGATCAAAAATTCAGGTGACAGCAGATGCTGGGGAGGATGTGGAGAAAGGGGAACACTCCTCCATTGTTGGTGGGATTGCAAGCTTGTACAACCACTCTGGAAATCATTTTGGTGGTTCCTCAGAAAATTGGACATAATACTACCAGAGGATTCAGCAATACCTCTCCTGGGCATATATCCAGAAGATGTTTCAACCGGTAAGAAGGACACATGCTCCACTATGTTCATAGCAGCCTTATTATAATACCCAGAAGCTGGAAAGTACCCAGATGCCCCTCAACAGAGGAATAGATACAGAAAATGTGGTACATTTACACAATGGATTACTACTCAGCTATTAAAAGGAATGAATTTATGAAATTCCTAGGCAAATGGATGGACCTGGATGGCATCATCCTGAGTGAGGTAACACAATCACAATGTAACTCACACAATATGTACTCACTGATAAGTGGATATTAGCCCCAAAACTTAGGATACCCAAGATATAAGATACAACTTGTTAAACGCATGCAACTCAAGACGAAAAAAGACCAAAGTGTAGACACTGTGCCCCTTCTTAGAATTGGGAACAGAACACCCATGGAAGGAGTTAGAGAGATAAAGTTTGGAGCTGTGACGAAAGGATGGACCATCTAAAGACTGCCATATCCAGGGATCCATCCTATAATCAGCTTCCAAACGCTGACACCATTGCATATACTAGCAAGATTTTGCTGAAAGGACCCAGATATAGCTGTCTCTTGTGAGACAATGCCAGGGCCTAGCAAACACAGAAGTGGATGCTCACAGTCAGCTATTGGATGGATCACAGGGCCCCCAATGGAGAAGCTAGAGAAAGTACCCAAGGAGCTAAAGGGATCTGCAACCGTATAGGTGGAACAACATTATGAACTAACTAGTATGCCAGAGCTCTTGACTCTAGCTGCATATGTTTCAAAAGATGGCCTAGTCAGCCATCACTGGAAAGAGAGGCCCATTGGACTTGCAAACTTTGTATGCCCCAGTTCAGGGGAATGTCAGGGCCATAACGTGGGAGTGGTTGGGTAGGATTTTTTTGGGGGGGGGAATGTATTGGGGACTTTTTGGATAGCATTGGAAATGTAAATGAGGAAAATACCTAATAAAAAATAAAAAATAAAAAATAAAAAGTTATAGTTGCCAAGGAGTTTACTCTGCATTCCTAAGTCTTGTTTCTTGCATTTTAGGATGCTTGGCTTGTCAAGTACTCTGTGCTATACACAGGGTCATGGAGACTTCCATGGGCGAAGGCAGCAATGTATACCTTCTCAATCTCTGCACCCCCTGCCAGGAACTCCACTCAACCCAACAGATTTGTTTCTTTGGACATACATAATAAATAAAGAGACCTAGCTTTTTAAAAATTTCTTCAAACAATTTCTGTATCAAATGTTTGGTTTTATTAGAATACTCTCCTAAAACATCAGTAGAAATGATGAGCTTGGCCAAATGTTTTCTGTGTTCCTCCTATGTTGCAAGCTTCCCCTAACCCCTTCATGATCTTCCCCTCCTACTCCTGCTTCCTATCCCTCCACATTCTCTCTGTTCTGGAATATTTTTCTCATCCTATAGTAGATGTAGATGGTAATGACCCAGGTGACTCAGTGGGCTCTCTCACAAAGTGTACTGTAGAGAATATTAATAATAAATTAGAAGGAAACCAGTGGGGGTCAAAATAAGACTCCTTAGAAAAAGTTTAGTAATGCAGAGTTCAACAAATATGAATTCATAAATCCATGAATGAAGCAGAACCTATGGTTCAAGTACTGAACATTATGAATCTTTTGATAGCCTATGTATGGCCCCACATCCTTATAATAACACATTCTAACAACAGACTCCAAAGTGACTCTGTGAAAATGAGTAAACACAGATTCTAAGGTGGCCTGCAATACCAGGTTTCATAGCCTGGATTTGAACCTTGCTCTCCCATAAACCAGATTTATTCTCCCATGAACCATATGCATGACTTTGATTAAGTCACAGGTTTGCAAGATGTTCACAAGGTCTCACAAACTTCATCATGTCATGTTAGGAAACAAGTGTCCACCGTACCTTGTAAAATTTTACTTACTTTTCCTCTATTCATTTTTTAAATGGTGCTTTTAATTGGCCATCCAAGTACCTGAAGCCAAGAGAGAAGAGTGTATACCCAAGAAAGCAAGAGTTTCAGGAAAGACTGGGTTACTCTTTCTCACTGGGCTAATCTCTACAATGGCTATAGAAAGTAGCCCTATGACATGGTAGCATATCTGGATGGGTTAGGGTTGTTGAGAACCAAAAATAGTAGAGAAAGCTCACCATTTAAGCCAGCAGCTGTGGATTCTTGACTAGCAACCAAACCAGGGGAAATTATGCTAACTAGCTTTGGTATGAACCTATTAGTAGACCACAAAATTATGGATTTATTTACTTGATTCTTGTCTGGATATGTTGTATATTTTTAAGATAACTATTCTGAAAAAAAAATAGCTTTTGTAACCCCAATCAAAAGAAGGAGAAAAGTCTTATTGTGTGTGTGCTATTGTCTAGAATCCACACTGGTAGAGCTCAGCCTACAGCTGGTCCTCTCAGTTCCCCTTTACAAGCTGGTGTTGCATTCGCTGGTTAACTGTTGTCTGTTCCTTGGAACTTCTGACTTGCAAATGCCTCCAAGCATTGTCTTTTTATTAAGAGATTTTCTAGGGGATGAGTGGAAACTGGAAGTCATTTCTTTTATGGTAGGCATAAAGCAAGAGTCTATGATAACAGAACTGGACCTATTCTGTCACTGTGACCGAATATCTAAAATAATCAATTTATTGGCAGGAATACGTATTACTTCTCAATTTCTGAGATTTCAGGTCATGCTTTAAGCCTGTGCATCATGACAGAAGCAAGCACTTGAGCAATTTCCCTGTGATAGCTATAGAGAAAAAAGGTAATGGGCCCAAGTAGCAATGGGCCCTTCAAGAGCATGCCACAGTTAATCAAACCCCCTCCAGGTATTTCCTGTCTCCTAAAACACCTACCATCTTCACACAGAATCACAGGGCAACAACTAAGGCTTTTATACACATGCCTTTGAGAAGTATATTAGGATCTAAATAATGAGGACAATCCAAGGCTATGAAGAGACATCAAGTCCCCACACTGATGAAAGGTCTCCATGCACAACCTACCATTCTACTTAAAGCAAGTTAGAATGATATATATTTGGGGTCAAAAACAGAGTTGTTTGTTTGTTTGTTTGTAATTCCCTTTCAAATGGCTTGCCAATGAATAAATAGAAAAATTTATTTTTCTCTCAAACCCTTAAATTAGGACCCTGACACAGCTTAGCAGGTAGAGACTTCTGCTGCCATCATAAACATGAGTTTAATACCTGGGACTCACATGGAAGAAGAAGAAGAAAACCTATTCCTTTATGAACAGTGTGGTCAGATATAAGTACCATGCTTTGAATTCTTACCTTCTAAACCAAATGAGCCAAATGGATTTCTTCTAATTTTTATCACAAAATACCTAATTTAAGTTTTTGTTAATAGCAACAGATGAGTTTTTGCTTGTCCTGTCTATATTTTTTTCAGCTTATAGTAAGAACTCAATATAAGATCTGCCTCTTAACAAATACCCTTGTCCTCTGTGCAGCAGTTACCTACTTTATTCCAGCAGCCTCCATCCTCCTTTCCACTTCTGGGAGGTCCACCGTGTTACATTCCTCATGGAAACAACACCCACACAGTACTTGCTTTTCTACCATGACTTATTTCATTTCATATAACACACCTAAGGGACAACAGGGTATTACATATGGCAATATATCCTTCTAAAATATCTGATTATATTCCTCTGTGTGTGTGTGTGTGTGTGTTTGTGTGTGTACACTACAGTTAAAACAGGGTGTTTCTGTATCTTGGCTATTGTAAATGATTGTTTCAGTGAATACAGTTATGATCTCCTAGATCATAATTTGAGGCCCTTTGAATAAATGCTCAGCAATCTGACATCTTGGCTAAATGGTGTTTCATTTAACTGTTGCTGCAGTTGTTTTGTTGCTGCTGTTTTTATTGTTGTTGCTGCTGCTGCTGCTGTTATTGTTGATGCTGTTGTTGCTGCTGCTGTTGCTGCCTGAGGAGCCTCCATATTACTTTTACAGCAATTGTACCATTTTACTCTACACAAATCAGCTAAAAATGGTGACAGGCGTAAGTATTTGACCTGAAGCTGTAAAGCTGCTCAAATAAACAGAGGGGAAAATGTTCCATGGTGCTGATGTCAGAAATGTCACCAAAAAGTAATCAAAGCAAAAATGAACAAATTGGATTATATAACCTTTCCTAAACCAGGTGCAAGGGCCTTGTCATAAAGGCAACAATCAACAGAGTGAAAGGGGATAACATGCAGAATGGGGGATGGGCAGCATTCACAAGCCATATTTTCTGATGAATGGTTAATTTGCTAATTATGTTAGAAAACCCTTCAACTAGAAAAGAAATAACTTGTGGGGAATTGCAGGCTGGTCTCCAGTTGAGCTGAGGTCTGAACCCCAATGGTCATAATTCACCTACATGACACAGTAGGTGTTCCCTCATGCTCCTGGAACTCTGGCCCCTGCCTAAGGTACCACCTCCCACAGCCCCCACAATAGAAGCATGGTCAGTAGTCACATAAGCAATGGCCCTAGCTTCTGACCTTCAGGCTAAACTCCTTCCCAGTTACCTAGCAACAGTGAAGACCATAAAAAGGGGTGCTCTGCCCCATCACACTCTCTTACACTTTTACTCCTTTGTCCTCTCACCTCTCCTTTGTCCTCTCATCTCTCACTTCTCTCACTTCTCTCTCCTCTTCCCTTTCTCTTTGTCTTCTTCTTTCATCTCTTCTCTCTCTCTCTCTCATTCTCTCTCTCTCTCTCTCTCTCTCTCTCTCTCTCTCTCTCTTCTTCTTCTTCTTCTTCTTCTTCTTCTTCTTCTTCTTTCTACCTTCTCTCTTTCTCCTTGCATTTCTATAATAAAGCTCTTAAACCAATAGTCTCTGCTCCATCAAGTTCCGCTGCACACTCTGGTCAGTGTTGGAAACTTCTTCCCCTGTTCCCTCTCTCCTGCAACCCTGAGGCTTTAGCAAGGTAGCTCCAGGGGGATCCCCATTCAGGGGCTGCCCCTTTCTCCACCCCCTGCTGCGTGGGTCAGGCATGCTCACCTGGGGCCAAGTGGAAAAGCAGCCAGCAGTCTCCCCGCGTCCACCTGCCCAGAGTACAGGAACTCTGGCCGGACGTGGCATATTTTTCCTCCCCACTTCTCCCCGGGTCCCCTAGCCCCCACCCCCCACCCCCCGTTTATTTTGTTCCCAACAATAACTGAACACCAATTTCAAAGGGACCATAATAAACAACATAAATGACTGACAGGAATATTGAAGGTGCTTAGACTCAGGGGCATCAGTGCAGTAGCCCCTCACGTCAGCCACAATGACGACCATTTTATATGAATAGGTTGAGAAGGACATGGGGAAATGAGCATATTTCCAATAAAAACAGAAATGGGGTACCCTGGGAATCTTACATTTGAGTACCATCCTCACAATCCTAGAGTGACAGCACTTAGAAAGACAGGCTATTTTCCTGGACCCAGGAAGCTTCCTCCAAAAGTCACAAAATACAGGCCTTGGCATCTTACTCCCTTTCCACTTTCTTTTGTGATTCACTGGACTTCATGAGACTGTGGGAACCATCACCATGATTTGCAAAAGAAAAAAAATGCAAAGAAGTATAAAAAAATGGGCTTTGGCCCATAGAAGAATGTACCAAGAAGCAGTGTCTACTGCCTTGAAATCTGTTACCTATCAATATGCTTGGAAGCCCAAGGACCCTGAGAACAAAAGTGGTTGCAAGGGAGAGAAGATAGCCTGGAAGGAGGAGGGAGATGGAATGTTAATATTGGTCTGGCATGTATTACCTGCCCAGCTCTGTACTGTGGACTTTAGAGATAACTGTGCTTTATCTCCACCAGAGATTTGGGAGAGACTCCAGATATCATCCTCACTTTAGAGTTGAGGAGCTGGGACTGAGCTCTCCTGAGATTGCAACACTGGTAAGCATTCTGAGCAGAACTGAAGGTGAGTCTTTCTAACGCACAAGTGTGTCTTCTTGTCTGTTCTTCTATACTGCAGAATATAACTCACTTAACGTAACTGTCACTAACACTGGCCTCATTCTGGCCTCAGGCATCTGCATGAAAGAGGCAGAAATTGCAGGTAATTTTACCCCATCAGTCAGTACACAGCAATTCTGTCTTCCTGATTAAAAAAATATAAATACCTGTTACCAAAAAGCATTGCTTTCAAGTAGTAGTGGCCAAAATGATTGCCACCTCTAAGGTAACCCTGCTTTTCCTCCATTGGGGATGGCACAATTTAGCTCTTTCAGCCTTCAGTGTGAAATAACAGAAAGAGTTGCATTACCCAGAAAAGATTAAAGGCACCAGAGAATTGATGGTGTCTGCAAATATAACACAAACCACTATTGCTCTCTGCTACCTCCACCATAGATCCTGGGTATTAGTAAGGCAAATGATCCATCAAGAAGGAGCCTATAGATCTCACTGTAACAAAGGAAAGGATGAGAGGCCTTTGATTTTTGCCTCTTCACCTTCCATGCATGTTTTTCTGCCTTGTGTTCCACCTTGCCCTGTCCAGTAACTCCCACACCACAGCTTTTTTTTTTACCTTCTCTGCAAAATGTCCAGAGCCTTCTCAGTTAAAAGCCTGAGACCAAGTGAATGTTCTCTTGACACTCTTCCTGGTACAACTAGATGCACGAGATTTGTTTCACAACCTGCCCACCTTGGAATATACTTAGCCCACCCACACAAGAAACAATGTTTAATATTTATAAATATTATAAATTTATAAATATTTCCTTGGCCTTTGTGTTTATTTATTTGTTTAATAACAATGGTGATATGTATAATTTACTGTGTGTTCACTCTTAGCTGTTCATTCTAGCTTGAGGTCATGATGTCTTGCAAGATCTGCCCATCTTTTGGCTTCTCTAGAAACAGGGCTCCTTAGGTTAAAAGACCTGTCTCTCTCTCTCTCCTAAGTGCAGATTTATCTTCAATTTTGTGTTTGGTTTCAGTTCACTCTTCAAGACATTCCAGTCAAAGGATTAGGCCCTGAAGGAGCCCTGCACTCCACTGACTTCTGGGCAACTGCAGATGCTCTAATCCTCATGCTTGTAGAGCTCACAAACCTTAGTACTTACTTGATTTCCAATTTCTGGCACCATTTGGGGAGGTTATGAGGCATGGCTATGTCATGAGATTGGGGCTTTGAGGATTATAGATTCTGTGTGCTTTCACTGAAACTCCTTTTTCCTGGCTCCAGTCAAAAACAATTCACATCCCATGCCAATCCTCAACCATTACCACCATAGAAAGAACCTCCCAGCCATCCTGCCTTCCTCACAATGACAGACAACCTTCTAATCTGAAATTTCATACTGAGTGCCCTTGCATTAAGTTGCTTCTGTCACATAGGTAAGAATACAACCAATATATTACAGAATCAGACAGGTTAAGAAGGATCTTTGGCATTTTGTTTCATGCTGGGTCTTCTACCCTAAATCATACTGCTCAGAAAAACACGGTGTAATGAAGAAAGTGAACTGTCTCAACTTGATCGGCTTTCCAGCTTTACATCTCAGCTAAACTGAAGTTCATCTTCACCAGCCAGCAAAGCATGCAGGAGGGCGTTCAGCATAACTTAATTCTGTTATCTCTGTCCTGAGGCTTATAGTTTTAGATCAAGAAGATCTGGGGTTCCATTTTACATGGGGCCCTCCAGGTTATGTAGTCAGCCTTTGACAAACACTTGCAAGACCCAGGAGTTTAACACTGAAATAGCTAACCATTCAGTGTTCAGAGTAGATGCCTCTGTCAACTGCTCACACAGCATAGAATCAGTCAGTTGCATCCTACCCTTGAAATGGCTCTGGCAAAAACCAGGCAGGAAACAAGAGTTTCTAAGACAATTGTAGGGGTCTGGCTTAGGAATGAGGAAGTATATCAGAACTTAGGCACAGTGGGTTCCAGCAAGATGACACAGTGGTTGGTGATCTTACCTCAAATGCACAACCTAGTTCTCTGCCTCTTCCAAAGACATAAGGTACTATACTATGCACATATCCACTCAAGTGCTTTCTATTTCCTTGTAGATCTCCTGCCTCTGCTAGGACAGATCCAGCAATTAGAGCAACCATGCCTACCTCAGACAGTTATTTTGTGAGTAATTTCAAATTTAAAATCAGCTACTTATAAAAACTAAGTTTGGCTACCATTTTAGATCCTTTTGCAAAATATTTTGTAGGTAAAATCTTCATTAAAAACCCCAAACCAGACCAATTAAATTTCCAAATTTTCCTCGACAAGTAGGAGACTCAGCCAGATTTCCTAATTTAGTGTTCTTTATTGAATAACTTCCAATGGCAAGCCTCATATACAAACTCTGAACCCAAACTTGTATCTTTAGCTTCCGTGCTGTGACATGAAAATTCCATAGCTCATGATGCAGACATAGGGTAGAAGGCCTCACTGCAACTCCTGGGAAGGGAGAGGACTCGACTCACCTGCTAGTCACCTTAAGGAAAGAATAATGAGTCATGACTGAACAGGCAAGAGAGGAGGAAAATCCTCAGCTGCTGGTTCAGCTTCTTCTGTGCTTACTGCAGGCTAGGAGTTTGCCAAGGGTTCAGGTTGCATAGAGGGTGCCTCAGTTAATGACAGGAAGTTTCTTGTGAGTGTGTAGACCTGTCCTTTCCTCAAAAGGCCTGGAGCTGTGAGGAGCTAAATGACCCCAGGCAAAGTTGACATCCTTAATGAAAGTGATCCACCTCCCTCTTGCTATGTTAAACAGTAAGGCAGTTTATTATTCTACTCACCATAAAGTTGACAAATCCCTGTTGGTAATTGGTTCTAATGCTTTGTCTTAATTCAGCTCCCAAAGCCTTGTTTGCAGACCTGAGGCTCCCTGCCCCCAGGATGACTTCAAATGGTAACAAAGAATTGCCTTACAGCCAATGGCTGGGCAGGGAAATAGGGCCGAACTTTCAGATTGTGCCATCAAGGGACTGGGAGAGAGGGAAAGATGAAGAGAGTCTCTAAGATGAGGAAGCAGAAAGATGAAACTTAAAGGCCCATCAGCATGTAAGAATCCAGGAAAGTGGTTCTAAGGGCCACTCCCTCATTGGGCCTGTGGTAGCAGAGATGAACTATAGATTTTTAAAAGATTTGAATTCAGGAATAACAGAGCTGTGTGTGTTAGCCACAGAGAGGTTTAGAGGTGTTCAGCCATTGAGCTAGTCAAGGCATACCAACATTAGCAGGCATATATGTCTTTCCACAGAGCTCTTGGTTGAGTGTAGCACATGCAACTTGATGGGAGCCAAAGCAGTTTAACTAATTTGCTGCTACAAATCTTGCAAAGGCATAAAGCATAGGCTTAGTTGAGCGAATGAGAATTGTTTGTCTCTATGCCTTTGAAGAAATTTGGTGGGACAGCTGGGAAATGATTTCATTTCCAGGGATCCATAAGGAGAAAGGATGTGGTGAAGAGGAGGAGGAGTGAGTTGAAGCTAAGCAGTGAGTAGAAGGAGTGGTGAACAGAGTTCAGAGAAGTACAAAACTGTCACAAGTCCATCAGGCTAGCATGCTCCACCCTTAGCTCTGCCCTCATCTCCACCCATGATGCAGATTTATCCTCTCTCAGAGACTCAGTCCCTGGCCAGTGAGGTTATCATATTCTCTGTGTATCTTGCCCTGCTAAGCCCCCTTTCTCACACTTTCTCTTTTCTACCTTTCCTAGCTTATTTCAAAGTTGCTCCCCACAAACTCCAATGTATTCCCAGCAAAATGGCTTTCTTTAAAGTCTTTACAAAGGCTAGATTCCCATTTTTGAAGACTTGTCCTCTGGGGATCTCAGTAGAATGTCTAAACCACTGCCCTCTTTCCACCAGGGGTTCCAGACCAGATTGGGACCTCTTTGCTCATTTTCTTTCACAAATGTCTGGCTAATTCTCCACATGAGTTCAGAAATTCAACCCAAGGCTTAGTCTTTCTCTGTCTCACTGTAGAAGATTATGTCTGCTTAACTGTCTAAAGTCCTGCTATAAACCAAAAATGTACAAAGTGCTTAAGAGTCTCGGGAAAACCCTCGAAGATATGGGCACAGGGGGAAATTTCCTAAACAGAACAGCAATGGCCTGTGTTGTAAGATCAAGAATCAACAAATGGGACCTCATAAAATTGCAAAGCTTCTTTCTGTAGGTCAAAAGATACTATCAATAAGACAAAAAGGCCTCCAACAGATTGGGAGAGAATTTTTACCAATCCTAAATCTAACAGGGGACTAATACCAATATATACAAAGAACTCAAGAAGCTGAACTCTAGAAATTCAAATAACCCCATGAAAATATGAGGTACAGAGCTAAACAAAGAATTCTCAACTGAGGAATACCAAAGGGCTGAGAAGCACTTGAAAAAATGTTCAACATTCTTAATCATCAGAGAAATGCAAATCAAAACAACCCTGAGATTCTACCTCACACCAGTCAGAATGGCAAGGATCAAAAATTCAGGTGACAGCAGATGCTGGCGAGGATGTGGGGAAAGAGGAACAGAACACTCCTCCATTGCACAAACTCAGAGATCCTCCTGTCTTTGCCTCTGAAGTGCTGGGATTAAAGGCATGTGCCACCACTGTCCAGCTGGGGTTCACTCTTATTTGAAGAAAGAAAAACCTTTCTCCCTCCACCCCTCCTTCTCTTCCAAGCAAACAGAAGTGGTATGCATGGTGGCTGGTATCACTAGTAGCCACTCTGCCATGTCCTTACTTATTCATTGCTGTGCCACTGCCCCCCAAAGACTTCTCTCAGGACTGTGCCTAAAGTGGGTTGTGCCGAGGATCCTGGCAAACTTTGTCTCTCAGGGTCTATCTCACTGCTTGCCTCTGCTTCTGTGGTGGTATTCAATTGTCTTCCTTTCCATCAGGAAGAGGTAAAATCTCAGATTTTAGAGTAGTCTGTTAAAAGTGGCTTAACCTAGTTAAATGAAGAAGACCAAATCTTCTTTTTGTTCCATACTCTCATTAAAGCTCAGTCTCAGGATCAGAAATAGAATCTGCTATTAATGGTAAACACTATGTCCTCTTTGCCTTTGTTGTGTGTGTATCTCCTTCAGGAGCTTGCCATTAGTCTCTAAGTCAAGCTATGGACCTTCCTGACTCTCCCTTCTAGTTACTGCCTTATTAGTTCCTTTTAAATTGCTGCCATTGCCCCAGTCACTGAGCTGCGTTGGAGGAGGACTCAGCTGCCTCCCCCTTGAGCCCCCTGCATCCTGATGCTCCATTCCCCACCCAACCCCACCCCAAGCTGTTTCCACCAAGGAGTATGTCCACTACCCAGAACCTCTACTCTTCTCGTCCTCTTTGCTGATGCAAGTAAGGCTAATGGCCTGCTTCTTGCTGGCACTGAGGATTATATCCATAAAATAATTCAACAGAGAAATGACAGGAAGACCCTTACAACTGTCCAAGGGATCGTTGATGATTACGATAAAAAGAAACTAGTGAAGGCATTTAAGAAGAAATTTGCCTGCAATGGTACCACAATTGAGCATCCAGAAGAACTTGGAGAAGTAATTCAGCTACAGGGTGACCAGTGCAAGAACGTATGCCAGTTCTGTAGCTGAATAGAGCTTAGACTGGGTAAGGATGATCAGTTCATGGATTTTAAAGGCTTGTGGTTCTCTGAAGCTTAAGTGAGGAT